>NC_092824.1:40573401-41173401 GCF_023375885.2 Dermacentor andersoni
TCAGTTTTTGTTTCTGCTTCTTTTGTAACTTCGACTTATTGCTTGTCAACCAGCATTTACTCGGCATGTTCAATAAACTTTCGTTTGTTAGTACACCTCATGATTATCTTGGTTTCTAGCAGAAACGTGTTCATTCTTTTTACATTGAAGCTGTATATGCCTCGGCGAAACACTCGTGGTCCGATCACAAAAACCCTAGTGTAAGGGTATGATCCAATGTTTAGGGAGTTTAGGGGAACACAATTAAGAAAACCTAATTGTTTTCGTGCAACAAAAAAACATTGGTAAGCTTAGAGATATAGTCATTGCTTAACAGTTTCGAAATGTATAATTGTAGCTTGCTATCGACATTGAAGCAGCCTTTGGACAGCAAGAAAAGGAATCAGTTTTTCCAGCTCCGAAGGTAGAATTGCAAGAAATGCAAGCAGGCGTAAAATTCTGCTAATATAATCTGTTTAGAAATACCAAATTGGAATAAACGTTGAGACTTTCATTTGTAATTTCTCTGGCTTAGCAATCTAGTTTGAAATGACTCCCATAAGCATGTCGTAACAGAGCTGATCGAATACAGGTTAAATGCATGACTAGCTTAAGAAATGTGGATGATTGCTATAAATTACAGTGAAGAAACTATAACTATCTAATAACAATAATTATATAGTAATATTATTTATTTCCACGAATGAGGCTAACCGTGAGCGGCGTGCAAGGCTGAGCAGGAAGCTGAAAAACCCTACGGCAAGTGCGCCTGCCGTGGGCCTACGATCCTGCATTATGGATAGCGCGTATTGATATGGTCTTCTCGTTAGAAGTTCATAGTATACTACCAGCGCGAGACGCAGGACAACAAAGTGGACGAGAAGCGCGTGTTTTAGAATGCTATGTTACAACGCACAGGTTTCTACAAAAGTGACGACAACTGCTCAAAACATTTGATGCGTCGGCTTTTGTGCCTTTAAAAATATTTAGAGAGGACTCCCCTATATGTATATATTCACAGCACATGCACGGCGATGAACGAATCAGGCTAGCGCTAAGGTTGAATTTCACAAGACAATTTTTATTCCACGTTCAGTAATCACGCAGATCATTTGCGGCTTCGTTCAGGAGCACATGCGGAATTTCGGGTTGGTGCTTGTTACGTTTGGCGCAAGAAAATGCCTAGGAGCAGGCACCTCATATGCGGAATCACGAGCATTGTACACACATCATTTTTCCAGATGCTGATGCCGAGCACGGGTACTGCGAGGATCTTGTTGGGCTGACACAACGATTTCGGGGCAGCCGACTTCCGAATACTGCATTTGCAGTGAGGGTAGCTATATGAACTTGTCGATAGGTCATCTTGTATATTGTTGTAGCGCAGGCAGAACGAAACGGTCATAGAAGGCGAATAGACAACACACAGCGCTGAACCATAGAATAAAGGGCTGGACCACCTGCGAATAGCTGTTTACATGCGCCATGTCGCACTGAACTTCAGATACCGCCGTTCCGCACTCCAAAACAAATCTTAAATAAGATGGTGCAATCAGGCAGCGCTCCAGATCAAGAGGGCGCTCGGTGTCCAGCATGCGGATCCAAGAGGAGCTTACTTGGGCGGATCGTGTCAAAGGGAAGAAGAAGAAGGAGCTACAGAGACCCACGGAGGTAACGCGGTTGGCTTCGCCAGAGCATGGTAGTAGGTCGCACGTGGACGCATTACTTAAGGAAGTTAAGGAGCTTAGAGAGGAGGTACGCCGACTCAAAGCCGCCAAGGCAAACCCAAAGTCCATTGAAATAGAGGCGAGCGGCCAGACGCCACAGGTAGTCGAACATATACCCCGCGTAGGGCTCACTAAAGCAAAGCGTAAGGCCCGCTTCCTAACGACGACAGCGACTCGGAAACGTCTGAGGCAGAGGTCCAGCAAAGAAAGATGTTGGAGGAACTACTTAGGATAAGCCGAGAAAATCAGGAAAGCGTAAAGATTTTGGTCCAAAGAGTGACCGTACTAGGAAAAAAGGCGGCGATTAAGGCCAAAGCCAAGGTCCGAGCGCAAAGCAAGGCAGTGAATCACTCCCAGGTTGCTCCGGCTGTGGAGCAAGGTATGTTGCTGTAGCATCATGGCGGGCGATCACAAAGAGCTGGTAATATGGCAGTGGAACTGCGCTAGTTTTCAAAGGCGCAAGGCTCCGCTACGGCAACTTTTGGCGAATGAGGTGGAAAAACCGCAGATTTTGTTATTACCCTACCCTCTCTGGCTTCAACACTGTGTCGGTCAGGAACGAGGGAGGCAGAGGACTAGCTACGATGATAAAAAAAAATCTAGCCTTTATTGAACATCCAATCCAATCTGGACGGGGTAAGATGGAAGCCCTTTTCGTGGAGGTTATACCGCACGGGCGTCTCAAGCAGAGCGTCTTTGTGCTTAATGTCTATAGCCTGCCGTCGGACAAAAGACAGACGTTTAACTCCCTGCTTAGGAAGGCGACTTCGATAGCCAAACAATCTCCTCTGATAGTTGCTGGGGACTTTAACGCCCCTCATAATGCATGGGGCTACGTCAGACGGACTGTAAAAGGAGAGAACCTGGCGAGGATCCTGGATGATCTTGCGTTTTCGGTAATTACTGACCCAGGGTTCCCCACTAGGCTGGGCACGTCAGTTGCGCGAGATACAACACCTGATTTGGCCTGTGTAAGGAACGTAGGTAACGTGACGTGGCCAATAAGCAGGAGAACCTGGGCAGTGACCACTTCATAGTAGCGGTAACATTAACGGTGGAAGCCCGACCGGCCAGGGTATTTCGAGTCAGGGACTGGGAAGAGTTCAGGAAACTTAGGAAGGAGCGAACGAGCACATTTTCCTCGTTTGACGAGGCTATCGAATCGCTAACGGAGGACGTCGAGAGGGCTACTAAGGTAGTACAAACAGAAGCGGAGGTCCTAAGAATGGATCCGCACCTAGCGCATCTGTTGGAGGCGAAATCGTCAATTCTGATGAGGTGGAGAACACAAAGGTTAAATCGTAGGCTGAGGAAAAAGGTTGCGGAGCTCAATAGAGAGATTGAGAGATATTGTGCGGAGCTCAATAGGCTACAATGGGACGAGGTCTGCGCGGCAGTAGACGGGTCCATGCGCTCAGTAGGGAAGTGGAACCTCCTCAAGCACCTCCTGGGTGACGCGCAGACAAAGCATAATCACAGGCAAACACTTAGGAAAGTCATACACCGGCACATACAGGAGGGAGGTACTGAAGAGTCACTTTTGAATGCGATCGCGGATAGATACCTTCCTATAGGGCCGACGCAGGAAGATGATTATCCGCAGATCGAGTGCGCGAGGGTAGAGGAACTGGACGGGCCTTTCACAGAATCAGAGATCAGGGCGGTGATCTACAATTTAAACAGCAGATCGGCTCCGGTTCCGGATAATGTTTCTAACAGGCTATTACGAAACCTGGACGATAAAGCAGTGGAACTACTTACTAAGGAGGTCAACAGGGTATGGGAGACAGGACAGGTGCCTGACGGATGGAGGTCAGCTATAGTGACACTCATCCCTAAACCAGGGAAGCCCCTTCATTTGGACAACATGAGGCCAATATCACTAATGTCGTGCATAGGCAAGGTAGTGGAGCACGCGATATTGAACAGGGTTTCCGGGTACATAGAGCGCAGAAGCCTCTTCCCACATAACATGGTTGGTTTGCGGCCCGGCCTATCGACGCAGGAGGTTATGCTAATGCTAAGGAAGCAAATCTTTGATAGCGGCACCCGAGACGTGAGAGGGATTCTCGCCCTGGATCTCACTAAGGCATTCGACACAGTGTTTCATAGATACATTCTGCAAGCCACGGCCGGGATAGGCCTGGGAGTCAAATTCCAGGCCTTTGTCAGGTCGTTTCTCATGAATAGGACTGCTACTATTTAGGTGGGGCAGATTCGGTCGAGCGTATACGGATTGGGAGCTCGGGATCAGTCATCTCGCCACTGCTCTTCAATATAGTCATGAAGGGTCTATCAGATAGGCTGGGCGGCCTCCAGGGCATAAATCATGCACTTTACGCAGATGACATCACGATCTGGTGCCCAAGGGGCTCCCTAGCTGAAATGGAGCAAGCTCTACAAGCGGCCTTGGACGAGACGGAGGCTTACCTCGCGGACACGGGTCTCAAGCTGTCTACGAGTAAATCGGAGCTGTTGCTTTACAGACCCGCAAGGCAAGGGGTTCGGGGTCTCACACCCCTCAACCAGCTACCCGTGGCATTATACGCGAATAATGGGCAGAAAATTCCTAGAGTTGACTCAGTTAAGATCCTAGGCCTGCTTATAGACGCGAGGGGCTGTAACGCCAGAACAATTACCCACGTCACAGCCAAAACGGAGAATATGTTGCGGCTAATTGCTAGGGTGTCCAACCGAAAAAACGGGTTAGGTGAAGACAACCTCCTTCGGATGTACAACGCGTTCCTCATGAGCCATATTAACTATGTGGCGTCAGCTCTAGTGTGGACAAAAACGGAAAAGACCAAATTAAATACACTCATGCGCAAGAGCATCAAGAAAGTGCTAGGTTTGCCTATTGCCACGAGCTCCGACAGGCTAGATCAACTCGGTATGCACAATAGCATAGACGAGATCATAGAGGCAGAGGTCACTGCCCAGGTGGTTAGGCTATCGTCGACCGAAGCTGGCAGGCGAATTCTCAACGAGGTTGGCATGGCTCCTAGGATGTTGGAGGACCGGCGTATAACATTGACACGAGAAACGAGGGCGCCCCTAATGAGGCCCTTCCCGCGGAACGTACATCCGCAGCATAACGAGGGTAGACGTAAAGCCCGTGCACGAGCCATATTGAAGAAAGTTAGAGATGACAGAGACTCCGCGGTCTTTGTCGATGCGGCGCAGTACGGGAACAGGAGAGTGTTCGCGTTATCGGTTGTAGACGGGCGGGGGGTGCTTCGGTCCTCGGCCTCGGTCAGAGCGGCCACCGCGAGTATAACAGAGCAAATTGCGGTTGCGCTGGCCTTGTGTGACCCAGAGCGTTCCTACACTTACACCGACTCGAGAGACGCAATCAGAGCTTTCGAGTCGGGTAACCTCGCATGAGAAGCGGCCTCTATTTTAGAAAAAAGGGCTTGCCCCGATTTTCATTATATCACGTGGTTCCCCGCACATATGGGGACGAACGTTCTCGAAGGATTCCCAAACCTCAACGAGCTTGCCCACGAACGTGCGCGAGAACTCACGCGCCGCGACGGTCTGGAGGCTCCGGAGGGGCAGGAAGGGACTCAGCAGAACGATCCACTCCTCACATTTAATGAAATTACTAAACATTACCAACTTGGTCGGAGAATTTATCCTCTGCCTCACCCGAAGCTCAGTAGAGGCCAGTCAGCTACACTTAGAATGCTGCAGACGGGATCTTTCCCGTCGCGGGGATTCCTCAGTAGGATGTACTCGGATGTGGACCCTAGTTGTCCCGACTGCATTGAAACCTTTTGCTCAATGGCTCACATGCTCTGGCGATGTCCCGCGTTGCCTAACGACTTCCTCTCCAGCGAGGCCGAATGGGAGGAGGCCCTCAGAAGCACGGTACTACGAAAGCAAGCCCAGGCTATCCAGAGGGCCCAGGAAAGAGCGGAGCGTCACGGCGTTCTGTCCTTTACGTGGGCGCGGCCAGCGGCTACAATAGCCTCCCGTTAGGAGGTCCTGACAGTAGCTCCTCAGGATTAAATAAAGTTCGTTGTCTGTCTGTCTGTCTGTCTGTGCATATTATTTGTTCCTAACCAAGAAAATTCAATAATATTATAATCTAAACCTTTTATTTATTCTAGTGAAAGAATTATGCAGCGTGTGCCACGAAACCTGGCCGGAAGCAATCCTGCGCGTCACACCAGTCGCATCGTTAAAATTGGAATCACGTGAAATGGGCTGTCAAAATCGCATTGCAATGCGTGCGACTGCACCGATTATCGTCGTACCAGTCGCAGCATGTGAAACAGCCTTATGGCAACAGCATTGCGATGGGGGCGAACTGCCGAAACGATCGCATACTTAAATTTACGTGAACAGTAAAGAACCCCAGGTTATTCGAATTTCAGGTGTCCCCCACTACGGCATGCCTCATAATCACATCGTGGTTTTGGCACGTAAAATCCCATAATGTAATTTCTTTTAACTGTTCAAGCACAAACCGGCTGGGCGAGCACTTCTCACTGCGTGCGAGAAAAAAATTCACGTGCCTCTCTTTGACTATCCATTACTGGGTCCAATGATGCTGTTAGCACCGTGGCAGTGGACACTTTTGGAATGTGACATTTGTCGAATTGTAAATGTACACAATTGTACACCTCCGAAAGCACATTCTAGAGCATGCCGTAATTTTTCAGATGGAGACCCAACGGCTTTCTCGGAATCCCACTTTCTGCACACGTCAAGAAATGCGTTTTCGGCTAAGACACACGCTGCAGTATTGGCGCTGAACCATACCAATGAATTAAAGCTATGAAAGGCAATCACAAGCACAGACTCTCGAAGGGTCGTGCACTTGACAAACGACGAAACGCAGCCTTCCAAGACGCGTACACAATAGCCTTAAAAAAGCCGTATTACTGCACCAAAATTGGCACAGTATGACAAGAGTGAACGAAGAATCTAAATGATAGGTCATGTCATTAATGTCATGGCATGCCTGTCAGGTAGGTCACAAAACAACATCCTACAATTTGGTATGCGCCAAAATTGGCATAGTATGACAGGAGTGCATGGCGAACATAAATGATCGGTCATGTTATGAATAAGAGGAGTGTATGACGAACAGAAATGGTCGATCATAACATGAATATCATGACCTGTATCATGTACGTCACGAAACAGGCGCCTATGTGTTGATTATTCCATGGTCGTTTCGCTAACTTGGTATTTACTAATATCGCCATAGTATGACGAGAGTGTATGACGAATGGAAATGATATGTCATGACATGCGTGTTATGCAGGTCTTGAAACCCCCGCCTACGTCTTGGTGCTTTCATAGTCATTTCATTAACTTGGTATGTGCCAAAATTGTCATAGTATGACAAGATTGCATAACGCAGAAATGACAGGTCATGGTATGAATGTATGATATACTTGTGATGTAGGTCATGAAACAGCCGCCTACGTCTTCATTTGTACCAAAATTGGCATAGTATAACAAGATCGTATGACGAACATAACTGATAGGTCCTGGCATGAATATCACGAGAGGCGGGGTCATGCAGGTCACGAAACAGCCGCCCACGTCTTGGGGCTCTTATGGCGCTTTCATTACCTATGTAGGCTCCCCGCACACTGCTTCGCATAACATCGAGTTTCACAGGGCGTGGAATCTCTCGTGTTTTGTGCATCTTATGCCGTTTTTTAGGCAATCGTGTAGAAGTTACTTTGGACCCATTGATACAGTAATATTTTTAAATAGTGGGCTACCAATTCCGCATATTTTTGTAAAAGTGTGATCAGAATTTTGTGCGGGCCAACATAACTTTTCATCGATGTCTAAAATAAGCGACCCAATTCCTTCTTACATTCCTGCAATGTCAGATATTGGTGGGTAATGACACAGATATCGAGGAAGGCGCAGCCAACCAACTTGACTGAAGCAGTAAAAGCTGACTGAAGTAATAAATTAAAGCATGATGATATCACTGAGGGGTCAGGCAAAAGCGCATCTTTTATCACGACGCTGTAAGATTTACTGTCACTTTCTGTGAAGTAGCAATAGTGGATAAGCGAAATTATGTTTGACCAAGCATAGTAAAAAAATCGCGATTCCAAGGCTTGCCTTGCAGGTTCACGTACCAACCGTGGCACGAGAAATGAGAATATGCTGAAGTTTGGGTCATTTTCACCAACACATATTTACATGTGTTCTACACTGGACACTATTTAAAGAGTTTTAGTAAATGTTTGGCTAATACAAGCACTGAAGCTAAGCCAGGCTATGCTGCGTAAAACGGCTCGAGCTGGCATTATACCGTAGCATTCATCCCAATACAGCATAAAGGAATTCTGAATACAGATCACACTGTTTCTATTCAGTAAACGTTGATGGATCCACGCCAGAAATTTATCAGCATCCATATTCACGCTGCCACAAAATAAATACCGCCCGCGTACCATGCATTGGGTGCACGTTAAAGAAGTCTAGGTGATAAAAATAAACTCGAGAACTCCACCATGGCGTGCGTGATCGTTGTATCATCACTTTGGCAAGTAAAACGCAAGAATTTAGGGTACGTTTGCGTTTTTTAAACTCGTCATTTAAGCTTAAAAAGTACTATCAGAATAGCATAAAAATAATCAGACACAATAATTTGCTTAATACGAACAAGTGTTGTCTCAAGAAAGCGAACTTGGTAACCCACGTCGTAAAGTACATAGGAATGGTCGACTAATAATTCCCGCCTTGTAACAATCCAGTGTTCATACTTGTTAGCGCATGTGTAATCCAAGCCAGCGTTAAGTACGTATCAGAATGCCACAGCCGATATTCGAGCCATGCTGTTAACCCTTGGCCATCTAAAGCCAGGAAGCAGGATAGCACCGCCCTATAATAAAACCACGCTTCAAACCTGAAGCTGTCATTGGGCCAGGAACTTCAAATACGACTCGAACGTTGACCCAAGCTGACCTGCCACCTGGGAACGACCGCCAGCACGTGCCTAGCGTTGGCGATGCTTGTAGGGAGAAGGTCTCTTTCCTTCTTCACAATTCCCCGCTAAAGAAGAGCCATCCTGGCGACCTAAGGGGTCGCAGAAGCAAGAGGGTCCTATTAGAGCTTGAGGCACTGCACCTGCATAACCAGGAAAGCCGAATGGTTCGGCAAGATAACAATATTGAGGCAAGAGAGTTTGAAGCATGGCCCGGATCTGGCAATTACTCAGCGCGGCATCCCTTTGCTGCTTTGTTTCTTGTGATATGTTGCTGCGCGCTAGGTGTTCGAATTTTGAAATTCTTGTGCCTTCAATAGGATGAACATGGTGCTGGAAACAGCGTGCCGATAGTGTGCGATGACTAGCGTCCATGTAGGAAGGAGAATGATAAAAAGGCCGTAGTAGCTTTTGAAAATTGTTGTATGACAAGGTTAGAAATGAGAAAACGGCATCCCAATTACGAGAATTGGATACGAAATGCACCGCGGCCATATCGCCCACGGTCCTCTTAAAGAGTTCCGAAAGTTTGTTAATCTCCGGACGGTACGCAGTGGTCTTTACATTAACAATGCAGCATTCAGAGAACAAACTTTCGATTACTTCTGAAAGAAACGTGCGTGCTCCATCACTGAAAAGTCCTCGTGGGACACGCTGGAGAAGGATAAACCGGTGAAGAACCAACGAGGCGACATTACGGGCTTATAATGGGAAGCTACTTTCTGATTATGAGGCACGCCGTAGTAGAGGACTGCTCAAATTTCGACCACCTGAGTTACTTTCATGTGCGCCTAAATTTAAGTACCACCGGTTTTTCCGCATTTCGCCCCCATCGGAATGCGGCTGCCGTGGCAGGGATTCGATCCCGCGATCTCGTGCTCAGGAGCCCAACAACACAGCCACTGAGCAACCACGGCGGATTCTGGCAACATGATGCTCCTTTCATTCTTCGAGTAGTTATTCTTCGCTCAGATCCAAAAAGTCACCATCTCATATCACACATCTTGATGTGTTCATTGGGAGATGTGGAGTTGCCGTGTTTTGCAAATTACTAAAAGCCCCGACATTCGAAATCTTTTCGTACTAGTGCTTGTTCTGTACCCCAAGGAGCCGATCACTGGTAGTCACTTTAGTGACCTTGTATGTGAGACCCAGTGTGTCGTGGAGAACTGTCACAACGGTGAACCAAGCAAGAGTTCTTACTGTTTTTGCGGGACTTTTACTGTGTATGCCGAGGTAGCATGGGAAGCATTCCGTGCGTTGGGCCAAACAAAATGGCGAGTTTCTTCGCTGGACCCTATTTTCGTAAAAGGCTGATCAAGAAGTCAAGAAAAAAATCTTAAAGCCATAGATAAGCGATTTGGTTTTGCCAAACATGCCAGCGACACACCAATCCTCCCAAGAAGGGAGCGCTACGAGAGCAGAAGGAATTGCACGTACCAGTAACACATATCCACTATAACCTAATATAATATAATCAAGTTTGGATAAGCAATACATAAAGTTAATCCTTGCTGCCTGGCAAAATCGCACGTCAGATCTACGTAGCTACCACAACTGAATATAATATACCAAAGGTTTGATAAACAATATGCCAGGTTAACCCTCGCTACCTGGAAAAATTAGAAGTAAAACGAATATACGATAAGATAGGAAATGTGGAATGAGAAAATGTCTAAGTTTCAGCTGAAGGACAGGGAATCACGAGTGCCGATTTCCCAGTTGTGATAACAGAGCGACGTGACTGAGTTGGCTATCTTGTGCGCATTTCTTCCGTGTTAAACCCGTCACATGTGTGCTGATAAGCGATACATCGTGCCTACATAAACCCTTGTTTTTTGTGCAATAAAGGAATCTTGCAAAAGCTGCTGCTGCGTCCACATCGGTTATTACACCAGTAGTGGGTCAATCCAGCCGTGCAATGTGCGCAAAGCCGACGCCGAAGGGATGTATTGCCTTCGCCGAGGGGTGGTAAAGTTCTGAACACCCAGCATCGGCTCAACTCCCCGGTCTCCCTTTTCCTCGGACCTAGCTAAGCCACGCCCACTTACACGCAGGAAGGTCGAAGCCTCATGTGCTCGGGTACGTGGTGTCGCAACACACCAAAACTCCTGTTAAGTAAACGCAATTGTGCGTCAAAGAACATGTAGCTTAATCATCGTACTAGATTCAATACGCCCACGCTCATTCCAGACAGAAAGCTTCTTAGGAAGAAATGCCTACAAACAATAAACATTCTGAAAAGATTCTCGAACACAACAAAGTGCAGCGTAAGGAAGTATCCAAATGCCCTACAAAAAGCATTATATGTACAGTCGCGGACAGAATATTACGGACTATGAAATCTAAGAAAAAGCTCAATATCTCCGCAACCTCACAACGCAATCTGGTATTTGCATTTTGGACCTCGACTAGCATATGCTAACAACGTTGTCGTGGGCAGTTTTACTGGTTACTGCTACAGGATGCTCGGGAATTGAACGTTTTCGGAGATCCCGTGGTCCATTTTATTCTGTCCGCGACTGTGCATGTTTAGATCACCGACCATAGTGTGTTACTCGGCTATGCTATGTGCCCTAGCATGCTTGTTCCTGTCGACTAAAGGCGCCTTCAGAACAATTCCTACAAAAAGACGGTTGAGTGCGGCCAAACACGAGGAAAATAAATGCATATGGAACACACAGGTGCATTGCGTCCAATGTATTTCACAATAGTGGCTAGTCCGGCTTGTAGGTACGAACACCTTTTTATGTGTCCATTGTGCCTTCTTCTGACCTCGTGTTTTCCTGCTGTTACCCCCCATTATTCAATATGTATCAACGAGTCATCTCCGTTTAGATTGAAGCCTCTAATTTGGACGAGTGTTCACTCAATGTGGGCAGAAATGGTCTAGCTTTGCCGATATTAGGAAAATAAATGCAACCTGTCGACATGCTTTAGTCCACTTTAAACAATATCACTTAACCCAACCACTTTCAAAAATGGCCTCTAGTGACAGCCCTTCTCCCAGCATGTAATAAAAATAAGAAAGAAAACGACGTCACACTCCTTTAACATTAAGAAAAGGTTGCAGCCATGCTGCTTCCAACGGGGCCGTGTAAGCTTCTTGGATGTGGCATTTGTCGACGTATCAAAGCATCCTCCACAAATTCGTATGCTAATGCACATTCTAGAGTTTTATTCGCAGAACCGTAACCAGGAGTATCACACTGATGAATCAGTCGCATGCTATCGTTTGTGATGACGCACTTGGACACGATTTCTCGGAGCAGCGCGTTCTGCGTGCGTCAAAAAACATACTTGCGACTGCCTAGGCTTTATTATCGGCGTCGAAACACATCGATCACCTAAAACAACGAAAGGCCATCATAAAAACAGGCTCTCCGAGCACTGTAAAAGCTTAATGTTGCTACAGAAGCATACGGACCTTTTCTCGCCAACGTTCAAATTATGCTTAGTGCCAGGGCACAAATGCGCTGAAGGTGGCGTCCTTGCCAACTGAATCCCTTTCGTGATAACAGCAAAACATAGAAATCTTCCACGTAGTTCTGCAGACATATTTTTGAAACTTTTCCTGGGTGAAAAAACAGGTAACTGGTAAATTATTCGCGACGCTTGTAGGGCACTGAAACCTTCAAGAAGCTCCCTGGTAATAGGTCACAGTTTGGAAAGTAGACACCCCCAAACAAGAACACAATCGTCTGTAGTGATTTTCCTATCGACTTAGTATGGGTAACACGCAAGATACACAAGCTTACCTGTTAACCAGGGGAATCTCCTATATGTGGAAGTTGGGGTGAGACATTGACCGCCCTCCACATCTTGATATAGTGTGGTGACATGTACAAATGGGAGCAAAGCTGTCATAGAAGCCCATAGAGCCTCCAATGGCGGCTTGCGGAGGCGCAGCGGCGCCATATACATCTCGCGGGGCTAACCTCTTGATGAAAAACATGTGTTAACCATTGGAAGCTACTTCTGCCAAGTAGTCTACTGCACCAGCTCACATCACGTCGCATACACGAAGGTCACAACAGTACAAACGAAGCTTAAGTGAGCATATTCGCCAAAATATTGCACCACAAACTAACCTGAATACACCCACCTGCATTGATTGGTCTCATTCTATACCGGAACGGATTGCACTAGTGAGGCTTGACAGTTTTTCATGAGTTCTGATCAATGGGTGCACCCAGATTTTGCATAAGTACCGTATGCATGTGTATTTTGTTACAACACATATCTGTTATTTCGGCGTTACGATGGAATGAACAATGCAGTAAAATACATCATTAACTCCAAACTTTATTTGTTACTAAGGCAGTCCGCATGTCACGTTTAATTTCTCTCTGAGACTGACGACTTAGCTAAAATGTAATTTCAGTGAAAACACAGTTGAAAATATAGTTACCATCAAATCCCACAATTAGCACTACACAAATATATATATATATATATATATATATATATATATATATACTTTGTGCGCATTATGTTGCCGCTTCATCTGCTTCATCTGTATATATTCATCATCATGGCCAGCGTCATCACGAACACAAGGTCACCGCTTGCTCCGCATGTCCGCCACCATGCCCCAAGAAGACCAACCAGTAACCTCCGGCGTCACCGTCTATGCCCCGCCAGCCGTTGCTTCATGGAACGTCAGCACACGGCAGCGCAATCCCACCATGTTCGCTGGCCTTCGTATTGACGACGTTGACGACTGGCTGGACAATTATGACCGCGTAACTGAGTCTAACTGGGGGGACGATATGCCCAAGCTTCATAACGTCGCTTTCTACCTCACCGACATTGTAGGGACTTGTTTTCTTAACCACGAGAGCACCTTGCCTGACTGGATGGCATTTAAACTCCAGCTTCGGCAGATATTGGGCGCCCCCTACGTCCGCTCTGAGGTCGTTTAGAAAAAACGTGCTGCAGGCATGCAACTTCCCGGGAAAACATACACCTCTTATATCGAGGACGTCGTCACACTTTGTCGCCGGGTTGACGCCACCATGACGGAATCTCATTGTGTTCGTCATATACTAAAGGGCATTGCCCACATCGCGTTCAACGCATTGGCGATCAAGAATCCAAATACCGTTAACGATGTGATCGCGACTTGCCAACAGCTGGACTCACTGCAGGCTGTCCGTTTACAACCTGTCGCCGGTGACGCGCCTCCTTCATGGGATACGGACCTGCGTATGCGGATTCGATCTCATACGCGAAGAGCTCCAAGCGTGTGGCCTGCTCAGTCCTCCCGTTGTCCAGCCTCAACCGTCAGTTCCTGACCTGCGCGACATCATCAATGAGGAGCTTTCACCCATTACCTGCGCTGCGAGCTGTGCCACTCCTTCGCCGCCGACCTCGTATGCTTAGGTTGCGGCTATGCAATCAGCGTTTCTTTGGACAGCGCCTCCTGCTCCCGCTACTACTCCTAACCATCTGGCGACTCTAGCACCCCGTCCACCTGCCACAGCATTTTACACTAACTGGCGTACGCCCCACCCCATTTGTTAATATAGCGGAATTCGTGGGCACATATCGCGTTTTTGTCGAAGACGACAACAGGATGAACGCCGTGGCTACGATATTTATGACAGATACCTGTTCCTTCCTCCGAGACCCTAACAGCGCCAGCTTTCCCCACGCTCACTTTCTTCACCTCCCGAAGCACTTCGCAACTATCGTCCAGGGCGCCGCCGCTCGCCCTCCCCTCTCCGACACGCGACATCACCCCGGCAACCGGCCATCCTCAATCCCGACAACCGATCGGAAAACTACATGGTGCAGTTTTTGGAGGGAAAGCTGCATGACTCGTACAGACTACAATTCTTCCAGCGTGCCCGGCCGATACCTTATTCGGGTGTGTAGAAAGTGTACCAGTTCTAGCATTTATTAATACTGGAGCAGCTATTTTTATTATTCAAGCTGGCTTGTTCTCTGTCTACGCAACGTTACTACACCTTACAATGGAGCTCTTGTTCGTGGTGCAAATAATGTTGTGATTGTTGTGTTGTGAATGGTTGGGAATACACCATTCGAGTTTGCATCGAAGGGATACGAAATCATATCCCGTTCGCAGTGTTGACTTCCTGTGCTCACTTGCTTATACTAGGGTGGGACTCTCGCTATTCGGCACCTGCTTTGACCTTGTGCCGTCAATGCCTCGTTAACTTGACAGAGACCGACAATTCTGACGACGTGCACGAACCGCTCCTTAGCTTGCGAACTGCTGACGATTGTATGGTGCCCCCTGGCCGCGAACTCCTTGTAGTTAACTCTGACATTGCCGATGGTGATGTTTTAGTTGTACCGTCAGCCCGTTAGTTATCGAAATGGATTGCTCTGGCACCCAGCCTTGTTCGCTTCCCCAACGACACGGCCACTTTGGCTGTACTCAACACAACCGCTGAGCCAGTCGTGCTTTCTAAGGCGGCGTTCTCATGTGCGTCTTGGACACTCAGCCTGTATCTGTGCTTACCTCGACTACTGCTTCCTTAGAACCATTCAAAGCTATAGATCCCGTCCCCACTTCTCTTTTCGCTAGTGCTATCAGCTCCAATCTAATGCCGCAGCAGACGGGGGAGTTACTGATGTTGCTATTCAATAATACAGACTCCTTCGACGCCCACTCTCCTTTTCTGGTACAGATTTCTGCGATGGCTCACACCATACGCACAGATGCAACTTCCATCGTGCGCGGGCGGCCATATCGCGTTTCTCCGCTGAACGCCACATCATCGATACCCACGTTGCCGGCATGCTGAAACGTAGCATAATCCGGCCTTTCTGAAGCCCTTGGTCGTCACCTGTCGTTTTGGTGCGTAATGACGGCTCAGTGCGATTTTGCGTAGCCTACCCTGCCTTGAACAAAATAACCTGGAAAGATGTATATCCACTGCCCCGAATCGATGATGCATTAAATTGATTACAAGGCGCGGAGTATTTCTCCAGCTTTGATCTACGCTCCGGATACTGGCAGATCCCCATGCACGAATCAGACAAGGAGAAAACGGCCTTTGCCACACCCGATGGACTTTACGTGTTAACGTAATGCCTTTCGGCCTGTGTAATGCTCCCACCACATTTGAGCCGATGATTGACACGGTACTGCAGGGCGAAAAGTGGAACACTAGCTTATGCTACCTTGACGGCGTCATGATATTTTCGTCGACCTTCCATCAGCACTTGGAGCGCCTCGACGAAGTCCTGAAATGCATCTCAACTGCTGGCCTTCAGCTGAATACAATAAAGTGCCGCTTCGCCAGCAAAACCATTAAAGTGCTGCGACCGCTTGTCAGCAAGCAGGGTCTTCGACCCGACCTCGACAAGACTACCCCTGTCCTACGCTTCTCCAGGCCTCAACGCGCCAAAGACTTGCGTAGCTTCCTTGGCCTAGCTTCGTATTTCGGGCGCCGCTTCATACGTAACTATGCCACTATTGCGCCGCTTCTCCGTCAACTTCTTCCTTCTGGAGCTCCCTATGTATGGTCGGACGAATGCCAAACTGCTTTTGACGTCCTCAAGCGTTCCCTCGCGTCCGAACCTGTGCTTTGTCATTTGGGCAACACTGCACCAACTCTTCTACATACTGACGCCAGCGGCCACGGTATCGGCGCTGTTCTTTTGCAACGTCAGCAAAATTCCGAAGAATGTGTGACTGCATACGCAAGTCTCCCGCTAACAGCTGCAGAGAAAAATTAGACTATTACCGAGCAAGAGTGTCTCGCCGTTGTTTGGTCCGTCCAAAAATTTCGGCCTTATCTTCTCGGCCGCCACTTTAGGGTCGTTACTGATGACCACGCCTTGCGCAGGTCGGCGACACTAGAGAATTTAACGGGACGGCTCGGCCGTTGGTTACTTCGTTTACATGAATACGATTTCGACGTCACCTACAAGTCTGGAAACACCAGGATTCCGATACTCTCTTTCGTTGTCTCCTACCACCGTCTTCAAACGCTGCTTGCTTACCGCCTTCCATGAGGAAACAGCAGGACGCGTCGCCTGCATTCCCTTCGCACGCAGCTCTCGACCGGCTCCCATCCAGCCATTCTCATGACTCCAACTGCCACTTCGTTACGGAACGTATTCGAGGATCATGTCGCACACCTAACGCACGGATTCGTCGGCAGTTGAAGAACTTCAAGATCAAACATTCGATGCTATACCGGTACGTGTTCCATCCCGCAGGACACCGTTAAATTCCTGTCGTTGCCCGATCACTTCGGGCCCAGATACTGGAGACCTTTCCCGACGATCCCACTGCCGGTCACATTGGTTTCCTTAAAACCTATGAGTGAATTCGCAGCCGCTTCTTTTGGCCGGGACTTGCAACCAGCGTAGCGAACTACATGGCTTCCTGTTCGCTCTGCCAATACCGCAAACGACTGACCTCCCCTGCCGCTGGACTGCTACAACCTGTCCCGCGTCCTGAAGCTCCTTTTGCAGTCATTGGTATCGACCTCTATGAACCGCTTCCCTTAACCACTGACGGTAAACGATGGATTGTCACAGCTGTAGACCATTTGACATGGTACGCTGACACAGCCACACTATCTTCGCGATCCGCAGAGAAGATTGGAGCCTTTTTCTTGGAAGACATTCTTCTACGGCGCAGAGCCCCACGTGTCCTTTTGATTGATCTCGGCAGGACCTTTCTGTCTAAACTTCTCCACGATGTTCTCCGTGCGTCCAATACCATCCATAAACGACTTCCAGCTACCACCCGCAAACTACTGGTCTCAGAGAGTGCTTTCGTTGAATGCTGTCCGACACGATATCAATGTACATCAACCTTGACCACACCAACTGGGATGTCATTCTACCATTCGTCACTTGTACTCGCCATTTTTTCTTGTGTATGGTCTTCAGCCAATCACTATCCTCGACATTTCTTTCTTCGGTGTCCCCGTGCCCTCGTCCACATCAATGTGTGAGCAGTTCATTTCGCGCATAGCCCGGTGTCACCACCAACGTGCCCGCCTGAACACCGACGCCAGTCAACAAGACTGCAAAACTCGCTATGATGCATCTCCCCGTGTCGTTTCCTGCCACCCTGGAGACGAAGTGCTACTGTGGACCCCAGTTCGCCCTTCTGGCTTTTGCGAAAAAATTCAGTCCCGTTTTATCGGGCCATAAATTGTTCGCAAACAGACTTTGCCAGTAAATTACCATGTCACACCAGTTCTGCTGCCTTTGGACGGCCGCTGCCGTGCCACAGAAATTGTCCATGTTTCGCGTTTAAAGCCTTTCATACTGCGTTTGCCACCACCACAAGCGGCCAGGTTGGCCGCTTCCAGACGCGGGGGAAATTGTGTGAGCATTACATTACCACTTCATCCTCTTCTTCTCTATATATTCGGCAGTACGGAACCGTCATCGTCTTCAGCGCGTGACCTGCTAAATAAATCGTCCATGCTTAAAGCTGCCTCGCAAGATATATATATATATATATATATATATATATATATATATATATATATATATATATATATATATATATATATATATATATAGTATTACGATATGATCGCTAAATGCCCGAGAGACGCGCCGCCGTGAGGACGACGACGAAGTGGGTCTGTGCCCTTGGCGCGAGTGAATGTCGGCCTGGCACTCTGGCTCCATTCTAGTGTAACTAGTCTGTAAATAGCCTCTTTTGTCTGTGTCTTTCTACACGTAACATTCTGGTGGAGGTCAGCGATCCCCGTCCTCGCCACGGACCTCCGGAGTGGTCGGTACGTCGAACTTGTCACCATGCCTCCCGGTGACGGGCCCGCCTCTGCAACGGCTTCGGCTGGTCCGACTGCTCCCGTCGTCACGGTTGCCCAATATCGCGACCCTGGTGTGTTCTCTGGCCTGGAGGGACAGGACGTTGACGAATGGCTCAAGCTATATCAACATGCCAGCGCTAATAACAGGTGGGACCCAACAATTATGCTCGCCAATGTCATCTTTTATCTTGGCGGCACGCCACGCGTGTGGTACCAGACGCATGACGAAGAGATCAGCAGTCGGGACTCTTTCAAAGAAAAGCTACGGGAACTGTTCGCAGACCCCATTGGCCGCAAGTTTGCCGCGAGAAAGGCTCTTGCGTCTCGCGTTCAGACATCTACAGAGCCGTACGTTTCCTACATCTTCGACGTCTTGGCTGTATGCCGCAAAGTTGACGATGCTATGTCTGAATAAGATAAAGTGTCACATGTCCTAAAAGGCATCGCCCACGACGCTTTCAATTTGCTTGTTTTCGGCAATGTCTCGACAATCGACGACATCATTAAAGAATGCCGTCGCCTTGAACAAGCCAAGAGCCGTCGTATCACACACCACATCACGCGGCTACCCAACACCGCTGCTACGTCGACATGTGAGGGTCGATCGTGTCAGGCCACCACCTGTGACGACGTCACCCGTATTGTTCGCCGCGAGCTTGAGGCCGCCTGTTCGCCAGCTTTCTCCACGACGCCTCCCGATCCGCCAGACACCACGATTGCCATGATTCTGGCCGTAGTCCGACAAGAATTTGAGAACGTGGGTCTGAACTCCGTGTGTTCAACATCTCAACCCAGCGTTCCCCAGTTCTCCACCGGCCCTCCTCGTCCCCGACAGTCCTTTTCCGCCGCATCTCGCCGCAACCCGTCCTATTGGCGTACCCCTGATGACAGACCAATCTGCTTCCACTGCTGTCGCATCGGCCACGTCGCTCGTCACTGCCGCAACCGATGGCCTCCGCCTCCTCGGACATACGCCGCCACTTACTCCCGCACCTTTGGACCTTCTGTTCCCTATGCCACCCGCCGTGAACCCACTGCCGCTGATGCTCCTCTTCCGAACCTTCGCTATAGCCGCTCGCCCGCACCTCGACGCCGTCAGTCCCGTTCGCCCCAACTCCGCCGCTTCTCTTCGCCGCCTATCACCTCCCGGGCGCAGCCGGAAAACTAGGCACTGCAGCTTCTGGAGGTGAAGCTGCGTTGTCGACACTGCCCTCAAATCCTCTGCTCACGTTAAACACGAACCAAAACCTTCTTTACGTTGACGTTGATGGATATCCTGTCACGGCACTCATCGACACAGGGGCACATCTTTCTCTTATGAGTGCTGCCTTCCGACGACGACTGAACAAGCTCCTCACCCCAGCGTCGGCACGCCTCATCCGCGTTGCGGATGGTGGTACTGTGCCTATCATCGGCATGTGTACGGCACGTGTTAGCATCGCCGGCCGCCACACTCCTGTCCTCTTCACCGTGATTGCTCATTGCCCCCACGACCTCATTCTCGGCCTCGATTTTCTCTCCGCGCATTCTGCTCTTATTGACTGCTCTGCCAGTACCCTTCGCCTTGAGTTACCGATTCTCGCAGAACCTTCGGACGCACCCCAGTGCCGCCTACGCCCCACTGGCTTTATTTGCCTGCCGCCAAAATCAATAGCCTATATTGAACTCTTGTCTTCCCCACCAGTTCCTGATGGTGAGTACCTCGTCACTCCTCTGCCCGACATCCCAATACAGTTTGACGTCACCGTGCCTCACAGTATAAATACTGTAATGAAGAAAGGAAGAAATGACATCCCGATCATCATCAAGAGCGGGGGGCACGAGATCGGCGCTCGAACACCACCATCTTGTTCTCCCGACCTACTGTTCTGAGCTACAGCCTGTTTGTTGGACTCGTGCAATAAACCTCCTTGCAATACTGTTACTGCGAACCACACTCGCATGCCTGTTTCTAACTTTGCATTTGCAAAGCAAATTCTACCGCAAGGTATTTGCCTTGCGACCATTGATTGTCTCGGCGACCAATACGTGGGAGCGTTATCGACCGACGGTTCTCGCGAGCTTGTCATGCCCCTCGCGCCAGCCTCGGGCGTCGATCTCAGCATAAAGAAAATGTTTGCGACGGACCTGTCCTCTACGCAGGCTGAAGACCTTTGCAAAGTATTATCGTCCTACCACGATATTTCCGACTTCGACGATCGCCCTTTAGGCCAGACGCTCGTGGTCAAGCATCGGATTCTTGCTGGCGATGCTGCGCCTATCCACCGACGACCGTATCGAGTTTATACGTCGGAATGCCGAGTAATTGAAGATGAAGTGAACAAAATGCTCGATAAAAATATCATTGAGCCTTCATCGAGTCCCTGGGCGTCACCTGTGGTGTTGGTTAAGAAGAAGGACGGCACGTGGCATGTGGACGGCATGTGTACGGCACGTGTTAGCATCGCCGGCCGCCACACTCCTGTCCTCTTCACCGTGATTGCTCATTGCCCCCACGACCTCACTCTCGGCCTCGATTTTCTCTCCGCGCATTCTGCTCTTATTGACTGCTCTGCCAGTACCCTTCGCCTTGAGTTACCGATTCTCGCAGAACCTTCGGACGCACCCCAGTGCCGCCTACGCCCCACTGGCTTTATTTGCCTGCCGCCAAAATCAATAGCCTATATTGAACTCTTGTCTTCCCCATCAGTCCCTGATGGCGAGTACCTCGTCACTCCTCTGCGCGACATTCCACTACAGTATGACGCTACCATGCCTCACAGTATTCTTACTGTTACTGCGAACCGCACTTTCATGCCTATCTTTAACTTTGGATTGGCGAAGCAAATTCTACCACAAGGTATTTGCCTTGCCAACGTTGATTGTCTCGGCGACCATCACGTGGCAAATTTATCAACCGATCCTTCTTGCGAGCTTAGCAGGCCTCTCGTGCCAGCCTCGGCCGCCGATCCCAAGATACAGAAAATGGTTGCGACGGACCTGTCTTCTGCGCAGGCTGAAGACCTTTATCGAGTATTATCGGCCTACAGAGATATTTTCGACTTCGACGATCACCCTTTAGGCCAGACGCTCGCGGTCAAGCATCGGATTCTTACTGGCGATGCTACTCCTATTCACCGACGACCATACCGAGTTTCTGCGTCGGAACGCCAAGTTATTCAAAGCGAAGTGAACAAAATGCTAGACAAAAACATCATTGAACCTTCTTCGAGTCCCTGGGCGTCACCTGTAGTGTTGGTTAAGAAGAAGGATGACACGTGGCGCTTCTGTGTAGACTACCGTCATCTGAACAACATTACTAAGAAAGACGTCTACCCGCTCCCACGTATAGACGACGCCCTTGACTGCCTCCACGGTTCCAGCTATTTCTCTTCTATTGATCTTCGTTCTGGATACTGGCAGATTGCTGTTGACGATATGGACAGAGAAAAAACCGCGTTCATCACACCTGATGGCCTATACAAATTTAAAGTATTGCCGTTTGGATTATGCAACGCCCCTGCCACCTTTGAGCGTATGATGGACTCCTTGCTCCGAGGTTTCAAATGGTCCACATGTCTCTGCTACCTCGACGACGTCATCGTCTTCTCACCCACGTTCGACACTCACCTTGAGCGTCTCACAGCTATACTTGATGTATTTCGAAAGGCGAAGCTGCAACTTAACTCGTCCAAATGTCGTTTCGGCCGCCGCCAAATTACTGTTCTGGGCCACCTCGTTGACGCTTCCGGAGTACAGCCTGATCCTGACAAAACTCGCGCTGTCCGAGACTATCCGGTTCCGAAGACAGCCGCCGACGTTCGAAGTTTTGTAGGGCTATGCTCGTACTTTCGTCGTTTTATTCAAGATTTTGCGGCAATTGCTAGACCCCTCACTAATCTTTTGAAGAAAGGGGTACAGTTCTCGTGGGGTACTGCAGAAGCCGCCAGCGTCTCTCGTCTCGTTACTCTTCTCTCCTCACCACCCACCCTCGCCCACTTTGACCCTGATGCCCCTACAGAATTGCGTACAGATGCCAGCGGTCATGGCGTAGGTGCCGTCTTAGCCCAGCGTCAGCGTGGCCAGGATCGCGTTATTGCTTATGCGAGCCGCCTCCTCACACCACCGGAGCGCAACTATTCCATTACGGAACGAGAATGCCTTGCTGTAGTCTGGGCGGTAGCGAAGTTCCGTCCTTCCCTTTACGGTCGCCCTTTTTCCGTAGTCACTGACCATCATGCTCTCTGCTGGCTCTCATCGCTACGAGATCCTACAGGCCGGCTTGGTCGATGGGCTTTGAGGCTACAAGAATTTTCATATTCCGTGGTGTACAAGTCTGGCCGCCTGCACCAAGACGCTGACAGCTTGTCGCGTTACCCTGTTGACGACCCTGACTCCTCCAATATTACCAGTGCTGCTTGCATATTCTCTGTGTCGCAGCTGCTTCATTTCGCCGACGAGCAACGTCGTGACGCCTACATCAGAGCACTCATCGACCGTTTTGAACACACTCCGGCCGACGCCACACTACGCCTCTTCGTCCTCCGCGATGGTACTCTATACCGTCGTAACCTTCATCCGGACGGCTCTGAGTTTCTACTTGTCGTGCCTAAACACCTCCGCTCAACCGTTTTAGAAGAGCTTCACGACGCACCAACGGCAGGACACCTCGGCGTATCTCGAACCTATGACCGTGTACGTCGCCGTTTTTTCTTGCCGGGCCTTGCCCGTTCCGTGCGACGTTAAGTCGCCGCCTGTGAACATTGCCAACGACGCAAGAAGCCTTCCCAGCTCCCCGCTGGTTACCTGCAGCCGCTCGACATCCCTGCCGAGCCCTTCCATCGTGTCGGCTTAGACCTTCTCGGCCCATTTCCGGAATCTACATCAGGAAACAAGTGGGTTGCAGTCGCGGCGGACTACGCGACCCGCTATGCCGTAACCCGCGCTCTTCCGACCAGTTGCGCAAATGATGTTGCGGACTTCCTCCTGCATGATATCATTTTGATTCATGGTGCTCCGCGTCAATTGCTAAAAGACCGTGGCCGTACGTTCTTAGCCAAAGTCACTGACGACATCATGCGTACCTGCGCAATACAGCATAAGTTTACCACCCACTACCACCCTCAAACGAACGGCCTTACTGAGCGTTTGAACCGCACCCTTACAGACATGCTATCCAAATATGTTTCAGACGACCACCGTGACTGGGACCAGGCTCTACCTTACATCACCTTTGCGTATAACTCTTCCCGTCTCGGCACTGCTGGCTTTTCTCCTTTTTACCTATTGTATGGGCGTGAACCGACGCTACCACTGGACACTGTGCTTCCGTCCACCAAAGCATCAACTAGAGCTTATGCCCGTGATGCCATCGCCCATGCTGACCATGCTCACCAACTTGCGCGCGCTCGTCTACAAGTCTCTCAAGACAAACAAAAGCAGCGCTACGACCTCCTTCACCGTGATGTCACTTTTGTCCCCGGCACCCTCGTGTTGCTTTGGTCACCATCGCGTAAAGTTGGCCTTTGTGAAAAACTGCTTTCCTGCTACACGGGCCCATATCGCGTGCTTCGCCAAGTGACAGATGTCACCTACGAAATTGTTCTCGCCACGCCCACTACGCCCTCTGCTGTGACAACCAGTGACATTGTCCACGTCGCCCGACTAAAGCCCTACAACTCTCCACGTGCCTTGGATATTTAACTGCACCGTGACGGCGCTTTTGCCACCGGGGGGTAGTATTACGATATGATCGGTAAATACCCGAGAGACGCGCCGCCGTGAGAACGACGACGAAATGGGTCTGTGCCCTTGGCGCGAGTGAATGTCGGCCTGGCGCTCTGGCTCCATTCTAGCGTAAATAGTCTGTAAATATATATATATATATATATTTATATATATATATATATATATATATATATATATATATATATATAGCCATTATTTTGGTTAGAAAGTGGTCCCCACATAACTGTGTTAAACACGGTAACACAATCACGGTATCTCTCAGCGCGCGTCGCGACGAGTAAACTTCCGAAGGCCTGCAGTGTTTCGTACTCATATTTATGCGTGGATGGAAGCAAATAGCGTTTGATTTCAAAGCCTTCTGCTCTAATAAAGCAGTCTGTATTTTATGAAGTGCCTCCATTAGTGACGTATTGGCTGCAGAACTTTCACCACCTAGTGCTTGGCCCTGCGAGATGTAGTCGCGTTTCAATTGCATGACCATAAGTGACGTCGCTGCTCGTTGGTTGGGAACCGCATTTCAGCCTCGCCTTCGCGAATGTGAATTGACGTTGGTAGAAACTGAATGAGAAGCAAAAGGTGCATCTCAGGCGCTGTAGGAATCGCTGTAAGCGAAGGTTTTCTTCGTGTGTACGCAGAACGATGCTGTTGTTTAACGACCACTTGCAAGTGTAAAGCACGCGACGTTTTGGCGCCTGTACTTGCGCGTCGCATGCATAACGACGAAGTAATAACGGCGATGCAATGGCAATGACGTCCTTATGACAATGCTATGATGAGATTAGAATCACGACGAGTTACGAACAAGTAATGATGACAATGTTAAAAAAGCCGCGCCACAACGATGGCTGAACGTCTACTGCGTGACGACGATAATTTATGACGATACTGTGTGACGACAAAGCTGGTACGGTGACGTCGCAACGATGCGAGGGCAACTTGATCCACTGGGTTGGAGTTGAAGTGTTACGAGGACAGCATGAGAGAAGTCAGATTACGAAGCTGGAATGAAGATGATTGAAATACCCCGACTGCATCGCTATGGCGGTCTGACAACGAATGCATGAGGAATGCTTCACGACGATGGTGTGGCGACAACGGTATAAGTAGAGTCACGCGACAAAGCTGTGTGACGAAAAATATTAACACCACGAAGTAAAAATGACGAGGAGCACCACCAACCGGTGCAGCATCATCAACGCTTCACGCAACGACGCTGAATATACATTTGAGAGCGGAGCTCGGCGTAAATTCTCTAACCGTCTTCACCGGCCAATGAACGTTTTTATTGGTGGAGGTGCTGACATCAACTATCAAGAATCCATCCTTGAACTTCGCGCCCGTACGCCTCGACCCCGTTATGCCTGAAGGTGCAACTGCGTCTCCGCCGTCCGCGCCCTCTCCGACTGTCATCTCCGCCGGGGTGCTTTTCCACAGGAATCCGGTGGTCTTCAGCGGTATCGACAACAGTGATGTAGAAGACTGGTTATCGTCTTACGACTGTGTAAGCGTACGCAACAAATCGGACGACGCCACTGAACACTACAATGTCATCGCCTGTCTTTTTAATTTGGCAAACCTCTAGTTTAAAAAGTCACCGATGCATATGATAGTTCCTAATGCGCAATTTCTGCGCAGCTCTATACGTGTTTTGATTTCGGTTGTCAATATTTTGCATTAAGATTAGATAGGTACACGGTTTATGTTAGGAAGAGAACGCTTTGAATGCGTAGCTGGCACGGGCAATCTTTCTCGTTGCTGGACATAGCAAACAAAGAGAAGTGCGGCGCGACTGCCACGCTAATATGGAGATCGGGAGCGGCAGCGCGTGCGTGCGTGACGCATGGGCGCGATTAACAGAAGCCTCCATGCAGCAGCGCTTTGTTTCTATACACACGACACGCCTAATTCTGGCGCCATATCGTGGGCGTCGTCACCGCACAGTCGGTCTTGCGCGGCAGTACGCTTTTCTTCGCGCGCTTTTGTTTCACCAACGACGAGAGCGGGCCCTTCGTCGCGGGCAAATCATACCACCAGTGTCAGCTGCGACAACACGCAAGCGTGCGTCACATCTAGCCTTTCTCGTAGCCGCATGCCATCGCCCCTTGCAGGAACAGTGATCCACGTCACACACGCGAGTACTTTGGACTGACCACAGCAAATGATGCCGCGGGCGAGCGTAGCCGTCCCCAACAAAGCACCCATCTTTCCCACTTCAGACAACCCTGCCCTGACCCCCTCGTAAGCCCATACGAGATCACCCACGCGGCTGAAAATGTCGTGGCCACCATCAACTCAGCGCATGCGCAGTTACTCTTCTCTCCGCTCCTCCTCGCTTTTTCTCAATGCACGCTCCACTTTCATTTGCCGCTGCGCTCCGTGTTCGCTCGGTTACGAGGTATAACGCCGAAGCACGCTTACTCTCAGTGCCGAAACGGGTGCTCAAGAGCTGCGCTCTAAAACGATGACGCAGATTCTTTGGCTACGTCGACCGTCACGGCCCCCCTCGTAGGAGAGTTTGGGCGGTCCGCCATGGGTCAGTTGTGCACCGAACAGCGTTTGCACGAGTGTGCACAGCAGCCGGGCGAGTCGTTCCCAATTTACATTGATGACGTTCTAAACATCTAGAAACGCGTGAATGTCTTCATGCCCGAAACCTACAAAACGAAGCACATTCTCAAAGGTATTGATGATGACGCCTCTCAAGTGCTGCTTCAAAAAAAAATGGCCAGGCTTAGCTTGGTTAAGCCAAGAATGCGTTGCATATTGTGTTGGGGCCCAGCTTTTCCTCCGGCTGTCGTGACGCCACGTCACGTGGTTGCACTAAAGGTCAATGGTGGCTACCCGGCCGCGCCCAAGGGCTGAACTGAGTGATTGCAATATGCAACGCATAAAACTCTAGTGTAGGGGTATGAGCCACTATGGTGGCTCATACCCCCAATGGTGTCTGCCCGGCCGCGCCCAAGGGCTGAACTGAGTGATTGCAATATGCAACGCATGAAAACCCCGAGCCACGGTGCATAGCTTATCAAGTTTCGTGAGAACTACGGCATGCCCAGGAAACTGCGAACCTTGGCTCGTTGCCTAATTGAAGCGACGAGCCATCGTCTTGGACCGGACAGTCATTTTTGACCAGTCAACACTGCTGGCGCAGGTCAGTGCGTTCATGTGCGAGCATGTAGATAGGCAACTCTCATGGTGCAGTTTGCTCAGCCGCAGCCTTAGCCGCGGCCGGCTCCTTACCTCTAACGCAATATGTGACAGGCATTCCAATGAGAAATTGCTGACGCTGGAATAACTGTGATGCACTTGACTACGACGGCATGAAGACGACGAGCCCACACCTAGTGGTTCAAGCTATTAGACAACTTGGACCACTGTTCCGGGGTGGCTTTCGTGAAGACAACATGACGAGAGCAAGACCCAAGCAGGTTTATATGCCAAAATGTCAGCGGGCCTTCCTCTCTTCTGAGAAGTGATCTCCACTCGAGCAATATTTTGAAACCTTGGTGGTAAGATCATGGAGCGGGAATCACAACAATGGAACGATCACGGCGGTATCAGCACCCCAGCACATAATCAGTGGCCTTGGCAGGTAGACTACAAGGGCCACTGGGTCGTGGTAAGAGGCTAGATAGATAGATAGATAGATAGATAGATAGATAGATAGATAGATAGATAGATAGATAGATAGATAGATAGATAGATAGATAGATAGATAGATAGATAGATAGATAGATAGATAGATAGATAGATAGATAGATAGATGAAATTCGGTTCCCAACCAATGAGCAGCGATGTCAATTACAGTCGTGCAATTGAAGCGGGACTACATCTTGTGGGGCAAAACACTAGATGGTGAAAGTTATGCCTGCAATACGTCACTAATGGACGCATTTGATAAAAAACAGTCTGCTTTGTTAGAGCAGAAGGCTTCGAAATCACAGGCTATTTGCATCCATCGACGCATAAATATGAGAGCGAAACAGTGCAGGCTTCCGGAAGTTTCCTCGTCGCGACGCGTGCTGAGATATACGGTGGTTGTGTTACCGTGTTTAGCACTGTTATATCGACCAAGCTATTTAACCAAAAACGTAATGCCAATATATATATATATATATATATATATATATATATATATATATATATATATATATACACACTTCCAACCATTTATGATTTCGTAGGAACATTATTTTCAACATTGTTTTCACTGCAGATTATGTTCCGAGCAATGTCTGCAGTACTAGCAAGTAATCAAAAGTGACGTGCGAGCTTTGTTGTTGATTAATCAAGTTTGGTTTTTATGACGTAGGTCACTGAATTGTTCGTTATATCATAAAGCAGCAATAACACATATGTGTTGCTACAAAATACACATGCATATGGTAGTATAAAGTTTGTAAACAGGGATGAAGTGCCTCAGACAGGCTGGCCAACGTTTCGATAGGAGGACCTATCTTCGTCAAAGGCGGCCTCGTCATCCTCGGCGTGTTAGTTTTAAAGGGTTAGTGCAGTGACGTCACGTGCGGGTGTTGTCGCTGGCGGCTGGTTTTAAAGAGAGAGATTACAAGAGGAAACAAGCGCTGTCGTCCGACGTCTGTGAGCTTCATTCTCAAGACGAGGGGACGAGAACGTGAGAGTGGGCACGCGGGGCGAAAAGAAAAGGAATAGAAGCAGAAAAAAAAGGGAAAAAAAGAAAAAAAAGGGGGGGTGTGGGGAAAGCCAGGGCGGCACCAAGACACAACAAAAAGGGGGGGAGTGAAAGAAAAAGAAGGAGAAAAGTGAAATCTAAGAAATACGGGGGCTTGGGAGCGTGTTGGGGATGTGAAAGGTTAGGAGGTATTCAGGGGGAGTCGTTGGCGGCATGTTTTTGAGGCATTAAAACGGTCGGTCAAGCGGTCAGCACATTCAACACATTCAATCTACTACTACAGTAAAAGGTACAGCGTCGAATTACACACACAAGGTAACTTCGGCTTTCACCTGCACATCAAGCAACGCCGCTGTGCCGCTTGTAGCAAACAATACATAGGTGAGACTGGACAACAAATTAATACAAGACTCAACGGTCACCGCGCGGACACAAAACACAATTTACTCAAAGCAGTAGCCAGCCACTTTAATGAACATGGACATATGTTTGACAAAGCAAGGCTCTATATACTACAAACAAATTTCCGTTCCCCTCGCGAAAGGAAGTATACGGAATCATACCTCATACACAAGTTTAATTGCCTACACCCGACAGGAGTTAATTTGGCACGCGGCAACTTAGAATCTTTAAAAGCTGTAACTTAAATCTGAAACTCTCATATCATCAACCAATACACAAAACACATTAGGCCACCAGCCAACTTTAATTCTTAACCTCACCTACTCTTCCATTTCGAAAAAATTTTTTCCTGCCTACTATTCAATTTAATGTACTCTTTCAGGTTTTTACGTCTATACCAACTGTACGATCCCCTTCTTCCATGTACACTTGCCCCCTTCTGCGCGCGTCACCCTCCTGTTTGTTATACCGGTTCCGGCCCCCCTCCCCCTCTCCATTCCCTACCCCCCCCTTTTTTTTTAATCCTTTTTTTTCTTCTTGAAATCCCCTCGACAACACATTCCGAAGTCAATAAGCCTTTTTGGGCGCCTCAACCCAGAGTATCGACATCTCTGGATGCCGCCGTAACGACACCTACGTTAAGCGCGTGGGGCAGTGCCCCTTGAAAGACCATGCCGCTGCCTTTCAGTCACCCCATACATTGCACCGCAGACTCCTCGTCGCCACCTTAACTATTTCAAAATTAGTCGACGTATTACTACTATGCTACTCAAGTCACTTTCAACTCATGTTTTTTTTTTGTGTCTGGGTTTTCTCCTTTCTCTTTTCTTTTTCTTTTGTGTTACTCGCGCGCTGACCGCTTGACCGACCGTTTTAATGCCTCAAAAACATGCCGCCAACGACTCCCCCTGAATACCTCCTAACCTTTCACATCTCCAACACGCTCCCAAGCCCCCGTATTTCTTAGATTTCACTTTTCTCCTTCTTTTTCTTTCACTCCCCCCCTTTTTGTTCTGTCTTGGTGCCGCCCTGGCTTTCCCCACACCCCCCCCCTTTTTTTTTCTTTTTTTTCCCTTTTTTTTTCTGCTTCTATTCCTTTTCTTTTCGCCCCGCGTGCCCACTCTCACGCTCTTGTCCCCTCGTCTTGAGAATGAAGCTCACAGACGTCGGACGACAGCGCTTGTTTCCTCTTGTAATCTCTCTCTTTAAAACCAGCCGCCAGCGACAACACCCGCACGTGACGTCACTGCACTAACCCTTTAAAACTAACACGCCGAGGATGACGAGGCCGCCTTTGACGAAGATAGGTCCTCCTATCGAAACGTTGGCCAGCCTGTCTGAGGCACTTCATCCCTGTTTACAAACTTTATACCACAGTGTGCTATTCCATCTGTCAGCCCCTTTCTTGTTTTTTGGACTTACATGCATATGGTACTTACTCGAAATCTGGGTGAAGCCATTGATCAGAATTCTTACAAAACTCTCAAGGCTCACAATGCACTGCATACCGTTAGAGAATGAGACCTATAATGCAGATGGGTGTATTAATGTTAGATTGTGGCACGATGTTTTGGCGAATATGCTCACTTAAGCTTCTTTTGTACTGTTGTGGCCTTCGTGCATGCGATGTGATGTGAGCTGATGCAGTAAACTGCTTGGCACAAATAGCGTCGAACGGCTAGCACTGATGTTCTTCACCAAGGAGTTAGCACCGCGAGATGTATACGGCACTGCCGTGCCTCCACAACCCACCATTCTAGGGTGTGTGGACCTCTATGACAGTTTGCTACCATTTGTACATGTCACGATATTATGTCTAGACGTGGAGGACGGTCAACATTTTATCCCAACATTCACATATATGAGATTCTCCTGGCTAAAAGGTAAGCTTCTGTATTATACTTGTTACCTATACTTAACCGATAGGAAAGTCACAAGAGACGATTATGTTCTTTTTCGTGGGTGCCGACTTTCCAAACTGTGACTTATTACCAGAGAGCTTCTTGAATGTTTCAGCACCTTACAAGCGTCGGAAGTAATTTACCAGTTTTTTCACACAGGAAAAGCTTCAAATATATGCCTGCCAAGCAGTGGAGAAATTGTTAGGTTTTGTTGCTATTACTAGAGAGATTTGGTTGGCAATCACGCTACCTTCAACGCATTTGTGGCCTCGCACACAGAATAATTTAAACGTTGGCGAGAAAAGGTTGGTACGCTTCTATAACGACATTTTGCTTTTACACTGCTCAGAGAGCCTATACTTATGTTAACCTTTCGTAGTTTTAGGTGACCGACGTGTTTCAACGCCGATAATAAAGCCTAGGCACTCGTAAGTATGTGTTTTGACGCACGCAGAACGCGTTGCTCCGAGAAATAGTGTCCAACTGCGTCATCACAAACGATAGCATGCGACTTTGATTCATCAGTGTGGTACTCCTGGCTACGGTTCTCCGAATAAAACTCTAGAATGTGCATTAGCATATGAACCTGTGAACCTTTGATACGTCGACAAATGTCACATTCAAGAAGCTTACACGGCCCTGTTGGAAGCAGCATGGCTGCAACCTTTTCTCAATGTTCAACGAGTGTGCCGTTGATTTATTTCTTAATTTTTCTTACATGCAGGGAGAAGGGCTGTTGCTACACGCCATTTTTGAAAGTGGTTGCGATAAGTCATATTGCTTACGGTGGATTAAAGCATGTTGACAGGTTGCAGTAACTTTTTTTAAATCGGCAAAGCTAGAACATATCTACCCATATTGAATGAACACTCGTCCAAATGAGAGGCTTCAAATTAAATGAAGCTGATTGCGTGTGGATACATCTTGATTAATGGTGGGTGAGCGCAAGAAAAAATAAGGTCATAGGAAGTACAATAGACACATACTTCAGCACACAGCGCAAAAAAAGCATGTTGGTACCTTCAAGCCGGACTAGTCACTATTCTGAAAATCATTGGACGCAATGCACCTCTGTGTTGCATTTGCATTCATTTTCCTCGCTTTTGGCGGCGCTCAACCGTCTTTCTGCAGGAATTGTTCTGAAGCCGTCTTTAGTCGACAGGAATAAGCATGCTAGGGCACATAGCATAGCCGAGTAGTACACTATGGCCGGTGATCTAAACAAGTTCATACAATGCTTTTTGTACGGTATTTGCATACTTCCTTGCACTGCACTTTGTTGTGTTCGAGAATCTTGTCAAAATGTTTATTTAGGGATTTCTTCCTAACATGCTTTCTGTCTGGAATGAGCGTGGGGGTATCGAATCTAATACGATGATTAAGCTACGTGTTCTTTGACCCACAATGGCGTTTCAGTAACAGAAGTTTTGTTGTGCTGCGACACCACGGACCCGAGCAAATGAGGCTGGGACCTTCCGGCGTATAAGTGGGCGTGACTTAGCCATGTCCGAGAAAAAGCTAAACCTGGGGGTTCAGCCGATGCTGGGTGTTCAGAGCTTTACCGCCCCTCAGTGAAGGCAATACATCCCTTCGGCGTCGGCTTTGCATAGATTACACGCCTGGATTGACCCACCACCTGGAAATCGGCACTTGAGATTCCCACCCTTTTTGCACTCTTAGACTTTTTCTCTTTCCCCCTTTCCTATATTATCGTTGTTCCTTTTTACATCCCATTTTTCCACTAAGTGAGGGTTAACCTGGGATATTGTTTATCGAACATTTGGTATATTATATTAGTTTATGGTAGCTACGTAGATCTCACGTGCGACTTTTCCAGCAAGCAAGAGTTACCTTGGTGTATTCATTATACAACCTTGGGTACATTATATTAGGTTATGGTGGCTATGTAGAACTGGTACATGCGATTCCTTTGGGTTTTGTAGTGTACCCTTGTTGGAAGGATTGGTGCGTGGGTGGTCTATTTGGCGGAAACAAATCACTTGTGTATGGCTTTAAGATCGTTTCCCCGACTTCTTGATTCGCCTTTCACGAAAAGAGGGCCCAGCGAAGAAACTCACCATGTTTTTGTGCGGTATTTACTGTGCCATGTGTATGTGGGTTTTTTTTTTGTGCTTTCTCACGCGAAAATAAGGATGCACATTTATTGAATAAACATTGTTAATGCTTGAGCCAGAGTATTTAAGTTCTCTTTTTCACGTCACTGTATAGCTTATGTGAAAAATTATTTTCGACTATAAAATCAAGTATTTTTGTAAATAGTACTTTCAAATTTGGCGTAATATCACATTTTCAGATGATCCAACCTACATTAAACATTAAGCTCCTCCGCAAAAGCATACGTGAGATAGCTTATCATACACACCAACCCTTCAGCTTCTGATCAAGAAAGTTCATTTCGAATACAAAGTGAGACAAAGTAAATTAAGTCCGAAAACAATCTGATCGGCCGGCACTCCCGAAATGGGCCTTCAATGCAGAACATTATGCCCTGCCCTCCCTATTTTGGCATACATGTGCCCTGTGGCTATTTGCCAACTCAGCGCTGGCTGTTTGATTCGACATCGGTATAAACACATCGTAAACGGCGCATTTTTTGTCAGTTCACCCTAGGAGGTTTCGATTCTCGGGGCGGTAATGCTGGAAACCACGGCATAGATTCGAGCTTTTCGCAATGGCAGATAGTAGATAAATAATCTAATTGTGTCCTATGGCAGGATAATAAGAGTAAGAAGCGCAATAATCACATGGTCATGTACTTGATATACCACTTGTAGTTTATAAAGACGAATCATGAGAAAACACAAAGCAATAGAAGTATAGAAAATAAGCAAGAGAAGTAAATACCAATAAATATGCACGTTAAGGTAAGATCCCTAAAAAGAAACATCTTAAAGTTGCTTAGTTACGTTTTCGCCTCATTATGGTCGATCTAACACCAGAATGAAAACGGTGCTTCGTCAGGCTCACGAAAAATCGCAGCAGACTATAGAATGCGTGCTTGAAATTCCTTTATATTTGCTTTTTATGCCCCGTTGGTCACAGGGTTTCGATGATGCAGGCTCTTGGGCAACGCGTAATCTGATATTCTGTATTGCTTTTTAAATCAACCAATAAGCGCCATGCTCGATATATCGTGTTGGATTTCTGTATGGTCTTGACGACGACCTCGAATCACTCATGGTTCACTTTCATCACACAAATCAATCGTCAGAAAACTTAGGTAGAAGGGCATCAGCATTCAAGTGGTGTTAACGCATGCTTTGCAAAATTTGCTGCGTTTACAAACCATGCGCCCATATATTGTGCCAAGACAGTTCATAAGGATGGCAGAAATTCAATTGTCGCCAGCAGGTGTTTTACAGCGAAGGCACAATGCGATCCGGTGGCTTTTGTTGTCGACTTCAAAACATATTTTTATCTTCTCAAGCAAAATTCTCTCAAATTGAAATTTTCAGACAACAATATAAAACGTTCGTGCGTATAAAGAGCTACTTCACGTATTTTTGTTGGGAGACCCTTAATGCATTGCTAGGGTCTAAACATAGTCAAAAAGCTTTCGAGCAGCCCTAGCTAACATTGTATATTTGAAGCATTTTTTGTTTACTGTTTAGTTGTAACCCAAGGGTTTTTGTGTTTACCGCTTCAATATCTTAGTTCAATGCCAATTTATCATCACGTTGTTAACCCTAGCTAAAACTTTATAGTTAGAAACCTTTGTACTGAAACATTCTAACTGCTTACATTAGTTTCTTTTCTCATCTGCTGTAGACTACTACACTCTCAGTGCCTTTGGCCCTGAGGGTAGTAATAAATAAATAAATCAAAATTATTAAAAAGTGACTTTCTGCCAACGCCGGAAGCGATATTCTGGAAATATACTTGATTACGTAGTCTAACGTCATTTTGATCATATGTTTAAAAACACGACGAAAAATATTTATATGTACGGTGTGACTCAAATTTTAACAATTATTATGCAAGAAAGTTCCGGAAATGCACCATTTTCAACTTTTTAGTGAGCCAAATAGACGCGTAACATTCCTAAATCTGGGGCGCCATAACGTTAAGCTATTCCAAACTTTTCTATTATAATTCTGCAATCAGCCCTCCGCGATTGGTCAAAAAGTTTTTTGAACCTCCCCCTATCGCCTGTCTGTCACGCAACGCCACAAGAACCGCGATATCGAGAACCGCGTATAATGAGCTATTTCACGTGTTTTATCGAGAGATTCTTAATGTTTCATTATTGTCTAGACATCGTCAAAAAGTGACTTATTGCCAACGTCGCGAGCAATGTTGTGGAAAAGTACTTGATTTCGCAGTCTAACGCATTTTTAGCATAAAATAAAGAAAAGATAAAAAAAAATATATAAAAGTTAGTGTGACTCCTGGAAACGCACTATTTGCTGCTTTTTAACTGTGCCCAAGAATCGCGTAAAATTCATAAATATTTTCGCCTATCACGTCATATGAAAGAACCGTACCAATAGAATGTTCTGAAATAACATTTGCCAGTGTACCTAGTTTCACCCATGAGTGAAAAGGATCACCATAAACCTACCTTTACTTCGTCACAGAATGTTTAGAGAGCTCCTACCTCACCAAGAATGTTTTTTGTCAAAAATGCTTTGGGGAAACCTCAGTCACCTATTCACCAACCAGCCAAATTTTTCCAAGACAATCGGTGATGGTCACTTCTGGGGTCTGTGGCGTTGCGCGTGGAATTACCCTGCTTCGAGTTTTGCACCTGAAAATTACTTTACGTAATGCGTATATGAGTATTTACACTCAAGAAATACGTACTCAGTGCCTGCGGCAAAAAAACTATTGCATAGAATGATTCCGCATTATATAAATGTAGCATTAAAAACGTCCCTTGAACAAAAGTGAATTTTCTTGTAGAGTATATGTCAGCGTTTCTCCATATTCGTTGTGCCAACAATTATCCCAGCGAAAGTGCTGGCTGATCAATTCCAACTATGCTACAAGCACACTTACGATAATATGTAATAAATGTACGCAGTGAAGAATAATATAGCAGAATCTGTGAAACATCGCATGTGCGCCACCCGCAGAACATACCTGTATCTTTGCAAGAAGAGTAGCTCCTTGTTGGAAAGGGTGATGGATGGTTTGACACTCAGGTATCACCACACCTGTCGATCAATTCCGCTTCTCTAATTTGCTAGGTTAACTGATTAAGATTTCTACTGACGATTGAGCATGTACTATACAGCGGTTTAAACGTGACCGTATTTGTGGCACCTGACTGATTACGCGTACAACTTCTACAGTGGGCATCCAAAAAAATCCCTCTCATTCTTATCACATTGTAGCGATGCTCCCGTAGCCTGTTATTAAGGCATCGTCCGTTCTGACCAACATAGTTACACCCACCTCCCCCCCCCCCCCCCCCAGTTCCAGGTCAGATTATTATTCCTTATGCACATTCAACGAACTTTGATGTCTCTATTTAGAAACAGGCTCTTTGGGGGCACGTGCACTGGTCACTCTGTACAAAGATTGCAGTTTACCGGGAGCTGAAAAAAACACTTATCCATTGGCCCGCTGGCCAACCCCTTACAGTCGATGCGATATACCGTGGATATAGATAATAACCTGGACTTTTTTGTAAAGCGAGGAAGCCTGAGAGGCATCAGTTGTTTGTGCTGACAGACTCTCCAACAGGGCTTCAGCGAAGGCGAAGCGCACTCCTGAGGCGAAGTGCACTCAGAGAACCTGTCGTCCATGAGCTAGGGGCAAGACTTGCTTAAAGAATATGTGTGGTCACTGGCTTACAAATAAAACAAAGTTCTAAGCCTGTGCTCGTGTGTTTCAGCTACTTCTTTGTCCTCGTCTAATGCGCAAGAAAGCTGCAGTAATGTGCTAGCAACATGCCTAAACAGTAAATTTAGCGCACCTAAGAATTCAAGCTCGACGTTACCAATTACAAGTGACGATAAGGTCGTTCACACGCAATCGTTGCTTTGGAAGCTCTGACGTCTGCCGTTCTCGTTTTCTTAGAAAGCATGCACACGACGTCAATAACTGGAGATTTGAGCGCTTCGCCTACCGAAGTGATGACGTTGTTCATAAGGTTCATACGCATTCACATGCCTACATATATTATGCATGATTGATGTACCACGGCTCTGCTTGCTGCCGCTACGCTGGCTCTCACAGATTCTGCTTTAGAGTAGTCTTAGGAGACGTCCATACATCCACCTAAGTATTCACCGACTATGCATTTTCCGTAGATGCCAGTTTTCAACGCCGGAATTTCACGTCTTCCAATGCAGTAGACTTGAAGCAACGTTCTATTTTAAAGCAAGCCAATTCAAATGAATCCACATCGACTGCTGTTGATTCCGTTCCCTCAATCTCAGCACTATTCATCTTCAGTTGAAACATTCGTTGTCTTTTCGCAATATATTCAGATGGCAGAATCATGATACTTCCTGCCGTCATGGCTACCAATGTTGCCTCTTTATCTCCGGAATTTGATGGTTTCCACTAGCATGATGTATCCGTAGAACGTTGCGGGGCCGAAAAACAGGACAATATGATTAAAAAAGGCTGCAGAAGGGAATTAAAGAACTCTTCATCTCTATCAGCTATGCATTTAACATGTCTAGTTTCGTTATCTGGTGTTTGCGTTTGCCTGAGTTGTTTCTTCACGGTAGTGCTAGATGGCGAATGCGCAAATGTATGGGCAAGCAGAGGAATGCTTCTTTAGTCAACAAAGTTAAAAGCTAGTTGAAAATGACGCGCTGCTCCACTGTGTAAATGAAAGGTGTGCTAGTCTATCAGCGTGAACATTGTCTCGAGATCGTACAGAGTGTTGGAGAGATCAATAACTGCCCAAATAGGGTTAATCGCATGGATTCTTCTGATTTTGGCAACGCTCAATCGTCACTAGCATGTAATCACAAGATTAAGTGCTCGCAACAACACACTGAAAGTGTTACTGACACTTGTACACAGCGTGTTTTCATTATCTGTCAAGGGTCTGCCCGCGGTTTTCCTACGGCGGCACTCACACCAAATAAATTTGATAATATCGTGGTCTCTAAGCTAAGAATGCCACCATTTGATATCACTTTACCCCATGAAGCAGCACGATTACTACTCACTCGCCCTCAATAATGAATAAAGTTTTCTTTTTTATTTTTGCTTGGTGGCCGAGAACGGTGTGATATGATAAATTTATCTTACATTGTCATCTGGCCTCATTGGCCACGCCCATCGTCTTGCCGACGACGTAGGTGCGAGGTGGCTTCATGTTGTGCTCCTATTTAGGAATAAAGGGCAGCAAGCCTAGTCGTCGTCTAGGGAATTAGGGACTGCAAGTTTCACTGCTACCACAAATCAACAACGCACGCCAGCATGTTCTTGCCACGATGTTTCACGTTTTAATTACTAGAGGGATCTCGCACGCTAGTGTCTACGGGAGCTGCAAGAGGGGTTGTTCAGTCAGCATGGGAATGATTAGTATATGCATTTGCCTTGTAGACTTATGCCTCAGGAGCGATAAAAGAGACAGCTGACCCCAATCGACGCCAGAATAAAACCGCGAGCCGTGGCTTCACGTGCCACGGACAGTAGCTGTCTTTATTTTTTTCCAATGCAGGAGCGCGCTATCCGAGTTCTATGCGCCGCTCAAGGCAGTGCGCTACAGGGCCCCTCCACCTGTACTGGCAGTCGAAATCGGACTCAGGGCCGGCTATGGCACTCTAGCACGGGTTCAGGTGATGATACGAGGCTGTCCGTCAAAGTCTCGAAGTAGGCCCGTTTAAGGTTGTCTAAGCTGACAGTCTCTGCCAGGCCGTTCTGTAGGATGGTGGAGGTTATCTGGATGCGCTGGAGGACGCAGAATTGCCCGTCTTAGACCAGGGTTAGCAGTGTTCGCACAGCGTCGCAGCGCACGAAGATTGTATTGTGGCGGGAAGGCTGGGATGGAGAGGTATTCTTGTGGCTGGGCTAGTAGCTGCGTTGAAGTAAAGAAGTCTCCGGGAGAGGCAAAAAACTTCCAGACACCAGCTCTACTTCACAGCACTGCAAGTCTTCCTGGAGGACGGCTCGTCCTCCAGGAAGACTCGTTGGACTCGTCCAATAAACCTCCTTACATTTGGTGGATCTTGCTGGGTACGCACATCGCTGACACCCTGGAACTCCGATCCCGTACGTTGCACTCGACCATGCAAGCTGACGCTGCCAAACCGCCGCCATCTCTCCCGGCCGCCGTTTGCCCCGGCCCGGTTCGCCAGCGAGACCCCCCGGTATTTTCGGCTACGGAAGACCAGGACGTCGAGGACTGGCTGTCGGCCTACGATAAAGTTAGTGGACCCAAGAAGTGGGATGACGCTGCTAAGCTGAGTACCGCGAACTTTTATCTGGCTGGCGTGGCAAAGCTTTGGTATACGAACCACGAATCGGAATTTGAGAACTGGTCCGCTTTTAAAGAGGCAATATCTGCCGTTTTCGGTTGCCCTGCCGTGCGGAAGTTACGCGCCGAGCAACGACTACGCACACGGGCACAGGAACCAAACGAAACTTTTACCGCCTATATTGAGGACATAATCGATCTCTGCAGGCGCGCCGATGCTTCTATGAGCGAAAGTGCCAAAATACAGCATATTATGAAGGCGTCGATGACGATATCTTTCAAATGCTTCTCGCGACGTCTCCTGGCACAGTGTCTGAAGTGGTAACTCTGTGGCACAGCTATGACGAATTGAGAAGGCAGCGGGCTCTCACCCGACGTTCATCTCACACGTACAGTCAACCACTCGCTGCACTGGACATCGTGCCTGACCAGTCACACCTTCTCGCACAAATGAAAGAATTTGTGCGTGAGGAGGTGGCCAGTTGTCTTTCCTGCCGTTTGCTCAGCGTCAGGAGCTTCCGCAGCAGCAGCAATTGCAGCGACCAATCCCGTTGGCTCCCGTGCTTCGACACATCATCCAAGAACAGATTTCCGAGGCCATGCCGGTGCCCATTCAGCAGCAACCTGTAGCCGCGCCTCTTAGTTACGCTGACGTAGTAAAGCGGCAGCAGCTTCAACAGCCCTCACCGTCCCATGGTGTGTCGTATGCTGCAGCCCCGATTCAGCTGTCCGTGACATGGGCTGCTCCCATCACTGCGAATTCCTGGCGAACGCGCGACAACCGGCCGATCTGTTTTGCATGCGGTGGCCCTGGTGATATCGCCCGATTCTGCCGCCGTCGCGCGCCAGGATACTCAGACGCCCATTCGCAGAACTACATGGATTGTCCCCGCTCTCGTTATGAGAGTCCGGGTCCGCAAACAAGCACGTCTTCACGTAACTATCCGCAACCCACGTCTCGTCACTCACCTTCACCCCGTCGCCGATCCTTGTCGCCCATGCGTCGTCGACCAGCCCCTGAAAATGAGGGAAACCAGCCCCCGCAGTTCGTGAGGCAAGAACTGCGCTGCCGAAATGCTCAAGTCCTCGAACTTTGCGGTCGAATATTGTCGAGGTTTTTGTAGAAGGCACCCGTGCATATGCTCTTATCGATACCGGTGCTGTCGTTTCTGTTATAGACGCCACATTTTGCCGCAAGCTTCGGAAGGTGACCACGCCTCTTGATATGATGCCCTTACGTACAGCGAATGGAGACCCTGAGCCTGTTCGGCCCATAGCTGCCTGCACTGCTCGACTTATTATCGCTAAAGAGCACTACATTGTTGAGTTTATCGTCCTTTCATCCTGCTCGCATGACATCATACTTGGCTGGGACTTTTTATCGTATAATCACGCCGTTATTGATTGTGCCAGATCTGAACCTCCGCCGACAGCAGCTGTTTTGCTCCCCGTGTTCTGCAACAGCATATGTGATGAAGCTGCATTCTTTGAACCATCACGCCTCCTTCTAGGTCGGAAGCCACTTCTTCTGCCTTATTCGACCTTCTCTATTTCTAATGGAACAAGCGCTCTCTGCCTCACAAATCCTCTTCCGTATCCCATCAAACTGCTTAAAGGTGAATCCCTTGTATGCGTGCAACCCATTGATATCGGTCAAATTTTTTCCGTGCAGCAAGATTCAGCTCGACGGGACCTCGACGTCGTCAGTGCCCTTAATCCTTCTGATGTACCAGCTGCCGACCTATTCGATTCGTCGATCGCAGACGGACTGTCACCATTTGAACGCTCTGCTCTTCTCCAGCTGCTCTACCAGTTCCACGACTCTTTCGATGTTGCCGAACGTGCCCTTGGCCGAACTTCTACCATTGTTCACTACATCGACACCGGCTCCAACTCGCCAGTACGACAACGCCCTTACCGTGTCTCCACCGGGGAACGAGAAGTTATTACCAACCAGTTTGACGACATGCTTAAACGCGACGTTATTCGCCCTTCACAAAGTCCATGGGCATCACCTGTGGTTCTCGTTAAAAAAAGGATGGATCAATTCGCTTCTGCGTGGATTACCGGCGCCTAAACAAGGTCACTCGAAAAGACGCGTACCCGTTACCCAGAATCGACGATGCCCTTGATTGCCTACAAGGTGTCGAGTTTTTTTCATCGTTAGATTTGCGTTCCGAGTATTGGCAGGTGCCTTTAGCCGAGGCCGACCGTTCAAAGACAGCCTTCGTCACACCTGACGGTCTATATGAATTCAATGTCATGCCCTTCGGCCTCTGCAATGCGCCTGCCACCTTCGAGCGCATGATGGACTCGGTTCTGCGGGGTTTGAAGTGGCACTTATGTCTCGGCTACCACGACGACATTGTTGTCTCTGCGCCAGATTTCGCAACCCATCTGAAACGCCGCAACCATGTCCTGAAGTGTCTGAAGACCGCTCAGCTGCAACTAAATCTCAAGAAGTGCCGATTTGCAGCGCGAAAACTTACTATTCTCGGTCACGTCGTATCAAAAGACGGTGTGCTTCCGGACCCGCTAAACTACGTGCCGTGACCGACTTCCCCAAACCGACGACTCTAAAGCAGTTACAAAGCTTCATAGGGTTATGCTCCTAGTTTCGTCGGTTTGTGCGCAACTTCGCCTCTATAATTGCGCCTTTGACCCAACTTTTAAGTAGCGCCTCCAATCTTTCGTCTTGGTCTTCTGAGTGTGACCAAGCCTTCTCCACCCTTCGCCGTCTCCTGACGTCACCACCTATACTGCGCCACTACGATCCTACGGCCGCAACTGAGGTGCACACAGACGCCAGTGGTGTCGGCCTCGGTGCTGTTCTCGCACAACGAAAGCCTGGGTTCGCAGAGTATGTCGTCGCATACGCCAGCAGAACGCTCACCAAGGCTGAGTCAAACTATAGCGTCACCGAGAAAGAATGCTTGGCAATAGTCTGGGCGCTTGCCAAGTTCCGCCCTTACTTATATGGCCGGACGTTTGATGTAGTGACGGATCATCATGCATTATGTTGGTTGTCTTCGTTGAAGGATCCGTCAAGTCGCCTTGCCCGCTGGGCTCTTCGACTTCAAGAGTTCGACATCCGTGTTATATATCGTTCCGGAAGCAAGCATGCCGATGCTGATGCACTGTCGCGGTCACCACTATCCACCGAAACTGCGTCCATACGCACTATAGACCACCCATTGTCAGCTCTTGACATCGCCACACTCTCCTCTGCACAGCGCCACAATCCCTGGATCGTTTCGCTTCTTGACGTTTTATCCGAGGCACCCACCCATTCGACCACTCGAACAATGCGACGCCAAGCTTCGCACTTCAGCATCCGTGATGGCCTCTTATACCGGCGCAACTACTCGCCAGATGGTAGGAAGTGGCTCTTAGTTATCCCCAGAACGCTGCGCTCTACAATCTGCGCGTCCTTTCCCTACGACCCGCAGTGTGCTCACGGCGGTGTCTTCAAGACCTATGAACGCTTACGCCAAAGGTACTACTGGCGCGGAATGTTTCGCTTTGTCCGCAAGTTCATTCGCGGCTGCCACGAGTGTCAGTGACGAAAAAAACCACCGCATCCTGCCGCAGCTTCATTACAGCCCCTTCCATGCCCAGACCGCCCATTCGACCGCGTTGGTATCGACCTTTATGGACCTTTACCTTTGACCGCGGCCGGAAACCGATGGGCTATCATGGCTGTCGACCACCTTACACGATACGCCGAAACCGCTGCTCTCCCCACCGCGACAGCACAGGACGTCGCCTCTTTCATTCTCGAGCGTTTTGTGCTTCGACACGGTCCTCCTCGCGAACTCCTCAGCGACCGTGGCCGCGTATTTCTCTCTGATGTAATCCAAGCACTTCTCCACCAATGCAACATTGTACATCGGACTTGTATTGCCTACCACCCTCACTGTCTCACGGTCTCACTGAGCGGTTTAATCGGACACTGGGCGACATGCTTGCGACACATGTTGCATCTGATCAGTCCAACTGGGACCTGGTTCTTCCATATTATCGTCCTACCATGATATTTCCGACTTCGACGATCGCCCTTTAGGCCAGACGCTCGTGGTCAAGCATCGGATTCTTGCTGGCGATGCTGCGCCTATCCACCGACGACCGTATCGGGTTTATACGTCGGAACGCCGAGTAATTGAAGATGAAGTGAACAAAATGCTCGATAAAAATATCATTCAGCCTTCATCGAGTCCCTGGGCGTCACCTGTGGTGTTGGTTAAGAAGAAGGACGGCACGTGGCGCTTCAGCGTAGACTACCGTCATCTGAACAGCATTACAAAAAAGGACGTCTACCCGCTCCCACGTATAGACGACGCCCTTGAGTGCCTGCACGGTTCCAGCTATTTCTCGTCTATTGATCTTCGTTCGGGATATTGGCAGATTCCTGTTGACGATATGGACAGAGGAAAAACCGCATTCATTAAACCTGATGGCCTATACCAATTTAAGGACGTACAATTCAGGTGGGGTACTGCAGAAGCCGCCGCCTTCTCTCGTCTCGTCACTCTTCTAACCTCACCACCCATTCTCGCCTACTTCGACCCTGATGCCCCTACAGAATTGCGTACAGATGCCAGTGGTCATGGCGTAGGTGCCGTCTCAGCCCAGCTTCAGCGTGGCAAGGATCGCGTTATTGCTTATGCGAGCCGCCTCCTAGCACCATCGAATCGCAACTATTGCATTAGGGAACGAGTAATCCTTGCTGTTGTCTGGGCGGTTGCGAAGTTCCGTCCTTACCTTTACGGATGCCCTTTTTCCGTCGTCACTGACCATCATGCTCTCTGCTGGCTTTCATCGCTAAAGAATCCTACAGGCCGGCTTGGTCGATGGGCTTTGAGGCTACAGGATTTTTCATATCCCGTGGTGTACAAGTCTGGCCGCCTGCACCAAGACGCTAACAGTTTGTCGCGTTACCCTGTTGACGACTCTGACTCCTCCAATAGCGCCAGTGCTTCTTGCGTATTCTCTGTGCCGCAGCTGCTTCACTTCGCCGACGAGCAACGCCGTGACGCCTACATCAGAGCACTCATCGACCGTTTTGAACACTCTCAGGCCGATGCTGCTCTACGCCTGTTCGTCCTCCGCGACGGTACTCTGTACCGTCGTAACCTTAATCCTGACGGCTCTGAGTTCCTACGTGTAATACCTAAACACCTCCGCTCCACCGTTATAGAAGAGCTTCACGAAGCAGGAACGGCAAGGACACGTCGGCGTATCTCGAACCTATGACCGTGTACGCCGCCGTTTTTTCTGGCGGGCATTGCCCGTACTGTACGACGTTACGTCACCGCTTGTGAAATTTGCCAACGACGCAAGAAGCCTTCCCAGCTCCCCGCTGGTTACCTGTAGCCGCTCGAGATCCCTGCCGAGCCCTTCCATTGTGTCGGCTTGGACCTTCTCGGCCCATTTCCGTAATCCACATAAGGAAACAAATGGGTTGCAGTCGCGGCGGACTACGCGACCCGCTACGCCGTAACCCGTGCTCTTCCGACCAGTTGCGCAACTCATGTTGCGGACTTCCTCCTACATATCATTTTGATGCATGGTGCTCTGCTTCAACTGCTTACAGATCGCGGCAGCACCTTTTTGACCAAAGTCTACTGACGACATCATGCGTGCCTGCTCAATACAGCATAAATTTACCATCTCCTACCATCCCCAAACGAACGGCCTCACTGAGCGTTTGAACCGCACCCTCACATACATGCTAACCAAATAGGTTTGAGACGACCACCGTAAGTGGGACCTGGCTCTACCTTACATTACATTTGCATACAACTCTTCCCGTCTTGAAACTGCTGGGTTTCCCCGTTTTACCTCTTGTATGACCACGAACCGACGCTACCACTAGACACTGGGCTTCCGTCCGCCACAGCTTCAACTGGCGATTATGCCCGTGATGCAATCGCCCATGCTGACCATGCTCGCCGACTTGTGCGCGCTTGTCTACAAGTGTCTCAAGACAAGCAGAAACAACGCTATGACCTCAGTCACCATGATGTCCATCTTGTGCCCGGCGCCCTCGTGTTGCTTTGGTCACCATCGCGTAAACTCGGCCTATGTGAAAAACTGCTTTCCTGTTACACAGGCCCATATCGCGTGCTCCGCAAAGTGACCGATGTCACCTATCAAATCGTTCTAGCCACGCCCACTACGTCCGCCGCTGTGACAATCAGTGACATTGTCCACGTTGCCCGACTCAAGCCCTACAACTCTCCGTGTACCTTGGATATCTAACAGCACCGTGACGGTGCTTTTGCCGCCGGTGGGTAATATTACGATATCATCCAGCGATGCTCAAGAGACGAGCCGCCGCGAGAACGACGAAGAAGTTGGTCGGTGCCCTTGGGACGAGCGAGTCTCAGCCTGGCTGCCTAGCTCCAGTGTAAATAGCGTGTAAATAGCATCTTTCGCCTGTGTCTTTCCACACGTAACAATATAGATTATTATAGTATAAATAAATATGAAATTAGATTATGTATATTCTCCACTCTCCTAATTTATTAGCCAAGTACGCTTTGCTAAATGTCAAACGCCACCTAGAATTCGAGCTCGACCTTAGCAATCGCAAATAATGGTTGTTCGCGCTCAACACTTGCTATGCACGCTCTGACGTCTGCCATTCTGTTTTTCGTCGAAAGTGTGCGCACGACGTCAATAAACACAAATGGAAGCGCTTCGCCGACAGCACTGGTGACGCTATTGTCACGTGGTAGTGACGGTGAAGAAAGCAGCAATACGGTGGAATACAAAACTAGCTTTTATTGGGCGAACCTGTGCCCACAAAAACAGGCTACACTTATAGCACAACGATAGCGGCGAACACGGTCTGCGATCGTCGGAAATCTGATCAGCGAGTCAAGCGCGTCGGCTTTTATAGAGCAGTCGTCGAATGTTCCAGACTAATCGTTCGGACCCGCGTACCTTCCACAAAGTTCTACACCATTCGCGTTACACGATGAAATCAGATAACACAACGTTCGGCGACAACAGATAGCCGGGTAGAAGTATCGATAACTTTCCAGAAACTTCGGATACATGCAGGCGCGTCCCGCGCTGTGCGATTACATTTCTTAGGTGGCGAAACGTGGTCGCCCAATAAAAATAAGTACACGTGTCAATACCCCCCTCTTAAAAAGCATCGTCCCAATGCTACAAATATAAGAGAGCGAAACACAAAAGGACCCTTATTAAACGTAAGTAACAAAACAACGAAAAGAAATCAAGTCCAAAGGTCAGTTACGCGAAGTCCGAAAGTTCGTCAACGCTGGTGGTACGGCTTGAGTCGCACAACGTGGACAATTTCAGGTCGTGAGCGGCGCCGCTGTGACTGCGAAATGCCGTCTGGCACGACCTCATAGTCCAGTGCGCCAATACGTCGGATGATCTTGTACGGTCCGAAATAGCGACGCAAGAGCTTCTCGCTCAGTCCTCGTCGGCGTATAGGGGTCCAAACCCAAACACGGTCACCGGGCTGGTACTCGACAAAGCGTCGTCGGAGGTTGTAGTGTCGGCTGTCGGTCCTCTGTTGGTTCTTGATCCGCAGGCGAGCGAGCTGTCGGGCTTCTTCGGCGCGCTGGAGATAGCTAGCGACGTCAACATTCTCTTCGTCAGTGACGTGGGGCAGCATGGCGTCGAGCGTCGTCGTCGGATTCCTGCCGTAAACCAGCTTAAACGGCGTGATCTGTGTTGTTTCTTGCACCGCCGTGTTGTAAGCGAAGGTTACATACGGCAGGACCGCGTCCCACGTCTTGTGCTCGACGTCGACGTACATTGCTAGCATGTCGGCGAGGGTCTTGTTGAGGCGCTCCGTGAGACCATTCGTCTGCGGATGGTAGGCAGTTGTCCTCCTGTGGCTTGTCTGGCTGTACTGCAGAATGGCCTGGGTGAGCTCTGCTGTAAAAGCCGTTCCCCTGTCGGTGATGAGGACTTCTGGAGCACCATGTCGCAGCAGGATGTTCTCGACGAAAAATTTCGCCACTTCGGCTGCGCTGCCTTTTGGTAGAGCTTTAGTTTCAGCAAAGCGGGTGAGATAGTCCGTCGCCACGACGATCCACTTATTACCGGATGTTGACATCGGAAACGGCCCCAACAAATCCATCCCAATCTGCTGGAATGGTCGGCGAGGAGGTTCGATCGGCTGTAGTAATCCTGCTGGCCTTGTCGGTGGTGTCTTGCGTCGTTGACAGTCTCGGCATGTCTTGACGTAACGGGCGACGTCGGCGGTCAGACGCGGCCAGTAATACCTTTCCTGTATTCTCGACAGCGTCCGGGAGAATCCGAGGTGCCCAGCGGTTGGATCGTCGTGTAGGGCGTGCAGTATCTCTGGACGCAGCGCTGACGGTACAACAAGAAGGTAGCTGGCGCGGACTGGTGAGAAGTTTTTCTTCACGAATAGGTTGTTTTGAAGCGTGAACGAAGATAATCCACGCTTAAATGCCCTAGGGACAACATCGGTGTGCCCTTCCAAATACTCGACTAGGCCTTTTAGCTCCGGGTCCCCTCGTTGTTGTTCGGCGAAGTCTTCCGCGCTTATTATGCCAAGGAAGGCGTCGTCATCCTCGTCATCTTGCGGCGGTGGGTCAATGGGGGCGCGTGATAGGCATTCGGCATCTGAGTGTTTTCTTCCGGACTTGTATGTTACAGTGATGTCGTATTCTTGTACCCAGCACCTCCACCAGATGTCACGTGGTAGTGACGGTGAAGACAGCAGCAATACGGTGGAATACAAAACTAGCTTTTATTGGGCGAACCTGTGCCCACAAAAACAGGCTACACTTATAGCACAACGATAGCGGCGAACACGGTCTGCGATCGTCGGAAATCTGATCAGCGAGTCAAGCGCGTCGGCTTTTATAGAGCAGTCGTCGAATGTTCCAGACTAATCGTTCGGACCCGCGTACCTTCCACAAAGTTCTACACCATTCGCGTTACACGATGAAATCAGATAACACAACGTTCGGCGACAACAGATAGCCGGGTAGAAGTATCGATAACTTTCCAGAAACTTCGGATACATGCAGGCGCGTCCCGCGCTGTGCGATTACATTTCTTAGGTGGCGAAACGTGGTCGCCCAATAAAAATAAGTACACGTGTCACTATATATAACGTTCATTCCATTTCAATTCATACATATTTTATGCATGACCTTTTGTTCGCAAGCTAAGCTGGTGCCCTTTCGTTGGCTTTCGCAAATTCTGCGGTGTGGTGCCTTAAGAGCCGTGTAAAGGACCGAGTAAATCTTCGTCGGCTGCGCATGCTGAAGAAAATTCCAGTTTCCATGGCCAGAATTTGACATCTTGCAAGGCTACAGGATAGAAGCTCACGCTTTGCAACTCCATTCAAATGATCGACCAGAGACTGCCGCTTATTCCGTTCACTAACTATGCACTATTCTTATTTTTCACTTGAAGCATTAGTTCCCTTGTGCAATGTCCTCAGACGGCAGATTCATGACCGTTCCCGCCATCATAGCTTCTAATGTCGCCTTTTTCCCTCAGGAATTCGATGGTTTCAACTTGCGGGTTATATAAATGAACGTTGTTGCGTCGAAACACAGAAATCAGATGGTATACAAAAGCTGTCGGAAGAAATAAAATAGGTACCCTGTCATTTTATCAGCTATGCGCTTAACCTGTTTTGTTTCTTTATGCGGTGTTTGCCCTCACTGAGTTGTTTATTCACGCTAGCTCAAGAGGACCACGGAGAAAGTGAATGGCTAAGCAGAGGAATGCAGCCCTCGCCAATGTAAATCGGAAGCTAGAATAAGAGGACGAGGGCCTCCTGCTTAACTTTACTCAACTTGAAGAGTACTAGCGCTATACCAATGTCCAAAGCGATGACTTCCCAGTCAAGCACGTTCAGAGTTTTTAAATTATGGGGTTTTACGTGCCAAAACCACTTTCTGATTATGAGGCACCCCGTAGTGGAGGACTCCGGAAATTTCGACCACCTGGAGTTCTTTAACGTGCACCTAAATCTAAGTACACGGGTGTTTTCGCATTTCGCCCCCAACGATATGCGGCCGGCGTGGCCGGGATTCGATCCCGCGACCTCGTGCTCAGCAGCCCAACACCATAGCCACTGAGCAACCACGGCGGGTGAGGTCAGCGATCCCCGTCCTTACCACGGAACTCCGAAGTGGTCGGCACACCTAGCTTGTCACCATGCCTCCCGTTGACAAGCCCGCCTCTGCAACGGCTTCGGCTTGTCCGACTGCTCCAATCGTCACTGTTGCCCCACATCGTGACCCAGGTGTGTTCTCTCGCCTAGAGGGACAGGATGTCGACGACTGGATCACGCTCTATGAACACCCCAGTGCTAGTAACAGTTGGGACCCGACGGTTATGCTCGCCAATGTCATCTGTTATCTCTGCGGCACCTCATGCGTGTGGCACCAAACGCATGATGACGAAATAACCAGTTGGGAGGGTTTGAAAGAAAAGCTACGGGAACTGTTCGGTGACCATATTGGGCGCAAGGCTGCCGCGAGAAAGGCTCTTGCGTCTCATGTTCAGTCAGCTACAGAGCCATACGTTTCCTACATCCTCGACGTCTTGGCTCTGACGATAGCTGACGATAGTAAGTCCGAAGCCGATAAAGTGGCACATGTGCTAAAAGGCATCGCCAACTACGCTTTCAATTTGCTTGTTTTCGGCAGCGTCTCGACTATCGACGCCATTATAAAAGAATGCCGCCGCCTTGAACAGGCTAAGAGCTGGCGTATCTCACACCACATTGGGCGGCTACCCAACTCTGCTGCTACGTCGACATCTGAGGGTCGACCGCGTCAGACCACCACCTGTGACGACGTCACCCGTATTGTTCGCCGCGAACTCGAGGCCGCCTGTTCGCCAGCCTTCTCCACGACGACTCCCGATCCGCCCGCAACCACCATTGCGATGATTCAGGCCGTCGTAATACCAGAATTTGAAAACATGGGTCTACACACCGTGTGTTCCACGTCTCGACCCAACGACCAAACAGCGGCCCTCCTCGTCCACAGCAGTCCTTTTCTGCCACATCTCGCCGCAACGCGTCCGAATGGTGTACCCCTGATGACAGGCCGATCTGCTTCTACTGCTGTCGCATCGGCCACGTCGCCCGTCACTGCCGCAACCGATGGCCACAACCTCTTCGGACTTACGCCGCCGCTTATTCCAGCACCCTTGGACCTTCTGTACCCTATGCCACCCGCCATGAACCCACTACCGCTGATGCCCCTGCCCCGAACCTTCGCTACAGTCACTCGCCCTCACCTCGTCGCCACCGGCCTCGTTCGCCCCAACCCCGCCGCTTCTCTTCGCCGCCTATCGCCTCGCGGACCCAGCCGGAAAACTAGGCACTGCAGCTTGTGGAGTTGAAGCTGCGATGTCGACCCTGCCCTCAAATTTTATGCTCACGTTACCTGCTAACAGAAACCTTCTTGGCGTTGACGTTGACGGCTATCCTGTCACGGCACTTATGGATACAGGAGCACATCTTTCGATTATGAGTGCTGCCTTCCGACGACGACTGAACAAGCTCCCCACCCCAGCGTCGGCACGCGTCGTCCGCGTGGCGGATGGCGGTACTGTGCCTATCATCGGCATGTCTACGGCACATGTCAGCATCGCCGGCCGCCACACACCTGTCCTCTTCACCGTAAATGCTCATTGCCCCAACATGATTCTTGGCCTCGATTTTCTCTCCGCCCATTCTGCTCTTATGGACTGCTCTTCCAGTACCCTTCGCATTGAGTTGCCGATGCTCGCCGAACCTTCTGACGCACCCCACTGCCGCTTACGCCCGACCGGCTTTCTTCGCCTGCGGCCAAACTCCATAGCCTACATTGAACTGTTGTCTTTCCCACCAGTTCCTGATGGCGAGTACCTCCTCACTCCTCTGCCCGACATCCCAATACAGTTTGACGTCGCCGTGCCTCACAGTATAAATACTGTAATGAAGAAAGGAAGAAATGACATCCCGATCATCATCAAGAGCGGGGGGCACGAGATCGGCGCTCGAACACCACCATCTTGTTCTCCCGACCTACTGTTCTGAGCTACAGCCTGTTTGTTGGACTCGTCCAATAAACCTCCTTACAATACTGTTACTGCGAACCACACTCGCATGCCTGTTTCTAACTTTGCATTGGCAAAGCAAATTCTACCGCAAGGTATTTGCCTTGCGACCATTGATTGTCTCGGCGACCAATACGTGGGAGCGTTATCGACCGACGGTTCTCGCGAGCTTAGCATGCCCCTCGCGCCAGCCTCGGGCGTCGATCTCAGCATAAAGAAAATGTTTGCGACGGACCTGTCCTCTACGCAGGCTGAAGACCTTTGCAAAGTATTATCGTCCTACCACGATATTTCCGACTTCGACGATCGCCCTTTAGGCCAGACGCTCGTGGTCAAGCATCGGATTCTTGCTGGCGATGCTGCGCCTATCCACCGACGACCGTATCGAGTTTATACGTCGGAATGCCGAGTAATTGAAGATGAAGTGAACAAAATGCTCGATAAAAATATCATTGAGCCTTCATCGAGTCCCTGGGCGTCACCTGTGGTGTTGGTTAAGAAGAAGGACGGCACGTGGCGCTTCTGCGTAGACTACCGCCATCTGAACAGCATTACAAAAAAGGACGTCTACCCGCTCCCACGTATAGACGACACCCTTGACTGCCTGCACGGTTCCAGCTATTTCTCGTCTATTGATCTTCGTTCGGGATATTGGCAGATTGCTGTTGACGATATGGACAGAGAAAAAACCGCATTCATTAAACCTGATGGCCTATACCAATTTAAAGACGTACAATTCCCGTGGGGTACTGCAGAAACCGCCGCCTTCTCTCGTCTCGTCACTCTTCTAACCTCACCACCCATTCTCGCGCACTTCGACCCTGATGCCCCTACAGAATTGCGTACAGATGCCAGCGGTAATGGCGTAGGTGCCGTCTCAGCCCAGCTTCAGCGTGGCAAGGATCGCGTTATTGCTTATGCGAGCCGCCTCCTAGCACCATCGGATCGCAACTATTGCATTAGGGAACGCGAAAGCCTTGCTGTTGTCTGGGCGGTTGCGAAGTTCCGTCCTTAGCTTTACGGATGCCCTTTTTCCGTCGTCACTGACCATCATGCTCTCTGCTGGCTTTCATAGCTAAAGGATCCTACAGGCCGGCTTGGTCGATGGGCTTTGATGGATGGATGGATGGATGAAAAACTTTATTAAGGTCCTTTAGGGCGCGCACTAGCGCGCAGCGGGCCGCTCCCACGTCGGGACAGAGAGGCCGAGTCTCTCCGCCGCGTCGCGGGCCCGTTGGACAGCCCATAACTGTTCTTCGAGGTTGGAGCTGTGTAGGACCGCATCCCAAAGTGAAGAAGTGTTGTTTTCATCGCTGTGTAACGCGGGACATCGCCAGAGCATGTGAGGTAAATTCGCTAAATCATTGCATAGTGCACATGCATTTGTTGTCTGAATTTCGGGGTACCCCTTGTGAAGAAGTAGGGGGTTTGGGTAAGCCCCCGTCTGTAGAAGCCTTAGTGTCAAAGCCTGAGGTCTATTGAGTTTGCAATGTGGGAGGGGGTAGATCCTCCGACCCAAGTAAAAGTGCTTAGTCATTGCGGTGTACGTGGAAGGAGAGTCCCGATTGTCTCTACCCCCAGCGTCCCGCTGCCCGGTAGCTACGCGGTTGATGACCCCTCGCGCAGCTCCGTGTGCCGACTCGTTGAGGTTGGGCGGGGCACCCTCGATCTGTCCCATGTGGGCTGGAAACCAGATCAATGTTTGTGCCTTGATCTCCTTGCTTCCTAGTATCCTTAGGGCCGGCTTTAGGCTACAGGAATTTTCATATTCAGTGATGTACACGTCTGGCCGCCTGCACCAAGACGCTGACAGTTTGTCGCGTTACCCTGTTGACGACTCTGACTCCTCCAGTAGTGCCAGTGCTTCTTGCGTATCCTCTGTATCCCAGCTGCTTCACTTCGCCGACGAGCAACGCCGTGACGCCTACATCAGAGCACTCATCAACCGTTTTGAACACTCTCAGGCCGATGCTGCTCTACGCCTCTTCGTCCTCCGCGACGGTACTCTGTACCGTCGTAACCTTCATCCTGATGACTCTGAGTTCCTTCTTGTAATACCTAAACACCTCCGCTCCACCGTTCTAGAACAGCTTCACGAAGCACCAACGACGAGGACACGTCGGCGTATCTCGAACCTATGACGGTGTACGTCGCCGTTTTTTCTGGCCGGGCATTGCCCGTTCTGTACGACGTAACGTCGCCGCTTGTGAAATTTGCCAACGACGCAAGAAGCCTTCCCAGGTCCCCGCTGGTTACCTGTAGCCGCTCGACATCCCTGCCGAGCCCTTCCATTGTGTCGGCTTGGACCTTCTCGGCCCATTTCCGTAATCCAGATCAGGAAACAAGTGGGTTGCAGTCGCGGCGGACTACGCGACCCGCTACACCGTAACCCGTGCTCTTCCGACCAGTTGCGCAACTCATGTTGCGGACTTCCTCCTACATGATATCATTTTGATGCATGGCGCTCTGCGTCAACTGCTTACAGACCGCGGCACCACCTTTTTGGCCAAAGTCTACTGACGACATCATGCGTGCCTGCTCAATACAGCATAAGTTTACCACCTCCTACCATCCCCAAACGAACGGCCTCACTGAGCGTTTGAACCGCACCCTCACATACATGCTAACCAAATACGTTTGAGACGACCACCGTAAGTGGGACCTGGCTGTACCTTACATTACCTTTGCATACAACTCTTCCCGTCTTGAAACTGCTGGGTTTCCCCGTTTTACCTCTTGTATGACCACGAACCGACGCTACCACTAAACACTGTGCTTCCGTCCGCCACAGCTTCAACTGGCGATTATGCCCGTGACGCAATCGCCCATGCTGACCATGCTCGCCAACTTGCGCGCGCTCGTCGACAAGTGTCTCAAGACACGCAGAAAGAACGCTACGACCTCAGTCGCCATGATGTCCATTTTGTGCCCGGCGCCCTCGTGTTGCTTTGGTCACCATCGCGTAAGCTCGGCCTATGTGAAAAACTGCTTTCCTGTTACACAGGCCCATATCGCGTGCTCCGCAAAGTGACCGATGTCACCTATCAAATCGTTCTAGCCACGCCCACTACGTCCGCCGCTGTGACAATCAGTGACATTGTCCACGTTGCCCGACTCAAGCCCTACAACTCTCCGTGTACCTTGGATATCTAACAGCACCGTGACGGTGATTTTGCCGCCGGTGGGTAATATTACGATATCATCAAGCGATGCTCAAGAGACGAGCCACCGCGAGAACGACGAAGAAGTTGGTCGGTGCCTTTGGCACGAGCGAGTCTCAGCCTGGCTGCCTGGTTCCAGTGTAAATAGCGTGTAAATAGCATCTTTCGCCTGTGTCTTTCTACACGTAACAATATAAATTATTAGAGTATAAATAAATATGAAATTAGATTATATATATTCTGCACTCTCCTAATTTATTAGCCAAGTACGCTTTGCTAAATGTCAAACGCCGCCTAGAATTCGAGCTCGACCTTAGCTATCGCAAATAATGGTTGTTCGCGCTCAACACCTACTATGCACGCTCTGACGTCTGCCATTCTGTTTTTCGTCGAAAGTGTGCGCACGACGTCAATAAACACAAATGGAAGCGCTTCGCCGACAGCACTGGTGACGCTATATATAACGTTCATTCCATTTCAATGACCTTTTGTTCGCAAGCTAAGCTGGTGCCCTTTCGTTGGCTTTCGCAAATTCTGCGGTGTGGTGCCTTAAGAGCCCTGTAAACGACCGAGTAAATCTTCGTCGGCTGCGCATGCTGAAGAAAATTCCAGTTTCCATGGCCTGAATTTGACATCTTGCAAGGCTACAGGATAGAAGCTTACGCTTTGCAACTCCATTCAAATGATCGACCAGAGACTGCCGCTTATTCCGTTCACTAACTATGCACTATTCTTATTTTTCACTTGAAGCATTAGTTCCCTTGTGCAATGTCCTCAGACGGCAGATTCATGACCGTTCCCGCCATCATAGCTTCTAATGTCGCCTTTTTCCCTCAGGAATTCGATGGTTTCAACTTGCGTGTTATATAAATGAACGTTGTTGCGTCGAAACACAGAAATCAGATGGTATACAAAAGCTGTCGGAACAAGTAAAATAGGTACCCTGTCATTTTATCAGCTATGGGCTTAACCTGCTTTGTTTATTTATGCGGTGTTTGCCCTCACTGAGTTGTTTATTCACGCTAGCTCAAGAGGACCACGGAGAAAGTGAATGGCTAAGCAGAGGAATGCAGCCCTCGCCAATGTAAATCGGAAGCTAGAATAACAGGACGAGGGCCTCCTGCTTAACTTTACTCAACTTGAAGAGTACTAGCGCTACACCAATGTCCAAAGCGATGACTTCCCAGTCAAGCACGTTCAGAGTTTTTAAATTATGGGGTTTTACGTGCCAAAACCACTTTCTGATTATGAGGCACCCCGTAGTGGAGGACTCCGGAAATTTCGACCACCTGGAGTTCTTTAACGTGCACCTAAATCTAAGTACACGGGTGTTTTCGCATTTCGCCCCCAACGATATGCGGCCGCCGTGGCCGGGATTCGATCCCGCGACCTCGTGCTCAGCAGCCCAACACCATAGCCACTGAGCAACCACGGCGGGTGAGCTCAGCGATCGCCGTCCTTACCACGGAACTCCGAAGTGGTCGGCACACCTAGCTTGTCACCATGCCTCCCGTTGACAAGCCCGCCTCTGCAACGGCTTCGGCTTGTCCGACTGCTCCAATCGTCACTGTTGCCCCACATCGTGACCCAGGTGTGTTCTCTCGCCTAGAGGGACAGGATGTCGACGACTGGATCACGCTCTATGAACACCCCAGTGCTAGTAACAGTTGGGACCCAACGGTTATGCTCGCCAATGTCATCTGTTATCTCTGCGGCACCTCATGCGTGTGGCACCAAACGCATGATGACGAAATAACCAGTTGGGAGGGTTTGAAAGAAAAGCTACGGGAACTGTTCGGTGACCATATTGGGCGCAAGGCTGCCACGAGAAAGGCTCTTGCGTCTCATGTTCAGTCAGCTACAGAGCCATACGTTTCCTACATCCTCGACGTCTTGGCTCTGACGATAGCTGACGATAGTATGTCCGAAGCCGATAAAGTGGCACATGTGCTAAAAGGCATCGCCAACTACGCTTTCAATTTGCTTGTTTTCGGCAGCGTCTCGACTATCGACGCCATTATAAAAGAATGCCGCCGCCTTGAACAGGCTAAGAGCTGGCGTATCTCACACCACATTGCGCGGCTACCCAACTCTGCTGCTACGTCGACATCTGAGGGTTGACCGCGTCAGACCACCACCTGTGACGACGTCACCCGTATTGTTCGCCGCGAACTCGAGGCGGCCTGTTCGCCAGCCTTCTCCACGACGCCTCCCGATCCGCCCGCAACCACCATTGCGATGATTCAGGCCGTCGTAATACCAGAATTTGAAAACATGGGTGTACACACCGTGTGTTCCACGTCTCGACCCAACGACCAAACAGCGGCCCTCCTCGTCCACAGCAGTCCTTTTCTGCCACATCTCGCCGCAACGCGTCCGAATGGTGTACCCCTGATGACAGGCCGATCTCCTTCTACTGCTGTCGCATCGGCCACGTCGCCCGTCACTGCCGCAACCAATGGCCACAACCTCTTCGGACTTACGCCGCCGCTTATTCCAGCACCCTTGGACCTTCTGTACCCTATGCCACCCGCCATGAACCCACTACCGCTGATGCCCCTGCCCCGAACCTTCGCTACAGTCACTCGCCCTCACCTCGTCGCCACCGGCCTCGTTCGCCCCAACCCCGCCGCTTCTCTTCGCCGCCTATCGCTTCGCGGACCCAGCCGGAAAACTAGGCACTGCAGCTTGTGGAGTTGAAGCTGCGATGTCGACCCTGCCCTCAAATTTTATGCTCACGTTACCTGCTAACCGAAACCTTCTTGGCGTTGACGTTGACGGCTATCCTGTCACGGCACTTATGGATACAGGAGCACATCTTTCTATTATGAGTGCTGCCTTCCGACGACGACTGAACAAGCTCCCTACCCCAGCGTCGGCACGCGTCGTCCGCGTGGCGGATGGCGGTACTGTGCCTATCATCGGCATGTCTACGGCACATGTCAGCATCGCCGGCCGCCACACACCTGTCCTCTTCACCGTAAATGCTCATTGCCCCAACGACCTGATTCTTGGCCTCGATTTTCTCTCCACCCATTCTGCTCTTATGGACTGCTCTTCCAGTACCCTTCGCATTGAGTTGCCGATGCTCGCCGAACCTTCTGACGCACCCCACTGCCGCTTACGCCCGACCGGCTTTCTTCGCCTGCCGCCAAACTCCATAGCCTACATTGAACTGTTGTCTTTCCCACCAGTTCCTGATGGCGAGTACCTCCTCACTCCTCTGCCCGACATCCCAATACAGTTTGACGTCGCCGTGCCTCACAGTATAAATACTGTAATGAAGAAAGGAAGAAATGACATCCCGATCATCATCAAGAGCGGGGGGCACGAGATCGGCGCTCGAACACCACCATCTTGTTCTCCCGACCTACTGTTCTGAGCTACAGCCTGTTTGTTGGACTCGTCCAATAAACCTCCTTACAATACTGTTACTGCGAACCACACTCGCATGCCTGTTTCTAACTTTGCATTGGCAAAGCAAATTCTACCGCAAGGTATTTGCCTTGCGACCATTGATTGTCTCGGCGACCAATACGTGGGAGCGTTATCGACCGACGGTTCTCGCGAGCTTAGCATGCCCCTCGCGCCAGCCTCGGGCGTCGATCTCAGCATAAAGAAAATGTTTGCGACGGACCTGTCCTCTACGCAGGCTGAAGACCTTTGCAAAGTATTATCGTCCTACCACGATATTTCCGACTTCGACGATCGCCCTTTAGGCCAGACGCTCGTGGTCAAGCATCGGATTCTTGCTGGCGATGCTGCGCCTATCCACCGACGACCGTATCGAGTTTATACGTCGGAATGCCGAGTAATTGAAGATGAAGTGAACAAAATGCTCGATAAAAATATCATTGAGCCTTCATCGAGTCCCTGGGCGTCACCTGTGGTGTTGGTTAAGAAGAAGGACGGCACGTGGCGCTTCTGCGTAGACTACCGCCATCTGAACAGCATTACAAAAAAGGACGTCTACCCGCTCCCATGTATAGACGACACCCTTGACTGCCTGCACGGTTCCAGCTATTTCTCGTCTATTGATCTTCGTTCGGGATATTGGCAGATTGCTGTTGACGATATGGACAGAGAAAAAACCGCATTCATTAAACCTGATGGCCTATACCAATTTAAAGACGTACAATTCCCGTGGGGTACTGCAGAAACCGCCGCCTTCTCTCGTCTCGTCACTCTTCTAACCTCACCACCCATTCTCGCGCACTTCGACCCTGATGCCCCTACAGAATTGCGTACAGATGCCAGCGGTAATGGCGTAGGTGCCGTCTCAGCCCAGCTTCAGCGTGGCAAGGATCGCGTTATTGCTTATGCGAGCCGCCTCCTAGCACCATCGGATCGCAACTATTGCATTAGGGAACGCGAAAGCCTTGCTGTTGTCTGGGCGGTTGCGAAGTTCCGTCCTTACTTTTACGGATGCCCTTTTTCCGTCGTCACTGACCATCATGCTCTCTGCTGGCTTTCATAGCTAAAGGATCCTACAGGCCGGCTTGGTCGATGGGCTTTGATGGATGGATGGATGGATGAAAAACTTTATTAAGGTCCTTTAGGGCGCGCACTAGCGCGCAGCGGGCCGCTCCCACGTCGGGACAGAGAGGCCGAGTCTCTCCGCCGCGTCGCGGGCCCGTTGGACAGCCCATAACTGTTCTTCGAGGTTGGCGCTGTGTAGGACCGCATCCCAACGTGAAGAAGTGTTGTTTTCATCGCTGTGTAACGCGGGACATCGCCAGAGCATGTGAGGTAAATTCGCTAAATCATTGCATAGTGCACATGCATTTGTTGTCTGAATTTTGGGGTACACCTTGTGAAGAAGTAGGGGGTTTGGGTAAGCCCCCGTCTGTAGAAGCCTTAGTGTCAAAGCCTGAGGTCTATTGAGTTTGCAATGTGGGAGGGGGTAGATCCTCCGACCCAAGTAAAAGTGCTTAGTAATTGCGGTGTACGTGGAAGGGGAGTCCCGATTGTCTCTACCCCCAGCGTCCCGCTGCCCGGTAGCTACGCGGTTGATGACCCCTCGCGCAGCTCCGTGTGCCGACTCGTTGAGGTTGGGCGGGGCACCCTCGATCTGTCCCATGTGGGCTGGAAACCAGATCAATGTGTGTGCCTTGATCTCCTTGCTTCCTAGTATCCTTAGGGCCGGCTTTAGGCTACAGGAATTTTCATATTCAGTGATGTACACGTCTGGCCGCCTGCACCAAGACGCTGACAGTTTGTCGCGTTACCCTGTTGACGACTCTGACTCCTCCAGTAGTGCCAGTGCTTCTTGCGTATTCTCTGTATCCCAGCTGCTTCACTTCGCCGACGAGCAACGCCGTGACGCCTACATCAGAGCACTCATCAACCGTTTTGAACACTCTCAGGCCGATGCTGCTCTACGCCTCTTCGTCCTCCGCGACGGTACTCTGTACCGTCGTAACCTTCATCCTGATGACTCTGAGTTCCTTCTTGTAATACCTAAACACCTCCGCTCCACCGTTCTAGAACAGCTTCACGAAGCACCAACGACGAGGACACGTCGGCGTATCTCGAACCTATGACGGTGTACGTCGCCGTTTTTTCTGGCCGGGCATTGCCCGTTCTGTACGACGTAACGTCGCCGCTTGTGAAATTTGCCAACGACGCAAGAAGCCTTCCCAGGTCCCCGCTGGTTACCTGTAGCCGCTCGACATCCCTGCCGAGCCCTTCCATTGTGTCGGCTTGGACCTTCTCGGCCCATTTCCGTAATCCACATCAGGAAACAAGTGGGTTGCAGTCGCGGCGGACTACGCGACCCGCTACACCGTAACCCGTGCTCTTCCGACCAGTTGCGCAACTCATGTTGCGGACTTCCTCCTACATGATATCATTTTGATGCATGGCGCTCTGCGTCAACTGCTTACAGACCGCGGCACCACCTTTTTGGCCAAAGTCTACTGACGACATCATGCGTGCCTGCTCAATACAGCATAAGTTTACCACCTCCTACCATCCCCAAACGAACGGCCTCACTGAGCGTTTGAACCGCACCCTCACATACATGCTAACCAAATACGTTTGAGACGACCACCGTAAGTGGGACCTGGCTGTACCTTACATTACCTTTGCATACAACTCTTCCCGTCTTGAAACTGCTGGGTTTCCCCGTTTTACCTCTTGTATGACCACGAACCGACGCTACCACTAAACACTGTGCTTCCGTCCGCCACAGCTTCAACTGGCGATTATGCCCGTGACGCAATCGCCCATGCTGACCATGCTCGCCAACTTGCGCGCGCTCGTCTACAAGTGTCTCAAGACACGCAGAAAGAACGCTACGACCTCAGTCACCATGATGTCCATTTTGTGCCCGGCGCCCTCGTGTTGCTTTGGTCACCATCGCGTAAGCTCGGCCTATGTGAAAAACTGCTTTCCTGTTACACAGGCCCATATCGCGTGCTCCACAAAGTGACCGATGTCACCTATCAAATCGTTCTAGCCACGCCCACTACGTCCGCCGCTGTGACAATCAGTGACATTGTCCACGTTGCCCGACTCAAGCCCTACAACTCTCCGTGTACCTTGGATATCTAACAGCACCGTGACGGTGCTTTTGCCGCCGGTGGGTAATATTACGATATCATCGAGCGATGCTCAAGAGACGAGCCGCCGCGAGAACGACGAAGAAGTTGGTCGGTGCCCTTGGGACGAGCGAGTCTCAGCCTGGCTGCCTGGCTCCAGTGTAAATAGCGTGTAAATAGCATCTTTCGCCTGTGTCTTTCCACACGTAACTATATAGATTATTATAGTATAAATAAATATGAAATTAGATTATGTATATTCTCCACTCTCCTAATTTATTAGCCAAGTACGCTTTGCTAAATGTCAAACACCGCCTAGAATTCGAGCTCGACCTTAGCAATCGCAAATAATGGTTGTTCGCGCTCAACACCTACTATGCACGCTCTGACGTCTGCCATTCTGTTTTTCGTCGAAAGTGTGCGCACGACGTCAATAAACACAAATGGAAGCGCTTCGCCGACAGCACTGGTGACGCTATATATAACGTTCATTCCATTTCAATTCATACATATTTTATGCATGACCTTTTGTTCGCAAGCTAAGCTGGTGCCCTTTCGTTGGCTTTCGCAAATTCTGCGGTGTGGTGCCTTAAGAGCCGTGTAAACGACCGAGTAAATCTTCGTCGGCTGCGCATGCTGAAGAAAATTCCAGTTTCCATGGCCTGAATTTGACATCTTGCAAGGCTACAGGATAGAAGCTCACGCTTTGCAACTCCATTCAAATGATCGACCAGAGACTGCCGCTTATTCCGTTCACTAACTATGCACCATTCCCATTTTTCAGTTGAAGCATTAGTTCCCTTTTGCAATGTCCTCAGAGATTCATGACCGTTCCCGCCATCATAGCTTCTAATGTTGCGTTTTTCCCTCAGGAATTCGATGGTTTCAACTTGCGTGTTATATAAATGAACGTTGTTTCATCGAAACACAGAAATCAGATGGTATACAAAAGCTGTCGGAACAAGTAAAATAGGTACCCTGTCATTTTATCAGCTATGGGCTTAACCTGCTTTGTTTATTTATGCGGTGTTTGCCCTCACTGAGTTGTTTATTCACGCTAGCTCAAGAGGACCACGGAGAAAGTGAATGGCTAAGCAGAGGAATGCAGCCCTCGCCAATGTAAATCGGAAGCTAGAATAACAGGACGAGGGCCTCCTGCTTAACTTTACTCAACTTGAAGAGTACTAGCGCTACACCAATGTCCAAAGCGATGACTTCCCAGTCAAGCACGTTCAGAGTGTCTCAAGAATATGGAAATTGTTAGATAGATGACTGGCAGCCCACCTAAAGTTACATGCATAGATTGTTTTCATTTTCCCGATGCTCAATCTTAACAATAATGTGATCGGTAGATTTTCTGCTTGTAATAATGTGAAAGTGTCACTGAGACTCCTAGACCACGCGTTTTCATTACCTGGTTTGGGTTTTCCCTCGGTAATCCTACGGTGGCCCTCAAGTCAACTGAATTTGATAATGATCTCTTTAAGAAAAGAATAACACTATGCTACATAACTTCACCCATGAAACAAAACGTTTCCTTCGTACCGTCGATCACAAAGCAACGAACGCTTTTGTGCTAAGTGGGGGAAACGGTGTAATATGATATATTTATCAGGCATATTTATGTGGCCGCATTGGTCACATCCGTCGTCACGGCGACGACGTAGTTGCGAGGTGTCGCCTTTATCGCTTTGTTTCTATTCCGGAGCAAATTCCCGCAAGCCTATTCATCATGAAGCGAACTATTACCTAGAAGCTTCACTTCTATCATGAGTCGAAAAATCCACGTTAGTTGTCTCTTGCCACGAAGTTTTATACTTTGACTACTAGTTGGGAACTCGGCCGCTAATGTCTACAGGAGTTGTAGGCGGGGCGGTTCATCCGGCACGGTATCTTGGTTAGTATATGGATTTGCTTAAACTTTGTTCTTCTGGCTTCAAACGGCCTCGTGACTTCGTAAGCCCATAATTTTAAACAAAATACTGTGCAATAAATACTTAGATACACAATATTAAAATTGTCCAATGATATAAATCCCACACAGGCCACTAGCGGCTATTACCGATATTGAAACCATAGCACCATGGTCGCATGCAAATATAAGTGTCATACTTGGCACCGTAGAACACCTTTATGAATTTAACGTGGGCAAGCAAGTCCGTTGCAAGGCTTGGCGCTTTCTAAATTTGGTCATTTCAACAGGCTAGACAGTTGCAAAATATATAGGTATATGCGACGTCATCAAGGTTGGTCAACTATGCAATGTGCTGGAAATTTTTCCTTTGCAGAACTCTCATGACGCCTTACCTTTGCAGAGAAGACGCGGCGTTCCTAAGGCGTTACGCGACGTACTCTGCATGGGTGCTCGCCTTCCAGCTCTTTTTCGGAGTTAGAACCATCCTGACCGCTGCCCTCAATAGACGCAGCAAGTCACCGGGATCATTTTGGGACCAGCCTTACCCGAGAAAGTGACCCCCCCCCCCTTCCGTCAAGTTCTTTCCGACCACGGCAGCCGCAGCCACCTAATGGGATCGCTAATCCTTGCCTGGCTGAAACTTCTGCCTAGCGAGGGTTTTGTCCAGGAGTGCTGATTGGGGACAGTGACGCATTTTCAACAAGCCTGAATGAATCTGCATCGCATCGAGTGAGAACCTTTGTCTTTCACGCATGTTGCGCTATATTTTACCGTTTTTCCTTGCGTAAACGCCGCCGGCTTCCACAAGCCCTCCATTTTTATATGGAGGAAGCTCCGACCGGGAAAGTTACAACGGACGCTGTGATAGCGCCTGCTGTGGGGGCGATGGACACAACTTCGGCCACGACCAGGACTAGTGATGAAGCTTCCCGATCGAACGAGGACGGCTGTACATGGGTGCTGGTCCAAAGGAAGCACCGCGCACAAGTGGACCTCCGTGTCCTGATGCTGAACCAAGACCCGAAGACCAGCCAGTTTAAAGGCAAGACCCTTAATGCGTCGGCCCATAATATTTTGGACACCCCGCTTGCCCCTCCAATATTACGAGGCCATCCTGCGTCCACATCGAGGGCACCATTTGGACCACTGGACTCATCCCACCCTAACCCGGTCTGTTGGTGGACCGGGTCACAGGTTTGCTCACGGCTGAAGTCAGTGAGCTTCTTTTTCGCGTATGCCCGGAACAGAATCTTGCCATGATAATCACGGCGCATGAAAACATCACCTTGAACCTGTATAGCATTGAGAACATCGGCCTATGACAGCGCAGCTATGCCGCTTCGGTCTACATAGCGGTGCTCGACAGCTCGTGTAAATGAATCATCTCTGGTGTGGACTCGAGAATGAGCCCGTCCGAAATTATGGGTCATCTCGTCAAGCCGGGCTTCCCCATCCTGCAAGCACGGATGGTGGGCAAATCAAACACAGCCCTCCTCGTCTTCGAAGAACTCTAGGTTCACTACTACGTCCGCAACTACGGCGCCCAATGTTACTGCTACGTAAATCATCCCCACCAGCAAGTCTGCACAGCTTGCCTCCAGTTAGGATATAGCTATGACAGCTGCCCTACACCGGACCGCATCGTATGCGAGATATGCCGTGTTGATAACCCCACACACAAACACTCCTGCTCACCCTAGTGCCGCTCGTGTGAGGGTAATCACCCCACCGCAGACGCGGGCTGCCTTGCCCGTGTTCGGCGCGCCTTGAACAACGAACAGGTTCGAAAGATGCTTCAGCAGGAGCAGGCGCAACAGCAGCAACAGCAACAACAGCAACAACACTAAGTAAATTATCAGCCTATACCCTCATCCATCACCCTCGTCAAGCAACCACTAGCAGATCGAACCCCGGGTACGAAGCCCCTATCAATGTCCCGGTCCCGAATCAAGTCATAAAACAAGGCACGCTGTCGCACTCGCTCCAGGACCGAGTCACGCGCGCCACCAGCAAAACTAATGACCACTTCACAGAATGCTACCCCATCAAAGACACCTCGGGCGGACCAGCTGTCGACAGAGCAAAGCCAGCAACCCAAGGCCCCCAAGGCCCAGCACATCTCGGTGGAACCTCTGGAGATAAGCAGGCCGAAGGGTCTTCCCCTGTTCTCAGCATTCTCTCCTTGTCCGTCCCCAAACTCCACTTCACCCTCACAGACCACACAGAGCTCCGCTCCCACATGAATGCGCTTCAACCACTTCGTTCTGAACTGGAGGCTAAGATGGATGCTCTGGATACCCGCCTTAGACGCAAGATACAGACCGTGTGTGCCAATATTAGACAGGAGTTCCACGAATGCTTAATCAAGTGGTGTCTGCACTAAAGGACACAATCAACAAGACGGTAGCCACACCACGGCCTGATATCGAGCAGCATCACCGCTCTATCCACCGAGTTGCAGCAGGAAACCCAGCGCAACATGCAGCAAGTACGCCAGGAGTTCGCTCCCTTCGAGACAACTACCCAGAGAACCAAACGCTCTCACCTATATGCGCGCCCATCGGTCCTGAAACGCGAAGATGGGCACGTGTAAACGCGGACCAAATCGTCGTATGGATGTGGAACTGCAGGGGGTTCCACCGCAAGCGGGGCCCCCTGCAGCAATACATTGCCACGACCACGGTAGCTCCGGATATCGTTCTGCTTCAGGAACCCAACTGCACCCTCCTCTAGGGTTTAGGATTGGTTTAAAACTGGGACAGCGCAACATACAAAGGAAGAAACCAGCCTTGATCGCCAGATAAAGGAACAGAGCGCTTACTTCCAACTGGTTTAGTGGCAAGTTGCACGCAATACGAGGTCTGTTAGAAAAGTATCCGACCTTATTTTTTTGCAAACGGCTGATGGATATGAAACAAGCGCGCTTGCATCATCCAAGCTTGAACCTTCTTGCGCATGCGCGAATTTTTTCCTACCTGCCGATAGCGTCAGTCGCTGGGACGCAGGGTTTGAGTGAGGTAGTGCGCAGTGCTCTCGTCGGCTTTTTATTGCAAGGAAAATGGCGGAGCGACTGGAGCAGCTCTACTGCCTCAAATTTTGCCAGAAACTGGGCGACAGCCAAGTGGAAACCATTCAGAAGATTCATATGGCTTTCGGTGACAATGCTATGAGCAGCACACAGATTATGGAGTGGTAACTGGTTTAAAGACAGCCGCACATCGGTGCAGAGCGAGCCACGCTCCGGTCGGCCATCAACATGCCGAAATGACCAGGTCACTGCCGAAATGAACTCTGTCGTGATGCGGGACCGTTGTGTGACTATCCGAGAAATTCCGGAAAAGTTAGGCATCAGCATTTTTTCTGCACATTCAATTATCAGCGAACATTTGGCCATGAAGAGAGTTGCGGCGAAATTCGTGCTGAAGCTGCTCGCGGTGGAGCAAAAGCAACTTCGCGTTGAAGTCTCACAGGACATGCTGGATTCCATAAACAGTGACCCCGACGTCATGAACACCATAATCACTGGTGACGACTCTTGGGTGCACAGGTACGACCCGAAAACTAAATCCCAGTCCTCACAGTGGAAGCATTCCGCGTCACCAAGACCAAAGAAGGCCCGCCAAGTGCGCGGGCCTTCCTTTGACTCCTGCGGTGTGGTAAGCCACGAGTAAGCACCGCCGGGTCAAACAATCACCAAATAGTACTAATGGGATGTACTCCGTCACCTACGTGATGCTGTGCGGCGCAAGAGACCGGACTTGTGGTCAACAGGAAATTAGCGCATCCATCACGACATTGCTCCTGCTCATTCCTCGCACTTTATTCATACTTTTTTTATGAAAAACCAGACTCCAGTAGTTCAACAGGCACCTTACTCTCTGAATATGGCCCCCTGCGACTTCTGGCTGCTTCCCAAAATCAATAACCATTGAAAGGAGCACGATTTTAGACAACAGAGGACATTAGGCTGCAGCAACAGCTGAGCTGAACTCCATTCCGAAGGAGGCTTTTTCGGAATGCTTCCAACAATGGCAGCACCGCTGGGAGAAGTGTGTGGAGTCCCAGGGAGACTACTTTCAGGGTGATTAGGTTTCCAACGCTCCAGTTATGCCTGTTTTTTTTCTTCGGCCAAAGGTGGGATACTTTTCTAACAGACCTCGTACCTACCTACAAGAAACGACCAGCACATCTCGTCATAACACTTCACAAAACGTCACACCTATAGAAGGATACACTATCATGAGATAAAGAACGCGCAATTCTGTCATGCAAGGTTCAACTGATCAAGAAATCTCTCTTGCTGTGGAAATAGGCAAAAAGTGGCGCGCTAGCACACGTGCTGTCAGCCCTTGCTATGAGATCAGCGTCAGTGATCTTCCGCGTAAGTTGTGATCGGTGCATTTTTTAGCACTTCACACCGATGAAAATTCGATTTACGTCCACAGTCGCGACCGTGAATTCCTAAATGCCCTGTATAGCCCGGTGTACATTATAATCATGTTCTTTTAGCCTTTCATTAGGCAGCGACCAGTTTTGCCTACATATTTCTTCCCGCATGATAGTAGAATTGAATAAACAACTTCAACAACGCAAGACCGAAAACGCTTCTTGTGCATGGTCGACCAGACAGCGGTGCGCGGGTGGAACGCAAAAAAGCACTGATGGCAACTTACGCGGGAGATTATTGAAGCTGATCTGATAGCAAGGGCTGGCAGCACGCGCCTTAGCGCGCCATCTTTGTGCCTATCCACACAGGAAGCAAGATTTCTTGATCAGTTTAACCTTGTATGAAAGAATTGCGGATTCAATGACTCATGATGGTGTAGCCTTCTATCGGCGTGAAGTTTTATGAAGTTTTGTGACGACATGCGCCGATGCTTTCTTGTAGGTATATATTTCGTGCAACTTGCCAATAAACCAGTTGTAAGTTAGCGCTCTGTTCCTTTATCTGGCCGTTTCGGCATGTTTCTCGCTTTGTATGTGGCGCTGTACCAGTTTTAGAATGCATCCACTCCCTCGCGGGACACGAAGCGTACAGCAGCGACTCGCAGCTGGTAGGGGCCCTGGCGTCCGACCACTTAACGATCCTTACTCATTCCGTGGCCACTGACACCCCTCATCAAATTTTAGAAGTCATCACACATCATGAACACCGCGAAAGTCTATTTATTCTCACTATATACAGTTCCCGTGCACGCACCTATAGCTTCCACCAACTATTTACTGAGTTTAGCAAGCTGGGAAGTAAAGTGTTGATCTCCTGAGACTTCAAATCACCGCACCCAGTTTGGGTGTACCCGAAGGCAACAGTGAAAGGGACAAAATTGTGGGATGGGTTATGCTTCACATTGCTTTCTGATCCCGCGCAAACCACTCGCATCGAGAGAAGTGTCACGAGAGATACGTGTTCCGACCTCACAATGATCCGCGCCACAGAAACTGTCGTGTCCAATGGACCCTTAGACGAGAATTTCGGTAACAATCGAAACATCGTCGCAACTACCGTTTCTCTGTGGAACTCTCGTCGACCCGAACGCCGGGTCCGCATAACGGCTTGGGCTCATTTTGGGAGCTTCGGACCACCGCTCCAAAAGCCTGAGGGTACGAGGGCTGGCTCGCAGCCCTCACAGCAGACCTGGAGACAACCACACGCGTGATCACGACTAAGTCTGCCAATCCCGACATTGACCCACATCTGCTCCACTGGTGGGGCTCCAGGAGGGGGCTGACGAAGCGAGGGAGTAGGCAGCGCCTGAATCGCAAGCTACAACTACGTGTTGCCCGTATCACACGAGAAGCGCAGAAGCATGCTCAGTCTACTGCCAGTAACAACTGTAGATAATTGTTGGACCGTGTGTCGCTTACACGGGCACGGCTAAGACATGGGTCATTCCACGAGCCCTTATAGATCCATTGGGCACCAAGGCGCAGATACAAAAGCGCTCACACGTTCTTATTCCCTCGTTCAAGGACAATCCCGACCGCCGCCCAGGAACTCGGCCCGCGCTTTATTCCGTCAGACTCGATCACTCAGTACTGTCAAATCCGTATTTCAAAGAGCCGCCCGCCGCGCTAGACGCAGAAATCACAATTCACGAGGTGCGTGCCGTGTTGCAAAATATCCGCAGAACCTCGGCACCGGGAGCGGACCACATCCGGTACGGGGTTCTCCGCAATCAAATTAACGAGTATTGCGAGCGGTTTGCGGACACGTTTAACGAGCATTGGCTCAGTGGCACGCTGGCCCAGACATGTTGCCACGCGGATATATCCCCTATCCCAAAGCCGGGGAGACCTACATCCATCAACAATCTGAGACCCGTGTCACTGGCCTCCTGCATAGGCAAGCTCATGGAGCACGCCGGATTACGGTGCCCGCAGCCGTTCCTTGAGCGCCAGTGTCTTATTTATTTATTTATTTATTTATTTACTTCAACATACTGTCAACCCCATGGGGGTTATTACAGGAGTGGCTAAACAATTTTGACACATATGTACATTTGCAATCCTAGCTTGAGAAAATACAGGATAGGGGGAAACACATACCGAGACGCAAATCATATCAATAAGTACAAGAGAGGCTTGCCTTCTCGGCAAGCTCAACAAATTTGGACAACGTCGTTTGCGCGGTAACACACGGGTTCAGTTCGTTCTATTCTCGCACAGCTTGTGGGAAGTAGGAAAACAAAAACGCGTTATTATTGCTAGAGAACTCTTCTAGTCTATGTGGGTGCATCTGTCGAGTCAGGCAGGTGAATTTAAGGATTTTAAAGCCCGAGTAGTCTAGGTTAAATGAGTTGTGGAGTAATACAAAAATTTCAAACGCTGTACTTTCGCTCGGTTTGCCAGAGTAGGAAGGCCAGCGCATTGTGTTAGCTCAGTAAGTGAGTAGGTACGCTTATAGCGGTTATAAAGAAAACGGTCGGCTTTCCTTTGAATCATTTCGAGTGTGTGGATGTTATTTTTCGTGTGCGGAAACCAGTCTGCATTCGCATATTCTAAGATCGGCAGAATAAGTTTGACATAGGCAAGGTATTTAGTTTCAAATGTAGAGCTTATCCCGCATGAGAAGTTCAGTTTTCGTTCGCACCAGTCGACACCGGATGTGCTACAACAAATAAAAGAGGAGGTGCTCCATGCGCCGCAGGGAGCCCGAAGCCAGGCTTTGCTCACGCTCGACCGCAAGTCAGTGTTTCATAATGTGGAGCCCGACCCCGTCCTCAACAACCTCGCCTAATCGCGCTGTGGCATCCGGGTATACAACTACGTCAGAGCCTTCATCCGCGACCGCACAGCAACGATAATAATTGGTCTTCACCGCTCGCGTATGATCCAGCTAACCGGACGTGGCACCCCCGAGATATCAGTGATCTCACAAGCCCTCTTTAACGTCGTTATGGCAAGTCTCCCCAAACAATTGTACCAACTCATGCACTTTCACCATGTGCTCTATGCCGACGATTTAATGCTGCAGACGGTTCCGGGCTCTGATGGAGCCAGCCAAGACCGGTTCTAACAGGCGGCCGAGATCATGCCAGGCAACGCGCGAAAGGGTGGCCTCAATTGCGCACCCCACAAGTTTCAACTCTTTCTCTTCCTTCCATGCGGCAAGTCTCCTCCGTACACCATCACAATTCTCGTCGACGGGACACGCGTACCACGGGTGTCACGAGTGCGCATCCTCGGACTTGACGTTCGTGACGATGTCAGGCCTGGTCACACCGTCTCTCTGCTTCCGCGCCAGACGGAGCAGGTCATCGCAATGTTGCGCCGTGTTAGCAATCGTCGCTCGGAACTTAAGGAAAGGCGCATGCTCCGATTAGTAGATGCATGTATTCTGAGCCGCGTCAATTATTATCTCCCCTTTCGTCACAAACGGGGGCACAACGTGACCGCGTGGACACGATCATCCGCAAAGCTACCAAAGTCGCACTCGGGCTCCAGGCTATAGCTCAAATTAGCGTGTTTTATCGCTCGGGGTACACAGTACCCACGACGAACCACTTCAGGCCCAGTGGATCAGTCAGCGCCAATGTCTTCTGCTCACTCCGACGGGTTGACAGCTCCTGACTCGCCTGGGCCACTCGCTTCCGCCCGCATTTCCAGACACGCAAGAGATCTCCGTACCGGGCAGGACCACTAGGATGCTTCGGGTACACCCCATACCGCGTAACATGCATCCTGAGCACAATGTCAGTCGGCGGCGGTCTAGACACCTCACTTGCGCTCTTGGCGAACTTGAGGAGAACAAAGTACTCTACACGGACGAGGCTTGTATGTCAGAACTGCATACAATGGTTGTGGTCGACGGCACCCATTATGTCGGGAGCGCTGCTTCTATCATCTCTCCCCCTTCACATACTGACTCGAAAGAGATTCTGGTGGTTACCCTCGCCATCGTACACATCTTGAGACTCCCGGGTGAAACGTATTGCCTAATCTCCGATTCGCAAGCTGTATGTAGCACTTTCTTGGAAGATTTTGGCATTACGAAAACCACGTACTGCATTCATCCATGTGCCTCTGAATTACCAGCACATCTCACTCACAACATTCACCTGGTCTGGATCCCTGGCCATGCTTCTATGCCGGGTAATGAAGGGCCACTGCTGCTGCTGCTGCTGCAGCAGCAGCAGCAGCAGTGGCCCTTTAGCAGTGGCCACTGCTGCTGGCCCTTCAGCAGTGGCCGCAGCAGCTGCTGCTGCTGCGGCCACTGCTGCTGCTGTTGCTGCTGCCAACGTTGCCGGTGCCGCGGCCACTGCCGCTGCTGCGGTCGACAGCTGCTGATGCTACCACCGCTGCTGCTGCCACTGCTTCCGCTGCCACCAATGCCGCTGCTGCTGCCACTTCTACCACACCCACCAGTGCTGCTGCTACCACTACCGCTACTGCTGCAGCCGCCGTAGTGGTCGCCGCGCACACCGCGTCACGGAGGGGGGGGGGAACTCGTTTTCGCCCCACCACGTCGAATGTGCACAATGCCCTCTGGAGCTCCATGGCATCGCCACATTAGCCACTTGACAGCGGCTAATGTGGGGCCAACCTAATTAAAGGAGGGCCAACTTAGTTGAAGCAAGTCCAGACCTGAACCTAACGCTGGTCTCGGACTCACGTTTCTCCACGGGGCTCGGAAACTCGGTCGCCAAAGACACGACGCTTGATCTCACCTTCACTAGAAATGCGAGGGCTCAGTGGTCCAGCTTACAGGAGAATTTGTGGAGCAACCACTACATAATAGAGCCCAAAATGGAAATAATAGCACCTCCTCCAAAAACCTATAAATACAGAGACTGGGACCTCGTTAGAAAAATATGAGGTGAAGATGAGGCAGTATACGACACCATGAGTGAACTGTTTATACAGGTCCAGAAGGACGCCGAGAAGGCCACCAAGGAAATAGCCTTTGATGCCGCAGGGATGGACGCAAGGTTAGGGCTACGGAAATGTCAAGATCATGTTAGGGCACCTCCTGGAAGGCACACGGTCTCTCCTCGAGCGAGGGAAAACACAAATACTCAATCGCGGGCTACGGAAACGGATCGTGGAGCTCAAAAAGCACATTGAGGAGCAATGCACCGAACTTAATAAACAGCAACGGAGGGACGCATGCTCGGCAGCGGACGGGAAAATGCGCAAAGGAGACAAATGGACCCTCTTCAAACATCTCTTAGATGATGTACAATTCAAAGGTAGTCAGAGAACAGTCATAGACTGATTACTTAAAAACGAGAAAATGAAAGGCACCTCAGAAACCTTCATATTTCAGAAACTAGTCAACAGATACCTTCCACTTGGCTAAAGCCTAGGTCCTACCCCCCCCCCCCCCTCGGTTTGAGGGCACGCCTGGCCCAGTGCTGGATGCCCCCTTCTCGGATGCTGAGATCAGGGAAGTGATCAGGGATCAGGGATCAGGAACTTTTTCTGAGATACGTAGATTTGTTGGAGACTTACACGTATATATAAATATCTTGTTGCGAGGTTTTGTGTATACGTACATTGAAATTTGTTTGCACTGACACTTATTTGCCTTTTATCAAGCTGTATCTTCGCATTTGTATATCCCATTCTATCTTCGCATTTCTAATGTACGAGGGCGAATCAAATGAAAGTGAGCCTACCCACCCCGCGCAATAATGGCTCGGTTCATTATCTGCGAGGCATGCGCGAAGCAGTGAGGCATCTCTCATTTACAAAAGTGACACGCAGGTGTGAGGATAAAGGTTCTTTAATGCTCTCATACACTGGGTTGAGCATGATTTCGTGACATAAATGACACTCCAAAAGTTGAACAGCGTGTTGCCGTGTAGTTTCTGACAGCTGAAGGTATTTCCCAAAAAGAAATTATTCGCCATATGGCTGCCGTGTACGCTGAACATTGCATTTCATTGTCCTCTGTGAAGTGCTGGAGCAAATGGTTCAAAGAAGGACGTGAAAGTTGCAAAGACGATCCAAGACCGGGCCAAATCCATCGTGCAATTACCCCAACAAAATTGCAAAGTTTGATGAGCTGATCAGACAAGAACGGAGTATAAGCATCGATGAACTTACAGAGCGTGTGAACATCAATCACGGTTCGGTTCACGCCATCATTCATGAAAATCTCGGTTATCGGCTCTTATGTGCGCAATGAATGTCCAAGATTTTGAACCACCGCCAGAAGACGAAGTTCGGCGCTGCCTTGACTTATGTGATCCGGTATCAGAATGAGAGCGACGACTTCTTTTCTGCAGTTGTGATCGGGGACGAACCATGGTGCCACTACTACGAGCCTGACACACGACGGCAAAACATAGAGGGGAAACATTCGAATTCACCACGCCCAAAGAAAGCAAAGGCCGTCATTTCCGCCGGAAAGGTGTTGACATTTTTTTCGGTCGTCAGGGACCATTACTGATAGAATTTGCTAACTCTTGAGAGACTATCAATTGTTTCCGATATGGTGAAACGCCGGAACGGCTGCGTGTCGCAATCAAGAACAAACGGCGTGAAAAATTGAGTAATGATGTCATCTTGCTCCATGACAATGCCCGTCCCACCTCGCTAATGTGGTTAACACAAAACTGGGAAAGTTGAAGTGGGAAACGCTGTAACATCCGCCATGCAGCTCAGACCTGTCGCCTCGCGACTTCCACATTTTGGGGCATCCGAAAACACAGCTCAAGGGAACCAGATTCGTGTAGGACGATGACGTGAAAGAGTCAGCTACAGACTTTTTGAAGCAGCAATCCAAGGAGTTTGATGAGACGGGAATCACGCGACTCGTTAGTCAATGGGACAAACGTCTAAATGCTGATTGAGACTACTAATAAAGCACGCCATTTGTCATATATTCACATTGGCTCCCTTTCGTTTGACTCACCCTCGTACATTTAAAAAAAATTCTTGCTTTTTATACGTGCTCCCTGTTGCGGCTATAATTTCCGTGCATTTACTCACGATACACGACCGGTGACAGCTGCTACTGCGTAATACATTGGAACAAATAACGGCATCATTGAGATTTTTCACTGGCCATTGTATATGTACAAGAATGTAAACACGGTGCTTGAATGACAAAGATATATGACAAATAATGACATTAACATATTTCTCCTCAACTTGTTCATTTCATGGCCTTCGCATTTTTAATATGAATTGTATGCACTGTTTTGATAGTTTCGAACTGATAAAGTTCTAAAGTTCGCGTGATGTATTCTTTGCTTATTAAATAGACAAAAAAACGTGGAAGCATTGACATCAGTTATTTTGGACAAAATTTATGGCACATACGAGTACATTCTTCTATGAAAAATTACCTACCAAGCTTGTTTTGACAGTGAGTAGCGTTCAAGAATTCGTTTGCAGCATCTTTGGCAATGGCAATGCAATTATTATTCATGGATTTGATCCCTCGACAAATTGTTTAAGAGAAAGCTTTAGCTCGGGCCAAACTCCAACGCGGCCTATTCGAATACATGTAAAACGCAGAAACGCTTTTCTGGGATAGCCCCTGGATCGCCTTGAATGAAATTTGTTGCATTTAAGAGAGAAAGTTAAATTCTAGTGTCTGTTGGAAGCGGAATTTCGATTTAGGGCCTGAAGTTTCTTTAAAATATTTTAAAAAATTCGAAAGTTCGAAAGAAAAGAAGCACAACGTTTACAATCTAATAGCTCTGCATCAAGAACAGATATTCCGGTTCTGTAAACAGCAAAGCGGACAAATTAGGTATGTCAATTTGTACCTTACGTGAATTCGTTACGTTGTGTACAAGGGTACTGCAAAAGCCGTATTTCCATAATACTATTTTTTTTTCAGATTCATGTGTAACAAATAAATTTTGTCCGCTGTAGATGTACTATTAGACGAAACTCACAGAATTATGATATCATTTTTCATTGTTGAGTTACAGAGTTCTAAACTTGATAGTTTTGTGTTCGGAAAATCTGCGATTTTGGCCAATTTTTCATAAAGAATTCACAACGTAATTGAAAAATTCGATACCAGCAGTCAATAGAGTTTAAGTCTTTCTTTTAAATGCAACAAAGCTCTTCAAATTTGGTACAGCAGTTGCCGAGAAAAACGAATTCATCTTCTACATGTATTTAGATCGCAGCACCCGAGCTAAAGCTTTCTCTTAAGGAGGAGGCCGATTTGCAACTTGAGCCCCCCCCCCCCCCCCCCCCGAACGAAATTTCTGGCTACGCCACTGCTTCTGTGCTCTTAGTGCCAACGTGTCTCTCAAATTTGAAGAGCATCCTGTGCTTCTCTGACATAATTCTTCACTGCCACCATATCTGCACTGTTGATCCATATTGCATTAGGATGATCAGGCGTATTGCCATATCATTTTGTTCTCCATTAGTCTGCGTTCTTGTATATGAAACTTCCCAACTCCTCGTCACCTTTTTGGTGCCGATGCTTTTGTTGGCAAAGATGACAGCCCTAATAAAACAAGGAAGTTTTCTGCTTGTCAAAAAGGGAGGCAAAGCAGCTCACACTGCTGGTTTAGGGGACAAAAGGTGGCCACCAACAGAGCGAGCGCGCAAAAAATTTTTAAGCCACTTTAGTGAGGAACATGTGGGAAAACTTTTCAAGTTGCCTGCTTTGGAAACATTGCCCTGTACTATCCCGGAAAGGCTCCTAGAGAATATGATGAAAAAGTGGGAGATGGAAGAGTTAAAATAATATGATGCAACACCTTGACTGTCTCACTGGAGCAGTTTGCGATAGATAGTTCTGTGTAATGAAACCAGTCAAGCGCAATGTAAGTATAACGGAAGTGACACATAGAAAGGAAACCATCCTAGAGCATAGAAATATAGCGCATATTTAACGTCAAGCACATTTCTGAAAAGAATATCGAAAAATATTTTGAATAGGTCACTGTACGTGAACTACCATCGATATATCACGTGAGAGAGCGGTCCGGCTCCGCCCCTGCTTCTGAAAAGGCATCCCTTGAACAGATAGCTACGCCAACACAAGGCGGCATTAGCTTGGGCAAAAAGGGAAAAGTGACAACAGTTTTTTTTTTTTTGCACACTCTCGTGCGTCGCACAAGATTTGTACTGCTAATTCCGCTTTCCAGGCGCGCACATAATGAGGTAAACTGAACGGATAATTGGGCAGCATTTCTTCCAATTCAGGTGCTAACTTCGAAGTCTAGAAACATGAAACTGGACTTCTATGAGCATTCAACTCAACACGAAAACGCGCAGTGTAGATTGGAAGAGTTACCACTATAAACTTCTAACTGCATGCAATACCGCCATTTTTACTTCGTCACTCGACATTCGCGCATTCGCACGAATCACTGTGACATGCGAGAAGCGAATGCTAGCGTGTATTCTCGATCATTTGATTCTCGTACATTTGAGCTACCGAGGTTGCGCTGCAATGCACGAGCATTCCAATCTGATGAACCGATGCCTTGAGCCGCAGATCAGATTCAGAAGAAGCCCTACTTTGCGCGCAACCATCGCGCTTTGAGTGCGTTTTTTTTTTCCTATGCAAGCTCGCCTTATAGTAAGTTAGATTCGTGATTCACTTTTTTGGAACTGGCTTGTTCTTCACATCACTACAAGGTGACGGTATAGACGTGCCTCATTTTTGCCGAGTGAATACTGGGAGTTGGACAAGGACTTTTGTTGCGCGTGCGTTTACACATTTAACGCAATAATTTATTATTCATGACTTCCTTTTTAATTTAGGAGGTTGTAAAGACAGCACTTTTATGTTAACAGGAGGTCTTAAGAATAAAGAAAAATTAAATGCTTATTAGCGAGCTTTCACCTCATGGCAAAGAAAGAAATTTCAATAAAAAACATCCTTTTGATAATTAAAAGCCTATCCGCTTGAAAACGTTTCTTCTGAGTCGCCCCTTTGCAAGCCGATTCCAACCTGAACGTGGTTCGTATCGTGGGCCCTTGACATATGACCGACCGTCGAATGTTTCATTTCAAGAAGACGTGTTAGCCTCCTGCCCTTCACTACGGTTCGCAAACACGCAAAGACGAAAGCGCTGCGTGAAGAGCGTCGTTAGTTCCAACCCACGAGCTACCCTAAATCACATCGCCTATATCACTGTCATTTAGGCTGAGATAAGGAATGTATATTTTAAATTGACACATCACGAATCCGAGAAGAGCTGCCCACGACCAGTTCAGCTAGGTTTCTTTCATTTCATGCTTTGTCGTAGCGACTAAGAGTAGGTCACGGAGCAGAGCGCCGAGTGTGGAAGTGGCAGAAAAGGTGCTCGACACTGTCTCTTCGCCCGCCGAAAATTGCACGCCACGCTGCTTGCCTTTCCTAGAAAGTTTTATATGCGACGCCCTGCCATTTTCAACACAGCAACAATGTTTTGCGATGGGAGAGTCAAGCTGAGATACAGGGTGGTTATGGAGATGAAGATACGCTATTTTATGCAGTAATTTAGGAAGGAATAATTGAATGTTTTCATTTAATAGAGAAAAAGGAGGAGAAAACATCGGTGGAAGCACGTCTCAGCACATGCTAAAAGGAGCGGGGGACAGAAAGAGCAAAAGCTGGAGTTGGGTGGCATGCGAAGTCACAGTTTACGGTCGACAGAATATAAGCGAGAGTCGGGAAGCCAGTTGAATTGTAGTGTAGATGTGCGATGTGGAATGCAAATAATTGGAGTCACCGCCCAGTATCATTCCTTTGCGGTAGTGTACGCACTCGCTGTTCTTGGTGATAAACGTTTACTGAATACCAATTTTGGCAATTACTTCTTCATCGGCCATACCTCACCATGTATTCCTTAGTGGCAGGCTCTGTGGATTACAACGGCGCTGTCGCGACAAGTTACGACAATACAGTGACGCTTGTGGCTATGGTTGCAATACTCAGCAGTCTTACGACTGCAGAAATACTGTAAAGATGGGTTTACTGCACAACGTAGAGAAAAGACTGTTTATAACAGCGTTTCTCGCCTTACATACACTCCACGCAAGCACTTTTGTAGCATGTTACGGTGCGCGTCCCTTCAATACAGTGACGCGAACGCAGACATAAGAAAACACGGTAGAAGACAAGGTGCGGTCTTGGGCCTCGTGTCACACATATCCAAGCCAACAGTCTATTAGCAACCATGCTGTCGTTTCCATGCGAGTGCGTTATATACTTAAACTTCTGGAGTGCCAGTCTCAGCCACTGCCTACGGGAGCACATGAATCAGCAGGCGGCCAATGTATATTGCTGGAGGAAAAATAGCGCGGATGCAGTACGTAGATGCGCTATACGCGCCGCACTATCTGCGCTTGCGGTTCCGCGATGCAAAGTAAAGTTAAATCCCTTTAAGAAATATATCAGTCCGCCGTTGCTTGTTGCTGTTGCCAAAAGAAATGTACCATCGTGACGGGTGTATTGTGGTGCGTGCATGTGTAAATTATGTTGCGAAAACTGACAAAAAGTCGCATTTTCGGTTTTCACCATTCAGTAACTTGCCGCCTCCACCGACAATGTACTACTTTCCGTAGATACGTGGTGCCGTCCCGTATTGGCAGCGCCATGACCTCAGCATATAGTATCCTTATGCCATTTCTTAAATTAATCACTATTTGTTTAAATGAGCGTTCAAGTCGCTGATGATGAAACTTGCTGCTTTAAAGTTAGTAATGAGCGTTCTTGGTCGAAACCGAGAAAACAAGAAAAAAATACAACGGCAGGTCTCATTTTTCAAAAAGACTCAGTGAAAGCAAACTTACAAAAACTTAAGGCGACGATCTGCGCGTACGCAGCGGCAAGCCTACACGTGCTGCAATGAAAGTAGCCTGACAAAGTTAAGGTAATGTGTCAGGTAGCGTCTCATGCAATATTTAATTTTTTTTCATTTTTGCGTTCCTTCTGCCTGCCTCTGTGACGAAAACGAGAAGTGGGAAGGCGAATAAACCGAAAGCGGCGGGGGTAGGTGGTAGCGTAATGGTTAACGTGCCCAGCTCCCAAATGCAGAATGTTGCAAATACACGGGTTCGAACACAGTGGCTTGTTTGTGAAGACAGCTTTCTCTGCTATCTGGTGGCGGCGAAGCTCGTAATGAGGCGGAATGAGTGGCTGTCAGCGTGACAGAATAAGCGGGCGCGCAAGGTCACACCTGACACCGAAAGTATATTGAACAGAAATACAGTATGGCTCCTTCGACAAGAAAAGTGATGAATAACGAGTGGTGTTGAGCGAGGCTGTAAACCAATGTATCATCAAAGACAGAGCCACGCTCCTATCCAGGTGATCAGCGGAAATGTACATCGACAGCATGTCAACTAGCGTGTAAATTAATCCTTCATTGAGGTTGTTGCCTGTTAGTGTTCCGTCTAGCACGAGCGAGTAGTGTAAGAGATGACAATGGGGAGAAAGCAGTGAGCGAAGTCCGCGAAAAAACTTGAGCAAGTCATATTGAACGTCAACGCCGTGTCGAAGAAAGCCTGGGACTTCAGTTCCTCAAGTCGGCAGAAAGGCTTGAGTGGTGGCATACCGTTGGGCATATTTAGTAACAACAGCGATAGACACAGAGATTGCGCAAATAAACAGAGCAAACGGGCCGGTTGAGTTACACTGTTACACAAGTTGCACTGTGGAAGTACCTCCGCACTGTTGCTGTGGAGGGCGCAAATATTGAACAGGCTGAAAGATAAAAGAAACAGTCTTGTAGGCCTCTAGCAAACTAGATAGGTCCTTTGCGTCTTGGCAACAAGCTAAGGTTATTCCTGAATACAGAAAGCCTAGTGAGAAAGTAGGCCAGTTGGCTCTCGCAGCTTAGAAATCCCGCAAGCTAAGACAGTGGTTGAGGGCAAACTGAATGCACGGTGATGCACGTTTCTGCTATTTGTCAAAAGTAAACACCATGCAAATTTGTCATGTGGACAAGTTACGCATGGGGTGCAGATGCAAAGCCGCGGTAAATAACCGTACGGTATAGGCGACACTACGAAGCGGTTGCATGTCAAATCAACACTGCTGTCCCCACCGCGGAAGCTTGGCAGCTATGGCATTGCACGAGGCCGCGGGTTCGATCTCCGCCGCGGGAGCGTGATTTCGACGGGAGCGAAATACAAAAACGATCCTGTGCTTTGCTTTACGAGCACATTAAAGAACACCAGGGTATCAAAGTTAATCCGGAATACGCCACTATGGCGTGCCTCATAATCCAATTGTGCTTTTGCATGTAGAACCCCATAATTCTGCCAACACGTCTGCCAGGATGCGATGTGCCATGTGATGCAATGTCAATGCTTACCCCTTTACATTGATGCAAGCATTCAGGACAGTGAAACGACCACTGTACTTTACTGCCCTTGCGCACCTGTCCTAACAAGACGTCCAGGTTTCAAATGCCAGAGCCTCCTTCCTCCTTTTGCGTGGAGCTCATTGCTGTTCGAGAAGCGTTGTGCTCTGTGGCCACCTTTCCCATGGTCCCCACGGCCCGCATCGTGATCCGCGCTGATGCCCTCCAGGTGACGCGGCTTCTGCGACGCGTTAGTCTATAGCCCTGAAATATGTCAACAGATCCATATTTTGACGGCACGCATCCCGCAGCCAACATCTATCGAGTGGATCCCACGCGGCCTCCTAAGCTTGCAAAGCCGTGCGGATTCTGCAACCCGTCTAGCGACCTCTCCTCCTCACTGCCTCAGCTCTTTCACCCAGATGATGTCTGCCTCATTTTAACAAGAAAGGAGCACCTCCGGCGCCGCACACGTGCTCTCATACCTCCGTGGGCGGTAAACTTCCCCCGCGGTCTCCACCGTGCAGAGGAGGTTGCGCTGCGGAGGATACGAGTCGGGGTTGCCCTCACTCCTGCCGTGACTGGGAAGTGGCCGTACTTCCGCCATTTATATCCTCTCCCTGGGCGTCCAGTCTGCAAGTCGCCGCGAAATGCTGAAGCCGACATCCGCCACCTGCTGTGGGTTGGCCCTGCATTGAAACCGACGAGGCTCCGGCTCGTCGCGCAGCGAGACTTTCGCCGCATAATCCTAGTGATTACACTGCGTGGACGCAGGGACAACATTATTGATCCCTCTTGGGCCTCCTTAGGTCCGTATATCTTTTTTCATTCATTTATTCATGCGTATTCACCCCCCTCCCATACGCCTGTATGCCCTGAGTCATTTACCCTCGCATTAAAAAGAACTTTGAAAAAATCTGAAAGACAAGGTTTGAGCAACTTTGGTGGTAGGGACGTAGTTGGCTTTGCTTCGTTCAAAATTTGGTTTGGAATTATTTCTGCCGGAGCGACGTCTGATACCGGATGTTCTGCGATGCGAGCTCCTTAACGCTCTCGCGTTAAAATCAAAAGCCGTCCACGACGGTGTCTCTTGCAGACGCTGTGCGATGTTCGGGCGTTAAGAATGTGTGCCCACTGAAGAAAGGTTGCCAAAGGTTGCTTCTGGCAATGGCTCTACCTTATTTACCCCGTAGCATAAAAAAGAAAAGAGAAGTAGAAAAAGAACGCTATCAAAAGACCAGAATATAACATCGCTCGTCGCGACGAAACGCCTCTTAGGATGCTAAGTCATTTCCACCCGAAGAGCGGCTATGCTTTATCAAGAACACTAATAACGCCGGTGGGACTAGCATTGTGGCGAAGTTCAATGCGCAGAGATAGGTAATATTTATTTTATTTTTGATTCTCAATGTCTTTACCGCGTCACCGCGGGAAGTTTGAAAAGTTTAAGGTCAGTATGCCATGTAGTGGCACTCACGCGAACTAAAGCCTCGTGTCCAGAAAAGCTGGATATGGGGCATGAATAAGAGCAATTTGAGGAAAGCGAGTTACTACAGGCATTGCTGCGGGTTGCTAAATTTCAATAGGCCACACCCTACCCTTGCCACGTGATAAAATTGGGCTTGGTACATAAATGTTCGCTAAACACTGTAGTTATGAGGAAGCAGGCGATTGTAGCTGTCGCATCACCTGACTTTTTAGAAATCCTGTGGATGAGATGTAGCCCTTGTTCAGCACACGCCTTTAGGTCGTTGTGCTTCAAGGGCTCCGTTGTGGCAGTAGTGTTTTTGGAATTTTTATCCAATGACCAATATTACCACATTGCATTTCTTTCAGAATGCAGCTTTCGCGTTCTTGGCACGCTTCATAGTCTTTGTCATGGTTTTATTACATGTAGCTCTTACACACTTTACAGTGACCGTCTTTTAGAGCCCTTTACATCCCTGTCACATCCATTGCTCGTTATTTATCGCTTCACTTTGATCTAATTACCGTTGGCCTGGCGCTCTTTGGCCAAACCTGGCCCTTGCGCCATAAAACACCCCACATCATCATCATGAGCTCTAGCATCTAAATCAGTGTAAATCTGCTGTGCCGTGTGAATCCAGGGGCCCATAATAATACAGGTCAAGGCCGAGGACTCGGAGTGATCTGCTTACTGGAATTCTGCTTCCCTGCAAAAAATGGCGATAGGGGTGGTGTCAAGCACACGGCCACCACACCAATTCGTGACGGAAGTAGAGCCATCTTTTTAGGCGACAACGTGAGTGCTACAAAAGAACATAATTGCTCTGTATTTGTGTACTCGTGTATACTTGTGGCTTGAGTTTGGAGAGACGGGTAGACGGACCAGACACTATGTCATTCATATAAATGAGTACGAGCAGGTCAGCAATGTCACCCAAGCGCCATGTAAAGTATGCGGGCTAGCACTGATCTTTGCGGTAGACCGCGACGTGGCCGAAAAATGCCACATTGTCTTTATTGATGCGGATGGAAAAGTTACGACATGTCTTGCATATTTCGGCGGGTAAGTGAATCTAGAATAGTACTTCAATGAGGGCCACGTGGCTGATGTGGTAATATCCCTTCTGCACATCCATGCTGAGAATGTACCGGACTCGCGTCGATCGGCCATCACTAAAAATCACAGAGGACAAGCGATCTAGGCCATCCTCTGGACAAAGGTGGGTGCGAAAGGCAACTTGCAACGGATGATACCAGCGATGTACGTCTAGCCACCACTGGAGACGGGTAGCCACCATACATTCCAGCAACTTTATATGTTGTCATGAAGCTTCCCGGGCTTTGGATGATAATTATAGCTCTTTGCAGCCAGTTATCTGGTACTTCCTCTGAGCGCCATGCAGCGTCTCATAGCTGCGAAGAGCTTCCAAGCTGGCTCCTTCTAAGTTTTCAAAATGCGCCATAGGTCACGCTATCAGGACACAGGGCAGTCTTCAATTTGGCGTATTCAATTGCAGCGATAAATTTAGGCGCCGTTAACGAAAACTGCATCGCAGAGATAACCTCAGCAGATTGGAGTGCCCCTGCATTCGGCTCATACTACAGGTGGCTGCGTATCACAGCCGGCAATTAATACCTGCGCCATGTCAAATGCAACGGCATCTTGTGTGGCAGGGTCTGTGCATTGCAACCACGCTGTCGCGACAAGTCACGACCATACCTTGACGCTCGCGTCCACGGTTGCAATACTCGTGACTTACTATTGCGGGAATGCCATGAACGTGGGTTTACTCTACAAGTTAGAGAACATACATTTTTAGAAATGCGTTTCTCGCCTTGTACGCGCTCCACGCAAGCACCATTGCAGAATGTCACGGTGCGCGTCTCTTGAAGACACAGACGCAAACGCAAACGTAAGGACGTGTTAGAAGACAGGGTGCCGTCTTGGGCCTCGTGCTAACGTACCCAACCCAACAATAGGTTAGCCATCATGGCGTCATTTCTATGCAAGGAGGTTAGGCACTTGAACTCCTCGAGTGCCAGTCCTAGCCGCCACCTAGGGGAGCGCGTGAAGCCGGCGGTGGCCATATTTCTAGAAGAAAAGGAGCGCGGCTAAAGTACGTGGCCTCGCTATAGGCGCGGCCCTCCCTAAGCTTGCGGTTCTGCGTCGAAAATAAAATTAAAACCCTTTAAGAAGTATATCAGTCCGCCGTCGTCTGTCGCTGCTGTCGAAAAAATATTGTCATGGTCGCGGGTGCCCCGTGTTCTGTGTTTAATAAGTTGCGAGAACTGAAAAAAAAAACAGTCATATTTTTTGTTTTCATCATTCGGTAACCTGCCGCGCGCATGGGCAGTGTGATGTCCTTTCGTCGATACGTGATGCCGGCCCGTGTTGGGCAGCTGCCTGACCTCGGCATATAGTATCCATATGCCATTTCTTAAAAAATCGCTATTTGTGTAAATGAGTGTTCGAGTCGCTGATGATGAAGGGATGGCTGCTTGTAAGTTAAAAATGAGTGTTTTTGCTTTAAATTTAGAAAACACAAATATACAACGGTATGTCTCATTTTTGTGTAGCGTTTCAGTTTTAACCAAAAAGAGTCGGTGAAATCAAATTTACAATATACATAAGGTGACGATCTGCACGCAGCCACAAGCTCACGCGCACCAAGCGAGAGTAGCCTGCCAAAGTTAAGGTCATGTGCTAGCTAGCGGATCATGCAATATTTACTTTTTTTCGTTTTTGCGTCCGTTCTGCTTGCATCTGCGTTGAAAACGAGAATTTGGAAGGCAGATAAACCGAACGTGGTTGGGGGAGGCGGTAGCGTGACGCTTAGCGTGCCCAGCTCCCAAATGCAGAATGCTGCGTATGCATTGACTTGAATCCCTTGGTTTGTTTGTGAAAACAGCTTTCTTTGTTCTCTGTTGACGACAAAGCTCAGAATGCGGCGCAGCCTGACGACAACAGTCGCCGTCAGCATAAAAGAATAAGCGGGCGTGCAAGGTTACACCTAAAGCCGAAAGTATATACAGAGGAAATACAGCATTATTATTATTGAGAATTACTTCCTCTTGACCGAGTTGGTGTTTACTTAACATGTTGCTTTTTAGCGCAAAAAACTCTGTCAAAAAGAAGACACTAAGATGCGAAAGGAAAGGAAAGACGATCGATTATTATTATTATTATTTCTTTTGAAAACATAAATGCATTCGATAGGAAATGCAAAGCGAGTAGAAGGCTGGCAACTGCCACCGAAACGGGCAAAACGCCTGTCTACACTTCAGAAGGAAAGTTACAACAATACTGAAATGGAAGATACAAAAGAGGGGAGGAAAGAGCAAATAAAGAGCAACAGGATGCATCTAAAAGAATAATGTAGAACACACAGTACAGATCACACACAGTAGGGCCGGCCACAGAAGGTCACAGAAGTACAGAATGGTAAATAGAAGAAATTATATCTACGCTACAAACGGGAATATAAGTTAACTCTGAAAAACTAAGTAGAGGGCGATGCGCCTGATCACGTCGAAACGCACAACCACTGGGGTAGAGACATTCGTCGAATGTCGTACACAGCAAGCCAAGGAGATGATAGTCTCTCACTAGCGACATGCATTGCGCGCTGAAAGCGGGACACTTAAATATCAGGTGCGTAGCTTCTCGCATCAGCCACAAAACGTACACGATGGACTGGCAACACGTCCTTATCTGTATAAACGTTCGGGCACGTTCACGCAGCCAACCCTCAGCTTCAGTAGCTGCGCTCTGGCGCGACGAGGCAAGCTTCGACCGCGAATACGGGGCGGGAACGTTCCATTTGTGACGCGCAGGACTGGATGCTGCTTGAGTAGGTGGCGAAGAATCAGCAGACGACCGTCATCAAGCTTGCACAAAATTTCAGGGCAGACACAGCTGTTATGAGCGCAAGTTGAAGCCAGTGGAACAGCCTTTTCATTTCCGGCGATTTCTACGAGTGAAGGTATCCATTGAGCAACGAGAGATGCCCCACGTCGACAAAAAAGAAGTGATGAATCACGAGCGGTGTTGTTGAGCGAGGCTGTAGACCTATAATTTCACCACCTACACGAACGCGCTCCTATACTGGTGATAGGCGGAAATGTATATCGACAGCATGTCAACTAGCGTGCAAACGATACTTTATTAATCTCGTTGCGCATTTGTGTTGTGTCTACCACGAGCGAGTAGTTTAAGAAATGTCACTGAAGCGAAAGCGGTGAGTGAAATCCACGAAAAGTACTTGACGATAGCAATATTGAACGTCATCGCCGTGTTGAAGAAAACCTGCGACTTCAGTTGCTCAGGTCGCCAGAAAGGCTTGAGTGATAGCGTAGCACTGGGCATATTTGGTACCCACAGCGATAGACACCCACTTTGCGGGAATAAACATAAGAAGGGGCCCAGTGAGTTGAACGGCTTTTTCGAGCTCTGGCATAGTTTGAAAAACTAATGTGGCGAAATATGGCGTCAAAATAGTATATGTCAGCTTAATTGAATCATCGTGGTCATTCTTCCGCGAAACACCATGCTGGCCTGAAACCAGGACACTGTTGAGTTTCGGCGATGACAGCTTACATTGGGTGCCTGAGAATAAAAAGGAGCACATCAGAGGTATCCGAGGGACGCTTCTACGGTACAAAAGCACATCCCCCCGTCACCGAAACGCACTAAAATGAGCTTGCGAATAGGGTCATCCTAAGATCGACTACTACGGCGCTTGTTGATCTTGTTCAGGATGACGTCGGCGTTTCATTCAGCGTTTATTTCTGAGAAAATTGGTTCAAGTTACGTTTATTTGCATCTCAATGGCGGGCGTAATCAGTTAAAAATTGAAACCTTTGTATTAGGGGGTGCCTGAGTACTCTGTGTAGATAACGTATGACAACGACAGCAAGAATACGTTAATTAAACATGTTCACTTGTTAATGCAGTATAGTAAAAAAGAAGTACCTCCTAAGTGTAGCTATGGAGGGCGCAAATAATGAATAAGTTGAAAAGCAGTCTTGAAGATCTGTAGTAAACTGGATAGACAGTTCGCGGATAGACTGTTCAAGTCTAGTGGGCAATTAAGTCAGCCAGTTGGCTGTAACCGCTTAGAAATACTGCAAAGGACGCGTTGACGCCATGACGATACGGCATTGTACGCCAACAAGTAAAGACAGTTTAGTAGTGTGGTTTGCTTGGCCAAATGGTGCATGGTGAACGTTTAATGGGTACCAGCAAGTACGGACGCGAGCACAAGAAACGGACAGGACCGCACTGTACTTTGAAGTTGAAACCGCTACTGCACTAACATTAACACGCTGGCGGGATCCGTAGAGCAGGAACCACGTAGAAAGGAGCCAATTTTAATTTCTTTCTTTCTTCCTTTCTTTCTTTTCATCTTCCTTCGACTTTTCCACTGGTGCTGTTGCTGTCTTGCACGCCATGTCGGAGGGCAGTTCAGAGCATGCATATACATGGAAGGAGCGTGGAAAAGAGGAAAGGCGGAGCAAGAAACTCGCTTGGACCTTTCCATAGTGTTACATCTACATAGTGCACTTTGGAGCTGCCTGGGCTTCATCCCATTAGCCTCTTGACAGCTGTAATTAAGCTAGACCTCCCCGCAAAACACATTGCAGAAACTTCAGCGCTTACCCTTATCCTAAATGCAAGTCCTCGAGAGAAGTACATAGAACGGTAGAGAAGGGACAAGGAGAAGAGGCGGATAATGGCTAAAACCGGGGTATTCGCGAAACCAGCGAATAACACCCTTGCCATTCTTCACTCGCAGTTCTCATGTAGGACGGTACAGGGAAAGGACAGGGGGGCAGGACGGGACGGGGAAAAGACGACGTGAGAAGATAACGAAACTCTACTACTATAGACACGACAGCGGTTGTGGGCAAACTGAATGCACGGTGCTGTACATTTCGGCTATTTCTAAAAAATAAACGCCATCCAAATTTGTGAAGTGGAAAACTGATGCAGGGCGTGCAGACGAAAAGCCGCAATTAATTACCATAGGGTATAGGTGACACAACTGAAGCCGTCGCACGTCAAATCAACACTTATGTGCCCGCCGCGGTAGCGTGATGGCTATAGCACTGCTCGAGGTCGCTGGTTTGATCTCCGCCACGGGAACCAGATTTCCACGGGATCGAACTGCAAAAACAGTCGTGCACTTTGATTTCGGAGCACGTTAAAGAACACCACGGTATCATAGTTAATCTGGATTGCGCAACTATGGCGTGCCTCATACTCGGATAGTGTGTTGGCACATAGATCAGCATAATTCTGCCAACACATATGCTACGATGCAATGTGCCATATGGAGCAATGACAATTCTGAACCCTCTCACAGGTTACAGATAATGGCGCACAACAAGGCATCAAGCAAACACGGCTCGCTGTATGTTGTGTACTGCGCATACATCCAAACACCAGTAGTGCACGCAACGTAACATTTGCAATGAACTCACCACTCTCGTATTGCACTGTATGCTGAAGAAATCATACATTCGCTGTCAGCATTAGCGCTAATTACCGTCAATCAAAACAAATACCATAGCAAGCTTCGCTTACATCGATTCACACAGTGCATGGGATGCGCATAATTTTTTACACTATGAATTTATATGGTCAGGAATGATGCTCAACAATGCAATATTTTTATTCGCAGTGAGCAAAAGCGCCCGTCGGGTCCACGGTAGAATTCATTTAAACGGCTTCAATGCCATGGCGATCACATCATTGTGAACTTCCGTAAGTTCGTAGTCGTCAAAAGGGGATATAAGTGACAGGGATATCTGGAGGTTGACGAACGGCAAGAAGGCAGAAGCTTGTAGAAGACCTCAGGAAAATAAAAGGACTTTCTGAGCAGCGTTCTCAGTGCGCCGTGCTATGGTTTCAACGTCTATTAAAAATCCCCGTAAATATGAAGAGAGGCTGACAAAAATGCGGGCATTTTGGGAAAGGTGAAACCACTGGAAATCTCGGGATAGCATTAGCTTAAATATAGAAGTTGACGTTAAAAATAAAAAGACCATAACATTGACAGGGTGGCGAAATTTTGGCACAAATAAATTGGCCGTAGAAGCAGTTGAGTTGAAACCTGATGGTGCGAAATAAGGCTAGAATGTCGGCAGGTGTTGAAGAGAGGTCAAGTACGTAGGTCCTGCCATATCCAGCTTTTCCGGAACGTATTAACTAGCGCTCCAAGCTCCCCGGCACGAAGCTAGCTCGTTTTTAATGGAACGAGCGAGTTTCTCGCGAATAACAAAAGCTGCACGTCGATTATTGAAAAAGGTAGGCGACAGACATGTCCTGGAAGACAATCCACAACAACGAAACGCAGTGATTATTCTCTGGCAAGCAAGAATTTTGTTCCCAGATTAGTAAAAGATTCGGCAATAGAAGGCAAAGGAAAGGACGAAAATTTGTACTCAATTTTCGAGACAAGAATGGCACGTGCGACCAAACTACGGCGTTTATCGCAAAAGTCGCTGCAGCGTATGTAGTCCGGAGACTCGGATTTCGATTGATCCTTATCTCGTCTCTCTCCAGATACCGTTCCGAAAAATTCTCAAAAGCGATTTTTGATACACCGACGTGCAAGTTCACGAGGTATGTATAAAAACCCGAGCATATCACATGCGGGAGCGTCGTAAGCCGTGGCTGAGTCATTTAATCGCTCGCACCTATCGTTCTGTGTCATGCTGGCAGCGATTCGATGCCGCGCTGCGTGAGGCTTTTTTTAACGTCACATGCGACCGAGTTGACAGTCTTCCACCAGGTCGCCGAAATACAAAACTAAATATTTGGTTTTTTTTAGGAGGGATCTTCAATAGTTATATAACTTCATAGTGTAGGAATGGTCTGGTTAGTTGTTAAGTCATCGCTTCTATTAGCAGATTTTATTCCTTGGACAAGATAACAACAAGCATGCTCATATCTTTGTGTTACATTAAAAAAATATTATCGCGCCTTGTAGAATGGACATACTCAGCAATTCTAGACATTGCACCTTCACCATCCTGTGGGACTTCACGTCATTGCACATGCGTAATTGAATGGGCAAAATCTTAAACAATCTTATTTCTATACAATATCCGAGCATCAACAAGTTTCAGCTGTTTGCGCCGTCAGGGTAGCCTTTTTAACAAAATGTGCATTTATGGCACTTAGTCGGAACATTGGTGGTGAGTTAAAGCAGTGTTTTAGTCGGGGATGGACGATTATGCCACAGGAGAGGAGCAAATGGTCTTGCACCCACCCAGCGGAGGGCACACTGGCTTGAACAAGCGCTAAATTTAAACCGCCAAGCGATTTATTACAATTGAAGTTCTGAACGGTAATTGCAGAACGGGTGTCATTCAGTCTGTTTGCACGCGCATGTTTCTGTGAGGCAACAGGGAATGAACAACAGGGAATGTTGTTCAGGGCAACAGGGAATGTTATTGTGAGGCAACAGGGAAGTGTATATTGATACGTTTACTTTGTCTTTATCGGGCGACACGTTTCACCGCCTAAAAAATGTTATCGCACAGCGCAGGACGCGCCTGCATGTATTGGATGTTTCTGGAATGTTATTGATGCTTCTATACGCTGTCTCTGACCGAACCTGGTGTAATCTGATCGCATGTGTGCGCGACGCGAATAATGTAGAGCTTTGTGGAAGGCCCGCGGATCCCAGCGCTTACTCTAGAACATTCGACGACTGATGTATAAAAGCCGACGCGCTTGACCCGCTGATAAGATTTTCGACGATCGGCGACCGTGTTCGCCGCTATCGTTGTGCTATAATTGTAGCCTGTTTTGTGGGCACAGGTTCGCCCAATAGAAGTTAGTTTTGTCGTTCTCAGTATTGCTACTGTGTTCTTCAACGTCACCACGTGACAATATGGAAGTGCACGCCTTGAGATCGCCTGCGTGTGTACTTTGCGTGTGCGCGCGTGTTCGCGTCTCATTATTTGAGTATGCGTGCGGATTAGTGCGTGTATGCGTGTGCGAACATACGCGTGTTTGTGTGTGCGTGCGGTTCCCTGTGCGCGCGTGCATTTTTCGGCGTGTGTGCATGCGTGGGCGCGTGTAAATGTGGATGCGGGTGAGCGTGTGTCGTATCTTTGTGTGTGTGTTCGTGTGCATGCGTGCGTACATGTTTTTGCGTGTGTGCATGCATGGCGCGTCTAAATGGGAACGCGGGCGAGAATGTGTCACATATCTGCGTGTGTGTGTGTTCGTGAGAGAGTGTGCGAACGTGCCTGCGGGTCTGTGTGCTTGCGTAGGTACATATTCTTGTGTGTGGGATCCGTGCATGGGCGTGCGTAAATGCGAATACATGCGTGCATGTGTCGCACCTCTGCGTGCGTGTGCGTTTGTGTGACGTGTGCGAACGTGCGTACGTGCATGTGTGGGCGCGTGTAACTGAGAATTTGGGCGAACAAGCGTCGCATCTTTGTGTGTGTGTGCGATTGCGTGTGTCTGTGCGAAAGTGCGTGCGTACATTTTTAGGTGTGTGTGCATGCGTGGCCGCGTGTAAATGTGAATGTGGGCCAGCATGTGTCGTATCTCTGTGTGCGTGCGTTTGTGTGAGTGTGCGAACAAGCGTGCGTGCCTGTGTGCATCCGTGCGTACATTTTTGGGCGTGTTCGCATGCGTTGGTGCGTGTAAATGTGAATTGGGTGAGCATGTGCCGTATCTCTGTCTGTGTGCGTTTGTGTCAGTGTGTGTGAACGTGCGTGCTTGCCTGTGTGCGTGCGTGCGTATATCATTGGGGGTGCGTCCATGCGTGATAGGAGCTTGAAAATGTGAATGTGGGCGGGAATGTTTCGTATCTATGTGTGTGTGCGTTTGTGTGAGTGTGTGAGCGTGTATGAACGTGCGTGCGTGCCTGTGTGTGTGCGCGCGTGCGTACATTTTTCTTTGTGTGTGTGCACGCATGGGCGCTTGAAAATGTGAATGTGGGCGAGTATATTTCGCATCTCTGTGTGTGTGCGTTTCTGTGTGTGCGTGTGCGAACGTGCGTATTTGCCTGTGTGCGTGCGTGCGTGGGTGGGAGCTTGAAAATGTGAATGTTAGGCGAGCATATTTCGTATCTCTGGGTGTGTGCGTTCGTGTGAGTGTGTGCGAACGTGAGCGCATCCGTACATTGTGCGTGTGTGCATGCGTGGGCTCGTGTAAATGTAAATGCGGGGAGCATGTGTCGTATCTCTCTTTGTGTCCATTTGTGTGAGTGTGTGCGGACGTGCGTGTTCACGAGGTCGCGGCAACTCCATCTCGGCCACGGCGGCCGCGTTTCGATGGGGGCGAAATACCAAAACACTCGTGTACTTAGATTTAGGTGCACGTTAAATACCCTCAGGTGGTCGAAATTTCCGGAGTCCTCCACTAAGGCATGAATCATAATCAGAAAGTGGTTTTGACACTTAAAACGCCGTGAAGTAATAATAATAATAATAATAATAATAATGATAATAATAATAATAAATCCTAACGTGCGTGCGTGCGTGTGTATATTTTTTGGGTTTATGCATGCATGGGTGAGTGTAAATGTGAATGCGGGCGACCATGTGCTGTATGTCTGTGTGTGTGCGTTTGTGTGAGTGTGTGCGAACGTGGGTGTGTGCGTGCGCAAATTTTTGTGCGTGTGTGCATGCTTGGGCGCGTGTAAATATGAATAGGGCGATCACGTGTCGTATTTATGTGTGCATGCGTTGGTGTGAGTGTTTGCGAACGTGAGTGTGCGCCGGTGTGCGTGCCTGCGTACATTTTTGGGCCTGTGTGCTTGCACGGACGCGTGTAAATCTGATTGCAGGTGAGCATGTGCCGTATTTCCGTGTGTGTGGGTTTGCGTGAGTGTGTGTAAACGTGCATGCGTGCCTCTGTGCATGCGTGCGTATATTTTTGGGCGTACGTGCATGCGCGGGCTTTGAAAATGTGAATGTGGGCGAGCATATTTCGTATCTCTCAATGTGTGCGTTTGTGTGAGTGTGTGTGATACGTGCGTGCATACTTTCATTTGCGTGTGTGCATGCATCGATGCGTGTGAATGTGTACGCGGGCGAGCATGTGTCGTATCTCTGTGTGTGTTCGTTTGTACGAGTGTGTGTGAACGTGCGTGCGTGCCTGTGTGCGTGCGTACATTTGTGGGCGTGGGTGCATGGGTGGGCGCTTGAATATGTGAATGTGGGTGAACATGTCTCGTATATTTGTATGTGTGCGTTTGTGTGAGTGCGTGTGAACGTGTGTGCGTGCCTGTCTGCGTGCGTACATTTATGGGCGTGGGTGAATGGGTGGGCGCTTCGATATGTGACTGTGTGGGAACACGCGTGTGTGCGTGCTTGCGTATATGTTTGTGCGTTTGTGCATACTTGGCGCGTGTAAATATTAATAGAGCGATAGTGTGTCCTATCTCTGTGTGCGTGCGTTTGTGAGTGTGTGCCAACGTGCGTGCGTGTCTGTGTGCGTGCGTGCGCTCATTTTTGGACATGTGTGCATGCGCGGACACGTGTAAAGGTGAATGCCGGCGATCATATGTCGTATCTATGTATGTGTGGGCTTGTGTGAATGTGTGCGAACGTGCATTCATGCGTGTGTGCATGAGTGGGTACATTTTTGTGCGTGTGTGCATCCGTTGGCATGTGTAAATGTGGATGCAGGTGAGCATATGTCATATCTCTTTGTGTATGCGTTTGTGCTAGTGCGTGCGAACGTGCGTGTGGGCGTGCGTACATTGTCGTGCGTGTGTGAATGCTGAAGTAGAGTTTGCGGAACAGAATATTATGCGGTTAATGAATACCTTCTTCCGCAAGCGGGATAGCCGAAAATGGACGTGGAGGAGCCGGAACGGCGAGACTAGAAATGAAATAGACTTCATACTCTGCGCTAACCCTGGCATCATACAAGATATGGACGTGCTCAGCAAGGTGCGCTGCAGTGACCATAGCATGGTAAGAACTCGAATTAGCATAGACCTGAGGAGGGAACGGAAGGAACTGGTACATAAGAAACCGATCAATGAGTTAGCGGTAAGAGGGAAAATAGAGGAATTCCTGATGAAGCTACAGAACAGGTATTCGGCTATAACTCAGGAAGAGGACCTTAGTGTTGAAGCAATGAAAGACAATCTTATGCGCATCAATAAGGAGTGTGCAATAGAAGTCGGTGGTAACTCCGTTAGACAGCATACCAGTAAGATATCGCAGGAGACGAAAGATCTGATCAAGAAACGCCAATGTATGAAAGCCTCTAACCCTACAGCTAGAATAGAACTGGCAGAACTTTCGAAGTTAATCAACAAGCGTAAGACAGCGGACATAAGCAAGTATAATATGGATAGAATTGAACAGGCTCTCAGGAACGGAGGAAGCCTAAAAGCAGTAAAGAAGAAACTAGGAATAGGCAAGAATCAGATGTGTGCTTTAAGAGACTGAGCCGGCAATATCATTACTAATATGGATGAGATAGTTCAGGTGGCTGAGGAGTTCTATAGAGATTTATACAGTGCCAGTGGCACCCACGACGAGAATGCAAGAGAGAATAGTCTAGAGGAATTAGAAATCCCACAGGTAACGCCGGAAGAAGTAATGAATGCATTGGGAGCTATGCAAAGGGGGAAGGCAGGTGGGGAGGATCAGGTAACAGCCGATTTGTTCAATGATGGTGGGCTGATTGTTCTACAGAAACTGGCCACCCTGTATACGCAATGCCTCATGACCTCGAGCGTACCGGAATCTTGGAAGAACGCTAACATAATCCTAATCCATAAGAAAGGGGAGGCCAAAGACTTGAAAAATTATAGACCGATCAGCTTACTCTCCGTTGCCAACAAATTATTTACCATGGTAATCGCAAATAGAATCTGGAACACCTAAGACTTCTGTCAAGCAAAGGACCAGGCAGGTTTCCGTAAAGGCTACTCAACAATAGACCATATTCGCACAATCAATCAGGTGATAGAGAAATGTGCGGAATATAACCAAACCTTATATATAGCTTTCAGTGATTACGAGAAAGCGTTTGGTTCTGTCGAAACCTCAGCACTCATGGAGGCAATACGGAATCAGGGTGTAGACGAGCCGTATGTAAGAATACTGAAAGATATCTATAGCGGCTTCACAGCCACCATAGTCCTCCATAAAGAAAGCAACAAAATTCCAATAAAGAAAGGCGTCAGGCAAGCAGATACGATCTCTCCAACGCTATTCACAGCGTGTTTAAAGGAGGTATTCAGAGACCTGGATTGGGAAGAATTGGGGATAAAAGTTAATGGAGAATACCTCAGTAACTTGCGATTCGCTGATGATATTGCCTTGCTTAGTAACTCAGGGGACCAATTGCAATGCATGCTCACTGACCTGGAGAGGCAAAGCAGAAGGGTGGGTCTACAAATTAATCTGCAGAAAACTAAAGTAATGTTTAACAGTCTCGGAAGAGAACAGCCACTTATAATAGGTAGTGAGGCACTGGAATTGGTAAGGAAATACATCTACTTAGGGTAGGTAGTGACGGCGGATCCGGATCATGAGAGGGAAATAATCAGAAGAAGAAGAATGGGCTCGGCTGCGTCTGGCAGGTATTCTCAGATCATGAACAGCAGGTTGCCATTATCCCTCAAGATAAAAGTGTATAATAGCTGTGTCTTACCAGTACTCACCTACGGGACAGAAACCTGGAGGCTTGCCAAAAGGGTTCTACTTAAATTGAGCACGATGCAACGAGCTATGGAAAGAAGAATGATGGGTGTAACGTTAAGCGATAAGAAAAGAGCAGATTGGGTGAGGGAACAAACGCGAGTTAAAGACATCTTAGTTGAAACCAAGAAAAAAGAAATTGGCATGGGCAGGACATGTAATGAGGAGAGAAGATAACCGATGGTCATTAAGGGTTACGGACTGGATTCCAAAGGATGGGAAGCGTAGCAGGGGGAGGCAGAAAGTTAGGTGTAAATGTGGGCACGTGTAAATATGAATGCGGGCGAGCATATATTCTATCTATCTTTGTGTGTGTTTGGTTGGGTGTGTGCGAACGTGCGTGCGTGCGTAGATATTTGTGCGAGTGTGCATGCGTAGGCTCGTGTAAAAGTGAACGCGGATGAGCATGTGTCGTATGTCTCTCTGTGTGCGTTTGTGTGTGGGGGGGAGGGGCAACATGCGTGTATGCGTACATTCTGTACGTTAGTGCAAGCACAATCATCATCATGATAATAATAATCATCATCATCATTATCAGCCTGGTTATGCCCACTGCAGGGCAAAGGTCTCTCCCATACTTCTCCAACTATCCCTGCGATGTGCTATTTGTGGCCATGTTGTCCCTGCCAACTTCTTAATCTCATCCACCCACCTAACTTCTTGCCGCCCCCTGCTACGCTTCCCTTCTCTTGAAATCCAGTCCGTAACCCTTAATGACCCTCGGTTATCTTCCCTCCTCATTACATGTCCTGTCCATGCCCTTTCCTTTTTCTTAATTTCAACTAAGATGCCATTAACTCGCGTGTGTTCCCTCACCCAATGTGCTCTTTTCTGATCCCTTAACGTTGCACCCATCCTTCTTTCCATAGCTTGTTGCGTCGTCCTTAATTTAAGTATAACCCTTTTCGTAAGCCTCCAGGTTTGTGCCCCGTAGGTGAGTACTGGTAAGACGCAGCTGTTGTACACTTTTCTCTCTAGGGATGATGGTAAATTGCTGTTCATGATCTCATAATGCCTGCCAAACGCAGCCCAGCCCATTCATATTCTTCTGATTATTTCAGTCCCATGATCCGCATCCGTGGTCACTACCTGCAATAAGGAGGTGTATTCCCTTACCACCTCCAATGCCTCGCTACCTATCGTAAACAGCTGTTCTCTTCCGAAACTGTTAAACATTACTTTAGTTTCCTAGAGATTAATTTTTCTGCCCACCCTTCTGCTTTGCCTCTACAGGTCAGTGAGCATGCATTGCAATTTGTCCCCTGAGTTGCCAAGGAAGGATATATCACAGCGAATAGCAAGTTACTTAGGTATTATCCATTAACTCTTATCCCCAATTCTCCCCAATCCAGGTCCCTGAATACCTCCTGTAAACAGGCTGGGAAGCATTGGTGAGAATGTATCTCATTGCCTGACGCCTTTCTTTCTTGGGATTTTCTTGCTTTCTTTATGGAGGACTATGGTGGTTGTGGAGCCGCTACAAATATCTTTCAGTATTTTCACATACGACTCGTCTACACCCTCATTTCATATTATATGCATGACTGCTGAAGTTTCGACTGAATCAAACGCTTTCTCGTAGTCAATGAAAGGTATATATAAGGGTTGGTTATATTCCGCACATTTCTCTATCACCTGATTGATAGTGTGAATATGGTCTATTGTTGAGTAGCCTTTACGGAATCCTGCCGGGTCCTTTGGTTGACAGAACTCTAAGGCATTCCAGATTCTATTTGCGATTACCATAGTAAATAATTTGTAGGGAACGGAGAGTAAGCTGATCGGTCTATAATTTTTCAAGTCTTTGGCGTCCCCTTTCTCGTATATTTGGATTATGTTGGCGTTCTTCGAAGATTTCAGTAGGCTAGAGGTCATGAGGCATTGCGTTCACAGGGTGGCCAGTTTTTCTAGAACAATCTGCCCACCATCCTTCAACAACGTGCTGTTACCTGTGCCTGCCCAGCTGCCTTCCCCCTTTGCATAGCTCCCAATGCGTTCTTTACTTCTTCCAGCGTCACTTGTGGGATGTCAGCGTCCTCTAGACAATTCTCTCTTCAATTATCGTCGTTGGTGCCACTGGTACTGTATAAATCTGTATAGAACTCCTCGTGGTATAATGTTTGTAAACAGGAAAATGTGCCTCAGGAAGGCTGGCCAACGTTTCGATACCAAAACCTTCCTTCGTAAAAGGCGGCCTCGTCATCTTCGGCATGTTAGTTTTGAAAGGTTAGTGAAGTGATGTCATTTGCGGGTATTGTCGGTGGTGGTTGGTTATAAAGGGAGACAGTTCAGAGGTAATGAGCGCTGCCTCCTGACGTCTGTGAGCGTCGTTCCCAAGATGAGGGGAGAAGAGCTGGAGAGTGGGAAGGCGGGGAGAAAAGAAAAGAAAGGAAAGAGAGAAAAAATGAAACAAAAGGAGGGGAAGAAACTGTGGGGCGACACCAAGAGAGGGAAAATGGGGAGAAAGAACAAGAAAAAAGGAAGGGGGCATGGGAGGGCATTGAAAAACGAGAGGTTAAGGAGTATTCAGGGGTGTCGTTGGCGGCATGTTTTTGTAGCATTAGAAGAGCCGGTCAGGCGGACAGTGCGCGAGGAGCACAAAAGATAAAAAAAGCATGAATTGAATGAGTAACTTGAGTAGCATAGCAGCAATGCGTCGAGTAATTTTGAAGTAGTTAAAATGGCAACAAAGAGTCTGGGGTACAATGCATCGGGTACCTGAAAGGCAGCGGCATGGCCTTTCAAGGGACGTTAGCCCTAGTCGCCCAGCGTAGGTGTCGTTACGGCGGTATACAGAAATGGCGACTCTCTTTGTTGCTGAGGCACCGAAAAAGGTATAATGACTTCTGGGACTTCGGAATGTGTTCGTGGGGGTGCTTCAAAAAACATAAAAAAAACAGACAATGAAGGAAAAGAGCTCTGCCACTTGAGCTATCTCAGTCATGTTAGTAATAATGTTGCCGGCTTTGTCTTTTAACGCATACATCTGAGTCTTGGCTATTCCTAGTTTCTTCTTCACTGCTTTTAGGCTTCCTCCGCTTCTGAGAGCATGTTCAATTCTATCCATATTATACTTCCTTATGTCAATTGCCTGAAGCTTGGAAAATTCTGCCAGTTCTATTCTAGCTCTAGGGTTAGAGGCGTTCATACATTGGCGTTTCTTAATCAGATCTTTCGTCTCCTGCGATAGCTTACTGCTATCCTGTGAATGCGAATGCGTAATGGGACTGCGGGTAAGCATGTGTCGTATCTCTGTGTGTGTGCTAACGTGCTTGCGTGCCTGTGTGCGTGCGTGCGTACATTTTTGCGTGTGTGCATACATGGACACGTGTAAATGTGAATGTGGGCGAACATGTGTCGTATCTCTGTGTGTGTGTGCTTTTGTGAGTATGTTCGAATGTGCGTGCGTACATATTGCCACAAGGTGGGGCACAGCAAGAGGACTGAAGAGGAGGGGAACGAGGTTCTCGGCATCGCGCGTCACCGCTTACGTTTTCGTAAACTGCAACCACCTGTATCTTCATTCAGCGTGTATACTCCAGCAGGGTATACGCGACAATTTGGTGGAGGTGCGGGGTACGCTTAACATATGCAGTAGACCCCACTGGGCCGCAAGCACCTCGCCCCACAATTGGAGTTCACTCCAGTTCACCGCACAAACTGGCCAATCCGAGGCATCGCCCCAGAATTTCGAAAACTCCATGAAAAAGGGATGACTGCGACCACTGCGACATCTACGGAAACGATGACACCGACACACCTAACGCTGCTAAACCCCCAAGTGCCGACGGCTTTTCATGGCGACACATTTGAAGATGTGGAAGATGGGCTGGTGGAGTTCGAGCGCCTGGCGGTGTTTAACGGGTGGGACAGGAACGCCAAACTTAGGAACGTCTGCTTAACCTCGAGGATGGTGCCCGCACGTGGTTTATGAACCACGAAAGTGCCCTGTCGTCCTTGCATGAGTTCCAGCGAAAGCTACTGGAGACTTACTCGAGCCCCGATCGCCGGGAAAAAGCGGAGCGGGTCCATCAGTCACGCATTCAAAAGCCCAACGAGAGCGTCACGATGTACGTGGAGGACATGACGCGTCTCTTTCAGCTTGCCGATACGAGCATGTCGGAAGAGAAGAAGGTTCGTAATCTGATGAGAGACGTAAAAATACAGCTTTTTGGCGGTATTGTTCGGAATATGCCCAACACTGCGACAGAGTTCCTCACCGAAGCAACCGCGATGGAGAACACCCTTCAGCAACGTTCGAACGTGTACAACCGACAAGTAAATTCCGCCTGCACTCCGGATGCGCCAGTAAGCTTCGGGTGCGACGTCGCCTTGCTTGGCGAGCTGATTGGCTCCGTAGTTCGCGACGAGCTGCAGTAGCACCGCGGTACGTTGCCACCTCCAGTCAACTCCCTCCTCAGCGTCGTACGCATTGATGTACAGCAAGCACTCCAGGCATCTCTTTCCAGCGGTGAAGCACCACCTCTGCCAAGCGAGTCCCGGCGCAAGACTTACGCAGAAACATTACTGAGCCCTGCCCAAGCATTCGCACCTACTTATGTTGTGCCGCCAGTCGCGTTGCAGTCAGCGCAAGCCGCTCCGCCAACTCCGCTACCGTACTTCGACGACCACCGAACACCCGCGAGGAAATCAGAGGTTTGGCGAGCACCCGATCGACGACCGCTGTGCTACCACTGCGGCGAAGCTGGTTATGAGTATCAGGAGTGCCCCTACCGACGACTCGGAGTGCGGTGTTTTTCTATCGATTCGCCAGGACCTAGGGCCGGCCAAAGGCCACGTGACATCTCAGAGTTCCTGAACAGCAGCGCAGGCCGGGCACATCGCAGCGGCAGTCACGCTCACCCTCACCACAGTGATATTTCCTTGTTCGTGGTACCAACTTGAGGACGACGCGAGGGCGATCACCCAGTCCACGCGGGGAAAACTGACGTCAGCGACCTTCCGAGGCGGGGCCGCTGATACTCGACCCGCTGAAGACCTCTATCGTGCCGACCGCAGAACAACGAAAACACGATGACACCAGAACCACTTCCCGCGAAAAAGATTCCACTGCACATACCCGTGTTGATCGACGGCAGAAAAAAGGGTGCACATGTACATACCGGTGCCGTTTATTCTATTCTTGGTGGAAAACTGGCGAGCGTTCTGAAAAATGTTACGTTGCCCTGGAATGGGGCACCAGTTCGTACTGCAGGTGGCCCCGTCGTCAAACCGCTTGTTCTCTATTTCTACTCTGCCGCAAGGCCAGAGTAGAAATTCTCGGTGCTTCTTTTCTCGCGACTTGTCTGGTTCTACGGGAGTGTTCACGCGATTAATTTTTTGGTATGGACTTTCTTCGGGGAATATGGCGCCATTATTGACCTCCGCGAGCGCAGCATCACTTTCTCGACACAAAGGCCAACAACACAGACCGACGCCATTGGACGCAGATCCGCACTTCGCGTTTCCGACGACAGCATCACGACACCAGCACCTGCGAGTGTTATGGTTCCGGTCAAGAATAATAATAATATATGGTGTTTTACGTGCCAAAACCACTTTCTGATTATGAGGCACGCCGTAGTGGAGGACTCCGGAAATTTCGACCACCTGGGGTTCTTTAACGTGCACCTAAATCTAAGTACACGGGTGTTTTCGCATTTCGCCCCCATCGAAATGCGGCCGCCGTGGCCGGGATTCGATCCCGCGACCTCGTGCTCAGCAGCCCAACACCATAGCCACTGAGCAACCGCGGCGGGTGCCGGTCAAGAACGACGAGATACAAGACGACGGTGAAGTCATTGTAGAAGGCAACATTTCTATGTTGCTTACCGAAGGTATTAGTGTAGCGCGAAGCTTCGTGGAAGTTCAAGATAGCCAGACAACGGTCCTCGTTACCAACTTTACCTTTGAGCATCGGCACATTTTTCGTGGCACAGCCATCGCCTACGCCGAACTATCAACGGACATCGTCGAGTGCTTTGCTTCTGAAGAGGACAAAGACGACGGTTCGCTAAGAGACATCAATGTAAACTCCGAGATTACGGATGACCGAAAGAGCGCAGAGCAGGAACTCTTGAGAACTCTTGAACGAATTCCGTGCATGCTTCGCTCGGGCTACTAAGGTGGGCCAAACGCCAATCACGAAGCACCGAATAACGACATCCACAGACGCACGTCCGATCAAACAACAGCCTTATAGTGTCTCGCTAAAGGAACGTGAGGCAATTCAAGCCCAAATCAAGGAGATGCTAGATGATGGTGTCATTCAGCCTTCGCACAGTCAGTGGTCCTCCCCAGTCGTTCTAGTCAAGAAAAAAGACGGAATGCTTCGTTCCTGTGTTGTTTATCGACGCTTCAATGATGTTACTAAGAAGCACTTGTGCCCGCTAACATGTATCGATGACGTTTTAGACAGGTTGTGGCAAGCTAAGTATTTTTCGTCTTTCATTCTAAAGAGCGGTTACTGCCAAATTGAGGTAGATGAACAAGTCAGCGAAAAAACTTTCGTCTTTCAGATCGCCTGTACGAATTCAGAATACTTCCTTTCGCTCTCTGTTCGGCACTAGCAACTTTCCAGCGGATGATGGACACCGTTCTCGCTGCTCTGAAGTGGCAAAGCTACCTTGTCTAGCTCGACGACGTGGTTGTTTTTTGTGCGACATGTGGTGACCACCTCAAACGACTGCGGCAAGTTCTCGAAGCCATCCGATCGGCTAACCTCACCATTAAGCCTCAGAAGTGTCATTTCGGCTACAAAGAGCTAATGTTTCTGAGACACGTGGTCAGCGCGGAAGGCATTAGCCCCAATCCCGCGAAAACTGCCGCTGTAGCCTCGGTTCCAACACCAACCGACAAGAAAGGTGTCCGACGCTTCCTGGGCTTTTGCGCATACTACCGACGTTTCATCGAAAAATTTTCAAAGATGGCGGAGCCGCTGACTCGCCTCACGAGGGACGATGTATCGTTCGTCTGGTCCTCAGAGCAAGAGACTGCTTTCACCGAGCTTCGACAGCGTCTGATGTCAGCGCCAGTTTTGTTCCACTTTGATGAGGAGGCGGACACGGAAGTTTATACAGAGGCCAGTAACGTTGACCTTCGTGCGGGGCCTGTACAACGACAGGAATGTATTGAAAGAGTGATCACCTACGCAAGTCGCCCACTATCGCGTGCAGGGAGAAAGAGTGCCTTGTTGTCGTATGGGCGCTGGCCAAATTTCTGACCTTACCTGTGCGGCCACCCATCAAAGTTGCAACCGACCATCATTCGTTATGCTGGCTTGCAAATCTCCGGAATCCTTCTGGGCGACTCGCACGATGGAGTCTACGCTTGCAGGAGTACGACGTGACTATCGTGTACAAGTCCGGCTGCATACACGAAGACGCTGACGCACTCTCGCGCGCCCCGTAAACGTTACTGAGCGTTACGTCTGCGCGCGGCCACACGGCAGCGCGCAGACGACGCACTAAGGTCTATATTAAAACATCTGGAAGGACGAAACCCATCAATACCCCGGCATATCGCTTGAGGATTGTCGTCTTTTTGTTTACGACATGGCGTCTTGTACAAGAAGAACTCTGCTGCCACCAACAAGATCTACCTTTTGGTGGTTCCAGCGGACTTCCGTGCCGAAGTTTTGTTCGCGTGTCATGACGAGCCTCTGTTCGACCATTTGGGTTTTACGCGAACGCGTGATAGAGTGCGCAAATCCTACTACTAGCCGAAACTTGCCGAGTGTGTTAAGCGGTATGCCCAAGCCTGCCGTGAATGCCAGCGCCGAAAGTCGCCAGCTGTGAAGCCTGCGAGATAGCTGAATCCAATTGACCCACCTGGCAAACCTTTCGACGAGATCGGCATGGCTCTTCTGCGCCATCTTCTGTTATCTGTTTCTACAATCATCTTCTTACAGCAGGTGGATAATCGTCCCCACGGACTATTTAACGTGGTATACCCCATCGTACGTCATCACAGACCGAGGCAAAGCCTTTACAGCGCAGCACATTTTAAACTGAGCAGCACGACCCATCGAAGGACAACTGCCTATCATCCGCAGACAAACGGCTTGACCGAACGTCAAAACAAAACAATGACTGACATGCTGTCTATGTACGTATACGTACAGCACAAGACGCGGGACGAGATACTTCCTTACGTAACGTTTGCCTATAATACTGCTAGGCAAGAAACAACACGCTTCACGCCGTTTCACCTCGTTTACGGCCATGAAGTGCAGACTATGTTAGAAGCAGTGCTGCTGCGCGACAACATCAATCATCTTGACCTCGCCCACGATGCCGAACTTTTCGTGCAACGCGCGGAACAAACCCGTCAGCTTGCCCGAGTACACATAAAGAAACAACAGAGCATCGATTAGCACCGTTACAATCTCAGCCATTGACAAGTCGAGTTCCGACCTGGTGATCAAGTTTTGGTCTGGACTCCCGTGCGCCGAAGAGAACTATTCGAGAAGCTTTTGAGTCGCTGCTTCGGACCTTACGGAGTGTTGCAGCAAATTAGTGACGTGAATTACGAAGTCCTTCCTGACGGAAGCCAGCCTTCCCAACGTCGACAACCGCAATCTGAGATTGTGCACGTTGTGCGCTTGAAACCGTAATATAGCCCCCAATATTCGGCGTTTTAAGCCGCTTCGATTAGTTTTTGTTATTGCTCGTTCCTCAGTGCCTTGTGACTATACGGCACACCACAGTGATTGTGACTATAGCCTATGTGTTCGTCCTAAACCATCTCGGCGCTCTCACGTCAAGCCTCTGTATGTTTTCCTTCTTTTTCTTTTTTTGAAGAGGGGGCAATGCCACATGGTGTGGCACAGCAATGGGATTGAAGAAGAGGTGAACGAGGTTCGTCTCGGCATCACGTGGCGCCGCTTACGTTGTCCTAAAGTGCAACAGCCTGGATCGTCATTCAGCGTGGTATACTCCAGCAGGCTATACGCGACAATATTTGTGCGTGTGCGCATGCGTGGGCTCGTGTAAGGGTCAATGCGGGTGAGCATTTTTGGCATGTCTGTGTGCGTTTGTGTGGGCGGGGGGGACGGGCATGCGTGCATACATTTTTTGGGCACGGGTGCGTCTAAGGGCCCGTGTAAACGTGAATGCGGGCGAGCATGTGTCGTATCTCTGTGCGTTTGTGTCAGTGTGTGCGAACATGCGTGCGCGGGCGCGCGCGCACGCGTGTGTGTGTGTAAATGCTGCTGGCGAGCATTTTCCCGCTTACACCTTCATTTATCCGCTTACTATTGCGGATGAATAGAATATAGAGTTTATTTGAACCCGTATTTAAATCTACGATATAAGAACGATGGACATTGTATTTATAGCATTATCTATTTCTAAAAGCGAAATCAGTGCGAAAAAAAGAAAGCGTGGTTCCCTTCCACTCTGTGAAGGAGTGTGACCAGCGAAGCTGCGTATGTGGGCCCATTACTGGCGAACTGCACCTTCGTTGCGGGTCGGTCCGGCATTTTACTATCTTCGACATTTTGTTCTACGCGCGTAACGATAGTGGGGAAAGTGGCCCTGAAGAGGAAGGTTTATTTCGGGTGCTGGTATATATATATATATGTAAAAGGAGAAACCGTTTTCCTCGGCAACCACTGCACCAAATTTGACCAGGTTTGTTGCACATAAAAGATACACTTAACATCTAGTGACTATTCCTTTCAAATTTCTGATTTAGGTCATTATTTATTTAATAAAAATTGGCAAAAATTGCAAATTTTCAGAAAACCAAACCATCAAGCTCACAGCTGTGTCCTCCGGCAACGAAAAATGATATCACAATTCTGTGCGATGCATCTAATAGTACATCTAAAGCGGCCAAAGCTCGTGTATTACACACGAATCTCGAAAAATTTAATATACGGAAATACAACTTTTACAGAACACTCGTACACAACGTAACGAGTTCACGTAACATATAAATCGACATATCGAATTTCTTCGCTTCCAATAATATAATAGATGCGATTTAGAGAACCGCGATATCTCTTTCGATGCGGAGCTAATAATTTGTAAATTTTGTGCTTCTGTCTTTATCCCACCTTCAAATTTTTGAAATACTGTTTACCAAGATTCAGTACCTAAATACAAATTGCACTTCCGATAGTTTCTAGAATTCTAGTTCCTCTCCAATAGTTTCTGTCCAATCGAGCAAAATTCATTAAAATCGGTCCAGGGGTTCACTCAGAAAAGCGCTTCGGCATTTTGCATCTATTTGAATAGGCCACGTCGGAATTGGGCCCGAGCTAAAGTTTCCTCTTAACGGCTTCGCCCTGAAAAATAAAGAAAAAACTGCTCGACTGTCAATATCGCCGCCCCAGATTTCGTCATGATGACACCATCACCATCGGCATGGCTCCGTGAGCAGCTACCAAGTTGTTCAGTTTCCTTATATTCCTTCCCTCGGCGACAGCGCATTGTCTTGATCCCCGCGACGTGCTAAATGTGCATCATCATTGTGTCATACATCGCTTCTGCGACCAAGCAAGCTTTCGGCGGCACACGTTCACTGCTATACTGACACTGAAAGTTTAAACTGCTTGTCTTCGACAAAACAGTTTGAATAAAATCGAAAGCGGACTGGCCAGAAGGAACATGCTCACGAGGCCGTGCTATTGATGACAGGATTACAAAAGACTAGGAGCGGTCACGTTGACTTTACAGGTTTGCAAAGATTGACTGGCGGGCTAGGTGCTTCATTAACAAAGAAAAAACAGCGCTTCATTTTGTGAGCCCAGTGTGTGTGTGAGTGGTTCCTCCTTTGTGTCTCGTCTTGAAGCGCTGTTCTTTCTTTGACATTACAGATGTTCTTTTTCTGCGAGAGTTACGCCTTCCACGGGCGTTTACTTGGAAAATTTTCGTTCGCGTGGCTCTTACAGAAGCATGTTTAATCGATTTTTTTTCGCTTGGTTGGATAATCTCAAGGACGGGCTCCAATCTCATTATTTCATTTAACCACGTAAGATCAATTCCAGAAAACATTATTAACGTACCTTTGTTAATTACACGCACTTTCTAACTTACTCCGCATCAAGAGGTTACCAATCTCAACACTCAAATTATAAAATGATGTCACCAATACTTGTATTGGTTTAATAGTTTTAGGTGCAGGTAAAAACAGCCGGAGTATTGGTGGTACTGTAGGCTTCTTAAAAGCAAGTGTGAAAGCTTGGACAGGTTATCGTGGCGCAAATGAACTTCCTGAGCTTAAACACATGTGCCAAAACATGCGCTTCTGCCCTTATAACCGATTCTGCTGCATTATACAAGCACCTGATTGCTACGGTAAGTCACACAAGGTGTGCGAAAACATTGTGCGCGCTCCCGATTAGACTTCTGAGAGTTGGTGGCATCAGGCTTGGTCTCCTGGTATCATCACGGATAAAAACAGCTGCCTGGGGGAAATCATTGGATACATTGTCAGTACTTTATAACATATGGATCAGCGCGGACATGGACGTTAGAACGAAAAGCATTGAAGTACTACGATGAAAATTCGGCTACATGTCTTTTGTTTGTCTAATGTTAAGATCAAACGAAAAAATACTGTGATTTTGTGACAATTAATGCTGACTTGAAATATGAGCTACGACACAATGCACGTAGTTGAATCGGCCCCTGGACCACAGGGCTACATTGAGCCCAGAAATTCTGGTTTGGTAAATGCCAGTAATTAGATAGTGTTTCGCTCTTGAATTTTTGGTATGTCGACGCCGCTGTGCAGTCTTGGGTGCCCTTTTTACAACGAGCACTATGGTTCAGGCAACACTCAAAGCGACTGTATACTATTTTTTTTTTGGGGGGGGGGTGGAAGTGGGGAGCTTTTCTTAGCGTCTGACTCCGTCCTAAAGTTATCGGTTAGCTCAAGGCGCGCCTGCATGTGTTTGAATATCCAGTATGTTGTCACTGATTCAAACGCGAAATAGTGTTGTCTTATCAGATTGCGCACATGAAGCGAATACTTCCGTACATTATCACGTTTGAGGACCCGAGATTGTGGTGCGATGTACCGGAATTCGAATATGATGAACCGATTCCTTCATCTGTAGATGAACGATGCCTTCATCCGTAGCCATCGTTGTGCTTTGAGCGTTCGATAGTGCAGGCTCTACTTATAATGAGTTATATTCATGATTCACACTTTGGAAGTGTTTCGCTCTTCACATCACTACAACGTGGCAGTATATAGGCGGTAGGGTAATGGTTAACGTGCCCAGATACCAAATGTATAATGCTGCGAATACATGGGCCCGATGGTTTGTTTGTGAAGAAAGATTTCTGTGCTCTCTGGGGACGGCAAAGCTCAGAATGAGGTGGCAGCCTGACAACGGTCACCGTCAGCATAACAGAATAAGCGGCCGTGCAAGGTCACTCCTAAAGCCGAAAGCATATTCAGGGGAAATACAGTACGCTCCTGTCGACAAAAAAAATTGAGAACTAGCGCTGTTGTTGAGTTCGGCTGAAGACTGATAGTCACCAAAGACACCACTACACTCCTATTCCGGTGCTCAGCGGAAATGTGCGTCGACAGAATGTCAACTAGCATGTAATTGACACTTCATTATGGTCGTTCCGTGTTTATGTTGTGTCTAGCAGGAGCAAGTAGTGTAGCAGAAACAGAGGACACTGGAAAGAGCGGCGAGCGAAGACAGCGAAAAGTATTTGAGTGTAGCCATATTGAACGTCAACGCCATGTTGAAGAAAGCCTGCGACTTAGGTTGTTCAGGTCGCCGGAAAGGCATGAGTGATAGCATACCGTTTGGCGTATTTGAGAATCCACTTTATTTCCAATACACTAGTTGGGGTCCCCCAGGCGAAAAGCTATCGCAGACAGCTTCACGGGGCCTTGGGCCTACAGAGAGCAACAGGCAGTGGATTAAACAAATTCGAACAATTGTAAATACATACAGTCATTATGAAGAAGAAATGAACTTGCTTGATACAGATACCGCATAGATCCACGGTAGATACTATCAAAAAGTGCATAAACACTGCAGGAAATGTAGCAACCAGGAGAAAAGACAAAAAAGTTCATTGGTTCATCAGGTCGTCACGCAGCTCCAAATTAAACGTGCTGAGGGGGGGGGGGGGGCACAGAAATTAATGTGAGCTTTTAAGAGGTATAATGTTGATATGCAGTAATCCGGCCTATATCTACCGTAATTTGTACGTGTACGCGGCACTGGCATTACCGTGTTACGTATGCTGAGGTCATACGGGGAATGTTCTCTATCGTTGGGGAGTTCATGTTTATACATATAAAGACATAGTTTATAGTCGTATAAATCAGATACTTTAAATATATTATGGTTAATGAATAGGGAACCAGTGGGTAGTAGGCCCCGGTGTCCATTAAAGTTCTCAAAGGTCCTTAGTACCTTCTTTCGGAGCCGCTCCAGTTCGTTATAGTTGGTGGTTGTTGTAGTACCCCAAACTAAAGTGCAATATGAAAGACGTGAGTAAAAATTAACATAGGAGATTGCATTCTTTAGTCTCATTGGAAATAATTCCCTTAGTTTGTAGACACAACCAACTGCATTTCCTAATTCAATCGTGAGGTTATTAACGTGCATGTTCCAAGACATTGTTTGTGCGAAACAAACCGCCCAAACTTTTCAGATGCAACGCGCTGCAAGGCCATTCCTTGACAGTTTATGGTGATTTCAAAGTCACTTTGTCGTTGAGAGGCTTATAAATAACATATTTGGTTTTTTTAATATTTAAGGTTAATCTGTTTGACTTCTACCAATGTTCAAGGTTAATTAGGTAATTGTTTATCGTTGTGTTTAGGTGGGCTAAAGTTGACGCGGAAAAGAAAAGAAAAAACATTATCATCAGCATACATGACCAGTTTGGGAGAATAGGCACATCACATAAGTCATTGATGTAAAAGTATAAACAATAAGGACCCTAAAATTGGCCCCTGAGGTATTCCGTGTTTTACCACAGTGGTCGTAGATGACAAACCATCGACTTTCACACAGTTTTCTACTGTAAAGATAATTCTTTATGAGATCATGGGCGACGCCGGGTATGCCGTATCCATGCAGTTTTTGCAGCAGAATATAATGAGTTATACAATCAAATACTTTCCTTAAATCAATGAACAATCCCACAGTAAAAAGTCGGTTTGCAAGACTGCTAAGAATTTTATTCTTGATTAGTAATAACGCCATTTCAGTAAATTTCCCTTTGTGGAAGCCTTATTGCGAATCACTCACAACGCGGTATTTAGTGAGAAAGTTTTTGAGCCGTATATGAAGGAGGAGGAGGAAATAACTTTATTGTGTCCTGAGGAACCCCTCCCCACCGACTCTTGGTTTAGTGGTCGGCAGGGATCGCGGACCGCACCGAGGTTGGGACGGGAAGCCCGTGAGCCTACGCCCTTTCGTGAGCCCTCTGGACGGCCCGGAGCTGGGTCTGGTGGTCGTCGCTTCGCAGCGCGTCCACCCAGTCTTCGTTTTTAGTGTACACGGTGCCGCTTAACGCGGAGCATTGCCAGATCTTGTGCGCTAGCGAGCAGTACGATTCGCCACAATCCGGACATTGCGGCTCCACTTCTGGTGACTAACGGCTCAGTCTGCCTCTCGAGGGGAACGACCCTGTCTGAAGCATTCTGAATATCTATGACTGTGTTCTAGTGAGTTTAGCGTGAGGGAGTGGGAAGGTCCTCCTCGACAGCTGATACTGCGTTGTTATTTCGTTGAAGGTGAGCAGCGGGTCTCGGTGCTCCCCTCCCTCCCCACCACTTCGCTCGCCACGATCGCCGCGGTGCGTGAGTCCTCGCGCGCGTCCGTGCGCCAGCTCGTTGGCGTTGGGAAATTCGGGGTGCACGTCGGCCCCCATGTGGGCTGGAAACCATTTGACGATGTGATGACCCGCGACTTCCTCGCTGCCGAGGACGGCCGCCGCTTCCCGGGTATGAAGGACATTCTCAAAAACTTTGAACAAGGTGGGCAGAACAGATATCGGTCGGTAGTTTGCTGTATTACTGACGGCTCTACCTTCGTGAACAGGGGTTATACATGCCAGTTTAAGGTGAGAGGGAAATATACCGGTCTCTAACACTTGATTAAGTATGAATGGTAACCACAGCGATAGACACACACTTTGCGGATATCAAGCAATGGAGCCCAGTTAGTTGAACGGCCTTTTGGAGCGCTGGCCTAGTTAGATAAATGAAGGTGGTGAAGTATCACGCACAATATAGTATATGCCAACCCAAATTAGTCAGCGTGGCCAGACTTGCGCGACACGCCATGGTCGCCTGGCTGCCACGAGATCATCATGGAGTTGCAACGATGAAAGTTTACATCGGGCGCTTCAGAATAAAAACAAGCACATCAGAGATGTTAAAGGGACGTTTCTACGATAAAAGAGCACATCCCCGCTCAAGAAAAAACGCAAATATAAGCTTGCGAATCGGGGCATCATAACATCGAGCACGGCGGTCCTCCTTTATCTTGTTCAGGATTGCGCCAGCGTTTCATTCAGCGTTTATTTCTGAGAAAATGAGTTTAGGTTACGTTCATTTGCATCGCAATGGCGGGTGTAATCAGACAAAATTGAACGCATTTCGATAGAGGGTGCCCGAGTATTCTGTTTAGATTATGTACGAGAATGACAGCAAGAATACAACTTTATTAAAGAATATAATTCGAAAACCAGTTCCCCTAATAATGCAGTGTAGCAAAAACGAAGTACGCCACAGTATAGCTATGGAGGGCGGAAATAATCAACAGGCTAAAAAAAAGTATTTTAGGTTTGTAGTAAACTGGACAGACCGTTCGCGCCTTGGCAACTGGATAAGGTTGCTCCTGAAGGCAGGAAGTCTAGTGGGCAATTAAATCGGCCAGTTGGCTCTCGCCGCTTATCGCCCCTTAGAAATCCCGCAAAGGATGCGATGACGCCACGACGACGCGCCACTGTACGCCAACAAATAAAGAAAACTTGTTTAAAGTGAAGCTTCCTTTGCTTCTTCCTTCGACTTTCCTGCTGGTGCTGTTGCTGCCTTGCACGCCATGTCGGAGGGCGGTTCAGAGCGCGCACATACATGGAAGGAGCGTGGAAATTAGGAAAGGCGGAGCAAGAAACTCCTTTTGACCTTTCCATAGTGTAACATCTGCATAGTGAACTCTAGAGCTCCCTGGGCGACGTCACATTCACCTCTTGACAGCTGCAATCATGCGTGATACCTCTCAAAAATTTTGCAGAAACTGCAGCGCTTATCTTTATCCTAACATGCGAGTCCTGAAGCGAGGTAGATAGAATGGTAGAGAGGGGCAGCGAGAAGAGGCGTAGAAAGGGTAGCACCGGGGTATTCGCGAAACGAGTGAAGAGCACCATTGCCATTCTTCGCTCGCTGTTCTCATACAGGGCGAAAGGTCGGGAAAGGTAAAAGACGGGCGAGAGAAGACAACGGAACTCTACTACTATAGACACGACAGCGGTTGCCGGGCAAACTGAAGGCACAGTACTCTGCGTTTCTGCATTTTCTAAAGTTTAAACACCATGCAAATTTGTCAAGTGTGGACAACTCACTTGGGGCGTGCAGACGCAGAGCCGAAATTAATTGTCGTAATGTATAGGACACACAGTCGAAGTAGTCGCACGTAAGATCAACCATTATGTGCCCGCCGCGGTAGCTAAACTTAACGGCTATGGCATTACACGAGGTCGCGGGTGCGATTCCCGCCACGGCAGCCGAATTTAAACGGGAGTTAACTGCAAAAGCAGTCGCGCACTTTGATTTCGGAACACGTTAAAGAACACCACGGTATCAAAGTTAATCCGGAGTACGCCACTGCGGCGCGCCTCATCATCCAATAGTATTGTGGCACGCGAAGCACTATAATTCTGCCAACACATCCGCCTTGATGTTATGTGCCATGTGAAGCAATAGCAATGTTCAACCCTCTCACAGGTTACAAGCAGTGGCGCACAACAACGCCTCAATAAAACACGGCTTGCTGTATGTTGTGTACTACGCAGACAAAGAGCAGTAGTGCAAGCAAGGCGCCAGGTAACATTTACCATCAACTCACTGCTCTCGTATTGCACTACACGCTGAAGAAATTATACTTTAGCATTCAGTATTACCGCTAAATGACGTCAATCAAAACAAACAACATAGAATCGTTCACATCGATTTGCATAGCGCGTGGGATCCGCATAATTTTTAAAATATGAATTTATATGCTTAAGAATGGGCTCATTTATGCAGTTTTTGCATTCCCAGTGAGCAAAAGAGGATGCCGTGTCCGCGGTATAATTGGTTTTTACGGCTTCAACCCCATGGCCGTTATATCATTGCCAACTTGCGTGGGATTGTAGTCAAAATAGGACACAAATGACAGGGAAATCAGGAGGTTGATCAACGGCAAGAAGGCAGACGCTTGCACAAGACCTCAGGGAAATACAATGACTTTTTGTGCAGCGTGGTCAGGGGGCCATGCAATGATTTGAACGTCTATTAAAAATCCTCCAAAATATGAACAGAGACCGACAAAATGCGGGCATTTGGGGAAAGGTCAAGGCGCTGGAAATCTCACCACAGCATGGGCCTAAGCATTAAAAATCACCTAAAAATAAGAAACCCCAAAGTAGACGCGGTGGCCAAATTTTGGAACAAATAAATTGGCCGTTAAAGCAGTTCAGCTGAAACGCGATGGTGCGAAATAATGCGAGACGTTTGGTACGTATCCAGCTTTTCTGGACACAAGGGTTATAGTTCGCGTGAGCGCCACCACGTGGCGTACTGACCTTGAACTTTTCAAACTTCCCGCGGTGACGCGTGATGACGTCAACTAAAAAAAATAAAAAAAAATAAAGCTATCCCTGTGCATTGAACTTCGCCACAATGCTTGTCCCGCCGGCGTTATCAGTGTTCTTGATAAAGCGTATTCGCTCGTCGCCTGGAAATTACGCGTCATCCTAAGAGCGTTTAGTCGCGACGAGCAATGGTTGATTCTGGGCTTTTGATGCGGTTCTTTTTTTTTCTTGCTTCTTTATTTTCCTTTACATTTTCGTTTTTTTTTTTTTCATTTTACGGAGTAAAGAAGCTAGCCTAACCTTCGGAAGCACTTCGGGGCAGCCTTTCTTCAGTCGGCACACATTGTTAACGTCCGAACATCGCACAGCGTCTACTAGAGACGTCGTCGTGGACGGATTTTGATTTTCCCCTATCGAATTCGTTCAGGCGCACACAATTATTTCACTAACGACTTTTCAATGCGCACTCATGGGCTACCGCCGCAGCTGCAAATCTAGATGTGCTTAAGTATTAAGACATATACATGGATATGTTGGTTTTTCACCTTGACACAAAAGTCACGGCACAAGAGTTGAGCAAACTGTCCCTGTGTCGTGGCAGGGTGTGAGACCGGGCTAGTTGGTATTCCATGCTAAAATGACTAGCGCAAGAGTGGACACGGGACACTAAAGAGGCGACAAGGATAAGCGTAAGCTTCCAACTGGGCGCTTGTCCTTGTAGCGTCTTTAGTGTCCCCTGCCTCTTGCGCTAGTCACTTCAGTCTGTGTCGTCGTCCGTTAGCATGCTATGGCCGAAGCTGCTCACAATATTACGTCACATTTACTGGCCACCAGGCCAGGTACACCCTTGGGTACGACATATACACTACTTGCAGTTAGTTTCCAAAGTCGTCTCCTATGGCGGTTATCCACGTGCGTGAAGCAAGAACGCTATTTAAAGTTATTGTGCAGTAATATATGCGGGATTTGTATATTCTCCACATTATCTACCATGTTGCCGTTCCGCCTTTATTATATAGCCGCAGTATAGACTAGCAGCTATCGAACTCCATAAAGGCTATCCACACACTCAAAGACCTCGCGCACAACTCCTGACACTTAATTGTATTCAAGAGTTGTGCGACTGTCCAGGACATCCTTAACGAATGTTACATAACACATTATGAGGTTTTACTTGCCAAAACCACGATTTCATTTTGAGGCAGGCACGCCGTAGTGGAGGATTCGGGAATAATTTAGACCACTTGGGATTTTTTAACGTGCGCCTAACGCTAAGTACGCGGGTTTTCGCATTTCACACCCATTTAAGTACGGCTGCGGTGGTTGGGATTTGATCCCGAGACCTCGTGATTAGCAGTCGAACCCAATAAAAGCTAAGCAACTATGGAGGGGAAGGAATGTTGGCAGTAGGAGGAAGGTGACAGCCGGCACGTGAGACAATTTGTTCCCATCCTCATTGCGCGAGAATCGGTACCATCTGTCGAAGAATGACACCATAGAATGCACTGCGTTCAATGTGATGGAGTCCGCATCCAGTATTTCAGACCCGTATCATACAGTAACTACTGACGACTAGGCATCTCGCTAATACGAGCAGTCGCTTGACAGCTGCCGAGCGCTGGCGTGGGCCACAAGACCTACTTGACCTTTGTTCAACACTTGCCTACATTCTCGCCTTATTTTGCACCATTGAGTTTCCGCTGAACTGCTTCAACAGCCAATTTATTTCTGCCAAAATTTGGCCACCTTGTCAACGGTATGGTTTCTTATTTTTAAGTCATCTTTTATATTTAGGCTAATGCTGTTATGAAATTTCCAGCGGTTTCATCTTTCCCAAAATGCCCGCATTTTTTGAGGATATTTAATAAACCTGGAAACCATTGCGTGGCCCCCTCACCAAGCTGCTCAAAAAGTAATTTTATATCCCTGAGGTCTTGTGCAAGCTTCTGCCTTTTTGCCGTTCATCAACCTCCTGATTTCCCTGTCAAGTGTATCCCATTTTGACGACTCCAATCCCACGGAAGTTGGCAATGATATAATGTGCATGGGATTAAAGCCATTTAAATCAATTCTACTGTGGATACGAGAGCCGCTTTTGCTCACTGCGAATGGAAATATTGCGTTAATGAGCGCCATTCTTAAGCATGTAAATTGACAGTCAAAAAATTATGCGGATCCTATGTATGTGCGAATCGATGTAAGCAAAGCTTTCTGTGTTTGTTGTCATTGTCATGCGTAATCTCCACAGGCTAGACAGGCACTCTCTAATGAAATGCTGTCAATGTTTGCCTGATTACGCCTGTCATTGTGATGCAAATAAACGGAACTTCAACTCATTTTCTCAGAAATAAACGCTGAATGAATGCTGACGTCATCCTAAACAGGACCAACAAGCGCCGTAGTGCTCGATCTTATGATGTCCCTATTCGTAAGCGTATATTCGTGATTTATATATATATATATATATATATATATATATATATATATATATATATATATATATATATATATATATGTGTGTGTGTGTGTGTGTGTGTGTGTGTGTGTGTGTGTGTGTGTGTGTGTGTGTGTGTTTTGTGGGGGGGGGCGATGTGCTCTTATACCCTAGAAATGTCCCTCGGACGTGTCTGATGTGCTCGTTTTTATTCTCAAGTGCCCAATGAAACGAAGTGTCTTTCAGGCAGAACGCCGGCTCTTCCAGCTCTACTCATTTTGTGAATTTCTTAGACTTTGCTAGTGGACTGCTATTTCCTCCTTACGTGCGATGGAGATGGAGCCTCACCCGCGTCCGCCGGGCTCGGCAGTGCCCGCGGCGGCAGCCTCCAGGAAGCGCAACGGCACCGAGAGCGACACTGACAGCGACAACACCATGCAGTACTATGTCAGCAGTGAAGATTCTTGCGACGACACCTTCGAGCTGGAGCGGAGTCGCAAAGCAAAGCGAAGATTTCTCAGTGCATCATCGAATTCGAGTGAGTCCACCGTGAGATCTTCGCGGGATACCGAGGAGCTCACCATCCTGTTCTCGCCAGTTGTCGCCAGTGACAACCTGAGACGCCTCAACAGGCAAGCCGTGTCTTCTCATCTAGAGGCGCTGGCTCCAAACGAAATCAAAGACATCAGGGTGAACACCCGTAAGAACGTGCTAGCTATTGATGTAGAACACGCGGCTGCGTTGGATTCCTTGCGCAAGGTCGCGGAACTTGGCGGGATGAAAGTCCGCCCTTATATTCCGCTCGGCAAACAAGTCCGTACTGGCGTAATTTACGATGTTGACGAGACCATCGTCGACTCCGATCTGTCAATCTTAATCAAGCCAGCTACGGAAAACACCATCATCACAAACGCGTTTCGTCTCGGCACGTCACGGTGTGTGAAGATCATATTTAAGGGCGAATCCCTCCCATCGCACGTAAAAGTGGGCCACTTCCGACACGCAGTTCGCCCCTTTATACCAAAACCGCTGCAGTGCTGGAATTGCAAGAAGCTTGGACATGTGAGTAGTGTGTGCAATAACACTACCGTCTGTTCTCGCTGCACTGGGCCCCACACCACAAACACGTGCGAGGGAAGTGTGCTAAAGTGCACAAACTGCAGCGGCCCTCACGATGCATCTTCGAAGGAATGCCCTTTGATTCGAAAGGAAATGCAAATATTGAAGAAAATGGTTAGAGACCACTCGTCTCACCGAGAAGCAGCAGCATCCATTAAGCGACGACGATCACGTCGCCGACGTCGATCAAGAGCCTCCAAAGCCTCTGCAGAACGCCACACACGTATATTACCACCCACTCTTCCGCCCAGGCCAAACGCAGTCAGCTCAAAAGACAAGGGTGCACCGAACAGCACGGCTGCTGACGCGTGGCCTGCACTCCCGAAGCTACATGCCCCTACTGAGCGAAATGATACTTCTACAGTAGGGGACACTTCGTCTGTTCCTGATAAATTGGCGGACCAAGATCAACAAATTGTTGTTATGATCAGCTCTCTGGTGAGTGCTATTCGTATTCTACTGGACAAACTACAGACACCAACAGCTCGAAGTGCATTGCAAGTGCTGGATGCCATCAGTCCGGTTCTGGCGAGCCTTCAGAAGTCCAGTGCTTGAGAACTTCTACAGCAGAACCATGGCTCATCGACAACAACAAAGATCGTTCAGGGATGATGTGAGAAGTGCCTCCATATTCCAATGGAATGCGAGAGGCCTGAGGTCTCGTATTTCGGATTTCCGACAGTTCTTATTTGCAAACAATTTTCCTATACTGGTAATCTTTGAACCGAACTTATCATCGTGCATAAGACTATCGGGATATGAATCTTTTCTTTCAAACACGTGTGTCCGTAGTAGTAAGGTTCTGGTTTACATTCGCAAGGACCTTACGTATTTTTCCCAACACGTAGCGCCACACGACGGTAACCAATACGTCTGTGTTACTGTGAAAAAGAAGAAGCTGTCTTTTACTCTTATTGGCGTCTACCTTTCCCCAACAAGTCAGTGTGATAGAAAAAGACTGGAAGATATTATGGCTGATACTCCCGGTCCTTGGATAATAACAGGGGACTTCAACGCTCACCACCATATGTGGGGAAGCTCCAGGATAAATTCGAGGGGCAGGTCACTAGTGTCCTTTGCATCAGGCCACAACCTGTGTCTTCTAAATGACGGAAGCCCGACATTTCTGCGAGGAACTACATACAGTAGCTGCCTTGACTTGACTTTGGTGCCACGTTGCGTGACTTTGAGCGTGCAGTGGTTCACTGATGTTGAAACCCATGGAAGTGATCATATACCGACCTATGTGAGAATCGATGGACTAGACGCCGCATTACCGGTTGTCTCTCGCCAAATCGACTGGTCAGTCTTTCAAGATCGCGTAGAAGACACATGCAAGACGCATATTGCACGCAGATTAGAAGACATAATTGCTGACGCTATGCAAGATTGTACACGCCGCTTCACACATCCATCAAAACGTACAGAGAATGACATTGAATTGGAAAGGCTTCGTGCACTACGTCGCCGAGCTGGAAGGAGGTACAGGCGCACGAAGTCAATTCTTGACCTCAGAGAAGCTCGGCGCATGCAAAAGAAGATCAAACGCCGAATGGATGAGCTAGCGGATCAAAGATGGAAATGTTTTTGCGGCTCACTAGACCCCCGCAAGCCATTGTCCTGTGTGTGGCGTACCCTACGGGGTCTTTGCTCAAGTCCCCAGCAACGACACCCATTCAACGCCCTTGCTCTCTATCAAAACCGCCGCGAGATAGACGTCGCAGAGGAATTTTGTGCGAACGTCGCTGGCGGCACAGTTTCAGTCCCTGACATGGCTCTAGGCAACATCCCCGGCCCACGAGATGCAAGTATGGACGCTCCATTCTCTATGGAAGAGTTAGAAGCTGCTATGGCGCTATGTAGGTGTTCGTCTTCACCAGGACCCGATGGCATAACATATACTGCTTTGCGCCACCTAGGCAGAGAAGCACGAGGAGAACTCCTCAGCCTTTTTAATACTTCATGGCAAGATGGTGTCGTCCCACAGGAATGGAAACGCAGCCGCCTGGTACCGCTTCTAAAAGCAGGAAAGTCACCGCTCGAATTGGCATCCTATCGGCCTATAGCTCTTGCCAGCTGCGTCGGGAAGCTTATAGAACGTATGATCCTCATGCGTCTCGAATGGTACCTTGAACATCATAAAATTTACCCTGACTCTATGGCGGGATTTCGACGCGGTCGTTCATCGATTGACAGTGTCATCGATCTAGTATCATCAGTGGAACAACAAAAATCTCGGAAGCGATTATCAGTAGCGCTCTTTCTTGACGTGAAAGGCGCTTACGACAACGTTTGCCATCAAACCATTCTAGACGCACTTCTGGCAATTGAACTAGGAGGGCGAGTCTATCGATGGGTCAGTAACTACTTGACACAAAGGTCCTTGTTCGTACGAACGGAAGATGGCCCGACTACCGACCACTACACATGCCGAGGCGTTCCCCAAGGCGGTGTTCTAAGCCCTATTCTTTTCAACCTCGCGCTTCTTGGGCTGGCCGAATCCCTACCGGAAACAGTGAGTGTTTCAATCTACGCCGACGACATCTGCATCTGGACATCAGCGGTCACTCGCCTGCAGGTTCGCGCACGGCTACAGAAAGCAGCAAAACAGGCATCAGACTACCTTCACACACAAGGCCTTACCATCTCAACAGAAAAATGTGCATTAGTCGCTTTTACGCGAAAAACGATGACTCCTTATCCAGTATGCATCAATGGTCAGCCTATCTCCTACAAGAGAAATCACCGGTTTTTGGGTGTCATTGTAGACCGGGACCTCACTTGGAGCCCTCATGTTGCCCACTTAAAGAAGAAGCTCAGATCTATTGTTCACGTCTTCAAGTTCATCGCCGGCAAAACATGGGGATCGTCAGTGGGCTCCATGCTACAGTTATATCGAGCACTGTTCATCGGATTCCTACGCTATAGCTCCACCGTGCTTGCTAAAACATGCAAGTCAAATCTTCGAGAACTTCAGAGCGTGCAGGCACAGGCACTACGTGTTTGCCTAGGCCTTCCGCGCAGTGCCTCGACAGCTGGAACCATTATAATCGCTCAAGACCATCCGATCACAACTTACATTAGCACCGAAACGCTTAGAGCCCATGTTCGTCATGTTTCACGGATGCAGTCAAGCTTTCTTGCGTGCCTGCCAGAACGACGACCTCAGGCGTCCTTCTCCAACAAGGTCAACATCCATCGTGCCTCCTTACCATCGGGTTTCACACCCTCTGCACGTTCAACCTCAGCTTTGTGGCGTTTAAAACAACCTCAAGTGCGTCTTACGATTCCAGGGATAAGAAAGAAGACCGACCTGCCTACCTTGGCCTTGAAGCAAGCAGCTCTGGATTGTTTGCACACTTTCTACTTTGATCGAGTACATATATATACGGATGGCTCTTCCACTCAGACCAGCTCCGCCAGCGCAGTGGTTATACCATCCCGTTCACTAAGCATCCAATACAAGATTTCGCACTTGACAACATTGACTAGTGCGGAGCTTGTTGCCCTCCGAGGTGCCGTTGATTATATTAATAACCAACCGCCTAATCGGTGGGCTATATTCTGCGATTCGAAGGCGGCCTTACAATGTCTTCTGGCATCTCTTCGTCGCGGGTCATGTGAACAACTCGTGTCGGAGATACGAGAAATGCACCATCACATGATCGCGAAAGGACACGACGTCGTGTTTCAGTGGCTACCTGGTCATTGCGGTATCTCCGGCAACGACCTCGCTGACGAAGCTGCTAGAAAAGCTCACGAGGGAGCAACCCTTGTTTCAATACCTTTATCGCGGACCGACGCAGCCCAACACTTAGGCAAGCTAGCGCACTCTTTGACATTGGAGAAGTGGCGCACACCTGAATTCACTCACCATCGCTTGCATTCCCTCGATCCCTATATGCAACTGCGGCTGTTACCAGGTCTTCCGCGAAATGAGGAAACAGTGCTGTGCCGCTTACGTTTGGGCGTCGCATTCACAAATGCTTATGCATTTCTGATTGGAATGGCTGATAGCGCCGAGTGCAATGCCTGCGGTGTCGAGGAAACCATCGAACACCTACTGTGCTGCCCATCTTATGAAAATGAAAGGCAAGACCTCTGCACAGCTCTCCATCAGCTAGATGGAAAGCCGTTCACATTGAACAAGATCTTGGGATCATGGCCTCGCATATCACAGCTACAAAAGGCCACAAAAGCGCTGCTGCGATATTTGAAAGCGACCGGATTGAGTCAGCGTCTGTGATCCAGACTGAGTGACCGACTGATATCTCCAGTGGACTTTCTCTTTTCCTTTTTTTTTAATCTTTCCGCCCCCCTTTCCCTTTCCCCAGTGTAGGGTAGGCAACCGGGCTCAGTCCTGGTTAACCTCCCTACCTTTCATTTATCATTTTCTCTCTCTCTCTCTCTCATGGCTGCAACTTCATGATGTCCTGGTGGCAGGCCACAATTGGCGTGTCGCGCAAGTATGACCACGCTGATTCATTTGGGTTGACATATACTATTTTGTGCGTCACACTTCGCGACATTCATTTTTCAAACTATGGCAGAGATCGAAAAGGGCGGCCAACTCACTACGTCCTTTTCCTCTGTTTACTTCCGCAAAGTGGGTGTTTATCGCTGTGGGTACCAAATACGCCCAGCGGTATGCTACCACTCAAGCCTTTCTGGCGGCTGAGCAAATGAAGTCGCAGGCTTTATTCAACATGGCATCGACGTTCATTATGGCTATCCTCAATTACTTTTCGCGGACTTCGCTCACCGCCTTCTCTCCAGTGTCATCTCTTACACTACTCGCTCCTGCTAGACACAACACAAACACGCAGCGACCTTAATGAAGTATCAATTACACGCTAGTTGACACGCTGTCTATGTACGTTTCCGCTGAGCACTGGGATTGAAGCGTGGTCCTGTCTATGGGGACATTATCCGTCTACAGCCTCGCTCATCATCACCGCTCGTCACTCGTCACGTCTTCTTTTTGTTTTGTTTTTTTTTGTCGACAAGAGCATAGTGTATTTCCTCGGAATGTGCTTTCGGCTTTAGGTGTGACCTTGCACACCCGCTTATTCTGTTACGTTGACGGCGACTGTTGTCGTCAGGCTGCCGCCTCATTCTGAGCTTCGCAGTCACCAGAGAGGACAGAAAGCTGTCTTCACAAACAAACCACTGCGATTCGAGCCCATATCCCCAATGCACCATCTTGCATTTGGGAGATGGGCACGCTAACCATTACGCTACCACCTGCCTCCACCAATTTCTGTTTATCTGCCTTCCCACTTCACTATTTTGCCGCAGACGCAGGCAGAACGGATGCAAAACGAAAAAAAAAGTAAAGATTGCTTGATCCGCCAGCTGACACATGACCTTAACTTTGACAGGTTATTGTCATTGGAGCGCATGTAGGCTTGCGGCTGCGTGCAGATTGTGGGTCCCCTTAGCTTTATTGTAAATTTGCTTTCACCGACTCTTTTCAGCTAGAACTGAAATGCCGGACAAAAATGAGACCTACCGTTGAAAATTTTTTTCTTGTTTGCTAGGTTTAAACCAAAAACTCTCATTTACACAAATAGTGATTTTTTTAAGAAATGGCATAAGGATACTATATTTCGAGGTCATGTCGTTGTGTCAATACGGGCCCGCACCACGTATCGACGAAAGGGCATCACAGTGCCGATGCACGCGGCAGGTTACTGAATGAAGAAAATACGAAACGACTGTTTTTCAGTTTTCGCAACATATTGTACACAGAACACAAGGCACCCACCACCATGGCATTTTATTTTTGACAACAGCGACACACAGTGGCGGACTGATATACTTCCTAAAAGGGTTTCATTTTATTTTTTCATCGCAGAACCGCAAGCACAGGTTGCGTCGCGCGTATACCAAAGCCACGTACTGTGGCCGCGCTCCTTTTTCTCTAACAATGTGGCCCCCGGCGGCTTCACGCGCTCCCGTAGGTGGCGGATTGGACTGTCACTCCAGAAGTTTAAATAGATAACCTCTTTGCATAGAAACGACGGCATGATTGTTAACATATTGTTGGCTTGGATATGTCTGGCACGAGGCCCAAGACCGTGTCTTCAAACGCGTTCTTTGCGTTCGCGTCTCTGTCTTGAAGGGACGCGCACCCCAACTTGCTGCAGTGGTGCTTGCGTTGAGCGTATGTAAGGCGAAAAACGCGGTTCTAAAATGTCTGTTCACTAACTTGTGCAGTAAACCCATTTTTACAGTATTCGCGCAGTATAGTAGTAGTGTAGTAAGAGTCACAAGTATGGCATCCGTAACCGCAAGCGTCATGTTATAGCCGTAAATTGTCGGGACAGCGTAGTTGTAATCCACAGACCCTGCCACTGAAGACTACGTGGCTAGGCATGGCTGATGAATAAGTAATTGCTAAGATTGGTTTTCAGTAAAGGTTTGTTACCAAAAACGGCGGGAGCCTATACTGCCGCAAAGCACGGATGCTGGGCGGTGACTCCAATCATTTACTCGGCACATCACAAATCTACACTGGAATTGAACTGGTTTCGCCAACTCTTGTTTATATTCTCTTGCCCCTAAGCTGCAACTTCGCCTGCAACCCGGGCCTCAGCTTTTCCCCTTTGTCCCCCGCTTCTTTCCCAATCTGCTAAGACGTGCTTCCACTGATGCTTGCTCCTCCTTTTTCTCAATAAATGAAGGCATTCATTCATGCATTCTTAAGTTACTGCAGAAAATAGCGTGTCTTTATCTCCATAACCACCCTACCCTGTCTCTCACCTGGACTCGCCCATCGCAAAACAAAGTTGCTGTGTAGCAAATGGCTGGGCGTCACATAAACCATTTTCTAGGAATGGCCAGTAGCACGGCGCGCAATTTTAGGCGGGTGACATGACAGTATATAGAACACCTTCACTGCCATATCCACACTCAGTGCTCTGCTTTGTGAGCTACTATTAGCCGCTACGACGAAGTACAAAATGAAAGAAACCTAGCTGGGCTGGTCACGGGCAGCTCTTTTGAATGAAACATTCGGAATAACCCTTTGTTTGGCGGTTGGACATATGTCGAGGGTCCCCGATACGAACCACCTGCAAGCCTGTATGACCTTGCAAAGGGGAACTCAGATGAAACGTTGTCAAACGAATAGGCTTTTAATTATCATAATAAGTATGTCTTTATATAAATTCGTTACCATGAGGTGAAAGCAGACTAATAAGCATCTAAATTTTCTGTGTTATTAAAACATCGTGTTAATAAAAGGTAGCGCTTTACAGCCCCCCCCCCCCCCCCCCCAGATTAAAGAGTAAGTTATGAAAAATAAATTGGTCCGGTAAACGTGCAAACGCAGACGCAAGGAAAGGCTACAGTCAGTTTCGCAGTATTCACTCAATGAAGATGGAGCACCTCTATACTCTCACGTTGTAGTGATGTCAAGAACAAAACACTTCCGAAAGAGTCAGTCACCTTGCAAAGGGGCGCTTGGTGTGTCGTCTCTCACGTCCGTGTCGTTTTTTGTGTCGCGCAATATCATTCAAGTCAGTCACGAATGTTACTCATTATAAGATGAGCTTGCGCTGAAAAAGAAAATAACACTCAAACATAACGATGGCTTCGCGCAAAGTGCTTCCTCTGGTTCCGATCTACGGATCAAGGCGTCGGTTCGTCAGATTGGAATGCTCGTACATTGCAGCCCAATCTCGGGTCGACAAATGTGATGGAGAATGTACGCCAGTGTTCGCTTCACGCGCTCAATCTGATAAGGTAACGCTCTTTCGCTATTGAATCCGTGACAACATACTGGATATTAGAAACACATGCAGGCGCATCTTGAGCTAACTGATAACTTTGGAACTGTGGTTAGACGCTAAAAAAAGCCCAACCCCCACCCCTTAAGAAAAGAATACAGTTGCTTTCAATATTAGCTGAAACATAATGCTTGTGGTCTAAAAAGGGCCCCCAACACTGCACAGCGACGCCGACATATAGGAAATTCAAGAGCGAACCACTTTTCAATTACTGGTATTTATCAAACCAGCATATCGTGGTTCAATGTAGCCCTGTAGTCCAGAGGCCAGTTCCACCACGGGTACTGTGTCGGAGCTCATGTTTCATGTTAGCATTAATTGTCACAAAATCACAGTATTCTTTTCTTTAGATCTTATCATTAGACAGCTAAAATACATCCAGCGAAACCCTCACCTTAATATTTCAGTACTTTTCGTTCTAACGTACATATCCGTGCTTATCCATATGTTACGAAGTACTGAAAATGTACCCAATGCTTTCCTCCAGGAAGCTGTTTTTATTCCTTATGATGCCAGGAAACCGTGCCTGATACCACCAACGCTCAGAAACCTAATCGGGAGCGCGCACAATGTTCTCGCACACCTTGTGGGATGTGCCGTAGCGCTGAGGTGCTTCTTGTATAATGTATGAGAATCGGTTGTAAAGACAGACGTGCAAGGTTGGGCCATTTGCTTAAGCTCATGAAGTTGATTTGTGCCAAGGTAACCTGTCCAAGCTTTCACACTTAAATTAAATTATGTGGTTTTACGTGCCAAAACCACTTTCTGATTATGAGGCACGCCGTAGTGGAGGACTCCAGAAATTTCGACCACCTGGGGTTCTTTAACGTGCGCCTAAATCTAAGTACACAGGTGTTTTCGCATTTCGCACCCATCGAAATGCGGCCGCCGTGGCCGGGATTCGATCCCGCGACCTCGTGCTCAGCAGCCTAACACCATAGCCACTGAGCAACCACGGCGGGTTTTCACACTTACTTTATAAGAAGTCTACAGCACCATCAATATGCCGGCTGCTTTCAACTGCACGAAACAAAACTATTGAAACGATACAAACAATGTTAACATCATTTTATCATTCGAGTGTTCAGATTGGTAATCTCTAGGTGCGGAGTAAGTTGAGAAGTTGTTTGCGTAATTAACAAAGCTACGTTAATTAAATTTTCAGTAATGGTTCTTACGTGGCTAAAGAAAATGAGCAGTTTGGAGCCCGTCCTCGAGATTATGCAGCCAAGCAAAAAACTTTCGACTAAACGTGCTTCTGTAAGAGCCATGCGAAAAAAAAAAATTCCTAGTAAACAATCTTGGAAGGCGTAACTGATGCAGAAAAAGAACATCTGTAAAGCCACAGAAAGAACAGCAGTTCACGACGGGACACAAAGGATGAAACACACACAAACTGCGCTAACTTTAAGCGCTGTTCTTTATGTGATAATGAAGCAACTAGCCCGTCAGTCATTCCTTCCAAACCTGTAAAGTCAACCTGACTACATTTAGCCTTTTCTGATGCTGTCATCAATAGTATGGCCCCGTGAACATGTTCCCCGTGGCCACATAGTCGCGTTCCATTTTTATTCATGCTGCTTTCTCGAAGAGAAGCATTTTAACGTTTTGGTGTCAATGCGGCAGTGTACGTGTGCCACCGAAAGCTTGCTTGGTCGCAGAAGCGATGCATGACGGAATGATGGTGCAGATTTAGCGCGTCGCTGGCATCAAGACAATGCGCGGCCGCCAAGGGAAGTAAGATAACGAAAGTGAACAGCTCGGTAGCTGCTCACGCAGCCGTGCCGATGGTGACGCTGCCATCATGACGAAATCTGAGGCGGCGATATTGATGGCTGCAGCGTTCTTTTTTTTCTTTTATTCTTCTATTCTTTCTTTTACAGCGAAGTCTTTAAGAGGAAGCTTTAACACGGGCCCTACTCCGACTCAGCCTATTCAAATAGATGTAAAACGCCGAAACGCTTTTCTTAGATAACCCCTAGACCGATTTTCATGAAATTTGTTGGATTCGGGAGAGAAAGGTAAATTGTAGTGACTATTGGAAGCGGAATTTCTATTTAGGGCCTGAACTTTTGTAAAAGATATTCAAAAATACGAAAGTGCGGAAAGTACACAAGCACGAAGTTTACAAATTATTAACTCCGCATCAAGAACTGATATCGCGGTTCTGTAAACAGTATCCATTACTCAATTCAAAGCCGACAAATCCAATATGCTGATTTATATCTTACGTGAAGTCGTTACGTTGTGAACAAGGGTTGTGGAAAAGCTGTATTTGCATATCACTAAATTTTTTTAGATTCATGCGTAATATATCAATTTTGTCTGCTTTAGATGTGCTGTTTGATGCAATGTACATAATTGTGACATCAGTTTTCATTGCCGAAAAAGAGTTGTAATCTTCATGGTTTCGTTTTCATAAAATTTGCGATTTTTGACAATATTGAATAAACAAATGATGACCTAAATCAAGAATTCGAAACCAACAGACATTAGATTTTAAGTTTCTGTTTGAAATGCAACAAACCTTGTCAAATTAGATGCAGTGGCTGTCGAGAAAAACGAATTCAACTTTTACATTTATTTAGATAGGACCACCAGAGCTAAAGCTTCCTCTTAAGGGCTACTTTCCCCATTATCGCGTCCGCGTGCAGAGCCAAATCCCGAAGATAGCGTAGTACCGGCCCGACCGGCAGCGGTGGTGAAGCATGCGCTCAGCGCTCCCCATACATGGGCTGATCCCGAATGTAACGCCATGCCGGGGAGACCCGCGGCGGAGATGAAGCAGACGTTAAGCACTCCCCATACGTGGACCGATCCCGAAGACAGTGCAATGCGGGGCCGACATACGGTGGAGGTGCAGTTCCCCATTAAGGGGCCCACATACACAGATTTGCAAGTCATGTTTCTCCACAGAGTGGAAGGGCACTGAGATTTTTTAGTTATCCGCGTTTATCCTGCATGCGTCTGCGATAAAAACAAGAAGCAGGTATGCCTGGCAAATCTAAGGTGGTGGATGCAGGTGGTAGCGGAGAAGTTAGCATACCCAGCTCCTGCACGTACTTATATCTGCATTGACATGGGTTCGTGGTAGTGATAGCGACCAAAGCTCTACTTTTTCTGCGTACTCTAGTCATTGTGGAACTAAGGATGTGGTTAGCATGCCCAGCCACTGAATGCAAATTGCAGCAGATACGAGTGGTGGAATCCCGCTGGGGCTGATTGTGAAGAAAGCTTCCTTTCTCTGTCCACTCTCGCGATGGTGAAGCTAAAAATGAGGAGGAGGCCTAACGGACACAACGTTGATTGTCACCATAACAGAATAGATGGACTATCTGCGGAAAGGACAAGGCACACCAAGTTTTTAGCACTTATCTTGTCCTACAGTAAAGCGCTACAATGGCTAGTATGCCCTCATGGCAATGGTAGACCGAACTGCTTCTCACTGCTAACACTGGACTGATACTAAGAAAATACTCCGTCCGCAGACACCACGCTACACTGAAATTAGCAAAACAATGTCAGTTTATAAACTGATATTGCCAATTATCTGGTGTCCTCCTTGTGTGTGTGGAGGGCATAAGGGTCCTGGCAATCAAATGGTAGTATCTTCGTTTTTGCTGCAGTTGCACACAAACAAAATTCTTTGAAGTGATCGGACAGCGATCTACCGGCGGAGAGGACCAACCCAGAAATTGAAAATAATTGCTGGTTTCAGATCTTCCAATGTATTTTGCGCTTAGCTACCATCTGTTATATTTTTTTTTCTGCTCTTATAAAGAAGAAAACTCCACTTTACTACAATATCAACAACCCTACACAAAATAGACTGGCTTGAAGCTGTGACCACGCACCGCACTTTTGTACATTTAGCACATGTAGTATTGGGGCAACACGTTTGAGCAATATGATTAAGTTTTCAGTCAAAGCACTGTGACAGGTGGGAAAAACTCGTTGTCATGCCCGGTCGAAATAATACCATCTGAAATCTTATTTACTTATATTCATTTTTGAAAAATCACTGTAGCCATTTACACATTTGCTTCGTATGAGTTATATACTAGCTTGCCTCGTCAATCTCAAAAATGTATTTCCTTTTCGGGAGACGGCATTCGTGAAAAACGACGCAACATGACAGTAAAACATCCAGCAAGGTTCTATCCAATGATGGGCGAAATTGTGCACTGAGAGCGTGTCGACTAGCGTGCGAGTGAAAGTTGAATTACGATCGTTGTAAGCTTGTGTTGCCTCTAGCACGAGCGAGGAGTGTTAGCGATGACATTGATGTGAAAATGGTCAGCTCGGTCTGCGATTTGTTCTTCTGATCTCCACATTGAACGTCGCAGTTGTCACGGTGAGAGTAGTTCTGTGACATTATTAGCCCAGTGGGCTGGGAAGGCTCGAGTGGTAGCTCACCTTGAGGAGTATTAGGTAACAATTATTAATATACGTACTTTTGCGATCATGAAAAAGATGCAGAAACACCACTGGTGTTGTCTAACTATTCGTAAACAGGCCCCCAAATTTGGGGGTGGGCCCCAAACAGGCCCACCCCCAAAGATTAAGTAGGCCCACCCCCAAATTCCAAGTTGGCACACCCTCAAATTTAAGTTGGCCCACCCCCAAATTTAAAGTCGGCCACGCCCGATTTTCTTTTCGCCCAGCCTTAAACTTGGAGTTGGCCCAATCCCCAATTTCAATTGGGCCACCCCTAATTTTCAAGTTGGTCCACCCACGAATTTCCATAAATCGTCCCCCAAATTTCCAGTCGACGCACCCCAAAATTTAGGTTGGCCCACCCCCATATCGCCCCCAAATACAGATTGACCCGCCTCCACAACACCACCAAATTTATATTGGCCCACTCCAATACCACCTGCAAATCGAGGTTGACCCACCCCCATATCAGCCCCGAACTAACGCTGGCCCACCCCTCGATCATCTCAAATTTAGGATGGCCCACCGCAAATCATCCCCCAATATAGGTTAGTCCACCCATCACCCACCTCCCCCCCTATTCACCTTGGCCCAGCCAAACATCACCCTCATGTTTAGGTTAGCCCGTCCCCATGTTACCTCCAAATTTAGGTTGACCAGCCCACATATCATCCCCAAATCCAGGTTGGCCCACCCCCATATCAGCCCCAAACTTAGCCTGGCCCAACCCTCTATCACCTCAAATTTAGAATGACCCACTGCAAATCACTCCCAAATTTAGGTTAGCCCCCCTACCGCCCCCCCCCACCGATTCAGCTTGGCCCAGCCCCATATCTCGCCCATGGTTAGGGTGGCCCACACCCCATGTCACCCCCAAATTTAGGTTCTCCCACTCCCATATCATTCCCAAATCCAGGCTGGCCCACCCCCCATATTCCCCCAAACTTAGGCTCACCCACCCCTATATCACCTCAAATTTAGGTTGGGTCACCCCCATATCAGGCTCAAATTCAGCTTGGCTCACTACCATTTCACCACAAATTTAGGTAGGGCCACTCCCATATTACTACCAAATTCAGCTTGGCCCATCTCTGTATCACGCCCAAATTTATGCTGATGCCATTTCCAATTTCAAGTTGGCCACCCCAACCCTTTCTATGAAGACCTATATATTTATACGGGAAATGCGTCAAGCTTTTGGCCTTACAGACACGATTTTGCACGATTTTGCTACCAAATTGCTGGCGTACTCGCCAAAGAATGCTGCGCATTAAAAGCAAATGCACCGAACGAAGGACACCATATGCTGATCCTAAATGCTGACGGCTAGCCAAGCTAGCTTCTCTGTAGAGAGACCGGGGCAGACACAGCACGGGACATTTATTCAAATGGTTTTTTACGGCCACACCTACGGACTGATACCACTTGGCTGTAGGGAACACATTAACAGTAGCTATCAATCCAGACGCTGTACATCTTCTCCTAGTCGGTGCATTTCTTATTTGGATGAATCTTTAGTAATAATTAACGTTCGGGCAGCGACTCAGCCCAGCAGACCCTTTGTTCCACACGAATGTTGCGAAGGATTGGCACTGGCCACCGGGTGGCATTGGGGCACAGGTGGACGTGATTCGCTCGGAGTGTGTGCCATTAAATACAGCCGAAAGTCGAAGAAAACGGACCTTCAAGAAGAACGCAATAAGAATAGCCATTTTGTTCTCCCACGTTCCACGCTACAAAGCACGAAAGTTTTTTTTTTTTTTCGTAACACAAAGACATGCGCAAGCTTCTAGTTATGATGTCGAATGAATAAAATCTTCTTAAAACCGATGACTTAACAAATGAACACGATACTGCTGCGTTTTATGAAGCAAAAATAGAAAGGATAATATTTCAAGAGCACCACTGTAAAACCAGAACCGAAAGCAAATATTGAGTTTTGTGTTTCTGCCATTTGATAGGAGACTATAAAACTAAGTCGTATGCGGCTTTAAAAAAAAATTCGCTGCTGAAAAACCAAAACCGAAAGCAAATCTTGGGTTTTGTGATTCTGCCATCTAGTGAGAGACTACAAAACTAGGTCCTATGCGGCTTTAAAAAAAATGTACGAAGCGGGAATCGAACCGTGGCCACCGTGACGCGGGACCAAAGGTGCTCGCTATCCTACCACTCGGCCACGGCTACCGCGTCTTTGCCAAGCGGTACGCTCAAGTTTTTATAGATACCACGTGAATTTTCACGACAGTGTTACAAAAATCACTTTCGGGAACAGTCTTACGCCATATGTGGAGAGTCGAGATAGGCATCAATCGAAAGCTGAGTCTCCGGACTACATACGCTGCACTGCGTATTACGATAGACGGGATAGTTTTATTACAGTCATCGTTCTTGCCTCAAAAATCGAGCACAAATTTTCGTCGTTTCCATAGGCTTCCATTGCTAAAACTTTAACCGCTGTGGGAACAAAATTCTTACGTGCCATAGAGTGATCACTGCATTTGGCTCGCGTGGATTGTCTTCCAGAACACGTTTGTCACCTGCGTTTCTCAATAATCGTCCTGCAGCTTTTGTTATTCACGAAAAACCCGCTCGTTCCATTGAAAACGCGCCAGCTTCGTGCCGGGCCCGCTTGGGGCGCTAGTCGGTACGTGTCCGGAAAAGCTGGATATGAAGTGTTGAAGAGAAGTCAGGTACGTAGGTCCTGTGGCTGATGCCAGCGCCCTGCAGCTGTTAGGCGAGTGAACGTGCAAGCGAGATGCCTGATCGCCAGTCGTTACAGTGTGATTTGGGTCTGTAATATTGGGCGTGTACTCGATCACATTAAATACAGTGCACTCTACGGTGTCATTGTTCGACAGCTGGTGCCGATTATCGCGCAATGAGGATGGGAACAAGTTGTCTCACGTGCTGACTGTCCATCGAACTGCCAACATTCCTTCCCCTCCGTAGTTGCTTAGTTTTTATTGAGTTACGCTGCTAATCACGAGGTCGCGCGATCAAATCCCAGCCACAGCAGCCGTATTTCGATGGAATGGAAATGCGATATCACCCATGTACTTAGGGTTAGGGGCACGTTAAAGAAGCCCAAGTGGTCCAAATTATTCCGAAATTCCCCACTACGGCGTGCCTCATAATGTGTTCTTGGTTTTAGCACGTAAATCCCATCATGTATTATATAACATTCGTTAAGGATGTACTTGGCAGTCGCACAACTCTTCAATACAATTACGTTTCAGGAGTTGTGCGCGAGGTCTTTGAGTATGTGGGTAGCCTTTATGGCGTTCGATACTTGCTAGTCTGCACTGCGGCTATATTATAAAAGGCGGAACGGCAACGAGGTAGACAATATGGAGAACAGACAAATCCCGCATACGTCACGGACAATAATTTTAAATGCCGGTGTTCCTTCACAAACGTGGGTGACCGTGACAGGAGACCACTCTGGGAACTGCAAGTACTGCCTGTATCATACCCAACGTTGTACCTGGCCTGCTGGCCAGTAAATTGGACGTCATATATCGAGCAGCTTCGGCCATAGCATGCTAATAGATCACGAAACAGAGACCTTTTGCTAAATTCTTGTTTCGTGACTATTCTGCCAAGGTGCAAAACCAACACATCCATGTATACGTGTTAATACTTCAGCACATCTCGATGCTGAAGCTGCTGCGGTAGTCCATGAGTGCGCGCAGCAATGTCGCTAGGGAAATAATTGGGGGTACCTTAACGAAATCAATAGGTCAAAATCAAAAGCCGCCCACGACGGCGTCTCTCGTAGAGGCTGTACATTTTTCGGACGCTAAGAATGTGTGCTGACTTAGGAAAGGCTGCCACGCAGTGCTTTTGACGCTCACCCTAGCTTGTTTACTCCGTAGCATAAAAAAGAAAAAAAGAGGCAAAGAGAAGAAAAGAAAGAACCGTATCAATAGCCAAGAATTAATAGGCAGTTTTAGTTACACGTACGTAGAGGCTTCACGTACGCAAACGTGAAAAGCCTACGTGCCTTACGTGCACGCCATCTGACACGCTTTTAGCTACACGTACGCTACGCACGCCAAGAGGGACCCCGTAGCCACATCTATCGGGAATTGTGAGCACGGCGGTAGCCAATTCAATCCTGTCGCCGTGTTTCGATGCAAGCCGTCTGCGCGCGCGCGGCCCGCTATCGCTTGTTCGTGATCTCGCGGAATTCCCGCGCGAAGCTGTCTACGTGCGCAAGAAACGCACGCAAAGAACTGAATCTCACGTACGTCCGTGAGACGCGCGCCCGCCCGCTACGTTGTACGCATGCGCACTGCTGACACGTAGAAGCTCTACATACGCAAAGCCTCTACGTACGTGTAACTAAAACTGTCTAATAATCGCTCGGTGCGTCCAGACGCTCTTAGGATGATAAGTCATTTCCAGCCGACGAGCGGCGACGCTTTATGAAGAACGCGGATAACGCCAGCAGGACAAGTATTGTAGCGAAGTTCAATGTGCAGGGATAGCGTTTAATTATTTTTTTTGTTGACGTCATCACCGCGTCACCGCGGGAAGTTTGAAAAGCTTAAGGTCAGCACGCCACGTGTTGGTGCGCACGCGAACTAGACTCTCGTGTCCAGAAAGACTGAATACGCATAGCCTGCCTAAAGGATAGCACTGTCTTTCCCTCACAGGCGCAAGACATAGCGGCAAATGTATGAGCGAGAGACGGAAAGACAAAGAAAATGATATGGAAGGAAGAGAGGTTAACCAGGACTGAGCCCGGTTGGCTATCCTAAACTGGGGCAAAGGAAAACGGGAGGGAAGGATTAAGAGCTGAAGAAAAAGTTCACTGCGGATATCACCGACGTGGTAACGGTTTTCTGCTCTATATCACGGACGGTAACTCAATCTAGGCCACAGAGGGTTGCCGAATCCGGTAGCTTTCAAAAATTTCAGCAGTGCTATTGTGGCCTATTTGTACCTGCGATACGTGATGCCATGATCCCAAGATCTTTTTCATGGTGAACGGTTTTCTATCTAACTGATTTAGAGCCATGTAGAGGTCGCGTCTTTCACTTTCAAGATATGCAAAGTAGAGCACTGTAAGTGTTCCCTAGCCTCGTCGACACCGCAGGCATCGCACTCTGCGCTATCTGTCATTCCAATCCAACACATATATATATGCATTGATGAATGCGACACCCAAGCGTAGGCGGCACATCGTTATTTCACCATTTCGTGGAAGCAACAGCCGCACTTGCATAGATGGGTCGAGAGAATGAAGTCGATGCTGGGTGAATTCAGCTGTGTGCCACTTCCCCACTGTCGTGCTTTACGCTAGCTTGCTTAAGCATTGGGCTACGTCAGTACTCCATAAAGATACAGAAACAAAGTTTGTTCTTTTGTGTGTTTTCCTAGCAGCTTCATCGGCAATGTCGTCGCCGGAGATACTGCAATGACCCGGCAGTCACTGAAACACGACGACGTGTCCTTTCGCGATCATGTGAAGGTTTCTTTCTCGTATCTCCGACACGGGTGATTCACAGGACCCGCGATGAAGAGCTGACAAAAGGCACTGTAGGTGGGCCTTCGAGTCGGGGAATATTTCCCACCGATTAGCCGGCTCGTTCCTAATATAATGATTTGCATCTCAAAGGCCGACATGCTCCGTACTGGTCGACGTTGTGACGTGCTAAATCTTGTAGCATGTGCATATTGATTGTGGAGCTGGTCTGAGTGGAAGGGCCATCCGTGAATATGTGGAATTGGTCGAAGTAGAAAGTGTGCAAGCGATCTAGAACTGCTACCATCAAGACCAAGGTAGGCAGGTCAGTCTTCTTTCTTACCCTCGATTGGAAAGGTGCACTTGAGGTTCTTTTAAACACCACAAAGCTGAGGGTGAACGTGTGAAGGGTATAAAGCCCTATGGTAGGGAGGCGCGATGAATGCTGACCAGGTTGGAGAATGACGCCTGTAGTCGTTGTCATGGCAGACGGGCAAGATAGCTTCATATCGTTCGTGAAACGTGAGAAATGTAGGCCCCAAGCGCGTCGGTGGTAATGTAAGTCGTGAACGGATCATCTTGAGCCATTATAACTGTTTGTGCTGTCTAGACGCTCCTCGAAACGCCTTATCAGGCTTTTTCATAGTTCATGACAAGATGGCCTCGTTTCACAAGAATGGCAACGCATCCCACTAGTAGCACTGCTAAAAGCAGGAAGGTCACAGCATGAACTGGCATCATGTCGGCCTATAGCACTCGCCAGATGCGTCGGGAAGCTCATGGAACGTATGATCCTCATGCATCTCGAATGGTACCTTAAAGATCATAAAATTTTGCCTGACGGTACGGAGGGATTTCGGTGAGGCCGTTCGTTTATTGACAATGTCATCGATCTAGTGTCATCTGTGGAACCGCAAAAGTCTTGGAAGCGATCATCAGTAGCACTTTTTCTTCACGTGAAAGGCGCTTACGACGACGGTTGCCATCAAGCCATCCTAGACGCACTTTTGAACGTTGAACCAGGAAGGCGAGTATTTCAGTCGAGCCGAAACTACTTGATATATAAGTCCTTGCTTGTACGTACGGAAGATGGTCCGACTGCCGACCACTGCACATGCCGCGGCGTTCCCCAAGACGGTGTTCTGAGCTCTGCTATTTTCAACCACGCGCTTCTTGAACTGGCCGAATCCCTACTGGAAACAGTGAGTGTTTGAATCTATGATGACGGCACCTGCATTTGGGCATCAGCGGTCACTCTGTGTATGTACGTCCAAGGCTACAGAAGGTAACAACACGAGCATCTGGCTATCTTTGCGCAGAAGGCCTAGCTAACTCTACACAAAAATGTACGTTAGTCGCTTTTACGGTAAAAGCGATGTCTGATTATCCCGTATACATCAATGGCCAGTCTGTCTTCTGCAAGAGGAATCGTGGGTTTTCGGGTGACATTGTTGACAGGCACCTCTCCTGAAGCCCTCAGGTTGCCCACTTGAAGAAGAAGCCCACATCTATTGTTTACGTCTTCAAATTCATCGCCGACAAAACGTGGTGATCGTCAGCAGACTCCATACTACAGTTGTCATCATCATCATCATCATCATCATCATCATCCGATTTTATGTACACTGCAGCGCAAAGGCCTCTCGCTAGTTGTACCGAGAACTTTTTTACCAGATTCCTACGCTACAGCTCTCCCATGCTAGCCAAAACTTCGATAACTTCCGAGTGCGCAAACACAGGCACTACGTGTTTCCTTCAGAATTGTGGAGCTCTACATGAGAATCCTACATTTTATTGTAACGCATGCGGCAGCGGAGTCCTGTTTTAATTTTCATCACCTGTCATTCTTTAACGAGCACCAATGTCTGAGTACACGAACGTTTCTGCATTTCGACCCCATCCAAGTGGCCGGCCAATACCTTACTGTCGTCTAGACGCTTCGGTTCTTTAATGCGGATTTATGTCGGCACGCCCTATATCACTTGGCCACCTGAGAAATTTGCATGGTCGCAATTTTTCAGAAATAGCAGAAACGTAGAGCAGCGTACCTTGAATATAAATTCATACAGTTTGTTTCTAACTGCTGTCGTGTCTTGTAGTAGCGTTTCCGCGCCTTATCTTTCTTTTTGCGTTTCCCGCCGTGCCCTCATGCATGCGAGCTGCGAACGAAGAGTGCCACGGCTGCTAATTACTCGTTTCGTGACGGCTTCCGTTCTGCCCATTCCCTGCCTGCTCTCGCTACCTCCTCTCTGCGATTATATCTACTCCGCTCGAGACTGGTGCATGTTAGTAGAAATACAAAAGCTTCAGTTTCCTGTATACTTTTGCTGGCGATCCTGCACATTTACAGAAATCTAGAGGGTATGGGGTAATGCCATAGACAGTCATAAACGAGTTTTTCGCGTCGCCTCTTCTCTCTGCCGTGCTGCTGCCATGTATAAACACACTGTGAGCCACCCCTCGACGCGGTTTTCAAGGCAGCGACTACAAATAAGCACTGGGAAAGTTGAATCAATAGGCAAAGAAAGCTCAGCTCTAAAAGCTGCGTAATATTGACTGTGGTACTATTGGCATTATACAGTCCACAAGAGTCCACCTAAAGCCACTGCTTCCGTATATGAAGCGACATACTTATAGAAAAGCTGTGGGTTCATAGGAATTTCCGTTGGAAGAGAACATTTTTCAATATCTGCAGATTAATAAATGTCAATTTTATTGGACAGAACAAATGTTTCTACAGAGATGCATTTTCAGAAAACTTTATTTGATTTGCATCCGTTTCCACCGCCACATCGCGAGAAAGCATCCTAAGAAGGTATCCATCCTGATAAGGTATTAAAAGAAGGCATGTTACATTACCCTTTATCTGTAAGAAAGAACCGAAGTTCATGTCTTAGTTCGGTTGGCAAGAAATAGTAAAAAAAAAAGGATGTAGGCATTAAGGTTAACTTATTCGCCAAATCAGCATAAACATCACAGTGGCTGACTGCGTAGCTACGGCTATATGACTGTGGTCACCCGAAAAAAATGGGTCCTTATTCCGATTTGCATTCTTAGGATAGATCAAGCAATTTTTACTATCTACCTACCTAGGTTTCTCTGTTCGCGCCAACGTGAGACGTTGGGCGTTCAGCGCATCAGGCTGATGTGCTGAGGGAAAAGAACTTAGAGCTTACCATCAGACCAATATTCCTCGTTGGGTGAATGCCACTGGGTTTGCACTACCCTTATGTACCTCTGTGACTGCAGCTGTAGTGAGTCGGCGCGTGCCCATAATCAATGCACCTCTATGACGCCGATTTCGGCGGCTGGATGCGTGCTACTCTCAACGTGCTGCTCTTTAATGACAACAAAAATTATTTGCGATTGCTTCGTTGCTACGCGCTATGGAACCCGCGCACTATAAACTCAGACAACCTCATCTGCATATATGTGGTCATCATTTTAAAGTTTTACGAAATTTGGAAATTGCTTTTTCCACATAATATACTGCTAAGATGTGTTGTGTCGGATATTTTTGTGATTATGGACGTTATAAAATTATGCCCTGTTACAGTGAAGGTGTCAGTGCTACTAGGCGCCCTCAGGAGCGTTTTATGGGTGTCTTCCAACGTTAAAGAAGTTGACCGGCCACCAAACCAATCCCTAAGCGAGACAATTTTACAAGTGATAGAATGGTAAATTTTAGGTATGCAGGCTATTTAGGGGCTTAGCGAAACAGGCTAAACACTTGTGTATTTTGCTGCCAGCCATGGCGGCGATTACAGGTTTGGAGGCATTGGGGACATGTATCATGGCGATGTGCACCGAAAATATTGATTACGAAGTTTAATTAGTATAGTTGAACGAAATTAATGAACAAGGTTTCTTTTTTCTCCTTAGGATGCATATACAAAGCGCGCCCGCTTCTTGCCATCTTTAGCAGAGTAACTAAATCTGGGACGGTAATTCCCTACAGATAACTTTGGGAAGCACTTTGTGACTGATGTAAGACGTGGAATCAAAACTTATCGCGACTGGCTCTGTTTTAAAGAAAGTAATTTATTGATATGTACTCAAGCACCCCCAGAAAAAAAGTTATTATTGCGCACTAAGATAGTGTTTCCAGTGTTTCTGCTCAAGAGGGGTTCATAATGATTGTTAGAGAACGGGATAAGTTGGACTAAAATCTGACGAAATCTCCTGTCTTTCACGCCTGTAGCATCGTCGCTACGAGTCGCAAATAGGTGTGCTTCGGACTTAGGCTAAGAAACTGCTTTAGAATAAGGACAACAGAATTTGAGGCTGGAAACTTGAGACCATCGCCACAGCAGAAAAGCATGCCTTCCGCCATGACCCAAAAAAAAAATCTGAACGTGTCCGCATCTGGACGAAGTGCATGTGCCTGTCTTTTGCCAAATTTGTGGCATGATGGATCAAGAATTAGTCTGAAATTGCCATACTGTAGACATCGTCTTTTAATACCACGCTTTAGGGCTTCTGAGAAAGGACGTTTGGCGATAACAACCCATTTTGGGGGGCACGAGGAGCCGGATGCTGAACGTCGGCAATGCACCTTTTCGAGGTGGCTCCGCGCACCCGAGTTTCTCGCATGAAAACAATATGATTTCCCTTCTACGTTCATCCTGCTGATCATTGCTCTTGCGTATTCCGCTATTTTAACAAAATTTAAAACGCAAATCAAACTTCGCCACTTTGACACGATTGCTGAAATTAAGCCCGGATCTGAGTGGTGCTTGACTGATACAGCAAAGAATTCGTCCAATAAATATTGACAAAGTGGCTGGAGCGCTGCAAACGCTGTATTGCTGCGCAAGAGAAGCATGTCTAACCTTCCATTGTGTGCGTGCACTCAAATAATGTTTTTTTTTTCACAACCAAGCCAGTCTCGAAACTTTCTGACAACCCATGGTATGTGTGGTAAATGGTTTGAAGCTGTCACAGCCTTCAGGGAACTTCGAGAGCCATTCCACTCTCTTGAGGAGGTCGACCAGCGAAGCTGCTTAGCACACGACACAGAGGTGACAAAGAATTCTCAACAAAGGCACCAACTCATTTATTGTCTTCATCACTCGCCATGGGTGCTTAGCGGCTATGGTGTTAGGCTGCTAAGCACGATGCCGATGATGGTCGCCTTTTCATGGCACCGAAATGCGAAAACACCCATGTATTTAGATTTAGGCGCACGTTAAACAGCCCCACGTAGTCCGAATTTCCAGAGTCTCCCACTACAGCGTGCCTCATAATCATATCGGGGTTTTGGCACGTAAAACCGCATAAGTTTTTTTTTGCCTTGATGGTCATCGTGATGAAAGGTGCGCACGCACAATTACTGTCATTCGCGTGGACGACGAGACCGCCGCCCCGACGAGTCGGAGGCAACTAGACGCAAGTGACGTTCCAACGTGAACGCCACAACGGGAGAGCGAAAGGAAGGGAACTAGATACGCAAGTGCTTCGAACGTCAACAAACACCGGATGGTGCAAACGCAGGTCGACCTTTTGGCAAAGATCCGACCGTAGTACCTGGTTATAGGAGCTACTACGGTCTTTGGGTGTTTTTGGTGTGTGAAGGCTAGTACACGGGCGCGTTGCAGGTCCCGCAGCCCACTGCCCGCAGTGTACAGGAGTATTACGCTTGCACACTTTCTGCACTATCCTCGGGATAAGCCCATGGCTTTTGCACACGCACACGATAAAAGTACGGCATCCTAGGCATAAAGAGCTTTCCCGTAAAATTATCTATACTTATCTATGACCTCGTATCTATATGTTCCAGCATATTAAATACGTGTTTTGTGAGACTCGTACACAGCACCTTGGTTCTTCTGAATGAAAGAATGGTGTCACATAGTTGACATATCGAGAAAATTTACGGCATCTCATAGGGGACGAGCGAGCACAGTTAGAAAAAATGTTAGGTAATTAGGAGCAGCTGCTCTAAAGTGTCGTCCGCAGCATTTCCATTGTCATTGGGGAAATTTACTGGACGCGAAGTTCACATTCTTTTACAAAAAGGCCATGTTCGCGGTAATGTGCGGCGAAAGTTGCTAGTCTCTTACGTAATTCTGAACATTCCGAATAATTACATCGCACACGTTTTCATCGTAATTTATTGTGGTATACCATGTTTAGAGCACTCTTCATTAATGTCTTCGTTGAACTGAACAAGTAATCTTGGTGACAGTTCTGTTGCATACAGGGCAGATTAGAGATAATGTTTAGGCAAGGCTTCGGAGTGAATTATTTGTGCTAGTGTTCTTGAGTGTTAAAAGTAACCTTATGTCAACGGCCTCCATTATTGTTAGAGGGAGGCCGTTGTACCCATAACAAAGGCGCAATTTCATCAGAAAGATGAATGATTGATTGCGACAGCAAATTGTTAGACCATGTACTTTTACTGCATGTTCGACAGTGCACAGTGCGAAGCTTTGGATATGCAAGGCATATCCAAATCAACATGCCTTGCAAAGCCGCTAACTACAATTCGTACATTGACGTATGTATCATGTGTATCTGAGACATATGTGTGCGGCTCAGCAGCGGCGGCAGTGGTTCGATACTCTCTACCGGGCACCCACATGTTTATAATATTGATAAAATTAACGCCTCGACCAGGCATACGGCTTTCAAATTTGCGTTGCTTGGGAGATGTTCGTATAGACCATTATGCTTGCTGCGTAATAATCAAGACAAATAAAACACTGAAGCAATAAAAAAGTAGTCTGGCAGTGTCTGTAGCCGTCAACTTCCCAAAAGGTGGATGTCCTTCTAAGCATCTGGAGCTCCCTTATTTGTCGAGCAAGAGGCCAGGATCACGTGTTTATTATTTCCTCGTTAAATACCCGGCGACAGCACTGGTCTGCCTTGCACAGCATCGGCATGTGATCGACTATTTCAAGGGAACTCTGGTAGAGACAAGGCGCACCCAGAGGCCATCGCGAATGTTTATAACGGACCTTTTCAAGATGACAATTCATATAACCAACTGAATGCAGGACGTGGTGCAGTACTACTAAAGAAGAAGAACCATTTGGTTTCTGGTGGCACCAGGATTCGAACCCAGTACATTCCGCATTCGAGGCGCACGCTCAACCATTTCCCCACCGCTGCAGTCTTTCCTGTCTAAGTAACCTAATTTCAGCGTATAGTAACTCGCCTTCACCGATAACTTCTTGTCTGCGCACTGTTCGCCACTTGTTTAAATAAACAATAGCTGTCATGCCAGGCCATGCTATTCGCTTCAAAGCAACCTAAAGGAAATTGCTGCAAACTAGGAGATAGTTTTAACAGGCTACTCAAGAAATTGAGAGCATCCGCCCACGTTCGCGCCGACGGTTACGTCAATTTTACGCTTTGCGAATGAAATTGAATCACATTGGAATAGGTTGGTGTCTTGGCACCCCTGGTTTCTACGAGTTTCAAATACTCACTAAACTAGCACAGCGTTTCTCACAACCACCAAGAGCAGGAGGAGGCATGCTGTAGACTGCATGTGGATCTAGCCTTGCAAGACATGCCGACAACTGCTCCGCCCAGGTGCCTTCTTTGAGGAAAGTACGCCACTGTTCAGAAGCGGGCACGAAGCGGATGAACAACATGGTGCGCTCCGCGAGGAGGAATAGGGTGCGACGGCGCAGCCGGTGATCATTTTCGCGCACCATGCTGTACGAGCTGGCCCACCTCCCGACACAACAACCTACAATTATTCTATCAATTATTACTAACCACTGGCTAAGTCTACATCACTTAAGCACTGCGGATCAGTCGGCACACCTGTTTTCTAAAAGTCCGGGGCCTACCAGGAAAGACCGTGCGGTCACACCTGCATTTGGAGAGCCTACAAGATGAAGCGGGTCAAACAAAATGTCGCATTTTGTAACAAGTCCAGGACACTGCAACAAACATTATTCAACCTCATCTAAAGTCTCATAAGTCTCAAATAACGGAGACCTGGTGGTGGTGCCTCCAGCGGGGATGGCCCTAACGAAAACGCCGCTAAAACCTATTCTGAGACAGCGTAGGATGCGTATAATTTTACTCTAAAAACGAACATATATAATTTCGACCGAAATAAAAGACATGAATTACTATTTTACTGTTTCTATAATCTTGTGACTTGTTGAGGTATGCATGTTATCTCAATGCTGGCTACTTTCTTTTTCATAAATTCGTCGAGTGCTGCAAACACTGCACTATTACATGACGCAGGAAATAAAAGAGCACTTGAGAAGAAAGAGCAAGAATTTCAAGAACACCTTGCTAAAAAACTTGTTTATGTTTTGATCGTTTTGATGATATTGCAGAGAGATATTTTTTTTTACGTTTGAGAGAGTAAAATTAGCACACTTACAGCAGACACAAATTTTACGCCTCCCGTCTCCGCCAACACAACTCACTGGACCTTTGCACTCGCCCTCCCATAAATCGGAATATGGACGGCCGTCCGGTCGGTTAGCTGAAAAACAATTTAATTCTAGAGTGAGCCAAAACGTAGAACTTAAAGTTATGGAGGTTACTTTTACAGTTTCGTTTATTAGGGCAAGCAGCCCCTAGCGCCATCTGCAGTAGCGAGTTCAGAGAAGTCGCCTCACTTCACGAAAAAATTATGTTGAAGGTTGACTACAGTGTCTCACCTTTTCATCCATTCAAAATCATTGTCTCACTTAACCTATAGGACGCTCTCTAAACAGATGTCGAGTACTGCTTTACTCCACAAACTCGTCTCCGTTGATGGGAAATTGGGTACTATTGCATTCTTGTCAATTCAATAGTTTATCCGCACATTTAATGTATCATAGATGTATCATACATAATTTATCAGTATTAATCATTGTCAGTATAGTATTATTGATCTGACTAAAATTAATATTGTAATATTATATTACTTCACCAATATTTCTTTATATTACTTTTTCTACAGTAAAATGGTCGGAAAAGCTCCTGTTCTCTTTTATTTCACATGCTATATCATCATGGGCGAACTCCGCAATCCCATATCTCTACCATAGTACACATCACTTCAAATTTATTCACCTTCAAATTCACCTTTATATGACTGGCTCTCAATTATGTCAGTCTAATCTGCTCTTCAGCCTTCTTGGCGACGCGCAGGCGCTCACTAGAAACATATTACCAAAAACGTTGGATCTATCGATAAAACCAACGATTTCAAGCATTTTTAGCCAATATTGTCCAATCAGACCACTCTGTACGTTACATTATTAATGAAGTTCATTTCACCCAAACCAACGTTCCACCCAACCGTATCCACCATATCCCAACTGATAATCATCCACTAGTGGCAGATCGTTGCTATGGTATGCCGAACGAGAGAAGGCTGCAATTGCCGAACAAATGCACGAAATGCTAGAGGCTAATGGTATCAAGCCCTCTTATAACTCGTGGAAGGCACCCGACGTCTTAGACCGCAAAAAATACGGCAATCTGCGAGTTTGCGTGGACTACCGTATGCTAAATAAGCACACCACACCCGATTCATTAACGCAGAAAGTTGGGCTAGTTGGTGTTGATGCATTTGCTGGGACATAGTTACTAGCGTTAACAAGGCTAATGAAAAAAAAAAGTTCGAACAGGACAGAGCGCTAGCGCTCTGTTTTGTACGATCTTTTTCGCCCTTAGTCTCGTTAGCGCTAGTAACTATGTCACAGCAAATACCAGATTCATGACCGCTGCCACGTATTGGGGACGTCATTGACACCGTACAAAATTGAAAATTCATTGTGTCTTTAGATTGAAAAGCGGGGTATGGGAAAATCAAGGTGACTGAGGAGGATAAGTGCAAGAAGGGCTTTCGTACACGATTTGCCTTGTATGAGTTCAATCGAACGCCTTCCGTACTCCGCACAGCTCTAAGTATGTTCCAGCGCCCCTTGAAAACAGTACTGGGTCTTCGAAAGATCGCGCCTGTGTTCTGTAACTTGACAACATCATGGTTATCAGTACAACAAAAGAACATCCACGAAATGATGACAGACTGTACTAATAATATTTGAGGTTTTACGGGCCACAACCACTTTGTCAGTTCATAGAGGCTGCTGCAGTGCCTTCGCTTCCCGCCTGCTGCGTCATAACATTTCTACAGGACCACTGTTCCTACGGCCTTCCTGAGAAGCTCATCCCCGACAAGTCGACCACATTGCGCAGCTTTGAACTCCGCGCTTATCTGCAACTAGCTGGAGCTAAGCACTACTGCGGGTCAGCGTACCACCAGCAAATGAACAGTCTGACACGAAGGTCGACCCAGACTATCCAAGCTCGACTCGGACTATATTGTAGAAACAAGCCAGGTGAAGCCGATTGGGACGGGCATCGTCGAGTGGCTGTACACGCAGTTAACAAGTTAACAGGCTATAGAGAGCTCCACAGGCACCTACCCTTAGGAGGTTGTTTACGGCCAACTTCCAACGCTGGGCGCTATACTCAGCTTGGGTCGTTCCTTGCACGTCAGGCCCTTTGCCTCAACATCCGAACAGAGGCGCACAACAGGTCTGTGCATGCCTAATAGGGGCAAAGACGGTACTACGACCGCCGCCGCCCTTTGGCACCGGAATACAATATCGGCTATGAGGGGGGGGGGGGGGGGGTTGCAGCGGAGTGCACCCGCATCTTGAAAGAAATAAGCCGCAAAGTTCGAAGGGCCCCTTAATTTAAGCGCAGGTGTGGGCGAGAACACCTGGCGCGTGCGATCCGTTGCATCTGACTCACACGCAGACAAGAGAAAGCGAAATAACTTTCCCATGCGTGTGTCGCGTATGCAGAACTGCGTCCGTCGGCAAACCTAAAGTGCTGCGGTGTGTGTTTCTTGCGGAGGTACACCAGTAGCAGTGTGGCCGAGTATAACAAAGACTGAGCGGAGCTCGGGCTGCGGTGCTTGCTCGGTAAGCGCGAGGAAGCTGAAGAGGACGACGCAAACCAGAATAACAAACTCGTAGAACGACTGTCGGCTTTGTGTATCCTGTACAATGTGTGTATATATATATATATATATATATATATATATATATATATATAGAGAGAGAGAGAGAGAGAGAAAGAGAAAGAGTATCTCAAGTATGCCTATAGAGCGCATCGTGCCACGCTTTACATACGGACGGAGCCCAGTAAATCTTCGGCAGTAAAGAACGCGGAAAGAGGGCGTGGTATTGCACTGATGTGTGTACATATTGATAAGTGGTTTGTAAGGGATGAGCATTGTGTTGTAAATTACCACTGGTCCTGAATTTGTTTTGCGTATTGATTGCACTGTAAAGTGTCGTTCAAAAAGTGACACTCAGGCGTAACTTATTGCCAGAACAAGATAAACACCGAAGCTTCAAAAGAGAATGCTGAAAAGCAGTCACGTTTGTTGATCGTTACAGAGTCCTGTATTTACGGTCAGTAGAATAATACGCTGCATCACTTTGAAATTTCTGCAACCACATCTGGGGCGAGACAAAGCCTAGATAAGGCGGACTCGTTGGCTACAATTCCTCTCATAAAGTTCGACATTGCTTGGCCATTGCAGGATCTGCACCTCCTAAGTTCAGCTTCCAAGAGCTGTGCACAAATTGAACTTTTTCCATGCCGAAAGACAAGACTCTGCTCTACAGGAGCAACATTTAAAAACTGTACAGCGTTTCATTATCGCTAAAATACAGTCCACACAGACGCCGATGGTCATACAGATCAGGCTTTCAATGGCAGGAAGCCCATAGTACAGCTCAGTGAAGTAAAACGATCGCGTCTAATGAAGCCGGAGGAACGTCACGCTGTATATCACAAATCATCATCACCAACATCATCATCAGCAGCAGCAGCCTGGTTACGCCCACTGCATGGCAAAGGCCTCTCCCATACTTCTCCAACTACCCCGCTCATGTACTAATTGTGGCCATGTTGTCCCTGCAAACTTCCTAATCTCATCCGCCCACCTTACTTTCTGCCACCCCCTGCTACGCTTCCCTTCCCTTGGAATCCAGTCCGTAAGCCTTAATGACCATCGGTTATCTTCACTCCTCATTACATCTCCTGCCCATGCCCATTTCTTTTTCTTGATTTCAACTAAGGTATCATTACCTCGCGTTTCTTCCCTCACCCAATCTGCTCTTTTCTTATCCCATAACGTTACACATATCATTCTTCTTCCCATAGCTAGTTTCGTCGTCCTCAACTTAAGTAGAACCCTTTTCGTAAGCCTCCCGATTTCTTGCCCCGTACGGGAGTACTGGTAAGACACAGCTGCTATTCACTTCTCTCTTAAGGGATAATGACAACCTGCTGTTCATGATCTGAGAATGCCGTCAGCGGCCACGTTGTTAACTGACGGCTTTCTTGCCATCCATTGCCAAAGATGCAGGTGCAAACCAAGATTTAAAGAAACAGTCATCATGAGTAGAAGGAGGTGTGAAATGACGCGCTTGATAATAGAAGCCAGGCACATATCAACATTCGGCGACGCATGCGTCACTAAACCTTCCATTTCATTATCTTGAAAAAAGCTGAATTATCTTTGTTCGCGTTGAACGTGTACATGTCTGTGAATATGTGAGCCAAGAAACTGCCTACGTGTGGTTCCCAGTTTATATTTTTGTTTATTTTTCCAAAAATGTTACACGTGCTGTATGACATGTGGAGGGTGTATATATAGCGACGAGAACGAGAAATAAATCTGTCGTTGAAAGTAGCGCTGTGTGTGTCAGATGTGCCTTCTGTTGTCCGTGTCAAGCTTGCGCTATACCAAAATAAGATATGCCATACCAACAAGCCCCTATTGCTATCCTCATTGATACGACAGAGCAACCTTCGTAGCCTTGAACTTGATCCTGCCGGCTCAGAGCAAGATGTCGTTGTGCATGACTTTACTCTCGCTTTCGTCGCTCATTTTGCTCGCGCTTGACTTCAGGCGTCCTAATGATACGCGGCTAGCTTTGGCTAGGAACCACGGCGTCATTGCTAGACTGAAAACGACGTCGTTGTGCATATTGACGTTGCTGATACCGTCGCCGCTCATCCTGTTCACGCTGCTGTCCGGGATTCGTACCTATGGGTGACCTTTCCATAGAGTTATCAATACAAAACTAAAGCAGTTTCTATTTCTTTCAAATATGAAACAATGAGTTAGCGCTAAGAGGGAAAATAGAGGAATTCCAGATCAAGCTACAGAACAGGTATTCGGCTTTAAGCCACGAAGAGGATCTTAGTGTTGAAGCAATGAACGACAATCTTGTGGGCATCATTAAGGAGTGTGCAATAGAAGTCGGTGGTAACTCCGTTAGACAGGATACCAGTAAGCTATCGCAGGAGACGAAAGATCTGATCAAGAAACGCCAATGTATGAAAGCCTCTAACCCTACAGCTAGAATAGAACTGGCAGAACTTTCGAAGTTAATCAACAAGCGTAAGACCTCTGACAAAAGGAAGTATAACATGTATAGAATTGAACAAGCTCTCAGGAACGGAGGAAGCCTAAAAGCAGTGAAGAAGAAACTAGGAATTGGCAAGAATCAGATGTATGCGCTAAGAGACAAAGCCGGCAATATCATTACTAATATGGATGAGATAGTTCAAGTGGCTGAGGAGTTCTATAGAGATTTATACAGTACGAGTGGCACCCACGATGATAATGGAAGAGAGAATAATCTAGAGGAATTCGATATCCCAGAAGTAACGCCGGAAGAAATAAAGAAAGCCTTGGGAGCTATGCAAAGGGGGAAGGCAGCTGGGGAGGATCAGGTAACAGCAGATTTGCTGAAGGATGGTGGGCAGATTGTTCTAGAAAAACTGGCCAGCCTCTATACGCAATGCCTCAAGACCTCGAGCGTACCGGAATCTTGGAAGAACGCTAACATAATCCTAATCCATAAGAAAGGCGACGCCAAAGACTTGAAAAATTATAGACCGATCAGCTTACTGTCCGTTGCCTACAAAGTATTTACTAAGGTAATTGCAAATAGAATCCGGAACACCTTAGACTTCCGTCAACCAAAGGACCAGGCAGGATTCCGTAAAGGCTACTCAACAATAGATCATATTCACACTATCAATCAGGTGATAGAGAAATGTGCGGAATATAACCAACCATTATATATAGCTTTCATTGATTACGAGAAAGCGTTTGATTCAGTCGAAACCTCAGCAGTCATGGAGGCATTGCGGAATCAGGGTGTAGACGAGCCGTATGTAAAAATACTGAAAGATATCTATAGCGGCTCCACAGCCACTGTACTCCTCCATAAAGAAAGCAACAAAATCCCAATAAAGAAAGGCGTCAGGCAGGGAGATACGATCTCTCCAATGCTATTCACAGCGTGTTTACAGGAGGTATTCAGAGACCTGGATTGGGAAGAATTGGGGATAAGAGTAAATGGAGAATACCTTAGTAACTTGCGCTTCGCTGATGATATTGCCTTGCTTAGTAACTCAGGGGACCAACTGCAATGCATGCTCACTGATCTGGAGAGGCAGAGCAGAAGGGTGGGACTAAAAATGAATCTGCAGAAAACTAAAGTAATGTTTAACAGTCTCGGAAGGGAACAGCAGTTTACGATAGGTAGCGAGGCACTGGAAGTGGTAAGAGAATACATCTACTTAGGACAGGTAGTGACTGCTGATCCAGATCATGAGAGTGAAATAATCAGAAGAATAAGAATGGGCTGGGGTGCGTTTGGCAGGCATTCGCAGATCATGAACAGCAGGTTGCCATTATCCCTCAAGAGAAAAGTGTATAACAGCTGTGTCTTACCAGTACTCACGTACGGGGCAGAAACCTGGAGGCTTACGAAAAGGGTTCTACTTAAATTGAGGACGACGCAACGAGCTATGGAAAGAAAAATGATAGGTGTAACGTTAAGGGATAAGAAAAGAGCAGATTGGGTGAGGGAACAAACGCGCGTTAATGACATCTTAGTTGAAATCAAGAAAAAGAAATGGGCATGGGCAGGACATGTAATGAGGAGGGAAGATAACCGATGGTCATTAAGGGTTACGGACTGGATTCCGAGGGAAGGGAAGCGTAGCAGGGGGCGACAAAAACTTAGGTGGGCAGATGAGATTAGGAAGTTTGGAGGGTCAACATGGCCACAATTAGTACATGACCGGGGTAGTTGGAGAAGTATGGGAGAGGCCTTTGCCCTGCAGTGGGCGTAATCAGGCTGATGATGATGATGATGAAACTTCAGTGACGTCACAACCTGCTTCGTATGCTACTGTTGTCGTTTACCAGCACCGTAATAATGACCTGTGCAAGCTAGCGGTGAGAACTGGGGCTAAGGCGAGTCTTCCGGCTCCCGTTTTGTTTAACCCACACAGCCGGCGCTGCCGCTGCCGTAGCTGCGCTGAGGGGAGTGCCATCTTGTGGCGCTGCAAGGAACCCATTTGTGCAAGCGGCGTGCGCCTTCTTCGGTGATTGGTCGAATTTTCCGTCGAGAGAGATGAATCCCGGGACCCTAGTCATATACTGCTTTGCTGTAAAATGCAGCATTAATTTGGCAAGCAATGCACAATAAAGCTACATTTCAAGTAAAGTACTGAGAATTCGCCATTTCGCAACAAAAATGATGCAGGGCGCCAATAACAATAGCGAAAGAGAATCGAGCACACACGTATTGGTATTGGCTGGAACATGCCGCTATACCCATGCTCACGTCAAAGCTACTCCTAAGCTAAATACAGGATTCGCATTCATGTGTCGGAATTCTTCTTTCATTTCGAGCAGAGGAGATCAACCGAAGAGAAGCACGTTGCCCTTCCACCAGATGCTCCACTCTGACACCACACATTCAATTCCCTAAGGATGTAGGACGAATGTTCAAGAGCGGAAGTATCCGTTTAAGAACAGAATACAACGATTCGAAACGACCAGCTAGGAAAAAAAATCACACGTGCTGCATATACAACTAGTTTTCTTTTTACGCGTTTACAGAAAGGGGAGAGAGCGCTCAACGACCGGAGAGGCGCTCTCTCTCAACAGTCTATGTGTCAGTCTGTGTCACAGGGTATGTGTCAGGCATGTCGTCACGGCCTTGCTCATAGAGTGCTTCGTTTGTATAAAGGTGGAGATGCTGTGAGTTCCCCACGAGGGGTCTGTTCTGGACAGTTAAAGGGATCTGTAATGAGCCTCTTCCTGATCAACTAGGCACTGTCGTCTCTCCATTCTACCATTCTAGTAAACCTCTGGCATCGCGCCTACACATCCGTACACTCTGCGTAGAGGCGGGGTTCAGCTACGAGCCTCCCATTAGCTCGGTCATGCCTGCAACGAGGCCTATAAAAGGCTATTAATGCTAAGGCATCAAATGAACCACTGAGCAAAAAAGTCTAGAGCAGGGAAACATGTTGTAGCGCCCCCCCCCCCCCCCCTTGCGCAGCGCCTAGATCGCGGATAGCATGCACCCGCATGAGAAGAAAATAAAAACGGCGCCTGGTTGTGGCACGCATGGTTCGCGGTATTTTCTGGTGTTGATTTGGGTGAACTGTCTTTCTCCTTCACTTCCGAGGCATAAGCCTACAAGCGGTGACATAGGAGGAACACAATGACTGATCCGCCCGAACCGTCCACGTCACAGGACTCCCGTCTGCAGGACATCTTGTCGCTGCAGCTTCGCCTTGCCCCCTTCAGGCACCAGAACCCGCAAGTTTGCTTTCACCAGATCGAGGCGCAATTATGCCTCTACCGCATCACCTCGCAAACGACGCGCTACTACCCCGTCACCACCGTCCCTCCTCCTGATGTTGCGAGCGAGCTCTCGGGCGCTCGCACTGGCGCTACAGGCACTACACAATTTAAGCACCTCATGACCAAGGCACTGGAAAAATTCATGCCGTCGGAGCGCACCCGTCTCCACCAGTTCCTTACCGCAGAGGACCGTGGCGACCTGCGTCCCTCCCAATTCCTGCACCGAATGAGACAGCTTCACGGGGAGCGCTACGTCTCCGCCCACTCAGTGTTGCTTCGAGAGCTCTTCGTCTAACGCCTTTCGCAACCCATCCGCCTCAGCCTCGCTGTGGCCGGTGACGTCACTCTCGACTGCCTGGCGGAGCTCGCCAGTCAGGTTCATGAGGCTACTTTCCCGTCCGTCACTTCTGTCTTGCCTCCTACAGACCCGGTGATTTCGCCCCAGGAAGCCCGTATCGATGCGCTCGCTGACCTAATCGGCGCACTCCGGAGCCACCCATATGGGAACCGCTCACCTCGTCTCGGTCATCGCTATCTTCCGCAGACACGTCAAACACGGAGTCCCTGCCCTGCGCCTCTCTGCTGGTACCACCACGTTTGAGACACCGAGCCACGGAGTGCACACCTCCTTCCTTTTGACCGGGAAACGCCCGCCGAGATCACTGACGTCGGCGCGTGGTTACGCGTGTTGTCCCAGCCGCCTTTTTGCGGTAACCCACAAGTCCTCCGGCCCGCGGTACTTCGCGCGGCAAATAAGCGTGGTTCCCCCGACTGAGATAGATCCTTCCAGGTCATCAGGGCAGTTGGTTCCTACTGCCAATGCCTCGTCTATAGCGAGGTAGAGACTACGATCTCTCCCCCTCGGCTTCGGGCTTCCCCGCACTTTTCTTTGGGTCTTCGTCATCGCAGACGTGGTTCACCAGGTCATCGGCTTGGATTTTCTCTCATACTTTGATTTGGACACCAATATGTGGTATCATCACCTCACAGATGGTCTGACTTGTCTCTCCATCTCTAAAGTGCTGTCCGACCTTTTTCCCGTAGGCATCAGCACGCTAATACCTTCCTTGTTGTTCGAAAAAAATTTGGCCGATTGTCCGCAATTGAGAAAGCCAACCAACCTCACTCAGCCGCCTAAACATATGGTGACACGCCACATCGTCACCCGTAGTCAACCAGCAGCCGCTCGACCACGCCACTTGTTTCGGGACCGTCTAGCTATCTCTAAACGAGAGTAAGACCCCATGCTGAAGCTCGGCATTATTTGCTTGTCGTCCAGTGCGTGGGCTTCTCCGCTGCCTTTGTTTCCCGCGCGTGATGCCAGTGACTGGCGTGCGTGTAAAGACTATTGGGCGCTGAATGCCAAGAGGCCACGGGAGGCAATTCAATGCGTCACATCGAAGACTTTACATCGCTCCTCAACAGTTGTGCCATTTTTAGCAAAGTGGACTGGCTTAAGATGCACTAACGAATTCCCATCGAACCCGCCGACATACCCAAGACGACCTTCACGATTTGTTTAAGTACGGCAAAATGGCTTTTCGACTCCACAATTCCGCTCAAACCTTCAAGCGGTTAATCGCTGAAGTTACGCAGGGCCTCCCTACTTTGTCACGGGTAGCCCATGCACTGATTCGAATGTCATTGGGCTGCTTTGGTGAGGAAACAGGGTTTGAAAGAAACCATGGCACCAACTTCGATCACTTAATATGGGAGTGACTTTCTATGTCTCCAGCTATTTTCCGGCCAGACTGTGTCAGGGGTAGCCTATGCTGCATTTCGTATCACATTGGGCTGCTCACATTGGTACAACTAACAGCAACGAAAAAATGAAAATAAAAACTGACATCATAACCAGTACTGGCAGTGACGTCAATATATTATGCTGCTTGGCGTGAATCGGAATTTCATTAGCGTCAGGTATTTCCAGCGCTACTGCAGCAGTTATTTATCTTTTGAGACTGACACGAGCTTGCGACTCGTCTCTGCTGAAGCGCCAGCGTGTCAATAAACTATAGGAATGGCGCAAATCTTAAATTGAACATAGTAAGGCTGTTATTCAGGGCAATTGCTTCAGTAGGTTTCTTAAGAAGGTGAGTGAATGCGATTGAAATAAATAGCAACTTCTTTTTTACTCGTCTAGAATAATGCAACCAATATAACTGGCCGTACAAGACATATTTCAATGAATAAAAACTACTATGGCCAGTGCACAGTCGTAATGTATAGCAAGATATGCGAAACCTTTTCAAGGAATCATTCGCAATTCCGTGCAGCACCATGTATTCATATCCAACATATATCAGACAAGACAGCATTGCCCCACATATTATATAGAAAAATTCGACATACTAATTTTGCTGCCCGTCGGACAATTACAGGCGTTGTTACGGAGAGCGAATAAACATAGCGCGACGTTCCTTCGCGGAGCATTTCGTGTTTGTCGTCAGGACGTGACACAGCGCATCGGATGCCGCAGCGTCAACTCACACGACAACAATAAGCCTCCAGTGACACCTTTCGCGGATGCATTTCGTGCGCTAGGTGACACAAAATTTGAAGGGAAGCGCACGCCAGACTTTAAACAAACACGCAAATAAATATAAAGAGTAGCTCTTATGAAAGCGCCACGTGCAAGTGAGCACCGCTATTCCATGCGAAATAATAGCTGGTTCGCACAGTCTTGCGAAGTCGAGCCAAAATCAGGGATTGGTAGGGGTCGCCAACAACAAACTTAAAAATTGTTATGTTGAAAAACAAGCAGCATTTGCCGTTTTATTACTGCAAATATATTCGAAACGGAATATTTACTCGTAAAGCAGTAGTCTGATTAAAAATTCTCGAACATTTTTTTCACATTGTGTTTTTTTAGTTTCAGTGCTTATCTTCCCTCCCCCCCTACTCGCGCATCAATCATGCACCACTAACTGATATCTCTGGCGATAGGTTTCGGCACGCTTTTCGTTTCAAACTTCGTGACCTATTCAGATGGACCTTGTCGTTACCGTGGTAAGCAAAAAACTCTCCATACCTGGTCTGATACCGGAGATAGTGCAATGCTGGGCCGACCCAAGGTGCAGGTGAAGCAGGCGTTAGGCACTCCCTATACGTGGGCCGACCGCGAAGACAGTGTAATACCGGCTTGACATGAGGTGGAGGTGAAGCAGGCGTTAAGCACTCCCCGTACGCGGGCCGATCCCGAAGTGCAATGCCGGGCCAATACGGGGCGGTGGTGAGGCAGGCGAAAACCACTCTCCATACGATGGCCGATCCCAAAGATAGTGCAATACCAGCCAGGCCCGCGACGTAGGTGAAGCAGGCGTTAAGCATTCCCCATACGTGGGCCGATCCTGAAGTGCAGTGGCGGGGCATTCCTGAACGCAATGCCGAGTGGACCCGCGGTGGAGGTGAAGCAGGTGTTCAGCACGCCCCGTACATGGGCTGATACCGAAGATAGTGCAATGCCGGGCCAACCCGCGGCGGAAGTGCAGTTCGCCATCAAGGGGCCCACATACACAGCTTCACTGGTCATCTTTTTCACAGGGTGGAAGGGCACTACATTTTTTATCATTGGATAAATGTTTCTTCTCTCTCTCACTCGATAACCTGGTCGGTACCAACTTGAGTCACTATATTTGTGCTAGTAAATGTGTGCCAATCTTTATTCTGCCTTTTGAATGTTCACTTGGGCAATTAGTTATGCGGCACTGGCTGTGTGCCGCTCTACAATGAAAAAATGAGCCACTAAATTTTCTGATTCCCGCCGAGTGGAACCCACACCACGCAGACTTCACTGCAACACCGTTATATGGCGCTACGAGTGCATTAAGAAGCGAGAATGGAGCTCAGCTGCATACACATTTGGGCGTTGGGAACACGGTGTGTCGCCACATTGGTTCAATGTTAATTGCATTTCTTATAATATTCGTCTTCTGATTAACTCTGTCGGAGTGTTTTCATTGAAGAGCGGCGGAGAGCCAGTGTCCATTGTTGGTGGGAAAGTGGTTGGATGCGTACGTAATGTGTACCGCAATACTGGTTAGCCCCTGTGAGAATGCTAATTCATTCGAAAAAGTAGTCCCGCCCTTACAGTGAACGATAACAGTGATATCAAAGTTAGCGTCAAACGCCTGCACCTCGTAATATGTTTTAACGATACACAAGGCGACGTGCTTGTTTGATGCAGCGAAAGTGGCAGCTGCTAATCCACACGAGAAATTGACTGTGGCATGGAAGCTACCAGGCGCCTCACAATGCTGTTAGGATAATGAGCATCGCTAGTGGCATTGTAGGTGACCCGCAATGATGGTGCACGAGATCACACCAACTTAACCACAGAGGAAAGCCACCCACGTCTCTAGACCGCTAATGGAAATATTAGATATTTATGCTGATGTTTCTGGGCAATTCCAAATCACACTAAAAAAAAAGAGAAATAGACGCACGTGATTGCCTGCGCAGTAGGGACGTTGTTGCTCCCCGTCGCAGCCAAGCGCGCGCGCAGCAGTTTCTCTCTGGCTACGAAATAGGCCACGCGTCATGCGTACGACTGAGGTGCAGGCAGCTTTCGATCAGCAATGCCGCGAGCAGAACTCGAAATTCACTCATCCACGCTCTGTCAGTGGTGCCGTCCGGGCAATAGAACAGTCTCGTGCAGCCGAGTGCAAGCAGTAACTGCGCACCGATGATACGGCATCCTACCAAGCCCTGGTTTAATGAGCCATCGAGATTCACCCAGTGATAAACACTGGGACCGAATGTTACAGCTTTGCTGGTTAAACATCTGTGGGGCATGCTTGTGTGCTGATTTTCTTTTATTTTTGTTTTGTTTTTTCTGTCTTCTTGACGCTCGCCAAACCGATCTTTAAAGCTTTCACTTCGACATTAGTCATTGCGGGATTCACCCAGTCGAGCGTACGATGTCACTTGGTTACTGTTATGGGCTCTGCGTAAAGTGGCGAATTGATCCTCGCATAGAGCAACACGTGTTAGTGCATGGTGAATGATATCATATATATAATTGTGACTGAGTTGAAGGATATGATTTCAAAGAAATCAGTGAAGGTAAAACGAAATTGCTTTGGGATTCCCGTGGCGTTGATGATAGGCGCGGAGGAACGGGCATATGTAGAGACAGTAAGTGGATTCAGGCCACAGGATAGAAAAGTTTCGAATGAGTCGACTTACACAGACTAACTCAAACTCACACCAAACCGGGAGCTTGAGTCAGCGTTCCGCACGTAGCGAAAAATTCACTCGCTGCACTCGATTTTCAGGGGACCCAAGGCTATTTTCGCGGAAAGAATAGCCACAGATCAGGTAGGAACATTAAGAACTACGACATTTTGAAATATTTAACAAGGGTATGCAGAAGGGTTAGTAGTTTCGCTTCTTTTCTTATCATAACCATGTTTCAGCCGCCTAAATAGCTCAACCAAATTGAGGGACTTAATCTTGCCCAATAGGCCAATGACATCCAAATGTGGAACAGAGCTTCAAACGATGGCTAGCAGCAAGACGTTTTACAAACACTAGTTGACCGGATTGAATACTGCTCATCGTCAAAGCGCACATCTTACGTAGACAAACCGCCTACGAGGAACCTGACCCAAGCTAAACGGAACAGGAATCTGGAAAGTGGACTCCACGCGTATTTTTGATATCGTAATATACCAGGACGGATTAGAGGCTGCGACACTCCCAAAGCTGCAAACATTGCTCAACAAAGTCTCAAGAAGCACCGTGCAAATAAATGTCATGGTCACAAGAAAAAAAAAACACGGTACGAATTGTACAATCACTGAACACCAGCAGAATAGCCTACTGAAGTACCTATCTCGCCCTAATGAATGCTTAGGTGTAAAAGCGTAACATTATTACACGCGTGCTCATTAAAACTGCTCTTAGAAATACCGCTGCGGGGCACAAGACAGGACTCCTCAGCGTTGGCCTCCATAACACTAAGGAGGAGCTCGCTGGAGTGCATAAAACTAGATAAATTGAGCGGCTCATGTGATATTCACTGGCAGAACCTCACAACATCTCACCGGGAAGCGCAAACATGGACGCATATCAGAGGCTCCATCACGGCGCATGAGCCCCACACACGAACAGACAGGCAAAAACGAGTGCGCTTAAAAAAAATGATCTACCGAGCCCAACCCAAAATAAATGTCTGCAACCAGGAACCAAAGTTTTGCCACCTATGCTATAAATACCATAAACACTCAAGGACAAGAAAAAAAGCCGCTTCTACTACCCTAGCACAAAGCCGTCACGAAGCCGAGGAAGTGGCTATCATGCTAGCCATAACAATGGTCTCCATCAGCCATTCTAAGCGACATGTCGCAGCTTTCAGAAAGGTCACTAATCCACCATCGTGCTCAAAATTCTGGACAATACCTTAAGCCAGAAGCAACTCCCCGAGACATACGTCATGTGAACCCTGGGTCACGAACTCGGGTCACAAGCTCTGCTTTCCTGCTAGAACGCCATAGTAGGGCGACGAGGCCTGATGAGATCCCCACAAAATATTCGGAGGTAGTAAAGCCCCCCCCCCCCATTACTGGCTATAAGAAAAAGCTTACGCACTACTCCATCGCAAACTCAGCAAAGAGGATCACCCCGCTGCATTTCCTCATCAACGCTTATGTGCACAGCATGATAACGCGCAGTTTGCACTCCACCCACTTTCTACGTTTGTGCCACTTCTGCGGAAGATCAGGAACTCTCAGACACATGATGACGGAGTGTCCGTGCCGCGCAGTGACCGACAGTCTATTAGACGACACTATACATGGTGATGAAGCAGGAGATGACCGTGGAGAACCGTGGAAGGCTTTGTTCGCAGCCTAACGCCTGGGGGATCAGCGCTGCGTGGTGAACGGGGCACGAGAAGTAGCGATCGCCAATGGCTTTCTAGACTAAGGGGGACCACCCGCCCTGGCGAACAAAGAACTCTTTGAGGCTAATTCACGAAATAAAGCTGATTCTCTCATTGAGTCTGAATGAGCCCAGGTATTGTAATTTTTGGCGAGAATGAGTGGGAGTGAGCCCGTCTGATCGAGATATTGGTGAGTGAGGGTCCGAGGGAGTAAACCCGAACGGACATTTGGTTAGTCTAAGTCCGAGCTTAGCCTTAAGCAAACGACATATTTTATGACTGAGTCTGAGTGAGTTGCGTTTATTTTTCTGTTATTGGGAAACAACGCGAGTGAATGTGTCACCGAAAGAGACCAGTCGCAAACTGTTTATGAGTGTGCCGAGGTGCACTCAATTTCAGAGTCTCGAAGTATTTGCTGGCAAAGAGGTATCATCGGATGCTGTGGAATATCTATTCAGATATTATCCTTACAAGGGAACCGCCCGCGCTGTATCATTGCGATTTCGCCATGTAGGTAATCGCGCGATAAGTTAACCCTCCGACATCAATATTTTCGAACTTTGATGCTATCAACAACTTATAGTAAGGGTAACGACATGTACGACAGCTGCCACCACCATAGGCCCAATTTTCCTAGGACACTACTCTTGCCACTTTGCGTCACGCGGTGCAACGCCGTCGCCTGTAACGACGGCTAGTACTGTGCGACACGTAGCAGATGGACGCCAAGTGTGCTCCACCGCCGAACTTTACGTTCGAAGCACAGCAACAGTAACACAGCACTACTCTTGAAGCTAACGTCGCATCTGCGACCATTTCGGCAGCGTCTTGGGTGCGAACCATTTCTTCAGCCTAGTCGCAGTCAAGGTTAAACGCGATGCCATCGAAGGTCTGCGAGTTTGTCGCTGAAGTGCACGCAACCCCTTGCGTCCGGAAGCTAAGCGCTATTGGTTGGGCCGCTCAAACACCGCTATGGTCTTTGCGCCCCCTCTGCTTGCTCACTCGAAGGTACGGATGGGACCGCCACAAGTAGACGCGGCTGGGTTGTCTTATCAGCTTTAAGTTGTGCGTAGGGGTTTACTTGCACATGGAACAACGAGTCCTCGACAGTATCAATCGGCAAAGGTAAGAGGACAGAGGCCCTGCAGAGACTGGAATGTATGCAATAAGTACCGAAGTCGCAAGACAAGTGGCTGAGCGATGAGCCGACGAGATAGGCGCTGCCTTGGAGCGTGAGCAACAGGAGAAGTGACGCATGCCTCAAGAACAATGGCACGCCAAGTGATCGGCCGCTGAATGGCAGCGGCCAAAACCAAGCCTCGCAGATTGGAGTGCCGCCAGTGGCGGGGCGTAGCCACGCGCTTTCAAAAGCTCTTGGCAGAAGACGAATTTGTGTGCCGCACGTAGGGTCTGCGATCGCCTCCAGTTGCAATCGAATGTTGCCTGGGTGTCGCAGCCAGTGCATGTGGCTGTCCGAGAGTGAGCATTCCCCGGGGAGGACGTAAGGTCATTCTGACTTTGAACAACTAACGCAGAAAACATCCTTACCTTGAGTTAGATAATAAGCAAAGATGGTTTTCCGCCATAAACTTGTCTTTCTTGCTTACCCCTCTCTTCTTTTGGGCGTTTCCGAACCTCTGCTTTTCGGAGTAGTCGCTCACCGCGTCAAGTGCAAGGCACAGTTTGTGATCTCTTCCTTTAGGTGAGCAATGCAGGCGTTTCTTCTCCGCGGCTAAACCTTAAACAGTGTCAGTTGGCGGGGCGGGGTTAAGAAATATTGCCCCGAACTTGCAGCACAAGCAAATTGCCGTGTTTGAAGTTGATGCAGCTGGTGAGATTTCTTTCTAATACGTTTATTTATTTATTTATTTATTTACTTTCGCCATATTTGACATTTAGCGTGTTCCCATCGTCCTAGTCTACCTTTCACCTGGTTGCTTTCCGCCCACCTAGCACAACCCCTCCTTCACTGCCGACCCCGGTTCAAGTGTCTATGAATTACCCAGAAAGTGACAGGGCCGTCATGAGTAATGTTCCTTGTTTACCTTCCTAGTTTGGTCTAAAATAAGTAATCAGTTACTACTACTAAAGGTCTGACGACGCAAGCTAGCATTGGACATTTCGTATTTTCATCTTCGTGCTAGTATGTACCGGGCAAAAACGTAGTGCCTACCTCGACGAAGCGGCACTCGCCCTGTGGATGTTGAAAAAGTATTACCAATGCTATTACTCACCGTTACGCTACCGGATGCATGTTCGCAGCGTCTGCGGAATCATCCCCGGCAAAGGTTGTAACATTTAGGGTGCGATCTTGTACGCGTTCCAAAATAGAACGGAGGCGGTTCGTTCCACCGAGCCAAATACGATTCGTCAATTCGAACCATGCCGAACGCCATGACGTCAAGTGTGACGTGATATCTGCTGTCAATCATTCCGTGTCGTCTGCTATCGGACAAACGGAACGGAACATACCGCCTATTTCGTGACGTAAAGAACGAACCGCCTCCGTTCTATTTTGGAACGCGTACAAGATCGCACCCTTAGATGCCGCGTTCCTCTCGGTATCGGGCAGCTCCTTCGAGACCTCGTACATTGTAGGCTGGTGTTCTATGCGCTAAGGTTTCTCTATTGACGAATCTCAGTTGGCTACTTAAGGGAATTGCCATTCACTTACACTTACTTACTTCACTTAATATTACATATTCACTTACATATGAGCCTAATAACCTTTCACGAGCCTTTCAATATATTGTACCACGAACTCCGCAACCAATGCGAGCTTTGTGATGTATTTTTCATAGATGATATTGATCATTGGTGAACGGTAATATTTCGGCGACAAATGCTTGAAATGGCGTGCTCTTAACGGGCACACAAAGCAAGTTGACTGACAAAACGTGGTCACGTGGTGCTGCTGAGCATGAGGTCGGGGGCGCGATTGCCGACAGCGGTAGTTTCATTCAGCTGTAGTCGATTTCAAGAACGTTCTTGCGCCTTGTTATCGGTCAAAGTTAATTCAGATCCCTCCACTACGAGATTGGCGGAATAGATTATAAGTTTTTGGGACGTTAAACAACACCAAAAATACCACTAAGCACACTACATACGTTTAAAGGAGTAAAACAAAATACAAAAATTGTATGCAATGCAATATGCGTACTCAGTGGTGGAACTGAAAGAAAAGAGAGGACCAAGTAAACACAAGACCTTCCTAGCAGTCTCAGACATCAGTAAGATTGTGATTGGCATAATAAAAAAAAATTCATTGCAAGTTGCTTATTAATAGCAAATAGGCGTTTTATGCTAACACAGAATCAGTGTCCATGACAACAATACAAAGAATAAATAATTGTGCCACATTTGCGGGAGGGTAGAACTTTGTGGTGCAAAAAATTAGACACTCGACGACGCATATCTTAGGAATTTGATTTTATATATATGAAGTATACTCAGCCGGACGATATTAATGTCCTTTTGTAATGCCCTAAGCACCACAGACAACTACAGACAACTACAGACAACTACAGACAACTACAGACAAATACAGAATGGCTCACCGGACAAGAACCATTGCGTGCCCATTTGCGGTTGTAATTTGTCACTGCCGTCTGTAGTACTCATCGCAAGAGAAGTTTGACGAAAGATTTATCACAGCGTTTCGCTATACAAAACCATGTCATTTCAAAACTTGATTCTTCCATCCCTATATGTATGAATCTGACAACACAGAAATTGTCAGTGTTTAATTAAAATATGCCTTGTGCCCTTTTGGCCAAATCTTGCTTCTTTCCGATCTTTAGCAATACAGCAGTTATAGCAGCAGCATCAGCTGAACTAGTATTTTGGGGATTCGTAAGAAGCACAGAAAAAGAAGGAAAGCCTCTCGGCCATCGTTGCTGTCAGACTTTTCACTGAATGCGCAGGCACTTAAAAGGGACTGCTTTAATGCTTCCTTTCTAGCGTAGCAATAAGTAAATGTGGACAATAGCATCGCCGTCACGCACGGCTCCAACACGTATATTACTCCTTCCCTATTCCCTCATTCAGGTACAATCTGCTCACGAATGGCCTTTAGATTGCGGCTGCTGTGTCGAGTGTATACTGCTTATGTAGACAAGCCAGTAAAGAAGACAACTCCCGCAAAGAGATACACAGATGGTTTGATCGCATTTCGGTACAGACAACGATAAATGGCTCTACGGAGACCAGACTACATATGACACGAAAGAAAAAAAATGGGGTGGGGAAATGTTTCTATGCGAGCTTATGTCAAAGCACATAGTGTGCAGAAGCTTTCAAGTGTGCAGATGTAGAGACACTCAGAGAGAGACGTTGCAAAAAGTCCGCACTGTAAGCCCTATGACAACTTATGCAGGGATGCGAAGAAAAAAAAAAGAAAAGAAAAATTTCTTGGAAGGTAGTAAAGGGAACCAAGTCTGGAGGGGACCACGTTCCAATGAATCTCCTTCATACTTGGCTATGATTGCAACTCGGTAAAAAAGATGCCGTTGTTCGAAAAGCATCGAGCATAATTGTCGCGCTGCATACCTACCCGATCCGCGTGCTCCACCTGTTGCCGTCGGATATGGTGACGCAGTGCGGTTGACTCATTCATATTGCGAGTCGGCGAAGGCTTTCTGCTGGTTGCCTTACATGCAAGGGAAGGAACGTGCGATATGTTTACACAAAAAACAAAAATATTCAGCACTCACGCAATACTGCAATCAGGATATACAATTTAAATGTACGCTATCAAAATGGCCAAGTATCCCTACCACACTATGATATGCCCTAACTGGCGTTTCGCCTGTAGCATTACTAGATTTACTAGGATACACGGGACTATCATCGCTTCTCTTTCTTTCTTTCTTTCGTTTTTTGTTATTTATTTCTTTATTATTTCCGCTCAATGTTCTCTCAAGTGGTCATTCATTTCAGAACTACATGAGGGAGGGCTGATTTCTGAGGATTCCTATACATGCACGACGTTATCACAGGCAAGAACTCCTGAAATATATGCTATCCATTCGCCCTCCGCCCCTTTTTGTTTTTTGCATGGTGTGGTGACTGATAATAACGAACTGATTTTGTTAAACAGACATAGTTTTCGTATACCAGCACCAACAGGATAGTCGTTTCCTATGCTCCGCTGACGACTGCCCTTCTTCCGTTTCCTTTCTCCGACCCTGACTCCTCCCTTCCGCACGTGGTAGTTTTTCTTGCCTCCGGTGCCTGGCCAGCCGCCCGTGCTGGCACCCCTTGCAGCGAGCAACGCGACCCGGCTACCAAAGGCAAAATCCTTTCCGGGCGCCAGTGGTCCCGGTATTGAAGCCGTCTTAGCGCAGGGCCAACAGGGTCAAGATCGTGTTATCGCAAACGCTAGCCGCCTCCTCACAGCAGCGGAGCGCAACTATAAGATTACAGATCTTGAATGGCTGGCTCTCGTCTGGGCGGTTTCCAACTTCCGATCATACTTGTATGGCATGCTCCTCTGTAATCACGGACCACCACGCGCTCTGCTGGCTTTCCTCACTCAAGGATCCTACAGGCCGGGTTGGTCGCTGGGCTCTGCGGGTGCAAGAATATTCCTATGCAGTATTATACAAGTCGGGCGAATTACATCAAGACGCTGACGAACCACCCGCCGACCCTGACCCCGATGTCGACGCTTGTGTTTTCTGCGTTCCTCAGCTGCTACACTTTGCCGGCGAGCAACGCCGTGATGCCACCTAGTGCGCCATCATTGATGACTTGGAATCTTCGTCTTCAGATTCGTACCGTCACCTGTTTGTTCTGCGGGATTGTGTACTATAACGCCACAATGTACGCACCGATGGTCCCGCCCTACTCCTCATCATTCCCAAACACCTCCAGTCAGCTGTTCTCCACAAATTTCATGATTTACCAAGGGCAGGTCACCTTGGCGTCTCCCGCACCTACGACCGGATTCGCTGACGTTTCTCCTGGCCCGGCCTTGCCCGCTCCGTCCGGAAACACGTTGCGGCGTGTGAGAAATGCCAACGCCGAAAAACACCATCGACGCTCTCTGCCGGGCATCTTCAACCGCTCGACATTCCGTCGGAGCCGTTCTTTCGCGTTGGCTTGGACCTCCTTGGCCTTTTCTTTCTATCCACGTCTGGCAACGGGTGGGTGGCTGTGGCGACAGATTACGCCACGCGCTACGCTATCACGAAGGCGCTTCCAACAAGTTGTGCCACAGATGTCGCGGATTTTCTTTTACACGACGTGATTCTGCAGCATGGCGTTCCACACCAATTGCTCACTGACCGTAGTCGGACATTTCTTCCTAAAGTCATCGCCGACATCCAGCAGTCCTGCTCAACCAAGCACAAACTGACTACGCAATACCATCCACAGACTAATGGTCCACGGAACGTCTGAATCGTACCCTAACAGAGATAACAGAGCGTATAATTTATCACGTCCCGACGCAGCCGGTTATTCCCCGTTCTTTCTGTTGTTCGGCCGAGAACCTACATTGCCACTCGACGCATCCCTCCCATCCGCCGCAACAGAGTATGCACTTGACACCATTACCAAGGCAGCTCGAACACTAGAAATTACCTGCGCTTGCCTCGTGACTTCAGAAGAAAAGCGATGGCGCCTGTACGATCGCCAACACCGAGACGTCCAATACTCGCCTGGATCTCTGGTACTCCTGTGGTCCCCGCCTCGTCACGCTGGCCTGACAGAAAAACTCCTGTCTCTGTACACAGACCCATATCGAGCGCATCCTGCCGTGACTCCAGTTACGTACTAAATTTCCCCAGTCAGTGCCAGTGCCTCCTCTGCATCCTCTACCCCGAGCTTGAAAAAAAGTAAATTGATTGAGCTCCTAGAGCGCGCTGTTGATCAAGTAGATGACTCATCAAGTCGGTAGACACCGATTTTGGCCATTTAGAATCCCGCCTGAATGAGGAAGAGGACGGTTCCCGGTGCAACAACATAATCCTTCGAGGCATTCCAGATTCTCAAGAATCGTGGGAACAATCCGAGTCCAAGATAAGGTCCATCTTAGCAGGTGCTCTTGACGCCTTGCCGGACAACGCGATCAAGCGCACAAATCGCTTAGGATCATATTCGCAAAACAAATGCAGCCCTATGATCGTCAAATTTTCTGATCTCAAATCAAAAGTAATAGTTCTTCAGCAAGAGAAATACTGAAAGAGAAAAATATAAGCGTTAGCGAAGACTTTTGTGCAGCCACACGTGAAGTGAGGTGAACACTATTCCACTTTCCTGAAGATCAACCTGGCGCACCCGCCTACGAAGTGCTTTACAAAAAGTTAATCATAAATAAGAAACAATATGTCTATGACCCCATAATGCTATATGTCGAAGAAACGAGTCGTCACGAAAACGCAGAGCTGCAGACAATACAGAGCATGCGACTGGAGCCGCATCTGTTACCGGGCAGTCGACGTCCCCTGCTCGCTCTGTGAAATAAAAACGCGACAGGGTCAATAAATGCAACCTATCGAATACCTCATTTCTTTTTACTAACATCCGAAGCATTATCAACAAAGGCGTTGCACTAGAATTGGCCATCGACACATGCGGACCTGACATTATCGCGTTAACCGAAACATGGCTTCATCCACAAATCGGGGACCATGAATTATTTATGAACTCGTTCGATTTTTCTGTTTACCACTGTGACCACGATACACGCCAAGAAGGTGGTGTACTGCTGGCGATAAATAAAAGGATGCCTTCAGATTCTATTAAAATTACATACAGTTTGGATATTGTATGGACAGTCGTTAAACTAGCACATCAAAAAATAATTTTGGGTGTCTTCTATCGCCCCCGAATTTCACTGCAACATTTTTGAGCGATTTGCACGACACCATTTATAGTGTTTGCTCTCGTCACACCACACTGCCAATTTTCTCGCTTGGTGATTTCAATATGCCAAATATTATGTGGTACAATGATCCCCCTACAGTGTATCCTAACTCCTCAATGGCGCAAGATTTCTTAGAATTGTGCAATACCTTTTCGCTGACCCAAATCGCTAAGGAACCAACTAGAATAACCACGTCTGTTTCGAATACACTTGACCTTGTTTTTACTACCTCACCCGATATTATTTCCGACATAACATGCTTGCCAGGTATCAGTGATCATTGCCTACTTTATTTTAAAGTTTGCCTCGAGCGACCTAAACCGATTAAAAAGAATAAGGCATTAAGAAATTATAACAAGGCTGACTTTCTTTCAAATAATAATGAACTCGCAGTGTTCCTTGATGAATAATTGCGTGAGTTTGAATGCCATAATGTTCAGTCAAACTGGAATATGTTCGTTAATAAAATGACTGAATTAACAGATAGGCACAACCCTGTTTGCACGATTACCTCTAATCTAAAAAAAACAAGGTATAATCATCAGCTAAAACACTTGCCAAAAAAAGGCGCCTTCTTTAATCAGCTACGCTAAGCCGTAACAATGCTTGTTTGTCAGACAACAAACAGAGCGCCGATGAGTATGCGAAGGCCCTAAAAGACGCCAAAGATAACTTCCTAAGCACCGCATTACCTTCCATGCTTAAAACTAGCCCTAAACAATTTTGGCGCCTTGGTAATTTTAAAGACAATAATATTGTTGCGCATACTCTGCTAAAGTATACAGGCTGAATGGGGATCCAGGCGTTTGCACTTCACGAAACGTAACCGTTGACGCGCGATGCCGAGACGAACCTCGTTCTCCTCTTCTTCAGTCCCCTTGCAGTGCCATACCATGTGGCAATATAATAGCGCTCAGTGACATTAATGGTGACGCTACACCGGCTAACCAGTGTCCCGGAGTACTAAATGAATTTTCCACAAAACATTTTTCGTTACCCAGCAATTCCACTCCGCCACACCTACGACCTATTGAACATGATGTAATGTTCCCTCATTATCCGCTACGATGGGGTCGAAAGCATCAATAGCTCACTAAAACCATCCTCTGCGCCGGGTAGTGATCAGATTAAGGTGAAATTCTTTCAAAGCACAGTTTGCTACATCAATCACCTTAACTGAAATGTTCCAGCAACCATTGCACAATGGATTTCTTCCATCCGAGTGCAAAGTCGGGAACGTAATTCCAATCCATAAAGCTGCGATAAGCATTCCCTCTAAATTACAGACCGATTTTGCTCACGAGTATACCTTATAAGATCTGGGCATATCTTGGCTAGCTACTAGCTGCTACTACCTAGCTACTTTTTTTGGAGTCGCCCTTACTTTTCGCAGCATCACAGCATGGATTGCGCAAATCATACTCGCGTGAAATTCAACTAACATTTTTTGTACACAAACAAAACGCCATTCTTGACAATAGGCGCTTGTCTGGCTGCATTTTTCTTGACTTCTCTAAAGCCTTTGACAAAGTGTGTCACAAACTGCTCATTTATAAATTACGACTACTTAAGCTCGATCCCTGGATATTAATCTGGATTGAAAGTTTTCTTGCTAACCGCTCTCAGTTTGTTTCAGCGAACGGCGCGAATTGTGAAGAATGCACAGTCCATTCTTGTGTACCGCAGGGCTCAGTCCTCGGTCCTCTCCATTTCCTCATTTATATTAGCGATTGACCATCTTACGTTTCCTCATCCGTTCATTTGTTTGCCGATGATTGCGTAATTTCCCGAGAAATAACAAGTCCAAATCACGCCGTCGTCTTCAAGCTGACATTAATGCAGTCTTTGAGTGGTGTAATACATGGCTTATCAAACTAAACATTAAAAAGTGCAAATTCACGCGAGTGTCTAGAGAGATTACTAGTTTACCCATTTATCACCTAAATAATTCACTACCCCACAGCGCATCCTCATATAAGTACCTCGGAGTTCACATCAGTAGCAATCTAACATGGGATACTCACATCTCATTCTTGTCTGCAACGCTAATCGCACGCTCGGATATCTGCATAGTCACTTTGCAAAATCGCCTTCGTCACCCACACCAATGCCATATAAAACACTCATTCGCCCGAAGTTAGAATATGCCGCTTTGGTTTGGGATCCGCATTCTCACAATTTGATGTATTCGCTTGAAATTGTGCCAAATAGTTCGGTCCGTTATATACTCTCTAACTACAATCAAATCGCGAGCACCACGGTAATCAAAGCTAACCATAAACTACCTACGCTTGCTTCTCGACGTGCGATGCTTCGCTTAAGCCGTTTTCACAAACTGTATCATGATCCCTACCTGCACGATTTACTAATGTTCATCCCCATTACGTTTCGCACTGTCTGGATTATAGTCATAAAGTTGGCATTCCGTTGTGCAAAACAGCATCATTGCCAGTTATCCGTACCACGTACATCAAATGATTGAAATTGCCTTCCCAAATTGGTAGTAACAATTTCAGGTCATGTAACATTTGTGACTTCATTAACCAATGCTCTGTAACATCCTGTAACCTCTTTATATCTATCATTGTATAATAAGAAAAAATGTTCTGCTTCTTTGTATATATATTGTTTTTTTGTAACATGTATTTTGCCTCTTCATATCTACTATCGCATAATTAGAAACATTTTGCTGCTTCTTGTAGGTAAAATATTATTGTTTTTCTGTTTGTTATACCACTCCCATCTGCAATGTCTGTGAACCCTGAGGGTATCATAAATAAATAAAATAAATTCCATTGATGTTGTGCTTGGCACAAGCCTCACGCAATATTAGTCTCCTGTTATCACCGATATTTACACTCCCCGGGACAGTGCCTCTGAGGCCGTGGGCAATGATACATGCATATTGCGTGTTTCATGTGGCCGATGTACGCGGGCGCCCCGACGAAGGCGACGAACGAGCTACGCCTCTCGAGGAGTCGGCTGCTGGCCAGCGCTGCAGTTATCCTTTATAATTATGCTGTGTAACTAGCCTGTAGTCTTAACCCATCGTTCGCGTAACTTCATATATATATATATATATATATATATATATATATATATATATATATATATATATATATATATATATAATGCCGTATCTCTTCGGATCCGTTGTTTAGCAAACTGAAAGAAATGCAGGCGCAAGTAAAGAAGCAAGAACAAATCTTGAATTTGTGCGTTTCGTACAGGATCTGGTCTTCATCAAGGGCGCTAGTGCAAGCACCCCGAGATCAATTTATAGATTTTCTCTGGAAGTGTGAAACATCTTTAAATATTGAATGCCAACACGCGTACATTCACGAGAGCAAAGAAAGTAGATAAACAAAGAACGAACAAAAATGAAAAAAAAAAACCGAAGCACACGCAGTTTATGCATACAAACACGCGGGCATTCAGTTGCATGCACAATAGTGGGGCTATAACTATAACACTGAAAAATGCAGACCGTGGAAAGCAGGAGAGAGGGGTCACATCTGAGAATAGAGCATACGAGGGGTCGAACCAGTCAGGAGAGTGTTTCTATTGTTATTTCTTTGAAGTTACGGGCGCTTTAGTGAGATCACAGTCCGTTTTCACGGTGTCCCAAAAAGTTGCAGTAACCTTGAAGGTTCGGTCTTCATATATATATATATATATATATATATATATATGAAGTTGTCTGCGCTGCAGGCATGATAGAAGGCGAAGAAGATGGCGGATGACACCCGTCTCACTGAGAATATGTCTTCTACTGCCGTACTAGTTGGCGCAGCCGACAGTCCTCGAAGACGAGAAGTGCGGTTAACATATGTCGTCGACCAGATGTGGTCCAAGTACTTTGTTTTCACCTAATATCGATTGCACGCTGAGCCAGTGACTGACCTGCTTCACGTAGTTAGGTCTACCGCCCTGATGAATATGGCGCTTCAACAAGCTGTAATCAACTGCCAAGCCCTGGCGCAAACAGGATAGGTGGCAACGTATCTACAACTTCAGACATTGCGCGACGTCGTTCTGGAAGCCATACGATGCGGCAGCCTCAATAAGAGAACACCTGTCGGGAAGGTGAGCCTGCTCTTGACTGCTATGGAACAAATGGAAAGGCATATGGTGCAATAGTTCGAAATATTCAGTACTGTGGTCGAGCCGCTTAATCCAGAGAAATAAGCATGAGATATTCGTGAAACGGATGATATTGAAGGTGTCGGGCCCTTAGGCCCTCTCTGTAGCGCGCACGGGGGAAGCCTTTGAAACGCGCGCCACAACGGCACTCGTCGCATGGAGCATGCGCACCGATCGCGTTATCCTAAGAACTCGCGCGGGGACTGCCGGGAAGGGAGCTGCCCGATAAGAAGGCAGCGAAGACGGCACTCGGGGCTTTTTGCGGGGCGCGAGCCTGGGGAGGCGCTGGTGGGGCGTGGCCCGTCTAGGTTTCTGTCCGAGCGGGCTACAGAGCAGGGGGAAAAGCGTCTTTGTATTGTGTCTGCATGAAAGAGTGCTCTTGTTGTTCGCTTTTGGGACTATCTGCGCGCCTGGTTCGGTGCTTGCTTGCTTTCTGCGCTTTATGCATTCTGTTATCGCCCGAAAGATTGTGTTGGTTGATGGTTTGTAGCGGCCGTTCTTTCATCGCTCCCTTTGGCTTGTAAATTTTGTCGCCTCGCTGTTTTGCTGCTTGCTTCTTTGCTTTTGCTGCTTTTTGCTGCTTTGTTTCTTTACTACTTGCTTCTTTGCCTTGTTCTTTTCTGCTATTGGCCGCGAGGCTGCGGTAATTTTGAGTGTTACATTCTATTGTAAATTAAAGCGGTTCTTGTTCCTTGCGCCTTTGGTCCTTTGTCGTGCTGGTCGCGGCTCGCGGACCCCCTGAGCGAAGGCGAGGGGCCTTCAAAGGATACTCGCAAAGCGCACACTACTGGCTGTGGCTTTTGGAGTACGTCTGTGACAAGAATAGGTGGCACTCCGACAACACAAATATTTTGAATATATGCCGCTATTTTGGCGCTATCGCCAGAAAATGGTACAATGTGCAACTCATGGATCATGGATCAACATGTTAGGAACTATGAAAAAGCAACTTTTTAGTGGCTTGCTAAGGCAATGCCGTAGAAATATAAGATACTACACTATGGCTCAGATGCACATGTGGCTCTCTGCTTGAGTACTATACTGAGAAGCGTCGCCTATTGTATTCTGCCGAACCAAAGCTGCCGTCTCCTGCAGTTGTAGCTTTGGTAAAGCAAAGGTTGCGTATCGGGAACCGTAGTCATGCCCAGCTGAAATATCCAGGAACGTTTGATGACCTTCTGAACTTTGTACTGACCTGAGTGTCAGGAATCACATTGAGAAGACTGCCAGGTGGTACAAAACAGCAACTTTCTTCTCGTAAGCCGAGTGAACATCTACAGTCGTAGCCGTTATCTGAACGTTAAGATAGCTTCATAAACAAATCGCTCGGAAGCGTCAAGCATGACTGTGTTGATGGTGAAGAGCAAATTATCGTAGTTTACAGAAAAGTACTTCCACATAGTCTGACTACCGTGGATAACAAGTGCTAGAAAAAGAGCTTCAGTGAGACTGCATTTGGTGTTGTCAACCTCACTGTATGTCGCCAATCAGGTGGATGGCATTGAAGTAAAGACTCTCGTTGACAGGGGGGTTTCTGTGTCAATTATCAACAAAACTCTAGTGGATGCAGGTCATCTGCACGCTGGAAGAAAGTTGCATTACCATGCCTACGATGAGTCAGTCACCATGTGTAGGGAATGGGTAATCCTGGCTACTGAATACGAAAGAAACTCTATTACCAATGACGTATTAGCGATTCCCAATGTCACTTACGAGTTTCTTTTGTCCTGCCCAGACATGAAAAAAACTTAAAATAAACCTCTATTGGGTTGAAGAAGTAATGGCCGTAGACACGATAAGAACAGAAGTTCATAGTAAAGAACCTAGTATATCAAAGCTGATTTTCCACCAGGAAAACATCAAGACAAAGTACCCAGAGCTTACAAGCATGGGGGGCTGCTCTCCAGCAATGAAATCACATGTCGTTCCTTTCAAGTACGCAGATAAAAGAGAGGTTCGTAAAGCCCCCCTGTAATATCTCCAGGGATAAAAAGGTCTGGCTGAAGAAAGGAGTTCCAAAAAAATAGTGGACGCTGGTATGAAATGGCCTTTTTTCAATCCCCATTTGCTTCTATAACTATTGCGCCAAAAGGAGACGGAACATCCCGCTCTGTAAAGCCTACCTGTATCTCTATGGTCAAACTGCATTGACATCTTATCCAATGCCAAGAATCTATGACATCAATGGCAAAACTTGTGGTTGCCTTGCTTTTTAACGAATAGATCTCTGCGAGGGCTTTTGGCAGATTCCACCAAGAAATGAAAATGTACGACCACTCACCCTTTGGTTAGAAAAACATCCCTGCGTGCTTTCAGAAGATTATGACCGACATTCTGAAACCTTACTTGGGCACATTTAGCAATGTGTACAATGACGACATCGTCATCTACCCAAACACAAAGGAAGAACACTGTAGTGATATTTCAATAGTTCTTCACGCTCTCAGCCTTGCCCAAGTCAGTCAACTTCAAGAAAAGGGCGTTCTTTCAAAATACTATAAAATTTCTGTGCAGTGCGCTTGATGGACACACTAAAAGCACTAAGCAACAACTGGTAGAGACAATCTCTAAGGTGGTAAAGCCTTATTACGTGAAAACCGCACGCGTTTTCCTTGACGGAGCAGGCCTCTTGAGGGCGTATTTCAAAAACTATGCATTGAGAACAAGGTCCCTCACAGTTTAACCCAGAAAGACGTGCCTTTTAAATGGGGCGAGGAGCGCGACAGTGCCTACATTGAGCTTGTAAAACTGATATCGTTGGACCACTTTTGGCTAATACGAGATTTTCACTGCATTTTGTACAGAGCATGGACACATCACATTATGCTACCGGTGCAGTTCTATTGCAGAAACCCTCAAAACAAGCTGCTCAACCCAAACATCCGATTGTGGGATAACATAGCTATACCCTGAAACCCACTGAAATCAAATACCCTACCACAGAAAAGGAAGCTCTGGCCTTCCTAAAAGCTGTACAGTTCTTTCGTACTTACCTGGAAGGTGTGAAATTCATGATTTTCACTGACCATCAAGCACTGACAATTTCTGAGCATGGCTCAGTCAGGAGGCCGCATTGCTAGATGGGGCAACTATCTGCAACAGTTTCATTCCGTAATTTTACACCGTCCTAGTCCGCTCCTCATTCACGCTGACGCACTACGACGTTTACTTGTATACGAATCAAGCAAGAATCCACAGGCAGTCAATCATATTAAGCAGTGGGAAGATACAGCAGAGCTCCAGTTTATCAATGGAAGGTATCACGTACCACCAATGATGGTTCAAAGGATTCTTCATCTGTACCACTACTCTTGGATCGGGCGGACATGGGGGCTTCTAGCGCACATATAAGAAATTTCTTATGAGATTCGGCTGGCCGGGCATGAAAAACGACATCAGCCATTATATCGGCACATGCTACCATGCCAGGCGAGCAATCGACAGACGTTGTCACAAACCTTGAATATTGAAGCGTCCCGGTCGAATGTGCCGGATTCGAAATGCGAAATGCGAAATGCGAAGGTTGTGGGATCGTTCCCCGCCTGCAGCAAATTGTTTTTCCATCCGCGTCCAGTTCCACAAATTTATTGTTTCTTTATTTCCTTTCTTAAGCAAGTATTTTTCCCTATGTTGTCCTTGGTGTGCGTGTTTGTTGTGTGTTTTTAGGATATGACTACTAAATGTCGGGCCCCTCGGTTAACTCCCTTTCTTCTCGTTTATTAAATAACGGCGGTCTCGAATCCGGCAACATTGATGCCTTCAGGTAGCATGTGTGGGTTTATTCACCGGTTGTCTGCACCCAAAGAGATCACGTTCTCGTGACGCCTGCGGTAGAAAGGATGGTCCACGTCCGCCACCAAGGTCAACGAGTGGTGGCACTGGCTAACACGCCCAGGGTTCTACAAGAAAACATGAGCACCCAAGAAAGTGGAGGGGGAAACGGCGCCCCAATAGCTCAATCGATAGAGCATCGCACGCGAAACCGGAAGGTTGTGGGATCGTTCCCCGCCTGCGGCAAGTTGATTTTTCATCCACTTTCATTTCCATTGTTTATCGTTTCCTTATTTCATTTTTTCAGCACAAGTAACTTCTTGTATGTTGTCCTTGGTGTCCATGCTTATTAGCTTCTGATGATGTGACTAACAAAACTGGGCCCCTGATTAACACCCTTTTTTGTTTATTTGGTTGGCTGCAGCTTGGCACACTGATTTTCCCCAAGGCAGAATAGGTGGATCTGCTATGAGAATTACTCCAAAATTGAGACTACTTTGAACAGTTTCACCAAATAATTTAGCTGTAGAATGGATGGTTTCAGCGAATACGTTCCCAATTTCGTCGGATGCAAACCGCCGTCTTTTCCGAAGCTACGAGACTGCAGAACGTCCCATCTTATTTGTTTGCTTTTTCCTTCTGTGCTCTTAGTGCCAACGCGTCTCTCAAATTTGAAGAGCATCCTGTGCTTCTCTGACATAATTCTTTACCGCCACCATATATGCACTGTCGGTGCATAATATTGCATTAGGATGACCCAGCGTATCGCCATATCATTTTGTTCTCAATCAGTCAGCGTTCTTGTATATGAAACTTCACAACTTCTCCTCACCTTTTTGGTGCCGATGCTTTAGTTGGCAAAGATGACAGCCCTAATAAAACGAGGAAGTTTACTGCTTGTCAAAAAGGGAGGCAGTGCAGTTCACACTGCTGGTTTAGGAGACAATAGATGGCCACCAAGACAGCGAGCACGCAAAAAATTGTTAAGCCAGTTTAGTGAGGAACGTGTGCGAAAACTTTTCAAGTTGCCTGCTTTGGAAACATTGCCCTGTACTAGTCCAGAAAGGCTCCTGGAGAATATGATGAAAAACTGGGAGATGGAAGAGTTAACATAATATGATGCAACACCTTGACTGTCTCACTACAGCTGCTTGCGATAGATAGTGCTGTGTAATGAAACCAGTCAAGCGCAATGCGAGTAGAACGGAAGTGACACATATAAAGGAAACCATCCCAGAGCTGAGAAATATAGCGCATATTTAACATCAAGCATATTTCTGAAAAAGAATACCGAAAATGTTTCGAATAAGTCAATGTACATGAACTACCATAGATATATTACGCCAGAGAGCGGTCCGGCACCGCCCCTGCTTCTGAAAAGGCATCCCTTGAATAGGGAGCTACGCCAACAAAAGGCGGTATTAGCTTGTGGAAAAAGGGAAAAGTGACAACAGCTTTCTTTGCACACTGTCATGCGTCGCACAGGATTTGTACCGCTAATTCCGCTTTCCAGGCGCGCACGTAATGACGTAAACTCAACGGATAATTCGACAGCATTTTTTTCCAATTCACATGCTAACTTCGAAGCCTAGAAACACGAAACTGGACTTCTATGAGCATTCAATTCAACGCGAAAACGCGCAGTGTAGATTGGAAGCGTTACCACTGTGAACTTCTAACTGCATGCAATACCACCATTTTTACTTCGTTACTCGACATTCCTGCATTCCCACGAATCACTGTAACAAATTTCTAACAAGAGTGGCCTGAAATGGTTATTGCGCGGCTTTTTGTTGTGTGTTGCCATATATTTTGTACATTTATTTAGGCTGATATCTGCACAATCATCTCAATGTGCTACGTGGCAATGTAGTCTGAGCTGAAAGGTACACTTACCACACCTAGTTTTGTGAAAATTCGTATCGCCGTCGTTAAATAAACATAACAGTTCTTGATCACCAGAGCATTCGTGGTGTTTCTTACACTGCTCATTCATCTCGTCTTGTGCTGGAAGGGAACGCAGCATTTGCTGAATGACATAATTTCATTGTCGTAAGTATTTATATTAAAATGAAATTATTTGAATAAACGTGCCGGAAGTTCACACAGGCGACAAAGTTTCATGTGCAACAAGTTTCACTTTACTGTATTCTAATGTGCCAGGCGCACTTATTGCAGTCCCTTCGGAAAGGAAATACCACAACTTAACAAAGTCAAATGAGCACCTGTTCAAACTGTCGCAACTATTTGGAAACTGTTGAAGTCTTGGTCTATCAGATGCGTTAACCCAGTGACTATGTAGTTGCACTGCCGAGGTCGACTACAATGGTTCGATCGCGGCCGTGGCAACCACGTTTCGATGGGCCGTAGTTCAAAAGGTCGTCCATTTAGATTTGGGTCCACAGTAAATAATGCAAGGCTGTCAAAATTATTCCGTGCCCCTGTGATGGCGGGCCTCATAATTAAATCGTCGTTTTGGCAAGCATGATCCCGGAAAATAATTATTTATGTCTCGTTTTTTGGCGTTTCTGAAGCCTGTTAAAGCTGTAGCGCATCTTGTCTGCTCCTCTTCCGTCTCTCCGTGTACGCTGCAGTTCCGCCACAAATCTAGACTTACATCAAAATTTGCGTCAGCTGAAAACAAATACATTGCTCAAAGTTGAATTTGATAAGATGAGGCAACCATCCTCCAGCATACATCACCATTGCTCAGCACTGAGTTTAAAAGTTATAAATTACCTTAAATTCCCCCTTTTACAGAGAAAATTGATGGAGGCTCGGTCTCCCAGTGCTATTGACGTCCGCATTTTTCGCCGCTAATCGCCGCAGGACTCTCTTACTGCTGGGCAAAAATATGAATAAGCCCCGCGCCCTTTCGAACATTGGTCTCACAGAGGTTTCACCTATCACACTGTCCAGTCTAGTGTCAGCAAAGAGCACCTGGAAAGTGCAGTCGCCGCGCTAATTTGCTGACGCCACATTCCGCAGGCGATCCATAGAGCAGGGCTGAGGCGAAGCAGTTGACACAAAAGCAGTGGTGAAATAGGAACTGCGAGAGAATTTACATCGAAATGAAGTTTTCTGCCCGCTGGGCAGAAAATTGCTTCACGCGTACCTGTGGATGTCTGCTCACTCCAGTGCTGCACCAATGAGTGCTAGATTTAGCGGGCACAGTATTGTGCCTCCGCTGATGCTATAGCAGAAAGAAAAATTCACCAAGAAAGCTACGATACGCAGACGCGCTTTCATTAGCTACCAAAATTCCCTGCGCCTGAGGTTGAACTAAAATATTTGTGGTAAGTAAGTGCTATACTTCATCCGCTGACCGGCTACGCTAAGGTTATGCTCATGATCAAGATTGAGTGAAATATTTCCGTACTAAAATTCCTGCATAACATGTTCTTGCGAATATTGCCGTTCACCTATAAAACCACATCACAGTGAAAATAACGAAAACGGAGCTACAGGGGTGGCTGTGCGTGCGATTTGATATTCAATAGCATTTTCATTAGTAATAAACTTCGTATGAGTGAAGCAAACAGGACACAGGAGTCACTGAACTCCAAACTGTTTACCTCGTGAAACTTGTGAAACCTTGCATATTCAGTAAGAAACAACAAACAGCTCATTTTACTCCATGCCGGCAGACCAAGAAACGTCAATTCATTAGATGATTACCCGACTGTGCGTGAGATTACGCACATCACTGCAAATCTTGCTACGCCAGGATAAATTGAGAAGGGAGAATAAGCCATGTCTTTCTACTTCGACATCTTATCAGCATCATCGCCACAGAATACTGCGGGCAGCTAGCTCCAGAATGGGACGTCTGCGATAGTTTGCTTGAACCGTTACAGGAATACGCGTTGGAGGACTTAGGGGGTATAATAAAGGGCCAGCTCTCATGTCACTGCTTCCCCATGTGGGCGGACCTCCAAGTTTTTAAAGCTATGACTTAGTCAAATGTGGTTTAGTGGTGGCGCAGGCTAAGGCTATGCTGCGGCAAACACGAGGTATTTAAAATTGCGATTTATGAAGAAAAAGGCTGTGTTGATTTATACTCTGCGTAAAAAGCCAGTGTCATCTGAAAACTTACGCACGTGAGGTATTTTTATGAACCAGGAAGTGCAGAACCTTAGCGGAAATGACAGGCCAGTGCCGACGTTAAAAAATACCTCGTCATTGTGCGTGATGGTTCAAATCGTTCAATAAATACATGCCGATCATGCATCTCCCTCTCGCGCCACCTGAGCTGGAGACACGTGCCCGTGAAATGGAGCAGCACTAATACTCTTTCAGACCACGTGGAAGTGTGCAGAACATGGAGAAGAAGAAGAAGAAGCAAGCGGCCCAATAGGAGTTGCTGCTGTCTAGCCGGTCCCTGGAAGATCAGCTACGACTGATCCGATAAGCTGGCCGTACGGTCCGTGCAAGTGGAGCCTTGGAATACGGGCACCACTTTGTCGGACAAGCTCCATTCTTCGCCACCCCCCTAACCCCTCTGAGGGACTGGGGTAGGAGCATGTCCAACTACTGTCTATATTAAATTTTTCTTAAACTACTATTTATGTATCTCTATTCTGTCTCTTCCTGTGCCGTTTTCACGCTCATCATTAACCTAATTCGCAGCTTATTGATACTGTATTCGACGTGCGACTACGCCAGCCTTTTTTTTTTACCCTTGGTACTTGGCTTATTTTGTCTCTTTTCAGGGTGGGGCTCTCTGAAATGCATCCCTCGCCCCGATTGTCCCGTTGCCCTTTCATGCTACTACGAGGCATAGGTCATATTAGTCGCGACTGCTCCCATATTCTTTAAAACACAAACTGTTGCTAGGGAGATGCGGCCGCTGCGTGGTTGGTGTTATTATAGCGATGCTCCCTGAGAAGCATCCAATAACTGGAGCTAGAGCAGGTGCAGCAACATACGGGACCAACGAGCATCGGGCCCACCATGGGATGGCACTGCGAAGTCGCTCGTAAGATTCGCGAAGAGTGCTTCAATTTTTTGTGCCGCTGCGGTCAGTAGCAGCCGCGGTAGCATGAGAGCTGCTCTCTGTCTCTCTCGCGGTGCTGCTACTCCTGACTTGCCTCAGAAATGTATTATGGGGCATTGTCGAAAGGCCTCCACAGCCAGTGTCCCTCAGGTCTAAAGCCCCCGTATGCCCTTCCAAAGGCAGCCGTTGGTGTTCAGCAAAGAGATTTCTGGCCGCTGGAATGCCTGCGACAGTGTCCGTTGAGGCTTTTGGCTTTGCGTTTTGTTGCACCAAACGTTAAAATTTTATGGTGAATCGGAAGTGGGAAAGCTGACCTGAACTAGCTCTAGGCTAAGCAGCTGGCCAGAATACATCTCAATAGCGTTTTGTGCTACGTGATAGTGCCTGCACAGTAAAAGTAGTCCCGGGTCCTTGAGACAAGCTTTATTAGGGCAAACTTATGTCCGGTCGGGATAACTACTGTGGCGGCGAAAATCGACGCGGGAATGAAGCCCACGCTGATATTCATTTATACACGTACACGCCCACTCGAAAGCACTCGGCATGAGTCCAATAATGAAACACCGCGAACAGCAAACTGGTAAAGATGGGCAACGCACTCGTGAAGCATACAAAGAAACGCGATAACACTTTTTTAAGGGGGCCTCCATCAACAAGTAACACTACACGACATTAGGCGTGTGCTTGTGACACCATGGCATCATTGCAAGATACCACATGCACTAAATGTAACGCGAACTTCGCCGCTGATGAAGCCTCAATGTCTCGTTGCAAATGTCTTGGCGCCTATCACTTAGGCTCATGTTCAGGGATTCTCGAATCCAAGTTCAACTCAAAGGTGAGCAGAGCAAGAAATCTGCAAAGTTGGCGGCTCAACTCAGAAAGAGAGCGATGAGTCTACTATTCCCACCGTGCTATTGACATCAGCCGAAAACTTGATGAACTGCTTCCTCTGATGAATGGCGTTCAAGACATGGAAGAATCCCTGAACATGATGGTCAATAAATACGACACCATTGTTTCTGATGTTGCGAGTCAAAATGGTGAAATTAAGAATCTGAACAGCAGAGTGTCCAAACTTCACGAAGTTGGTGCCAGCGCAGAAATAAGAAAGGTTTCTTGTGCGGTTAACCACGTGGAATACCACAGCACGAAATTGAACACTGAGCTTCATGGCATCCAGAATAAACACAACGAATGCTTAATGCCTCAGGTTAACGCTATCGCGCCATAACTTCAGCTCGCACCATTATCTGAGCAAAGCGTATCTGCGATCCACCGGCTGTCCTATAGCTCAGATAAGGTGCGTGGAATCCTCGTCAGTTTCTCGAATCAATCGACCAGGAATCAATGTCTTGATAAACGTAAGGATTCGCCAACTGTTAACAACGGCGCGTGCATGATGGAAAACCTAACTGCGCAAAACAGGGCCTTACTGTATTTGGCTAAAGTGTGGGCGCATGAGCACAATTTTTGCTATGCGTGGCACCGAGGGAGCAAAATTTTCTTCCGAAAAGAAGAGGACGATCATGCGCACTTGATAAAATGCCTCAGTGCCCTTGCCAAACTTGTTTCTTGAATTTCTGCTGACTTTTTTGTACACGTCAACCGTCTCTTGTGCTCATTGCGTGTGCCCTTCTGACTTGTTTAACTACTTTGGGCCTACTCACCCGAAATGGTGTAAAACGCGTTCATCTGAATTTCAGTATGCTTCCAATAAACATGATGAGCTCAACGCATTTTTTAGCAGTCTAAGTGTCTCTTTCGAATTTATGATGTGGTCAGAAACGTGGCACCACCAAAACTCGGCCGTTTGGCGCCCTCTGAATTACAGTTGCTTCACGCAGTCGAGGACGATTACACGTGGCGGTGGAGTTAGTATTCTGGTTTGAAATGAATTAGTAGTGCAGCGTATAGAATATTTCTTTACTGTCACCAAAGATCATGGGGTCCTTTTAGGTATATGCCCAAATTTATTGGTTAGTGTATGGTATTGGCCACCTGATGGTAACATTGAGCGCTTTTTTTTGTTCCTTTAAAACTTATTCACTTATATCTCTAATAATCACTATGAAGTTATTTGGGTTGGCAACATTATTATTGACCTACTTGCACTAACCCCTTGTGTCGTGATCTTAAGCTCTCATTAATTCTTACGGTTTTCCAAATGTTATCTTGGTGCCGACAACAGTGAGTGGCCACACAGCCACCTTTATTGATTTATTTTTTACCAATTTCCCTGAGCGTAATACAAAAGTTGGCGTTTGTTTTCTTGTTTTGAGTGATCACATGCCAATTGTTTGCAGTGTAAACAGAAAAATTAAAGGAGCATCCCCATGTCAACATTCCACCCGGCTAATTACGTCTGCGAATGCAGAAATTTCACGATGAACTGCGACATATTGACTGGAGTTAAATTTCTCAGTCATACTGTGATGACTTCGCGTATGAAACTCTCTTGTGCATATTATGTGGGCTATACGACTAGAATGTTTCAACTCGCACTAAAACAAAGCGCTCCTCAATAATAAAATAACTATGTATCACGGCAGAACTATTCCAAGAAATCAAAGAAAAAATTGGCTGTATATCAAGTTTATCGTGTCTCGTGAAATGCCAAACGTAAATACGTTTAAGAGATACCGTAACAAACTTAATAAGCGGCTGCGACTTGCTAAGATTCACTATGATAATGAGTATTGCGAGTCCTGTTCGAGCGATAAAAGGAAAGTAAGGAAGAAAGTCAATTCGATACTCGGCCGTTTGTCTGATGCCCTACTTCCTGTTAATAATATTCCTTTTACTTCCTGTTATTATTGAGAAAGACAGGGTTAATATTAGCACTGAAATGTTACCTGGTGTTTCAATGATTATTTCGTTACCCACTAATAGCAGTGATTGGCGTCATAAAAGCCGCGCCTCTTGACACCGTTTTTCTTCGGCCGAGTGATGAAAGTGAACATATCTGCATTTTTTTTTTCAATTTTAAAAGAAAGTAGCACGTGTGACAGATAACTTGCAGATGATATCTGATAAATATGTTCTCTATGTACCAGTGTTAACGCCTATTTATAACTTATCACTCGCTAGTGGTGTATTTCCACGTAAAATGCAAACTGCAACAGTCTTAGCTTTATTCAAAAAAGGTGATAAAACAGCGATGTCCAACTAGAGGCCAATATCTATACTTCCGACCTTTTCGAAAGCTTTAGAAAAAATAATTTTTAGCCATGCATCTAACTTCCTTGAAAATAAAACCTCTTCACTGACTCGCAATATGCCTTTCGCAAACATAGATAGACGCAGCTTGCACTTCTTCAGCAGAAAGAACATATTTTACAATGTTTGAGGACCGCCCGCTTACTTTTGGTGTATTTATTGACTTTAGTAAGGCATTTGACTCCGTCAATCAAGAACTGTTATTAAACAAACTTACTAATTACGCTATCCAAGGTGTCGCTTTAAAATTATTTCCGACGCACTCGCAGCACAGATGCCAATCTGTGTCCGTTAACAAAAAATCGTCCAAAATTATTTGTGTTACGACACGTGTTCCCCAGGGCAGTATCCTTGGGTCACTTCTCTTTAATCTTTACGTCAATGATATCGTTAATATTGATGCCGATGCCAAATTTATAATGTATGCCAACAACACTACTGTCCTGTTTTACGTAGTAGTTCTGCGTACACCCGCAAGGTGGAGAGAAGTAATTAATAAAGGGAAATCAGACATCCACCCTTTCGTAGCAATTGCTACAAAGGAATCCCAACGGGTTCTTCGAAAGAAAAGCTTCAGAGTTGGAGTACCTTTGTAGCAATTGCTACGAACGAGTGGATGTCTGATTTCCCTTTAATAATAACTGTCCTGTTTTCGTCCTATAATGATCCGGAGCAAGTATAAGTGGCTAACTCTTGTTTGGAAAAAAATATATTATGGTCTCTAGCAAATGGCCTCAAGATTAACGCTGATAAAAGAAAGGCAGTTCTATTTCAAGAGAAGAATAAGAATATGTGTCTTTGTAGGGACGTGGTGTTAGGGCCTCCTCAAATTGAACTCGTCCCTTTTGTGAAAATACTCGGAATCTTTTTTGATGAAAATATGAGCTGGAGCGATAACATTGATTTTCTTGCCTGCAAACTCTCCCAATTTACTGGACGCGTTTTCTCGCTTCGCTATATGCCTTGGAAGATTAAAACGCTAATTCGCAATGCTTTGTTTGTGAGCCACCTTCATTATTGCTGCCTCATTTGGGGCGCCACATCTGCCACAAATATTAACCGTTTCCTTGTAATACAAAACAAAATTGTTCGCGTAATTATTTATATGCCGTTTGACTCCCCATCTGAGCTTATACCTAAATAAATTAGCGTAATCAAATTCAGCGATATGTTTAACTACTACCTTGCTCTCGGATACTTAAAAGAAACCAAACAGAACTTACGCCTTGTTTCACCTCTGGCTAGATTAGAACACAACCTCCCATGTTCTAACACCAGGTCCCCAGAATACGGGAATGTGCCGCATGTGCGTTCAACTTATTGTAACCCGGTGATTTCCTACACTCTCTCCGCTTTTCTGAATATTATCAGATCTGCGTCCATCCATGTACCTAATTGTTCTCGCTGACAACTGTATAATTTCTAATTCCCCAAGAATTAGGTCTGATCATATACCTAATCTTCTTTTTTAGGAATTTTGTGTATCTATATATGGATATTGGTTGTTTTTCCCTAGCTGTGTGATGTTCGAAGCAAATTTGTGTGAAGGGCACCTATGTGCTCTGTGCCCTTACTCTCTCTTTCCTTTCTCTTTTTTCGTTCTACCTCTTTCCCTTTTTCTTTTTTTCTTTCTCGATCTGCGCTGTCGGCTTCCTTTTGGACCTTCTGGTTATTAGGACCAGTCAACTTGCTTTCTTCTGGCAACTTTTTTCCGAATTCCTTGGCACTTTGTACACTTGTTTTCATGAATGCAGGTATTATTATTTTATTATTATTAATGCGGATCGCAGCGGAGTATGAAAGATGATGATAGCGAAGAGAGCGTGAGAAGGAATGCGGAGGAGGAGAGCATGGGCAAAGGGTGGGAAGAAAAGCGGAGTGCCGCACAATACGTGCTCCATCGAGGCTACATACAACGAGTTGGCGCCGTAGTGCCATGCGCCGTCATCCGGTTTGCAATGACGTCAATACTTAGATATGTGGAGGTCACGTCCGCGGATACAATATATGCAAACAAAGCCCTGGCGTGGGCTTCTGGCCCACTGCGCGCACGCTACTTCCTCTGTTCGTCTGTGGCACCACCGCTAAAGAATGCACTGTGCATGTTTGTGTTTTGTGTTTGTGAATGCATATTTGTGCAATTTATGAAATGCAATTTGTAAAACATCCTTATATGTATATATATATATATATATATATATATATATATATATATATATATATATATATATATATATGTGTATATTATCTGATTAAGAAGTTTGACACGGTCTCGTTTAAGAATTCAATTTTTGTATTCATACTGTTTACTTTTGAGGTTTTATAATGTATGCGCGTTCGCTACCACATTGGCATAGGGAGCTCATCATTACCCAGCCTTCCCATACAGTGGCATGTAACAAACAACGCGGATGGGTCTCTCAGTGTAAGAGGTTTGTGATGCAACGCACAGTAGCTATGGCCACCTCAGTTGGTCACTAACAATGGAAACAAGAAATTGAAACGAAAACCCAAAATGTCAAAACGAAGACAAACAACAATAGAAGAAAGAAGCCTTTAACATGCGTACTTACGTCGATTAGCTGCGGCAACAGCAGCCGCCGGATTGACCGATTCGCCGCCGTAAACAACCGGTACGAGGACCAAGACAAGTAATTTCAAAGCCAAATCTGTGTAAAAACATTGGAGTTTAAATCAAAGGGAGGCTTAATTTTTCACCTCATGTTCAATGCCTACTAATTCACCCGCATGGAATTTTTAACACCAATGGCAAATATTATACCAAGCACCAAAAACACGCACTCTATATAAAGCCTATTATTCCACGCTGTTCTTTTCAGTTCCTCTATTTAAGAAGGGTGTTTGGGGAAGGTGGAGAAGGAGAAATGTTAACCACATAGGTAACACTCTTTAACATTTTGAATGCTGCAAGGTGCGCCATTAGCTGCTCCCTGTCATCCTTGGAAGGGAACTTTCATACGATGATGAGAAATTAGAGACGCCTTTTCCGTGCTCCATCCGGAAACACGCAAGTGCACCTCTTCCTCTTAACAATCACAACATCCCTTCTGTTATTGACGCAGTCGTCAGGCCTGATTCACCCACTCGTCATCCACCTCGTCCATACAGGATCCTGATGGTGATCATTCTGTCACTTCTTTTTGCATTACCTCACAGACTTTGTCCCCGCGATTTCTTTCGTGACATGTTCCTTGACGCCCACGTCTACTGCGAATAAAATTCTTTTGCCACTTCACGAACTTTCAGGGGACAATATAATGGTCTATGTCTCTAATCGTTCTCCCGCCATCTTGGATTATTGGGAAGGTCATGGTGCAGAAGGTCAGGCATCGGGCTTGCTGTGCTAAAGATTTCGTGATCAAAATGAAGCGTCGCAGCAACTTGGGTCACTGAATACAAAACACTGCGCATGGGCCGCTCCTCAATAAAACTTTTTCACCGCTATCTTCGGTCGCTGCATATCTGCCGGTCTTCAAGAAACTACTTTGACGCTAATATGGCATTATATGGATTCACATGGCTTGGACCACTGGGTAAGTGCAGCATTTGATGAACAGCTTTGACGTAACCTGGGTGTCTGGATATGTTGCACTTTGTGGAACGAAAAATACGCCAATACAATTTTTCCGGTACGGGAACATTCGAACCCTCCTCATATATGTATGTTCCCACCAATGTTGGCTAAATATTTATTGAAACACGCGGCATTCCGCAGACTTCGCTGTGGTTTCACTGGATGGCGTCGGGTGTTTCGAGGGATAATTGAGAGACGATCCTGACTTCACACACACACACACACACACACACACACACACACACACACACACACACACACACACACACACACACACACACACACACACACACACACACACACACACACACACACACACACACACACACACGCACACGCACACGCACACGCACACACACACACACACACACACACACACACACACACACACACACACACACACACACACACACATCAAACAACGCCGCTTGGCGGCGGGTATGCCTTTTCAATATGTCCCTTCGGCGATATTGCCAATACCCTGAGATTCATGGCAGATAGGTACTGCGGCAGTTTTTCCTTCCATCCTTTCCATGCAAACTGCCGTCTCAGTTTTTTCTCATTTCCTTTTCTGTTTCCCCGTCGTGTAGCGTGCCTCGATTGCAGGGGCTACTGGCCTTGGTATCGAGGTGCCCTTATAATGATTGACCCAAATAAGCTAGAAGATAACATTGATCTCAGTGTGAATAACAATGCATTCAAAAACCACGTGAAGGAATTGCTACTAAGACAGGGTCTGAGAGAGTAATTATTGCAACATAAGTATGTGAAAATCGCGTTTTCTTCTTCACGTGCACACATACACGTTTAGGATAATAGGCTACATTTCAGTGTGTTATTGTAATTTACGTACACAACCTGTACTTTACTGTTTGTGGGAAGGTACAGAAAAAGCAAAAGGACGGAAAATGGGAACGTTTATCATTTCACCGTCTATAGTAACAACCAACTGTGACCCAATAATTTGTCAAATTCTATTGATGCAAGTTTGTGTGTAAACTCATGTACAATGTGTGAAAATATGTAACGTTATGTGCGTTCTCTCGCTACGGATGAACTGCTACTAAATGATGTATAATACACGCGTATTTTGCGGGTACTTGGGTCCCTGTCAGGCGCTACCTTACAAAAATGACTTTAGACTGTCTATAGAAAATCTATAGACATTTTATAAACAACCTTGCCTTTCTACAGATTTGGACTTTTGTTGATACAAAGTCTATAGACTGTATATAGACAAAAGTCGATAAATTTCTGTTCCTTTTTCTCTATTCTCAGTCTATAGACAGTCTATAGAAAAAAGTCGATATGGTGTTCGTTTTTTTTGTCTACTTTCCCACAACAGAAGCCTATAGACAAAAGTCGATACTGCCTCTATTTATCTTTCTCTGTAATTTGTCTATAGACTTTCTATACACGAAAGTCGATAACAATTCTATTTCCTTTTGTCTATACGACGTGTATAGATGGTCTATAGAAAAAAGTCGATAAGGTGTTTGTTTCTTTTTTCTCTACTTCCCCTCAGTAGACTACCTATAGACAAAAGTCGATACAGGCTCTATTTATTTTCCCTGCTATTTCTCTGTAGCCTTTCTATAGACGAAACTCGATAGGATCGCTATTTCTTTTTGTCTATTCGCAGTCTATAGATGGTCTGTAGAAAAAATTTGATAAGGTGTTTGTTTCTTTTTTGTCTACTACCTCTCCATAGACTACCTATAGACGAAAGTCGATACAGCCTCTATTAATTTTTCTCTGTTATTTATCTATAGACTTTCCATAGACGAAAGTCGATAAGCTTTCTATTTCTTTTTCTCGATTCGCTGTCTTTAGACCGTCTATAGAAAAAGTCGATAAGGTTTTGTTTCTTTTTTGTCTACTGCCCCTCTACAGACTACCTATAGACAAAAGTCGATACCGTCTCTCATTATCCTCGTTCATTCTTCGTCTTTAGACTGTCTACAGACGAGAGTCGATAAGGTGTATATTTCTTCTTGTCTATTCTTACTCTACGTAGTTTTGAAACACGCACATGCATACATTCCCCCCCCCCCCCCCCCCCCACACACATATATATTGCTGCGCGACCGGCCACTCGAGTCACATTGCGTGTAGTCGCGCACTTCTTCGCGCTCGGAAAAACACTTCTATGGAGCACGCGTTGAACAGAAACCTGTATCAGGAGTTTCTAATGTTGTTTACAATTTTAATATTGAGAATTTTCATTTAACATAATTGAGAAATTAATTAACACTAATTGCCTAATCAGGGGAATGCAAAAGATCAATCTGAGTGCCTCGAAGCAATGGTAAACAACATGACCCTGGTTCTCTCCAGTTACGCAGCATTTGCATATCTAAAAACCTGGCTCAAATTAAGTGAAACACCCCGTATACTTCTTTGCGATACGAATTATTTCCCACGGTTTCCTATATCATCGCCGGTGAAGCCATAGGGTAGGACGTCACCAATGGTCATGTGAACTTGCGTGAGCAGCCCGTATACCGATTGTGGTAAGGCGTAAGATGAAGCATAAAACAGCCGATACTGTAAAATTCTTATTGCTTCAGGTTTACAAGGCGTCTATAGATTGACAATAGACAAACATCATTAATCTGGGTCCAACCTGTGTACGCTGTAACCAAGCGCCTGCACGTACCTGTGGATAATACGGAGCTGCGTTTGATATAAGCCACTGACGTTGTATACAACTGAGATTGCTGTAGAGCCTATTTGTAGACTTCTGTATGCACATAGTGTATACTTCCGCATTTGTTGACCGCATGATATAATCTGCGTAGTCGCTCTCGGCAATCCCAAGACAGTCTTCACAATTGTCATAGCATCACTTTTGCGCCAGTAGAATCAAGAAAGCAAAACGCCGATCCTGTTATGATAATAGATGTTATGAACGCCAACTTCAGCTACGAGTGGATTCCAAACAAGCATCAAGCTAACAGCGCAAAAACCCGTAATGTTGTAACTGAGAACGCGGTCTTGGTGAGTGTGCGATGAACCGATGTCGCGCATGTGGTGTGCGCGTTGTGTGTCGTCCGATTCTCAGATACTTTTCACGTTGTCTTGATATCTCGGCTGCGTCACTAACATCTTGTGGTTTTTTGTTGACTGATATCCTGCACTATACACTCATCAAAGTTTGTCATTCATCACTTATAATATGCACCAATTTCTCCGAGCCCACCTAGTATTTCGCCGGCGGTATTCCTGCGCAGCCACGCATAAGAGTACCTCATTGCCGTACTGATTGCTTTGACCTATCATCGGAGCGGAAAATTAGCACTAACGTACGTGCGGGAATCACATTTGGCGGTACGCTGGAAGATATGCTACAAATGCGCTGTATAGCTCATCGTAGCTGGGGATAATGCGTCTGAAATGCGTCTGAAGCGTCTGAAGGGCCCTGTAACGGTTTTTACAAACAGCGCATTCATCCATCCACACTTTAGCCCACAGCGTTGCTAATACAACATGCCAGCGCATTTCCTTCGTCCATGAAAAAAAATTACCGACGATTACGTTACTTCCTAATGCGAAATTTGAGCGCAGCAAATAAGCTGTTTCACCTTTTCGATAGATTGAGGCAAAGAAATCGAGCAACACATGTATGCGCTATCACAGAATTTTTTTTTTATTTTTCACACGTATTCCTTTAACAAAGACTCCACTAACAGTCCTTGACAGTCATGAAGGAAGCTTTGTGCTTCTGCTTCAGCCTCGCTTACTGCTGGTTGCTCTCGACGGCGGCGATGAGCCTCCGCTTCGGCGGCGCGAACGGCAGGGTCTTCTCGGCGGCGGCGCTTAGCCTCTGCTTCGGCGACGCGTACTCCTGGATCATCTCGACGGCGGCGACGGTAAGCTTCTGCTTCGGCGGCACGCACCTCTGGATTCTGACGGCGACGGCGCTGGGCCTCTGCTCTGGCAGCTCGTTTAGCAGCAGCAGCAGCAGCAGCAGACGGAGGACTTCCATCGGTCGTCTCGCTCATGGCTCAGAAAGAACTGGCAGATAATTTCGCAGTGGCGAACGGCAGCGGCAATTTCGGCTCGGGCGGTGCACATATACAGATCCGCCGCCACCGATCTGGCTCTCTGATTGCCACCGCACAGGGCGAACGGCAGCGGCAATTTCGGCTCGGGCGGTGCACATATACAGATCCGCCGCCACCGATCTGGCTCTCTGATTGCCACCGCACAGGGGTTGCATTGGAGGAGGAGCGAAGAAAGGAATTAAGTTCGAGCCGGCGCTTTGACAACCGGAGACTCGCAGGAAGAGGGGGGAGGGGGGCGGCGTGTACACCCAGCGGCAAACGATGGGGGCAGAAGCGCGCGCAGCAAGCGGACAACACGATAAAGGGAGGAGGGAAGAGATAGCAGCGACTGACTGATGCCGCTGACGCCGACAGTGAGTCAACCCCAGCTGCGGAGTTGGTTTCAGGGACAACGCCGCCGATGCCGACACAAACAATATGATACCCTCGCTTCCGCAGCGCTAAGAACCAGGTCTAGCCGTGGGAAGGTGGTCACGTATTCGTCGACGTGCCGGGGCCTACGTGAAATAACCGGCGCGTCGGCAACTGAAGAGCACCCTATCCGCCACACAAGAACAGGGGGGGGGGACCCTTTCCTCCTCTTTCTGCATGGCGGCGACGGTGTTCTATGCAGTCACGTCATCTTGACTCTCTAGCGGCGTCAGCGGCATCCAGCGGTATCAGTCGGCCGCTGCTAGCGCTGGGGGGATGAAAGGGGGGCGGAGCTGGTTACGAGGCCGACGACAACGCCGACGACGACGCGAAACCCAGGAACGGACGCCAAAGAGCTGCGCTCTAAAAAGACGAAAGATGGAAAAGAAAAGCAACCCGTTCCAGCGCGCATGGCGCGCAGATAGAGAAACAGAGAACAAAAAAAGGAACAGGAAAAGGCGCTCACACTCCTAGGCGCGCGCACGCCCAGCGGGCGGCACTCCTGCGCAAGCGCGGAGCTCTTGCGCATGCGCGGCGGTGTGCCGTCTCTCCGCGTCAATTCGAATTCTCAATGACTGCGCCAGGCACGTAAACGCTTGTAGCGGTGTGCGATGTCTGCCTGCACGTTGGTGTCTGTGTATGCGTGTATTCTTTGTGGCATCGCACGTCAACTACACTGAACGGTAAGCTTTAGCAAAGATGTTTTGCGTCAATAGCTCATGATTATGTGTGCGCATTTCATTGTGCGAACCGGATGCATGTAGCGCAGGCGACTCGGGTATAGTGTCGTTTTTCGTTGACATGATTTGATAACGCACTCTTGTTCTCTCTTCTACGATATGGTATGTTTTACGGCGAGCGATCGCTCGGGCTTGTTGATTTTAGCGTTACAGTTTAGGTGCGTAAAAAAGAAAGTACACCATGTTTTACCTTGATACTGAGCTGCCACTAAGCAGAATGTGTGTGTGTTGGGCAGCCAGTGTGGTAGATCACATTTCGTGGCGCTCGATCCGGCCGCGATGAATGCTGCGCCGTATGTGTAGTGAAATCCTCGTGACACGCTTTACGTATATACCTCGAAATTGTGTTAGCATGAAGAATTTTCAAACAGACACGTATAGGTGAATAACTGCTAGCGTACTCGGATGAAAGGCCGTGTTTGCGGGGCCTGTATCAGCAGTGCGTGCGCTGCCGTTTTTGTATAGTTTAAAAGTAGCAGTATTTTTAATGTTCCTGGCAACCAATCTAAATAATTTAGGGAAGTTACCGCAAGCAAAACACGAGACTTGAAGAAATATCTAGCAGAAATATCTAGATTCACCGAATTTATTTATATGCAACCACAAACGCTTTTGAAGCATGAAACCTGCGATAAGCTCAGTCACTCGCAGCTTCGCAACTCAGCCGAAAAAATTAGAGAACAATAAATTAGTCGCTCCGGGAAGCAGCTTTACACCTTTCAAACTGAAGGCATTGCGTTTGACGGTAGTTGGAAGATTTATTTTTTATCTCTTTTATAAATAGTTTATCAGCAGAGTTTATCTTTCGGGCTATATGAAAAGCGTTAAGCGCGTTTCGATGCTTCGGCGTTATGCAGGTTACGTGCTGTTAATCACCCGGCAGCTGCTGGCGCAGATTCGCATTGTGCCAGTGGTGCTTCGTATGAAGCCCTTGTCGTGCGTAATAAGTGTTCCGGTCTTCATTACTGTTGCATGTAGTGCCATTATCTTGGACAGACTATATATTATATGCGCTGTACAAAAGAAAAAAGAGTCAGATTATCCATTTGGTGGTCTTTTCTTAGTAGATAACACACAGAGTATTCAAATAATTTAGCGGACATTGCATTTGTTCTACCCTTATCAACACAACTAAGAGATTGTAAGATGTTTTAATTGGCAAGTAACGTTATCTATACGCCCCCATTCATGTGCATTCTACTGAAAGTGTGGCAAATGTATTCATCTCGAAGTATGAGAAAGGAGACATTGCAGACTGTTCGAAGCGGAAATAAATTGCAATTCTTAACGTGATTGTTCAAAACTGCGGTCACTATGCTGAGCATGTTCATTCGGCACGGGCATATTGCATTAACACCTGAAAAATATCCACAGTCGATCGAGCCGGGTATCTTTGTTTCAACAATTACTATTACAGGAATAGTTTGGGATTCTCGCATTTCTTTTACTTTTATAGATACGCTGTGTGTCACATGAACCTGTCTTGAAACGAAACGTACCGTTGCTGGCACCGGCGACCATTACGGTTGTCTAACTGCTTATCAAACTCTGACACCAAGGACAACATAGGGGAAATTACTTGTGCTTAACAAATGAAATAAAGAAACGATAAATTAATGGAAATTAAAGTGGATGAAAAAAAACTTGCCGCTGATGGGAACCGTTTCATCCACTTTAATTTCCATTAATTTATCGTTTCTTTATTTCAATTGTTAAGCACAAGTAATTTCCTCTGTGTTGTCCTTGGTGTCAGTGTTTGTTGGCTTCTTATGATATGACTAATAAAAATCGGGCCCCTCGCTTAACCCCCTTTCTTCTCCTTGTTTATCATACTGTAATATAACAAAACATCATAATGGTACTGATTCATATTGCCATGTAGTCTTTAGTCACAGGTAAACAAAGTTAACTCGAGGCATAAGTGATAAGAGCAAACGATATAGAAAATAACTATTGAACCGTAAAGATAACTAATTGAATAGTGTTCCCTCACATTGTTGCATTTGCTTTACATGTGTGTCTGTGTCCTTGTCTTCCGTGCTGTACTCGTGTGGCCATCAATTACGAACTTGCCCAAGCCCTTCTCAGCTTTATTAAACAAGGGATTCAAGTGAGTTGAATCTAATACTGCATGTCAAGTGACTGACGTGTTATTTGTTTTATCTAAATATTATGCACTGGCAGTATTCGACAAGCATTAAACCACAATATTTTTTATTGCAATTAAGCTGCGGGCGTCAATAGATTGCCAGAAAATTCTCATGAGAACAGCCAGGGAAGGCTTGGAAAAAGATCGGGAGATTTTAAGATGGCCACATAGGTATGCTGTCTTGTTATATGTCATACAAAGTTTCCAGAGAATCTCCCTGCTAAATATATTTTTAAAACGCTTCACCTCATTAAAAGTTGAGGGAAATTAGTTCCAATTATTGAAAAAGAAAGAAAGTGAAGCATACTGATGAGGCATTTCTTATTCAATTAGCTTTTTTTGTGTTAAGAGTTCTGAACCTCGAAACCCTAGAAGAATATTTCATCTTTGAAAGCACCTTAAATAATTTCTGTGATAGAATTCATTCGAACGATACTATCAGTTCTGTTTCCTAGGAGGTGCATATCCGTCGTGCCACGACACAAAGTGCTCGTGTGGTATATCGGGTGTTCATGTGGTATACCTAACTTGGAAACCTGTTAGCATGCCCAAGAGGCCTCATTACCTGTAAGAAACTAAGTGACCATATCAATACAATCAGTTCATCGGCCTTCTGTTGAATTTATGGCCAATGACCCATTCATTTAGGAGTTTGAGAAAGACATTTAAGTGTGTATTGAGCAATATAAATTACAATCTTTGTCATGACACTGTGAATACTCCAGTCACGTCTTCTGAGCATATCCCTCTGCACGGGCATACTTTACTACCATCCAAAAAAATGTACAAGGAGTCCAACAGGGTAACGTTTCAGCAATAAATACAGAGATCGTTTGGGATAAGTACATTAATGCATCATATATGAACTTGTCATAAAAGGGAACATACTGTTGCTGGCACGAGCAGCACTTGTGACTGTATAATTCTTCACCATACCATAATATAAAGCATTCTATAAAGGTACTGATTTGTATTGACAAGCATCCCTTAGTTATAGTTAAACGACATTAAGTATTGTTTTAGATGGTTTGAGCAAATATATTAAGCGGCTTAATGAACATACAAAGAATACACACTTGTTATTGGTGCCTCATATTGCTGCATCTGCTTATTTGCAGCATACACCTTGGGACTAATGACAAGAGAGAGAGAGAGAAAATAATGCAGAGAAAGGCAGGGAGGTTAACCAGAGGTAGTTCCGGTTGGCTACCCTGCGCAGGGGGAAGGGTTAAGAGGGATAAAAAGAGAAACAGAGTGGAAGGGGGAGATAGAAAGAAAGGGAGACAAGCACGAACAAAGCGCGTACACTACAGAACGGTAGGGGGCGGCATTCTTAGAGTCTGTCGTGAAGCCCCGTAGACCGCAAGAACGTTAATAGCGCGAGTAAGGCCTTCAACGCGGATGTTCTTTCGGAGCATTGGCCTAAAGCTTTTAGTTCTGAAAGTGGACGATTGTCCAGCTGGTCCAGTACCCTGCACATCACTTGTCTTTCAGCACTGTATCGCGGGCAGACACAGATAATGTGTGCGAGCGTCTCGTCGATGTTACATCTGTCGCACGTGGGGCTGTTGGCCATTCCTATGAGCAAAGCATAGGCGTTTGTAAAGGCAACGCCTAGCCACAGACGGTAAAGCATGGTCTGTTCATGTCGTGGTAATCCAGGTGGGAGGTGCATCCGTATGTCCGGAGACAACGAACGCAACCGACACATGGTGAAAACATTTGAGTCCCACAGGGGCAAAGTACACTCACGGGACATCAATCGCAGCCCAGCCTCAGCGTCTGTTCGCGAAAGCGGAATGAAGACTCGTTGACCACTTTCATGTGCCGATCGGGCGGCTTCGTCGGCTTGGTCATTCCCGCTGATGTTACAATGCCCTGGAAGTCACTGAAAGATTATGTTGTGTCCCTTATCATAGCTTTGATGATATATGTGCCGAATTTCTGAGGCCAGTTGTTCATTGGGTCCGTGGCGCATTGGGCTTCGTATGCACTGAAGGGCTGCCTTGGAGTCACTGAAGACTGTCCATTGTTGCGGTGGTTTGTGCTTAATGAAATCAAGTGCAGCACGGAGCGCCGCGAGTTCTGCACCCGTCGATGTGGTCACACATGAAGTTCTTAATTTGATTTCCTTTGATTGTGCCGGGATGATGACTGCAGCAGCAGCGCTGTTGAGTTTTACTGAGCCATCTTTGTATACATGTTTCCGGAATCTGTGCACGTTGTGAATGTGCTCCAAAGTTGCTTGCTTCAGAGCTTGCAATGGCGCTCCAGCTTTCTTTCTGACTCCTGGAATTGTCAGTTGCACTTGCGGCCGGTGCAGACACCACAATGGATCTGACAATCGTGAAGCGGGCGTAAATTCTGATGGCAAGTACGACTGATGTCTCACAATAGTTTTAGCAAAAGTTGAAAGTGGCCTTTTTGCTGGCAAGCAAGCAAGATGGTGTGAGGGAATCCGAGTTAGGTGTCGGATGTGCGCTCTCAGGACATCTGTATCAATGTAGACTGTCAAAGGCGCGTCTCTGGCTATGGCCACTGTCGCAATCGATGACGTTGTTTTGGGAAGACCGAGACGAGGCCTGAGTGCTTGGGCTTGCACGCTCTGGAGTTTGCGAATATTCGTAGTACAAGTATTACCTATTACAGGTAAGCTGTACCGCAGGAAGCCCAAAAACAGTGCTTGATATAGTTGCAACATTGACGGTACTGTTGCGCCCCAGGACTTCCCGCCGAGAAACGCAAGAAGGTCCACAATGGCGGCCAAACGCTTTGTCATGTACGAGATGTGAGGGCTCCAAGACAAGTCTCTATCAATGATGACGCCAAGAAATCGGTGCGTTCGTCTATATGGTATGTTTTGGTCATTAATCCGCAAAGCATACGGGGACATCGATTTACGAGTAAAAGCAACGACTGCACATTTCTCAGCAGAAAGCTCCAGGCCTTGTCTTCTTAGGTATCTTGACACAGCCGTTGAGGCTTTCTGAAGTCGTGCGCGGACTTGTACACGTGTCACGCCTGAAGCCCATATGCAAATGTCATCTGCATATACGGAGAGCTGTACAGTTTGCGGTAAGGAATCAGCGAGACCAAGGAGCACCAGGTTGAAAAGGGTAGGGCTGAGTACTCCGCCTTGCGGTACACCACGACTGGTATAGCTAGATGGCGTTGGTCCGTCTTCAGTCAAAATAAAGAAAGATCTTCCATACAAATAGTTGCATATCCAGCGAAAGGTGCGTCCACCAATCCCTACAGCTTCTAAGGCGTCCAGAATTGCCTGATGATCTACATTGTCGTACGCACCTTTAACATCAATGAATAGGGCCGCAGTGATTCGTTTCAGATGTTTCTGGTGTTGTACGTATGTTACCAGGTCGATAACGCTATCTATTGACGAGCGGCCACGTCGCAAACCAGCCATTACCTCTGGATAGACGTTGTAGAATTCCAAGTACCATTCTAGCCGTGCAAGTATCATTCTTTCCATTACCTTGCCGACACAGCTGGCCAGTGCTATTGGACGGTAAGATGACAATTCCACCGGGGATTTGCCAGCCTTGAGGAGTGGAACAAGCTGGCTGGATTTCCACGTTGTAGGGACCAAGCCGTCACGCCTTGATGCGTTGTATAGGCCAAGAAGGGCATCTCTGGCCTCTTGACCAAGGTTTACAAGCACAGAGTATGTGATGCCATCGTGTCCTGGTGACAAAGATCGCCTGCAACCAGCAAGTGCGGCCTCCAGTTCTTCGATGGAGAAAGCAGCGTCCATACGAGGATCCCGGGAGCAAGGGGGCACAATGGGAACAGGTGCGCAAGGTGAATACGTGAGCGCCGGACCCGCGATCCTTGCGCAGTAATCTTCGGCTACCTCGACTTCTCGGCGTCCTTGATGTAGGGCTAGAGACTTAAATGGACGACGCTGTTGAGGAGCTGTTCGAAGACCACAGATTTTTCTCCAGACAACCGACAGAGGTTTACGTGGGTCGAGAGACTCACAAAACGACTTCCAGCTTTGATTGTGCAGTACAGCAAGGCGACGCTGAATTTTCTTTTGAATGCGTCTGGCCTCTCTAAGGTCGTAGAGTGATTTAGTCCGTCGGTACCGTCGCTCCGCTCGCCGGCGGATTGCACAGAGGCTCTGTATTTCCGAATCAAAATCTGTGTATGGACATGGACAGAATGTCTATGGACAAGTGTATAGGCTTACAGTTCTATAGACTGAAGTCTACAGAATGTCTATAGACATTCTATAGCCTTTAGTCTACAAAAACAGAACTTTATAATCCGATACACTGTTTTCTATGACATTCTGCAGACAAATGTCTACAAACATGAATTGTAATTAATCCATAGACACTCTATAGACAGACTCAGACTTTTTATAGACTAGTCTATAAAAAGTGTATGGCCATAAGTCTATACACCAGAACACCGTGAAATCTAAGCGCGCCGCCATATTGATGAGCGCCGGTCGCGCCATCGATCCAAAGCGTCGCGAAGTAGCAGGCCTGGGCTGCCACGCTGGGAGATGCGACCCGGCGCGAAAGCGAAACTTGGGCTGTTTAGCTGGGCGGAACGCGTGTTTCGCGTTTTTTGTAACCTGTCATTTTCGCTGTCTCGATTCAATCAAACTTCAAGACCTCATGCAAGTCCGCAATGGCCACACTGAGTGCTGTGCAGACTGCAGAAGCGAATATGTCGGGTAAGTACGCTATTACGTTTGTACAAACCACGCGCTATGTGCTAGAACACGTGTGAGCTTTTTGGCACGTAAGCTGTGAAGGATATTACAGCACTGTGTTGGTGCCATATTTTATTAAAGCACGCAGAACATTGTCCTCTGCACTTTCAGTTTGCTCTTGTTTGTCATGGTCACTATTGGGTTGGCCGCGTTTGGCAACCAACTGGCGAGGTCGTTTGACTGCCTGATTAGCAGACGCCTGCTCTTCACCACCTGCACATTGAAAACAAAATAGATGTTATAGTAAGAAGGGCTGTAGTTCTTTCCCATGCCATCACTGTTGCGAAGATATAAAGTCCTCTCAAAATGAAATAGAATATGCACCAGGCCAATTGTATCGTGCAACCACTTAAGAGTACAAAATTCAGAACACAAGCCTACAGCACTCGAACAAGCAGCATATGATGCTAAACCTGCACTCATTTGAAAATGAGGAACTACAGTAGTTATAATTTTCAACTACATGTGCAGTCAAAGCCCGTTTAACAGGGCGAGCATGACAGATGCAGTGTTGTACAGTTGCACAAACCATGGCAGGGCACATAAAATTACCATCCCTACTTAAAGCTGCATCATCAGGGACCCTTTTGGTACAAGACAACAACCGCACCTGCATTCCAAAAAATTAGCTCCACCAACTGCAGCTACCTGGTATCAGACCTCTTTCGCTTGTGCGAGGCCATATCGGATTGTTGGCGCTCCCTTAGAAAAATCAGTAAAAAACTGGTGAGAACGAGCAAAATTTTGTTACAATAAACAATAATTAAGCAACTTATTTTCTTCGCCATATGAACGGAAAATTTTTGCGCTTTGCCCCGCATAACAGCCCGCACGCAGTTTAGAGCTCAGGAGGTTTAAATGAATTCGTTACGAATGACACCTGCAACACCAGCTCGTAAAGACAGGCGCGCTGCAAGAACACCTTCGGCGACGAGTAGTCGCCGTTTACGTTTTTGTGGACGCATGCTACGTGACGAGCAGACTTCGGTTTACTTTCATTAGCAATAACGCCCACCAGCAGGACAACATACTATTGCCTACAACTTGTCGTTTACGCTTAATGGTCATGCCGTGCACCAGCTGGAAGTATCGCTAACCGCAAACTCAACTGTTCCGCTTAACCGTCGGGAGCTCTGCCTGAATGAAAACACGAAAAGGCTTACCTTCTTGTTATAGCCAAGGCGAAGCACCGGCGCGGGATTCTGCTCTGTAGGCTTGTTGGCCAGAAAGTGCTCGGAGCAAACCTGCGTGTTACACATATTACATTCGTAGGGCGCAAAGTTCAACGTGGCACCAAAATATACACAGATCGAATACTCACTCGTGCATTTTCACTGGGTTGGTAGTTCTTCCTATTCACTGCAGCTATCCACCGGTGGCACAGCTTGTCACTCTGCGTTGCGGATGGAAATCGGTGCAGGCTGAAAGCACTGCACCGGCACGATTCCCTACGTGTATTGTGCTCTTCGCAAACAGCGCTGAGCAACCTGCTCCTTTTCCGCTGGTTATTTTGGCAGCCAAACACGACGAAATGATGCCCAGATGACTTCTTGTACTTTGGATCCGCGTGAACGGGCACATTTCCGCACTTTGGAGTCCTAGAGCTGGCGCTGGCCATGTCTACTGGTCGCCGGCGAACACACTTTGGCAGCCCAGTACAATATGTCGCTGATCGACCGGGCAATCCGGGTGCGAGAATATGCGTTCGGTTAGTCTGGGTGCGAGGCTAGCGTATTCTGGTCTATAGACAGCCTATAAACTCAGACTTTTTATAGACTAGTCTATAGAAAGTATCGCCATAAGTCTTTAGACTGTCTAGACAGTGTATAGACAGTCTATAGACTCAGACTTTTTATAGACTAGTCTATAAAAAGTGCATGGCCATAAGTCTATAGACTGTCTATAGACACTCTATAGACTTCATAGACGAATGTCCATAGACGGTCTAAAACAGACTTTCCTTAGACGGACTTTCTAAAAAAATTTTTGTAAGGGCTGCGCGCCTTTTGCTCCTACGCCTTTCTTGAAATTGAATTCAAAACGAGAATAAACAATCGTTCATTCATTCAAAAAAAGAAAAATCAATTAATGATCATTTTCTTTATCGTGCTCATTGCCATCCGCTTCGGAAAGAGCAAAGTACAACCCTGCTTCAGGTATTCAACATGAGTGTGAGTCTTTCTATGTGTATAACAATTTCTTAACAATAAACTTTTAGTCTTGAGTTAATGCTGGTGTTAAGTTTCTTTGTCCATGTTTGATGTGTGCGCTGTAAGTCATAATGAGTTATTCAGTCTTTACTACACATAATGCTACTTAGTGATGTTGAAGCGACATAAATTTTGCCACAAAAGAACGCAATGCTGTCTTTCTGAGTATGACATGATATTTGCTGTAGTTTGGCGTTCTTTTCCTTATGCTCCATTTATAATCCTGACGACCTCATCGCGTCACAAACATCTTGAACTGGTGGTGTTACTCACCAGCAGAGGCATTGTGCTCGTCACCATTCATGTACTGCTTACGCATTAGATATGCGTACAATTACAGTCTTCGTTCATCGATATATATATATATATATATATATATATATATTGAAAGCAAGCAGCCTATAAATATGCCTGAGTGTCAGCTACCATTTTAGGATAGCGGGCTCTTCAACAGCCAAGCTTTCCATACTGTCACATTTATTAAACAAAAAGAACGGGCCTCAATATAAACGGGTGATGCAGCACCCCGATCATGAGGATGACACAGTTAAGCACTAGCCTTTGGCACGAAGAAAAACAAATGAGAAACATTATGATAAAGATGATTTATTTTCATCTCCTTTTAAACGGGGCGATGACAAATCCTCATCCTGCCTGCTTTGGTTATTCAAGTATCTATACATGCTTTTCATTCTAGCACTTTTATGTGTACTTCCTTTATCGTTTTCCGGGTTTGACCAGCCCACGCTTGCAGTCTCTCGATCCTAACTTCGTCTGCCAGCTGTATTCTCCCACAGCGGAACAACTTTACTGTGGCGCATGTGGTTGAACGTTGCATTTACCAATGCCTAATTATTATTCATGCCCAATATTGATGGTCAACAGCGCAGCGTTCTATTTGTGTGGGTGTGGTGGGGCTCTCAAGCACCTTCTTGGTGCCCGTACTTTGAAACTCAATGACGTGCTCTTGAAGCTAAACGCAAGCTGTTGCATAATAAAGCACTTTTGAAAGAAATGATCCTCGAACAATGGCCTATAGATTCTTGCGTACGAAAGACCACAACATCCCTTCAGCACTTCGTGAAGGAAACGGAATTGTACGAACGCTTGTGACAGCGCAGCTTTAATACTTTGCATATCTCTCCTTATCCATCCTTCCCTTTTGCCGTTCCCAAGTGTAGCGTAGCCAACCGGCACGTGTTTGTTTAACGTACATACCATTCCCGCTTCTTTTTTTTTTCTCGCGTCTTCTTTGAAATTTCTATATAAACCTTGCACCACTGCCACTCCCTGTAATGGATCCGTTCGTGTCAAACTCTTCTCTGGTTTTTTGCCCCCAATACTCGAAACGTCTCTTGCTTAGATCAAGTTCCACGATGCGCCAACATTCACGATGCCGCACAAAAGGAATTGAAAACACATCACCACAATGTATCGGCGCCTTGATAATGAGACTTTGTTTAGTAGTGCGCCCTCGCGTGGCACTCCCTTTCTCATTTGTGCGAGTAAGGAGTGTAAACAACGTGTCATTATTGAGTACGCGCTGGCGCCGGTTCTACTACACAAAAGGGCTAACGAGGACACTGAACCCTAAACCAGGACTCACCCGTGGTTTGGGGCCTCGCCGAAGGCCTCTGCATGCTGCGTTGTATAATTACTGTAACATTGGTCGCCTGCTGTATCGAAGCAATACAGTATGCGAAAGATTCCGGTACGCTTCCGCCACGGCGGCCCCCATCCCGCAGACCGCCTTATTTACAGAATTCGTACTCCGATGTTTCCTGCGTACACTGGAGATCCCAGTGGCGCACACCCGGTAGCCCCGCAGCCACGTACCCAGTAGACCCAATCAAACATAGCTGTAGTTCACAACCTCAGGATTGGGCTATCGAAGGAAGGTAGAACTATAGATAAGGCACAACATAAAGTGGGAGTAAACAGCAATATATATATATATATATATATATATATATATATATATATATATATATATATATATATATATATATATATATATATATATATATATATATAGTAGGTTTAGAAACGAAGGTACACACTTACGAAAATTGCATGTTTAATGTGTTTAACGTTCCGGCTGTGGCACGGCCTTCGTCAGAATAAACACACATACAAGCACACAGCCGCTTTTATGGGCATGCGCACGTGGGCATAATCAGTAGTACATGCACGTGTCCAATTGCAAATAATTAAAAAAGAGTACAGCAGCAAATATAACTTAAGCACGATAAATGATATGCATTAGATATCGTTGACGTGTCCTGATAATTGTACATATAGTACAACATGATATCGATTGCGACATGGAAAAACTCATTTGGCATGCTTTGTCAATTCTTTACAAGAACATGCACATCAAGATATGGCAGAAAGGCACGACACTTTTCCTACGCTCTCGTTGATACCGGATGACACAGTGTTAAATTTATGGATGAGAAAGGATTCTCGTAATTCTCGATCATGGTGCGATTTGAAACGTGAGTGTATTATAGTTACACTGATATTGGCAAACGTATGACCCGGCAGTCGAACATGTTTAGATAATGGCAGGTGTGGCAAGCTGTTAACGTGTGCTTTATGGTTATTGAATCTGACACGAAAAGATGTTTCGGTCTGACCGATATACTGCATATGACATACTCAACATTCAAGCAGATAGATGACATTAGTGCTGTCGCAAGTGAAGTCACCGTTGATTTCAACAGAAAAATTGGATGCTGTGCTTCTAGCAGTCTTTTATGTGGTCATGTGTGTACAAACTTTACAACAGGGCTTATTGTAGGGATGACAACCAGCAGGAGGAATCGCTTTAGTCTTGGAAGAGGTTACTAGGTCACGCAGATTCCTAGAGCGACGATAGACAACCCTTGGCGATTCCGTGAAAATGTGTTTAAGACGGTCGCTTTGTCTTAGTAAGTTATAATGCTTCCTGAGAATGTGGAACACGATAGGAATAGACGCAGAGTGTGTTAGGATAAGGTTAGTTCGTGAAATCGGCGCCGATCCCTTGTCCGTGCAGATGAGTTCAGGGTGTCTACCAACCGGGAAAACCGGGAATTCTCAGGGAATTTGAACAGTCTGGAAAAACTCAGGAAAAACTCAGGGAATTTGTGCTTCTATCAGTGAAAATTAGCTGTAACTTTATTGAAAGGGAATGAAAGTCGTGGTGATACTGGCGCCAGTAACAGAGGAATCGCAACGAATCGTCAGTGACGCCGTGTCATCGGCACGATGTATTGCCAGAGTAGTTAATGACTGATTTTGTAGACGTCCGATTTTTCGGACATGCCCGATAATTTGCACGGCTTTGCGGCACCACCACGTACTCCATATAGTCAATGTATATTGCCCTGACTGCAGGTCAGAAATGGCATTAATCAAAGCCGCCACTGCCGCTATTTTGATTATCTCGCCGCCTCGAACCGGCACGCTCGCACGCAGATCCACTGGCAGCCGTAACCACCACCGCGGCAACGTTAGGCCTAGCTGCTTCTATGTTTGCTATTAAGCTTCTTGCCGTGCGATGCCGTGTTTTTCATTGAAAGAATTCGTCGCTGTCAGCAATGGCACCGACTCTGCCTTTGTAATCCTCGCGATTGGCTTTGAAGCTCGCAGAGCACAGCGCATTGCGTAATGCCAGTCTCCGAAAGTTGGCTTCGCCTCAGTACAGTATTGTTAAGCGGTGAAGCACAAGCGTGGGAAGGGGCAATTGTCACGGGCCACAGTATGTATTCCTTAATTATACACACGTGCACCCCCATCTCCCGTCACAGTACGAGCACCGATATGCCTAGTAAGTGTACTGGCAGGCCTTAAGAGCTTTTTCGGGCGTGCCTGGGTCAATTTCAGCCCTTAAGGGTAGTTAAAGACAGGCATTCATTACTTTTGGACTGCCCGATTTTCGGATGTTTTTGCGGCCCCCAGGGAATCGGAAAAATCGGACGTTGACTGTACAACTGGCCAAGAGGATGCTCCAAATGATGCATGTGTTGAAAGCGTGGTAGAAGGAGGATGAGAACAGAAAGGACCGACGCACTGAGGAATTAAATTAACGGGAACGGAAGCGTGCCGCCGCCTTTTTGAAGGAGCTTGAGCTAAAAAAATCTAAGTGTTGGTAGACGCCGAGATGCAGATGTCCCTCATCCAAACCAAAATAAACTGTTTTAAGCAGTGAAACCCAACACTGAGATTTTGTGTACGGGCTGAGAGTATGTCAGGACAGTTGAGGTTGACTTCCCAGCTGCTGAGAGAGAACCTTAGTTGTGACAAAGTTCAGGCCTCATACAGATGAGCTTGCTATCAGTTGATAGAAATAGCTCATATTAAAAAAATATTTACTTATGTATGCATCTCCTTTTCATGAAAATGTTCGACTCAATTTGGAATGGGTTTTACCATTTCTTTCGCTGTGCATTTTACTAACACCTTCCTTCTGTTTTCTTTTTAAATAAAATAGATATTACTCCTTACTATTCGAACTGGATTAAGTCATTTTTTTTCAGCATGCTTACTAGAGAGTGACAGCATCAGACAACGTGGTGTCAGCCTGTCTTGACGTAAAACAAAGTTCTGGCTCATTCAGGGAATTTTGCAAAGGTGCTCAGGGAAAATCTGGAAAACTCAGGGAATTTGGAAATGTCAACTTGGTACGAGACAGTCGGCCCGTTTAGGGGCATCGTCAATTATTTGTGAAGGGTTTTTCTGTACGGTTAGTGGGTCACGAAGCTGGTTACAGTTGCGAGTGAATTCACTATTGTACGAACAAATTCTTTTGAACCGGATAGCTTGGCTGTGCGGAATGCTCGCTTTGCAATACTTGACATGGCTGCTTTTAAAATGCAGATATCACTGTCGGTCAGTGGGCTTTCTGTAAAGATTTGTCAATAGGTTACCATTGCACAGAGATACCGAGACGTCAAGAAAGTTTATGCTGAGTGATGAATAGGAATGGGAAAAGGAAATTGACGGTGCGGCGTTGTTAAAGTCGGTAGTGAAGGAAAGTAATGCAGCAGCCAGCCCATCGGCAACTTCATCGACGCACTGTGCCACGTCGCCTCAGCCAAGGTACGGGCTCAGAAGCACGCGCTCTGATCCAGCTAATGGAACCAATTGAATAACATCATCTTGCCGGGGTAAGACACCCTTTGGAAACGCCTCTGTGCATTTCTTGAAGATTAGAAAGGTAATTCAAAAACGCATTCAGTGTAACCTTCATGCTTGCACTTTAAAAACGTACAATGCTGCATCTACTGTGCCTAAAGGTTTACGCCTCATGTTAAGCCCTGCCACGTCTGAAATGTCCCATAGCAATTTGTCGAGGTGGGACGACACCCTCAAACAAGCTTCACTCGACCTAACCCGCATTGTTATTAACCATTATTAGTCATCCGCGAAACAGTTAACTAACAAAGAGAAGCAACTGTTTGCGACTCATAACTTCAGTACCGGAGAGAGGGCATCATTGGATAATTATAGGAAAGATTAGACGTGCGAACTTAACCAGAAGAAATATAAGTTAATACGTGACAAGATCTGCACTAGTGTCAGCACTCCTGCAGATGCAACGACATCGACACATTCCAGCTCCGAATAAACAGCAAATATAGTCAATATTTCTTGTAGCACATTATCGAGCGAAGAATATAGTGTCCTGTCACGGGGTTTAAACTTTTGTCCCTCAACTGGCGGATACAATGAAGTCCAACTGATTAATGATTTGCACAATGTTGAAAGAAACATGAGGTTACGCGAGTACTTCCACCATCGGTGCCCCTCTAACAAGACATCTGTATGTTCTACTAAACACTGGACTCCTCCTTCTCAAAGAGATAAATGCCTCAATCTATACATCAGAGCTGTGCAGCGAGATGTACTTGAATCATACAAAATGCAATTATCATACCGTCGGAACCTCAGCCCCAAATAAAGGGACGCAATTAAAAAGTTGGCTAACCGTGACGACATCATCATTAAACCCGCTGATAAAGGTGGCGCAGTCGTCATTATGGAGAAAGCCAGTTACATAACAGAGGCTCACAGACAACTTAATGACCAGTCATTCTATAGGCATCTGAGTTACGACCCGACCGAACAGTTCAAAACCATAGTAAAGGACACTTTAGACAATCTCGCGAAAGAAAACAAGATAGAAAAATATTTAGTCAAGTCATTAGTTTCCCTAAGGCCGGTAGCTGCTAGATTTTATCTCCTTCCTAAAATCGACAAGGAAAACAACCCAGGGCGACTAATAGTTTCAGGAATACGTACCATCACAGAGAATTTGTCCCGCTTTGTAGATAACCTTATCACTTCAATTCCTCCTAAATTTTCTTCTTATTTCAAAGATACTAACCACTTCCTGTCTGATATCGCTGACTTGTGCGTTCCAAGCGACGCTCTTTTAGTCACACTGGACGTAGCGTCGCTGTACACGAACATTCCCCATACAGATGGGATTCAATCTTTACTCCGTGCATATAGCGATTCTGTAGATGACAAACCCTTCGACGATTCTACCCTTGGCATAATTCTAACACTAATCCTTGAACTCAACAACATTGAATTCGATGGCGAACATTACGTTCAAACCAGTGGTACCTCCACGGGCACAAATATAGGTCCCAATTATGCTAACATTTTCATGGGCATAGTAGAAAAAAATTTCCTCGATACTCGTAACCTCAAACCATTCTATTACAAACGCTTCATCGATGACATTTTCTTAATTTGGCACCATGGTGAAGCTGCATTACTTTCCTTCATTACCGACTTTACCAACGCCGCACCGTCAATTTCCTTTTCCCATTCCTATTCATCACTCCGCATAAACTTTCTTGACGTCTCGGTATCTTTGTGCAATGGTAACCTAACGACAAATATTAACAGAAAGCCCACTGACCGACAGCGATATCTGCATTTTAAAAGCAGCCATGTCAAGCATTGCACAACGATCATTCCGTACAGCAAAGCTATCCGGTTCAAAAGAATTTGTTCGGACAATAGCGAATTAACTTGCAACTGTAACCAGCTTCGTCACGCACTAACCGTACAGAAATACCCCTTCATAAATAATTGACGATGCCCTTAAACGGGCCGACTGTCTCGACCGGAAGGAACTCATCTGCTCGGACAAGCGATGGGCGCAGATTTCACGAACTAACCTTATCCTAACACACTCTGCATCTATTCCTATCGTGTCCCACATTCTCAGGAAGCATTATAACTTACTAACACAAAGCGACCGTCTTAAACACATTTTCACGGAATCACCGAGGGTTGTTTATCGTCGCTCTAGGAATCTGCGTGACCTAGTAACCTCTTCCAAGACTAAAGCGATTCCTCCTGCTGGCTTCCATCCCTACAATAAGCCCCGTTGTAAAGTTTGTACACACATGACCACATCAAAGACTGCTAGAAGCACAGCATCCAATTTTTTTGTTGAAATCAACGGCGACTTCACTTGCGACAGCACTAACGTCATCTATCTGCTTAAATGTTCAGTATGTCATATGCAGTATATCGGTCAGACCGAAACATTTTTTCGTGTCAGATTCAATAACCACAAAACACAAGTTAACAGCTTGCCACACCTGCCATTATCTAAACATGTTCGACTGCCGGGTCATACGTTTGCCAATATCAGTGTAACTATAATACAATCACGTTTCAAATCGCACCATGATCGAGAAGTACGAGAATCCTTTCTCATCCATAAATTTAACACTGTGTCATCCGGTATCAATGAGAGCGCAGGAAAGTGTCGTGCCTTTCTGCCATATCTTGATGGGCACATTCTTGTAAAGAATTGACAAAGCATGCCAAATCAGTTTTTCCATGTCGCAATCGATATCATGTTGTACTTCATATACAATCATCATGACACATCAACGATATTTAATGCATATCATTTATCGTGCTTAAGTTATATTTGCTGCTGCACATTTTTTTCTATTATGTGCAATTGTACACGTGCATGTACTACTGATTATGCCCACGTGCGCATGCCCATTAAAGCGGCAGCGCGCTTGTATGTGTGTTTATTCTGACGAAGGCCGTGCCACAGCCGGAACGTTAAACACATTAAAGATGCAATTTTCGTAAGTGTGCACCTTAGTTTCTAAAACTACCTATGCACCGGACCTTCAGAATGTCTCATTGAATTATACATATATATATATATATATATATATATATATATATCCCAACTTTCCCCAGAGCACCTCCTGTCATTGTTTACCTGTCAAGTGCCAAAACATGTAGTATTGGTGTCTTCGAGTACACAACAAAGCAATGTATAATGTTGTACGTGCTGTAATGTTGGGCACCTGGGCCCTGTCTAACTTAGTGCTTCGCGCGCCGTGCAATGTTTGTTGCATAAGTTTTAATCACGGCATCTGTTTGATTCACGAGCTACTAGACATCCTGAAGTGGTACAGAGAGAGCACACGTTGTAGGAAATGAAGCGTCCCAGTGAGACATGGGTTAATTAAGAACAACTGTAGCCGAGTTCTCTAGGTAACTGCTGTTCCAGGTAGGCTGATGCACGCGATCTTTTTCTTGTTCGTCGTTATTGTTCGCAGAAATTTCTCCTCTTGCAGAAGTTCACTAAAAGTTTGGTTCCAACCGGTTCAAGTGTTGAACAGGCCCGCCTAATGGTAGATTCCCCCGGCAGTCTGAAGGTGCACGATCTTCTGTTGCCATCCGTTCCTCTATGGAGCTTCTGTATTTGAATAGTGTTCCATAATTTCCGAGGATTGCTTTATTCATATACAAAGATGAGATTGTCTATCTTAAATGCATTTAACAAGGTCGCTAACTTGCTGCTGGGAATTGGTTTAACTCTGATAGTGTTCTGGTAAATCCACTCTGCCAGAATGTTTTTCGTAGTGTTTTTTTTTTGTTCGTTCCCGCTTGGGCAGTATGTGACGGCTATGTGCTGCGATCTCGCCGAGTCTTCTGGGGTAAAGTTTTCAAGTTCGCCTTCCACTAAATAGTATGAGACGGGCAGTGATGAGGTGGATCCTGGCATGAATGTTCGTGATTTTGTTAGGATGTATTATTGCTTCTGCTTTAGTTTATGTTGTTTCTAGATCTTTCTTCGTGAGAGGTCCTCTTACGACGCACTTCTTCAAGTCAGCATTACAGGCGTCATACGTCTCGTAAGAATCTCCCAACCATGGTGCGTGATATGCGATAGATATGCATTTTATGCGGTGGTTTGCGATGAAGTATCAAAGGTCGTTGTCGCGTAATATTCACCGCAGTCACACAAGCTCTGTCTTACCCTTCTTGAACGCTAAGGAATTCTCTAAGCAATGACAGAAGCAAGTCCTCACTCTGAGGCAATGCATCGGAAAGCATTGGGAAAGCTTCTGGCGGTCATATCTTAGACTAACTCGAGGTGAACAGCCCTGGTCATGGCACCCGTAAACAGCCAAGAATAAATTTTGACGTGAACGTGTAGCTTAACGTAGAGGGGACCGGCGAAGTGTAGTCCTGCTGTTTGCATGGCTTCCGAAGTGGTCACCCTTTCATGTGGTAATGGGGCAGCTACTTCGTACAGAGATCTGAAGGTGTAGCGTAAGAACACAATGCATCCTTCGATGACGTTCTTGACTAACTGCCGTCGTAGTAATATCCATCGTATTTTCATTATTTGCATAAGGGTAGCCCGAAGTACTGCATGAAGTTGCAGTAGCAATAGTCATTTGGTGATATTGTTGGATGTATTTCTTCATAGAACTTGCTGAATTTGAGACTTCCTACGACCTGAAGAACTTCATCCTTGTTTCAGAAACAAGTGACACCCAAAATGGCCAATATCCTAAATTCTCAGCTCAATTACGCTTACAAAACGGCTTATCCTGCAACAATATTCGCTGCCTGCCTTATTTGCGTTTTCTTTCTTGAAAACTGCGCTTGCTACTTTCCTGTCAAAAATGCAATGTCACGCTGATGATGCGCATGTCATTCCTGAACATAATGTTCCGTGCTCACAGCATTAAAGGAAAAAAATCTGGACAAGAAACATGGCGATTATATTTCGGTACAAGTTAAGATCCAAAGTATACAAACTTTTTTGAGAGTAATTAAAGACGCAGCACATTTTTTTTGCAAATAAACGGAACTTAGAAGCATTTTCACCTGATATAATTCACGAGCTTTTATTAGTTGTGCATTCACAGTTCTGAAGCGCTGCCATTTTCGCATCAGCTTAAATGCAAACTGCATTAACAGAGTAGCGGAGCAACAGAGGTGTATGTATGGACCTCTAATACTGGTGGTCCAGTGCATGCAGATTTCAAGGTTTATTTCCACCGAGGGCGTTCCTCCGTAAATACGGCCGGAGATTGGTGGAGCTGGGGGTATGGGGTGGGGTGGCCTTTCATTCTCCTCCCAATTAGGTGAGCGGGGACCTGTTAACCAGAGCGAATTGGTTGTTATTTGTCTGGAAAAAGTTCTTCGTGTCAAAAATCAGGACAGTTTTTCCTCCCAGTAAAACCTCCATATTTGATGTCCGTTTTGCTTTGTATCTCCGCTACCATATAGGAAATGAAGTCTCTCTACGTGGTAATCTGTTAGTATTCCTGGTAATCCAGTACAGTTCAATAGTTGAATGTGTCTGAAACTGTAGTGAAGTTATGTCGTGAGCTAGTGATTGACGTAGGTATTCTCACATTCATGCTGAGATGAGACAGGCTAGCAGCTCAAGTCTTGCAAGGCTTGTCTCCTTCACTGGCGCTACCTTTGACTTTCACAATGCTATTGCTGTGCTTTTGTCGTTCGCATTTGGTGCTGTACAAATGTAGCAAACGGCACAGTAGGCTGACTTAATGGCCTCAGTGAAAAAATGCAGCGCGTACTTGTCACCAGGTCCATGTGCGCATGGCCGGTACAACAATGTAACTTCAATATCGCAGAACTCTGCTCGTTTGTTGCACCCATTTTTTTTTTCATTCGCTTAGAGCACCATTAGGAACTGCTCTTCCTAGAAAACGCATTTGCCAGAACGCTTCTGAAACAGATGTTCCTACTTTTTGTAAAATGGGTCAGCATTGCGAAAGAATCGCACAGGAGAGAGGTAGGATGAAGAATGAAGCGCTGGGTATCCGTTCTTGACTGAACAATCTCCATCGCGTGCATGGGACTGAATGACCGGTCGTAAGTGTGAGCATTTCTTACTAATCCATTGACCTTCACTAGTCCTGTAAATTGCCCGAGAAGTAACTGCGGAGGTCCCGTCAATTGCATGCGAACATCACGTGGGTTATTCGTAGACCACTTGTGTAGCTTCACAGGGGCGCTCGCGAAGTCCTCAGCCCTTCTTACCGCAGCAATGCCGCCTCTTCTACAGAGTCCACTCCTGTTCAAATTTCATCAACATATATCGAATCCCGCCGTTTTGTAGCTTTGTGGTAAACTTACGACGCTTCCTCAAAATGATGGCGATTCGTCACTGTCATGAGCAGTGCACTGTAACGCGGACTGAGTGGCACTCTAATGATACGTGAGAGACGGTCGCTAGACAAAGCTGACCGGCCGCGGGCGCTTTCACCCGCCATAGGTAACGCAAGGTGTCTCGATCTTTGGTAGCGATTGCCATTGGCAAGAACGCTTTTTCCACGTTTCCTAATATAGCAATACGACGCCTTCTAAACCGAAGTTGACGCCCCACGAGATGAGCATAGCGCTTCGTACCGGTGTACAAGCTGTGGTTCAGCGAGAGGTACTTTATTGATTTTGAGAAAACACAAAAACCACCCTTTCTTCGGCGTACGGTCGTCCCGCATTAGTGCGTGGTGTGGCTTGTTATGGACTGGGTCGTGTGCTTATCGTCAGCGACCATCACGGCTACAGTGTCCTTGGTGTATTTGCGTATGGTGATGTCATATTCTTGGTGAAGCTAAGCGCGACAGCGAAGCTTTCTAAGCATTTAATTTAGATGCAGCTTTGAGTTTCATTGCTCGTGAAGTTTGAGAATCGTCGGCTTCCATGGTAGTGAAAAGTCGTAACGATGATTGTAGTGTGATTGAAGTAATCGAGAATTGGTTCTATATACTGCGTAATATTATATCTATGCGATTTATCCCAATGATTCTGAAGGCCTAGTAGTTATCTGACGTGATGTTACGGTCTCTCACGGACACTTTCTGTACAATTGTCTAGGTGCATTACATGACGGTAGCACTTAAAGCTACTGGGCCGTGCGATGTCCGGTCTAAGGAATTCTCGATGCCTTTGAGCTCGTTATGCAACTTCGCTACACTTCCCTTGACAAATAACCAGCTGTAGTCACTGCAGGTGAAGACACTGAGAGGTTTGGTACTCTAAACTCGATCAAGATGAGGGAAACAGTAACCTCGGTGTTTCAGCTTGTCGGTGAAGTCACTGCTCGACATCGGAACGTATTTCCCTCACATTTTGGCCATGACGAGAGCTTCCATCTGCTGAGATCTGGTTCCTAGTTCATAATAAAGTTCCCTGGTTCATTCCTCCGCTTCGGCACCACTTGTGGGGCATCTATCCTGACAAACGATATATCAATAATAAACTGTAGCCTGACTCCGTGGGTAGCTGATGATCCGCGTTGGCCAATGCACGCGATCTCTTTCGTTCGTTACATCATCGGTCTTGTTCAAACGACGGTGGTATTCATAAGAAATTTGAACGCGTGGCTAGCTTTAGTATTAGTGGCCCGGTAGATATGACTTTCTCGTGCTAATACACAACGCGGCAGGTTTAACTCCCTGCCATGGTCACCCCATTCCAATGAAAACAAGCGCAAAGAAACTTTCGTAATACATTTAGGCAAAGTTAAAGATGGGCCCATGCTTTAATATTGCGACATGCATATTGCGTGTTCCTTTTCGACGATGTGCGCCGGCATCTGAACGAAGAAGACGATCTGCGCCGCAGTCTCGAGCTGTAGGTTCAACAGTGTCCAAAAAGATCCGACGATACGAGAATACTGGAAATTATTCGTCACAACAGGTGCTCCAGAACAGACGCATATGCATTTTAAGGGTGCAGGAAAAATAAATGTCCTATGGTACTAAGACCACCCAGATTTTGTTCTAGAATAACTATGACATAAGTTGACCCACTGAGTGGCATACTAGATCCCTTAAAAACCACCTTTTTTATGCATTACCGCACGCTCTATGGCACAAAGTGCATGTACCTGAATCTCATAAAGTCATAAACTCATCTCCCCAACCTCCTTCAACTTCTAACATGCCACTCGTGCTCTCCGTTTTGAGTGAATCACCTAGAATGTTGCCAACCATAAATGACCTCGCTAACCTATCTACAACGAATGTTAGCACTCATGTGGAAATGGCGAATGTGGTTCAGAAGTGCAGGGCTTCTCATTTTTCGCCCACCCAACATGATCATCCTCAGCAAAAAAAGCAAGAAAGGTCCTCTGAGCATGCAGTCGATTGATATATGGAAAAAGACAGTTGCCTCTTCTGTCTTGGAGAAATCATCGCTGAGTTAAAATCTCCCCAATGGAATTCCTGCTCTGTTTTGTTTTCTTAAACAGATCTTCAACGCCTGATTTTTACCTGTGACCCAGGCATTGTCATTTTGCAAGAACCTTGGATAACACCTGCCAAATTATTCTCTTTTATACATTTTGTATCTTCACAGTAGACCCCATTTATGGGTGTGGCGGAGGTGTAATTCTGTGGTGTCCTGAAAATGTATTTCACAGGACTGTTCTCCAGAATAAGAACTGTAGGCTATTGATTTACTTCATCCAAGATGTTCTACCATTAAGGGGCTATATATTCATTTTCTTGCGGAGATCAGTAGAAGAGACTACTATGATGGTTTATTGAGAAAATAGGGCAGAGTTGTCTTTGCAAGGGACTTTAATTTACAACATATCACGTAGGCTTACCGCTCAGATACGAGTGGTGAACTGTGGTCATGGCTATCATCAAAAAATTGTTCGCTGCCATGATAAACGGACTTTAATATTTATGCGCCAAGATTGAAGGACAGTGATTGACCAAACTCTAGCAGCTGCTGGAGTAACTGTGTCATCATAGGCACCTCTAGATAGTTGAACTTCCACTGATAATTTGCCTATATTTTTCTCTCTATCATGGGCTTGCCGCAGAGGGTCAGTGATAAAACAACAATATTTGTCAGCACCAATACTTATAAAAGATTGTGCAAGCCGCTATGTGCTCGTTAACTTCGCTTCATAACACTAAGCCCGCGGAGCAGGCTATAAAATATATGATTGACAAAATACAGCAGGCCACATTTACTATAAGAGTTTCTACTCGAAATAAAACAGGTTGGGCCTGGTGGACTGTGAAAGTGTATATCGTCTTAGGAAAGGCTCGTAGAAGGGGCTTCTTCATAATCAGAGCCCTCTAAATTGCATTACCTAAACATATTCTGCTTCCCCTTCTAAAGGACAACTGCGAAAGCTAAGGATGATTATAAGGCTAATGCGAACACTTACTGATCAGGCCCCGCAATATAGTGAAGTGCTTTGCAGGTTCATGGAGCGTGACAAGAAACCTCATGTCGACCACCTTTTGACCTCCGTTTACTGGCCCCAGTGATGACCATAGTACTGAGGCCACTACCCCAAAATATACTTGATTTCAGAGCACGTGACCTTCAGTTGCGATTTCAGGCACTGTGTTCAGCTGGGTTCAGAATGCCTACCCAGTGGCATAACTTTAGAGAGGTCGAATCGCTGAATGTTGTGCCGTAGCTTGTATGAGGTCGGCAGTTCTGGGTTATCATTGCATATCTGTTTGCAAGTTCAAATTGCTGGCCCACGTCGAGGTGGTCGGTGCCGCAGAACGTTCCAGGATCCCGCGGCTGAGCCAGCACCACCATCGGGGTTGTAGGCGCTAATGTGGACCACGCAATATCGGGCCCTCTTTCGTTCGTCGTGTTGTCCCTTTCGAAGTGACGACCACTGCTGAGCTCCGTTGTTGTGTCTCGTGGATACCGAGCAACTCTGACCGGTTTGTTACGTTGCCAAAGTCACATATAAATATTTATTTAGAATATTTACAAAAGAGACAACGATGCATAACGAAAATGGCTGTTGAGATCGATTCCACTAGGTTTGTAACACCTGTAAATCAAAATGTGTGCAGCGACAACCAATGCAATTTTTGCTTCCAACTACGGAAGGTTGCCACAATAAAGAAAAATGTGGAAGCGCGCTATTATAACACAGTAGTCCTTTACCATAAAGTCGTCGTCGTAAAAATCTGCACGAATGTTTTTTAAAATGTTTCGTATCGACCGCAGCCTTGCCTATGAACAAAAATTTAAACCTAGCCTAGACATTCAAAAATCAAGCCAAAAATTCTTTTTCACATTTCTTCTTAAGGTAGAAGCGGAGGGAAGGTAAAGAACTATTTAGCAGCAAGGGCGCGAGAGACCGATATGTAAATTAGATAGTATGCTGTGGCCAGCTAAGCGGCATCCTATCCGGAACTTTATCAGTGTCGGTCATTCAGTGTCACTCTATCAGTGTCAAACACGCATTTGTCTTTATCCGCTCATTCTCTTCAGCAATTGCAAAACAAAGCTGAAGAAGGAAAACTTAGGATCTTGCTGGCGAGGCAACGGGTGTATTCTTCACATATAGGCCAGAATTTTCAATGCCTGTAAGCTGTTGTCATCTTATTTGTAATAATGAGAATGATAGTGTGGGCGTTGCCTGGGGCCTGCCGAAACTGCGTGGTGGACAACGCACCACAACATGTTTGAGGTTGTTGGTCGTATGCGATCACATATTCCGACAACGCTGCTCCTTTTTTCTCCTCTCTGGAGGCTGGCACATGTTTCATTTTCAACTCAATTTCATTTCTGATGAAAAATTATGTCACAGAGATAATTTTGTGACAACTCCTGCGTCGTAGTCTGCTTCAGCATAGTTCCAGCGTTGTGCAGTGGTACAAGCTATTTTTTGTGACACCTGTGCCATAATAAACGTTTTCTCACGTCAGCCCCTGAAAGGACTGGAAAAAACAAAGTATGCGAGACTCCTCTCCTTAAAAACGCTCAATAAGATTTTAGGCCACGGGTTATCGTGTTGCGCTGCACTGCATTTTTATCCAGCTTTTATCATCTCGGTCGCGGCATCCAAAAAGAATATCACAATCGCGATGGGTGCCGTCAAAATATTTTTATGTGTTTTGCACGTCGCACGCTCTCACAGAGAAACCTCTATCGCTTATGCAATAGTTCAAGACTCTGGACACAAAGTTGTGAGAATCATCATGTATAAAGCTGTATAAACATTGATAACTCATACATACAGTACTGAAACCAACCACTGGGGCGAGATAGAAGCCTAGAATTTCATATGGTCGATTTCTGACAGTTACAGGCGGTGTTTTTCCGTGCACTCAATAGAGAACGTACAAGCATCGGGTGTATCGAAGCATGATATCGCTGAAGGGGGCCGCAGCTCTTAGAAAGAACTGGCCATGCTTCTCCCGCAGCTGAGTGTGATCATGACACAACTATAACAGTTCGAGCGCCCCAACATTGCAAGCGCAAAATAAAATAAGAAACTCAGGCTTATTCAGGCCCGTTTCTGCGGGCTCTAGCTATAGGCAACTTTTTCTGTTCGCGGCAATGAGTAATGAGTGCCGCTGATTTGTTTCCACGAAAAGCACTGGACACAAAAACTGCCAGTTCCTTTCAGTCTTGTTATAATTGCCGCAAGAAAACAATCGGTGCGCAAGTCAAGAAATCAGCAGGCGCACCTGATAGCCTTCTGCTAACTTTTCTTTTGTATCCAAAGCCTACATGGAGTTCGTGGGTTTACCGAGAAGAAATCGAACCGAGCAGACCCAAATAAAGGCGCCCAACTGCCGTAAATGGCGCTGCTGTTCCTAGCCAGAAAAGTAGCAAGGGAGGAAGCCCCGTTATCCTGTAGTTTGGATCAGCAGAACGTGTACCGGCCCAAGCGAACATGGTGGGCACAAATTCTTTTCTGTGTAAAGCCAATATTTTATAGTGCTTTGCGGGTGTGTACAAACACCAGTGAAATACATTCTTATCGTCTCTCCATTGCATAAGTTCTTACACGAGCTGTCTCCTCTCACTGGTTGTTTCTATGACTGTCCGTTATCCGGCAATGACCGTTCTTTATTTACTGAAAAGCGTTCGGACACACATTACCAGCATATTTGCCGTCAAATCAGGAAAAAAAATTTTCCAGTGCATATAGATCTAGTTATGAAGGCCCCTTGGATATGACGTTCTCTTGTTTAACATACGTGACAGCTTCAGCTCCTTGCCGGAGTGATCGTATTCAAATAGAAACGAACGAAAAGGAACATTCGTGCATAGATTTACCCAAAGTTAAATAAAAGCACGTGTTACAATATAATCGGATTGTTTTACGGCGGCGTTTCTCATAGCGCTGCTGTTGCGATGGAAATGTTCTGCGAACCAATCAACCATGAATATTTATGAAATAAATTCATTCCTTTATAAACCATTTTTTAAAATTACTATCATGTCTGCCTTAGCATGCTACCTATAATATGAACCTTTAGATCATGAAAATTAGGGGAGCGGTTGGTTGCGTATCGAGGGCGAGAAAATACAATAAAGGTTATTGCATCTCATGTACATAGCAGTTGCATGGCAGCGTCATGTTTTGAAATGGCTGCCGATTGATGTATTCATAAACGACTCAGGGTTGTAAAACAAGACGACGTATTATATTCAAGATTTCCTAAAACAAAAATGCGGGCAATAACAGCAATACTCTACGTCAAAGATGCGACTGTGCAAGCCACTACAGGATGAAATGCGACGTTTTTGTCTTGTTCGTCTCGCGACATAAGACATTGCCTTGTTTTGACGAAAAGTGAGTCCTAAGGCACACCAATCGCATTGTTTTTCTGCAAACTCCATTGTATATTACAGCTTTACAGGGCTAAAAGGCACTGTCCAAATGCAACGCTTACAAGTGTCACGCTGGTTTACCAAAGGCAGTAATTGCTGTATTGAGCCACGTCATCGGTCTTATGCAGGAGGCTAATCTAGACAAACCATAGTGATTTCAAATCTACCAGACTTAAAATGCGTGGAAACGATGCCTGCGGCTCAAGCAAATATTTTATACGGATTGGATCCTAACTGCTTCAGGACAGCATGGGATTAGCAGTACATGAATGTGCCTATATTTTAGACCCCACACCCAGCAATCAGATAGTGCGAACATTTTCAAATTTACCGCGGCAATTCACAGACGCCACTGCTCTTCTGTCGAATATAAGTTGATACAGCCAGAATAGGGCTCAACACATACAAACATCACGGCTGATGTTACACGTCGCATGTTTCCCCGCCAAGAGAAATTTCCGAATACTGCTACTGCTGTACCGACCGGCTTCCACGACGACCTTCTATGAACTGACATTACGCAAAATTCCAGTAGTGCGCGCTAAATCAGCTCCAAGTGGTTGCGAAGTATGCGATGGGAACAAATTGAAGCTGCGTAGCGCCAGCACGCATCTGCCAGATAAGGAGAAAATATTGAGGCACGCCTCTCCCTCATAGCCACGTGAAGAAGTGTGTAGCCCACGCCTTGAGCAAATGGTTGCGAAAACCTGGTGCGCAAACACCGCTAATTCATGGAAGTTGCCGCAAACTGAAGCTAGCTTCAAATATGTTCCAAATCAGTGGGCTTTGACAATTCACCATCTTTAGCGTGTCAACCGCAACATGGCTGCTAAATTTACCTGTTTATAAGTTAACTAAATATCGTTAACGTTAAATATCGTTAAAGTTAACTAAATATTTATCGCCTCTTCTGGTAAATGTTGGCTTGGTTTCGTTTAGTAACCTAAGCAGTGAGTTGTGCTCTTGCGTCATGCTCAACTTTGTAAAATAATGTTATACATATATATACATATATATATATATATATATATAAATATATATATATATATATATATATATATATATATATATTATGTATGTATATACGCACACACACTGTAATTCTTTCGTGCTTCACAAAATTGAGAGAACGTGAAAAATTTGCGCGCAAGATGACCCACAACTGAGCAAATCTCGTTAATGCATGTATAACGGCGCTATAAGCAGAACCGCCCTACGGAAAGGCGGTCCTAGCCAATCAGTATGGGCAGATAAGACGCAAATAATTGTTACAAACGATGTAAAACTGCGTGCCTGCATCCACACATACCGGGCTTCAGTCCAGTCATCTTTTCTTCCTCGTCTTGCTCTTTGTGTAGCCTGTAGGTGGTAAATTATACAGACTCTTCTATAAGAGTACAACTACAATATGGCCAAACGGAATTATGAGAGCACTGTTTAAGGCAAACGTGGCACTTTTGTCGGTTCTAAGTTCATGACCTCACCTGATCTCCAGTGGTCTTGACTTTGAAAGATTCGTCTATACCATTAAACGTAACTCTGCGAGTGCGGCATTCGAAGCAACAGCCTCTCTTATATATCCTCCACCTCGATGGAAAAGAGAGCTAGAAACATGGCTGACTTTGAAGGCTCAATAGAACGCTGTAATACATGTTGCTATATTATTATTTTTTCGTTTTACTGTACTCTCGCTTACCTTGTGCTATACGAAGCTTCGAACTTTCCTAGTATCCGAACATGACGTATAGCATTGACGACAGCGAAAACGGTTCACAACGTCCCTTTCCATAAATACACATTGTAGGAGACAGGTGGTGTTCAAACAAGTAGGGGCAAACAACAAATGAACCATAATGAGATTTTGCTAAAGGCATGTCATAGGTTTGATTCCACGTTTATACGACCACAGGAGGACAAACGAATATGGAAGCTGCGAAGGCGTGCGACACAGCATTCTTGCGCCTTCCGACGATGCATGTGCCTGGTGTCGAGACATGGCAAATGCGCATGCGCATGCTTTCTCACGCGTATACCTGCAACTACATCCACGCTTGCCCGCGGTGATTTCTGGTCTCAAAATTTTATGCCTCAATATATCGCGAAACGTAAAGACGTATACAGCATCGCTCACATTGTACATTAGGAGGTACCGTAATCATCGGGAATTTTTTTTGCGTTCATCTCCTTTATCTTCTGTTTCTTCCACAAGAGAATCCAGCCATTTCTTGGCCCGTCCCCCATAGTTGGTAGGAGCCTGGCGATAGCTGCGACGGACACCGGCAGCGGCGAAGAACATTGCCAACCAAAACGCTAACTGAATGAGCCCAACAGCTTCCGCTGTATATGCGGCCTTGTGGCAGATGAAAATATTAAACTTCTGGGACTTCACATTCCCGTGAACACAGAAGAGAACGCGTCAATGCGACGGCGTCAATGTAGACGAAAAATGCAACGCTAATTCCATACATAAAGTGTTCAAACAAACTGTTTAACATCTGCCGTTCTTGCTTAATAGCTAAGGTGTTGGCCTGCTGGGCACGACATCAGGGGACCGAATCCCGCCTGTAGCCTGTCTCAAATGATGCGATATTCGTCGCAACGGAAGTGTGACTTTGGTCATTTGCGACGAAAATCACAGTCACAGTGCCAATCCCCCCCTCCCCATTTCGGCTGCGACCAACCGGATGGTCGCACAGTCGCACTGTCACAGCGATCGCTGCGATTTTCCGCCGAAATAGCACGGAAACCTATTTCGCCAGTTTGTCTTGGGAAATAGCGTCTTGCTCAACAAGTGTAATGCGCGGAGACGTGGATTGCCGAATTCGGTACGTACGGAAAGGGAGAATAAAAAACTTACGTTAGCTTCTCACGTTAGCTTGTATATATATATATATATATATATTGCTACGGAAAGGCATTTGCGATCACAAATAGGCGAGCAGTGTGAAAACGACGACGACGATTAGAGGCTAGCGCGGGCTGTTGCCTTTAGCCAAGTGCAGCGTCTTTCTGCTGCCACTTCGACGATCGACGACCTACATCACTCTCCCCGCTTTCCGTGATCCTGGAGTACTCCCGGGCAAAGGTGGGGAAGACGTCCATGATTGGATCAGCCTGTACGAACACGTCAGCCGCAGTAACCGGTGAGACCCTACTATCATACTCGCCAACGTAGTCTTTAACCTTGGTGGCACACCTCGTGTTTACTTTCGGACGCACGAAGATGAGTTCCCCCGTTGGGATTCACTTCAGCAAAAACTTTGAGACTTGTTCGCCAACCCCTACGGTCACCAATTTGCAGCGCAGAAGGCGCTTTCCGGCCGTGTGCAGACGTCAACAGAGCCCTACGTCACGTACATTCAGGACGTCTTGGCTCTGTGCCGCAAAGTTGACACCCACATGACTGAGTCAGACAAGGTTTCCCACATCCTCAAAGGCATTGCCGATGACGCCTTCAACTTGCTCGTTTGCAAGAACGTAGCGACGGTGGATGCTGTTATAAAAGAGTGCCGCCGCCTGGAACTCGCTAAAAGCCGACGGATTAATCAGCAGGGTGCCCGTCTGCCCAACACCCCAGCGACAAGTTCCTGTGCCGACGCTCCTCGTTCCAACAACACTCGCGGTGTTACCAGGATCGTCCGGCGTGAGATCTAGGCGGCCTATCCGGCTGCCTTCCACTCCAGCCCCACCAACTCACCTTCAGTCACGGTTTCCCCGATCCAGGCAGTAGTCCGCCAGGAGTTCGAAAACATGGGTCTTCAGACCATCTCCTCGGCCCGTCGCCGTGATACCCGCCCGGCTTCTTCGATTCCGCTCCACCCCGCGTCTTCTTACCCACCACGTTTCCGCAACCCATCTGAATGGCACACTGCTGACAAGCCCATTTGTTTTCACTGCCATTGAATCGGGCACATTTCTCGGCACTGTCGCAGTCACTGCAGTTCCCCGACCCAGTCTACTTATACTGCCTACTCTCGCCCCTCAGGCGGCCCTTCTCGTCCCTATGCCACACGCTCCGAAAATGTCGCCACTGATTCTCCTGCGCCGAACCGCCCCTATCCTCGTTCGCCTTCGCTCCAACTACGACAATCTCACTCTTCCCAGCCCCGTGGCTCCTAGTCGCCGACTCCCTTCAGACGCCTCTCCCAGCCGGAAAACTAGACGATGCAGCGCCTCGAGGTGACGCTGCGTTTCCCCCTACCCCACCAAATTCTGTACTGACGTGTGCACATATATATATATATATATATATATATATATATATATATATATATATATATATATATATATATATATATATATATATATATATATATATATATATATATATATATATATATATATATATATATATGCCTCCTCTTGAAGAGACCAGCGTGTACGCACTGAGGGTCGGCGTGGAAAGCGGCGCATACATCAGTGCAGAGCTGCCGGGGTATTACAAGCAGCCATTTGCGGCCGTCGGAACTGTAGTTACGGCGATGGACAATTCCGTCGCGGATGGCGAAGTGCGAAGCTTGTCGGCGTAACGCTCGGGATGGTGTGCGTGTAGTTGATTTGGAGATGTCATCTATCAAAGATGAAATCCAGGAGTCCTTGCGCTCCTCCAAAGCCATGTCGACAGAAGTGAATGGAAGTGGGTCGTCTAGGACGGACACACTGACAATGTCGGCGTGGACAGGCGAGCGCGAAAGAGCATGGGCATCGGCGTGCTTCTTGCCTGAGCGGTAGACAACCCGGATATCGTACTCTTGGAGCATCAGTGCCCACCGGGCTAGGCGGCCGCAGGGATCCTTGACAGACGACAACCAGCAAAGTGCGTGGTGATCGGTAACGACATCGAAGGACCGGCGTACAGGTATGGGCAAAATTTTGTGATGGCCCAGATGATCGCGATACATTCTTTTTCCGTGACGGAATAGTTCGCTTCAGCTTTCGTAAGAGACCGGCTCGCGTAAGCAACAACATATTCTTGGCAGCCAGGCTTTCGCTGGGCGAGCAGAGCGCGAAGACCAACACCGCTAGCATCCGTATGGATTTCCTTGGGAGCAGTTGGATCGAAATGGCGCAGTATCGCTGGTGTTGTGAGCAGGCGACGTAGCGTTGCGAAGGCATCATCACAAGCTCTGTCAGAGGTGCCATAATCGAAGCGAAATTTCGAATAAAGCGGCGGAAGTACGAGCAGAGACCAACGAAACTGCGCAAGTCTTTTAGAGACGTTGGCCTCGGGAATTCTTTAACAGCACGGAGCTTAGCGGCATCAGGGAGAACGCCGTCCTTCGACACGACATGTCCGAGAATTGTCAGCTTGCGTGCCCCAAAGTGACATTTTTTCAGATTTAGTTGGAGGCCAGCGTCACTGAGACAGCGTAAAACGTGCTCCAAGCGATGAAGGTGAGTAGGGAAATCTGGTGCGAACACTACTACATCATCTAAGTAACACAAGCACGTGTTCCATTTGAGGCCTCGAAGAATAGTGTCCATCATCCGCTCAAAAGTCGCGGGCGCGTTGCAAAGTCCGAATGGCATTACACGAAATTCGTATAAGCCATCTGGTGTGATGAAAGCAGTTTTAAGCTTATCTTCTGCAGCCATAGGCACCTGCCAATAACCATAGCGTAGATCGAGGGAGGAAAAGAACTCTGCACCTTGTAAGCTGTCGAGGGCGTCGTCGATCCGCGGCAATGGATAAACATCCTTTCGGGTTATTTTGTTTAGGCGGCGGTAATCCACGCAAAAGCGGATCGACCCATCCTTCTTTTTAACTAAAACAACTGGCGATGCCCATGGGCTGTCGGACGGTTCAATGACACCATGCTTTAGCATGTCACCTACTTGCTCATCAATGACGCGTCGTTCTGTGGACGAGACGCGGTAGGGTCGCTGCCGTAGCGGTGAGTGAGAACCGGTGTCAATACGGTGACATACAGCCCTCGTTCGGCCCAGAGAAGTGCTATGACTGTCAAAAGCAGGGCGAAATTTCTCGAGGAGACGGACAAGGTCATGTCGTTGCGTGGGGCTTAAGCCGTTGTCGATGACGTGGCTGAAAACGTCTTCAGGCGATGCGGCAGGTGCGGGACTACAGTAGAGGGTGTTGACCTCTGACGATCCAACAGGAAGTTCCGACGTGGTAATGGTGTCGTAAGGCTCCACAGTGCCGAGAGATTCACCGCGAAGCAACGCAATCAAGAATGGGAAGTGGTGTATAGGAAGGTGAGTAGCACCAGCTTGAAGGCTAAGCAGCGCAGTTGGGAGTGGTAAGAGGTGGCGGTGAACAAAAGCAGTCGAAGGCGTGAAGAGTACGGTAGAGTCGGAGGCAACGGAACAGGATACAGGTGCCAGAACGGATGCGTGCGGAGGTATATGGATGTCGTCAGTGAGGGACAACTTGGTGCAGTAAAGCGAAACATCATCAGATATGGCATTGCCAAGCGAAGAGAAGGCGACTTATGCACGGGAGCAGTCAATAACAGCTTGGTGACGGGAGGGAAAGTCCCAACCTAAAATAATATTGTGGGAACAGTGGGGAAGAACGACGAACTCGACTGTGTAGACCACTCCTCTGGCGCTGCACGCAGCCACCGGCTGGACGTGCTGTGCTGTGGCTGTGCGGAGTAAAGGACCGAAGAAAGGCATCGTGACTTTTCGTATTGAGCGGCACAGTTTTTCGGCAATTACAGATATGGCGGCACCTGTGTCAATGAGGGCAAGCACAGAGACACCATCAACAGCGACATCAATAACGTTGGGCGGCGAAAGAAGAGGGCTTGAGCGTTGTGTTGATGACGCAGTTCTTGCCTCGGGAACTGCGCCACTTAGTTTTCAGTGTCAGCGGTAGAGGGACGTCGACGCATGGGGGAGAGCGAGCGATGACGAGGCGAAGCAGAACGGCGGCCGGAAACTGGGTGAAGGCTTGGGCGGGGAAGGGGTAAATCGTGGTCTGGAGCGTAAAACAACGGATGGTCGTACACGGCTGTGCGTGGGTGGTCACGTGGATGAAGTGGACGGCGGCGGCACAGGCGTGCAAAGTGTCCGGGAATACCGCACGAGTAGCAGATGGGCCGATTGTCCGGTGTGAGCCAGGGATCAATCACTCGATGGGCTGGAGGTCGTGGCGGCGGGGGCGTGGGGTGGCAAAACAGGGCTAGGCATCGGAGGCGGAGCCCGGAAGGTCGGCGGTCGTGGTCATGCGACGGCGCCTGCGTAAGTCAATGGGGCGGTGAGTTGAGGCTCCCGTTCCAGAGGATGGGCGCCTCAACTAGACACTTCTTCGGACACTTGCTCTTCTATAACATGTCGTAGGGTCGGACTAAGGGACGAACTTGAGTCCGGCGGGTTGGAGATGAGGGTGGGCTGGCGAGCTACTTCTTCCCGGACGAAAGCCTTGATTTGCGAGAGGAGGGTGGAATCTTGAATAGGTGAGGTCAAGCCGGACAACGATTCGTGATGGGGAACAGGACGGCGAGTGAGGATGCGTTGACGGCGGAGGTCGTCATAGCTTTGGCACAGTTCAATAACTTCTGCAACAGTAGATGGGCTCTTTGAAATGATCATCTGAAATGCGTCCTCGTCGATACCCTTCATTATGTGCTTGATTTTATTGCCCTCAGTCATGGATGCATCGACGCGTTTACAGCGATCGATGACATCTTCGATGTAGCTGGTAAAGGCCTCACCAGGCTGCTGAGAGCGCGACTGCAGGCGCTGTTCGGCACGAAGCTTTTGAACAGCAGGGCGGCCGAAGACCTCGCTGAACTTTGTTTTGAACACCGTCCAGGTTGGGACTTCGCTTTCGTGGTTCCGAATCCTCAAGTGGACAATTCCGGTGAGGTAAAAAGGAACGGTGGTCAATTTCGTGATGTCATCCCATTTGTTGTTCAGACTGACGCGTTCGTATGATGAGAGCCAGTCATCAACGTCGTGGTCGTCAGTGCCGCTGAAGATGGGGGGTCCCGCTGACGGAGTGTGCCGGGGCATACGGAGGAGTGGGGAGCAAGTTATGGTAAGCTCGTGGCGCTTGCGGTGGTCTTGATGGCAGGGAGAGTCCGGCTGCGCAATTCGAGGATGACAGGAGACCCAGCAAACCTCCAGCAATTATGGCAAAGAACTACGACATGGCGTGGACGGCACGATAGACGCGGACGAGAAGACGCAACAGCGTAGGCTTAGCCAGTCACACCAGGAACAGCCCGAGCCCCACTTCAGTAGCGTTGGCGATCCAGCTGCGGCGCTCTGCACGGCGCACTTCTTCTTCCTTACAATATATATGTATATGACGATATGTGGTTTTTAATGGCGCAAAGGCCACCTATGGCCAATGAGCGCCATATGTATATATCTATATATATATATATATATATATATATATGAAGCGGTGTGAGCCTTCGAATAGCAGAAGAAGAAGCGCGGGAACCGGGGGGACCGAGGAAGAGACGAGAGAAGTGACAAATAAGAGACGAGATGGATGCCAGTTCCACAGCAATACATTACTTCTACTGTGTCCTTTAACTAGGAACGCTACAATATTTTGGCGCAGCCGACAACTGACTCCAACATGTGGGTGACATTTTTCCTCGAGGAGACGTCCGCAGAGAAGATCATCTTTTCGAGATACCAAGCTCAAGACGAACCAGCGGTGGAACTACCTCGCGAATTCAATTGGGCAGAACTCGTGAACCTGGTTTTACAGAAGGCTTCCATAGACATTGCTGAACTACGTCGGAAGGGTGCGGTGAAAGTGAACTTGCGTCTCGCGATCTTCGACGAATTAGTTCTTCAAACGATGCGTCGAAAGGACTCTGGATCACGGTCTTCAACAGAAGAGGTGAGCCTTGTTTTGAAAGTGTAGTATAGTGTCGCCCCCTGTCAGATCTCTGTGTCATCGTACATGTATGTTTTGTAGTTGTTTAGCTAGATGGCGCACCCCCCTTCTGTCATGTGACGAGCTTGTACCAATCGGGAAGTGTCATCTAGCGTGTGAAGCCTTTATAAGTAATAAACGGCCGCGGGTCGGCATAGTCTTCGTTCCGGTTTTCATCGGGAGCAGTTAGCTCCGTGTCTCCTTCACTGCGCCGGCGCTAGCCACGCGTTCGCCCGTTGGGGCCCCCCGCTTGCCTGCCGCTGCCGACACAACATCTTTTGGCGACGAGGATGGGATTCCCGCAGCGGTTCCGACCGAAGCCCAGGGAAACCAACGAGCTTCGTAAGTGAAGCGTCCTTTACGTGTCGGCACGGCCTGCAAACGCCGCCGACGCACATGGCGTCGCGAGGCTTCCGAGCCTAGGCCTCCTCGCCCCTTTGTTCTTCCTTGCCCCCTTCCTGCTGCGAGCTCCGGCTTGTTTTCTGCGCTGTCTCCTGCACGCTACCGGGCATGGCGTCTTTCACGGCGAACCTTCCCGTTTTTCTGGAATTGCCCGGCCCACCGTTAATCCCTTGGTATCGCTGGAAAAAAATTTTTCAGGCCCACCTCGAAGCGGCCGGCTGTGGCGACTGGACGGACGCGCGACGAGCGTCAGCGCTCGTCAGCGCTCTCGGGCGTGAGGGACAACGGAAGTACTTTGCAGACGAGGAGCAGGAAGCAGCAAGGCAGTTAACCAGCGCAGCGTCAGCTTCAAGTGATGCGGTCCCGCCTGCGTCAGAGTTTCCGAGACTCTTGGAGCGGCTTGACCGGCTGTTCGCCGCGTCAACAAATGTCCTGGCGGAACGGCACGAATTCACCAGTCGGAAGCAGTTCGAGGGAGAAGGATTCCTGGAATTCGTGACCGCATTGAAGGAGAAGGCGGTACAGTGCAACTTCGGCACAGCCTACAACGAACGCGTCCGAGACCAAATTATACATGGGGTAGCGAACGTCAGCGTTCGCGAAAAGTTGCTGGCTCATGGCGAAACCCTGACCCTGGACAAGGCAGAAGAAATTGGACGCTCGTTAGAAGCCCTGCATCGAGCGAACCGCGCGTTCGACTCGGAGAAAATAAAAAGAATCGAGGCATCTCAACTTGGCGTTCCGTCGACGGGCCAAGATGGCAGACTTCTTCCGGGGAGCCGCCAAGATGGCCGACGTAGTCCGGGAGGCCATGAAGATGACCGACTTCTTCCGAGAAGCCGCCGAGACGACCGACTTCTTCCGAGGAGTTGCCGAGACGACCGACTTCTTCCGAAGAGTCGCCGAGACGACCGACATTTCGCACATGGCTCCTCCGGGAACCGTAGTGCATGCGATCGGTGTGGCAGCACGAAGCATATTGCAACGTACAGGAATTGGCCCGCAAGGAACCAGCGGTGCAACGCCTGCCACACGTTGGGCCATTTTGCATCAGTATGCCGAAAAACCCGTACTGTCCAGCACGTCTCTTCCGCACAGACGCGGTCTTCGTCAACTTCCGCAGGAGAGCCGTCCGCGTCTGTCTTGACGGTGAGCACCTTGGAAGCTAAAAGGGATTTACAAGTCCCGGTCGTGGTTAAGGACGTCGCCATGCGGCTGCTCGTGGACACAGGAGCGTCTGTCTCATTGATGACGGCCGAGGATTTTGGAAAGCACTTTGGTCGACAGCACAGACTGTCAAAAGCGGCAGTGGACTTGAGGAATTTCTCCAAGCAACGCATCGACATTCAAGGCCTTTTCCAAGCCACTGTCCAGTTTCTTCAAAGGTCGTGCTCAGTCACGTTCCACGGAACGACTACAGGAACATCACTGCTGGGTTTAGACGCCATCCAACGCTTCGGCATACAGATCTACCGTACGTCGCTGACATATCGTCTACCATCGCTTCCTTCAGTACAGAGCCCCACAGGTGTGCCTCCGGGTTTTGATCACCTTTCCAGTGACGAGTTGGGCCTCGTCAACAACTTTGTGCACCGAATTCATCGGCAGCAAGATGCGAAACCAGTATCTTCAAAGTTGCGCCGACTACCCCTGGCTCTCCGTGACCAGGTAACAAATGAATTGCAACGTCTCGAGGACTGCGACGTCATCGAGCGCGTCGAGGCTACTGAGTGGATGTCTCCACTCGTGGTGGTGCGCAAGAAGGATGGAACCATGCGGCTCTGTGTAGATCTACGGGAACAGGACCGTCTTGTGTCTGAAGTTCAAGAAAGGGTCTTGCAGAAACAGTCGCAGACGAAACAGTACGTAGACAAACGTAGAGGTGCTCAGGCAACTCATATCAAGGTGGGAGACACCGTCAGAATAAGATTTAACAGGAAAGGATTCTTTAAGTACAGTAAACCTCGTAAAGTCAAGGCCCAGATAGGACCATCTACTTTTCTACTCAGTGATGGGCAAACGTGGCATGTGTCTAAGTTAACCGTAGCGATGAAGGTTCCAGTAGGTAGTACATTGTGTACAAGTAAAAGGGACTTTTTGTACTCGTATTCAAACTTGGATAGTAATTCCGATGACTCGCCTGTAGTGACATCGTCCTTTCATAGGCATCGGTTAAGTAGTTCGACTGGCTGTATCACTTCCGAGTCTGCACAGTCAGCAGTCGTCTCTGTTTCCGTGGGGGAATCGGTAGCCTCCCAGGACTTGTTTGGATGTCGAGAGGAGCTTCCTGGGCAACCCTCTCTAGCTTTGAGCGACAACCGCATTCAGTTTTCCAACCAGGGGGAGGTAAATAGTAGTGGGACGACTAGGTCTTTAAAGTCGACCGATACGCGTCGCAACCCCCAAAGTTCTTCTGAGGTACGCACGCGTCCTCATCGTGACAGAAAACTGCCTCCGTGGCTCGATGATTTTGTTTATGTAGTGTAGAGCGTATTTCAGTCTTCGAAATGCCACGGCTAGGGGCCTTGTTGTGACATTTAGGAGACAGTCCACATGTTTCATTAACACAGGTATAAAGTGCTCCTTGTTGCGGTGCAGTGAGTTTTGTGCCATGTTCCTTGTCAGACTTTGGTTGAGTGACTGCCTGTGTTTTGGTGCCCAAGACTGGTGCGCGTGTATGTGAACTTGGGCGGGGACGGACTGAATTTGTCCTTGGACTTAAGTGCGCGCCTTGTGTGCGCGTTTCACTGCATCCTTGCTTTGTTTCCAGGGGGGGATGATGTAGTATAGTGTCGCCCCCTGTCAGATCTCTGTGTCATCGTACATGTATGTTTTGTAGTTGTTTAGCTAGATAGCGCACCCCCCTTCTGTCATGTGACGAGCTTGTACCAATCGGGAGGTGTCATCTAGCGTGTGAAGCCTTTATAAGTAATAAACGGCCGCGGGTCGGCAGAGTCTTCGTTCCGGTTTTCATCGGGAGCAGTTAGCTCCGTGTCTCCTTCACTGCGCCGGCGCTAGCCGCGCGTTCGCCCGTCGGGGCCCCCCGCTTGCCTGCCGCTGCCGACACAACAGAAAGCTCTTCAGGTACAACAAGAACAGATGGCGCAACAAAACCAACTGGTGACGTGACTTATAACCTCTCTAAACGCTGAGAAGCGGGCGACTAATTTTTTAGGACCCAATGCGTTATGGACTTATGGACCAACTTATTATGGAACAGGTGCAGTCTTGTACCACAAATGTCCAGAAGCATCCGGCCGAGAAAAGCGACACTTAGTAGGCTACGACAGCTACACCCTCAAGCTACCTGAAGTCAACTACACCACTACTGAAAAGGAAGCTCTTGCTGTCCTTAAAGCAATTCAGTACTTCCGTACGTACCTAGAAGGTGCGAAGTTTACTTTGTTCACGGATCAGCAGGCACTCACTCCTCTCTTGAATATGACCCAACCTAAGGGACGTATCGCCAGATGGGTGAACTACTTTCAGCAGTTTGATTTCACCATCTCCCACAGAACTGGAACCCTTTTGACTGATGCAGATGCATTGTCTATACTGATGATACAGGCCAAGAAAGAACAATCGGAAGAAATCAATGAAGTAAAATTGTGGGAAGGCACCGAACAATTCATTTTTATGGCAGGTCGCTATCAAGTCCCGCCAACACTGGTTCACAGGGTGCTTTATTTGTCCACGATAGCCCAGAATCTGGAGGACACGACGGATTTTGGCGCACCTACAACAAACTAGTCAAGAGATTTACATGGCCTCACATGAAAGAAGACGCCAATCAATACGTTCGTTCATGCCACATTCGTCAAGTCAGCAAAGTGAAATATAAGCAGCCTACGGACGCCTTGATAATACCTTGCCACTCGAACGTGTCTTTTGAAGTTATACACCTGGATTTTGCCGAGCTAAATAAGAAACGAGAAGGAGTCCGAAAAACGCAAGCTTTTCTTCTGGCCATAGATGAGGGCACCAGGATGGTCGCGGCACGGGCAGGAAAAGAAGATGCGAATAGTGTCATCGCCCTCCTCCAAAGGGATATGTTTAGGACAACCAGGAAGATCGTATGTGACAACGCTCCAGCGTTCAAGAGTGAAAAACTAGCAAGATGGGCTCGAGACCACAATATATGAATCACATTTTCTGCGCATAACATCCCGCGGCGAATGGGCTTGCAGAGCGTGCTATACGAGATGTGAAACAATACATCAGGATGTACGATAGTTTCCCTGGTGGATGGAAATGCTCTTTAGAAGCAGCTGTAAGACATCACAATCGCTCTTACACCAGTGGCTTGTGATGCAGCCCGCAGTTCGCTTCTTCAGGAGAGACCCCTATTCTTCAGGCGGACCGTGAACTGGGGCTGTTGGAAAATATCAAGGTCGTCGAGGAGAAGAAACAAAAATCACAGGAGGAGAGGTACCGTGAACGAATAAAAAATACATTTTGACAAGAGACATTGCTCAGACATCCCAGACATTAAAATCACCGACCTCATTCTAGTTAGGAAAGGAGTAAGAGAATCCAGTGCCATATTTTATGGTTCTTACTCTGTGACAAAGACAGCCACTCAGAAAGGAATATTGAAGACTGTGTAGTACATTGGTGAACGGGGCTCAGTTGAATGTGCTTCGATTGGACACGTTTTCAAATATTACCCCAGGAGGGGTTAGCAAAAGAAACCTGGAAGGGTGAAGCTGTATTAACCTTCGAATAGTAGATGAAGAAGCGCGGGAACCGGGGGGACAGAGGAAGAGAAGAGAGAAGTGAAAAATTAGAGACGAGATGGACACCAGTTCCACAGCAATACTTTACGTCTACTGTGTCCTTTAACTAGGAACGCTACAATCAATATATATATATATATATATATATATATATATATATATATATATATATATATATATATATATATATATATATGTTACACATGCAATTAGATTGCATGTGTGCGCGACGTGAATAATCTAGAACTTTGTGGAAGGCGCGCAGGTCCCAGCGATTAGTCTGGAACATTCGACGATTGATGTTTAACAGCCGACGCGCTTGACCCGTTGATGAGATTTCGACGACCGCCGATCGTGGTCGCCGCTACCGCTACCGTGGTCGCCGCTACCGAGTGAAAGACCGCCTCGAAAAAGAAAAATTTCCGGGTGTCATCTACAAAATTCCTTGCCAGGACTGCCATGCGTGCTACGTAGGCGAGACGGGGAACTTTAAAAGAAGGCTACAGCAGCATCGCAATGATGTAGCCAAAGGACACACGGTCTCTAGCGCCCTGGCAGAGCACCACGAAAAGACTGGACACAGTATTAACTGGAATTCGGCTTCTATCATCGAAAGAGAGAAAAAATAATCATCCCGATTGCTCCTTGAATCATTCTGCATACAATCTACTACTAACACGATAAACCGGACACGGGGACCCCTCCCTGAGTTGTACGCAAGCGCATTACGTCTTCCGACGCATATATAATAAAGACCACCATGCATTCGCTCATTGTGAACAAGGCACCCGTATTGGGCGCCGAAACGTCAATCCGTGTTTTGAATTTTTTCAGTTGGCGAGTGTACGTTTATTAAGCCATGTTCTTTGAGTGTAGCCTGTTTTTTGATCGCAAAACTTCGCCCAATAAAACGCTCGTTTCGTTAATCACAGTTTTGCTGCCTTCTTAACCGTCACTACCACGTGACATCTGGCAGAGGTGCTAGTGTGTTCATGTACCGAACGCCCCCGCAAAGCTGCGATCCAAGCCTGAAGCCCGAGGACAAAACCAACATCGCCCAAGACCAGCGTGCTAGCCGCAGACAGCAAGGACTGCCCCTAGAATTCCCTAGAATCGCAAACCGGAATCGAGACATGAAGGAAAACAATCTTCTCAGCCTGATCAATGCCTTCGTAATCTGCCACCTCACGTACACGATTTCTATGCACAACTGGCTCACAGCGGAGTGAGACAAGCTCAACGTTCTCATCCGCAAAGTAGTCAAGAGGGCTCTTGGGCTACCCGTCAGGACCCTTACCGAGGATCTCTTGAAGCTGGGGGTACATAACACCGCCGAGGAAATTGCCGAAGCCGAAGAACGTGCGCAACTCAGTCGCCTGACCACCATAGCGGCAGTTAAATGCATCCTCGAAGAGCTGGGTTACCACCCTGTGGAATTCCCAATGGTCAGTACCCCGAACCCAGGTGCATTCTGGAGAAGTTCGTAGTGGCCCCTGTGCCCCGAAACGACCATCCCGTCCACAACGAGGGCAGACGCAAAGCCAGAGCAGCAGCTATCCTCAAACAGATCAAGCAACACGACATTAGAGCAAGCTTCGTCGACACCGCGGAGTACAGGACGGGAAGACCTTTGCCGTCGTTGTGGTCGACTCGAGCGGCAAGATTTCCAATAGCGCCTCGATTCGCACTTCATACCCAGGCGTCGCCGAGCATGTCGCCATCGCCCTCGCCCTGCTAGACAGTCGTGGGTCCGAAATCTATAGTGATTCCAAAACGGCAGTTAGGGCTTTTCAGAAGGGTTGCATCGCCAAGGAAGCTGTTCGAATTTTTAGTGGCTCGAGTCCACATGCTCTCACAAACCATTCAATTCATTGGTTTCCCGCTCACGTAGGATCGGTCGAGGGTGCTTCCCCGAACCTCAATGAGTCTGCTCACGAGGCTGTGCGTGACCTCACCGACCGCGCTTCCTCTATAAGGAGCACCGAATCCCATCCTCTCTACGATCACAGGGACACTCCCGCTGCTCACAACGAGATAATTAAATATTTCGACATGTCCAGAAGGGTCTTTCCACCCCCTCACCCCAAGTTGAATAGGGCGCAAGCCGTTTCGGTTAGACTTCTACAGACCAGCACATATCCGTGTCTGTCCGCTCTCCACGAGGCTTACCCCGATGTGTATCGCGACGACGCCTGCTTGTCCTGCGGCCATACCTCCACTCTATCTCACATGCTCTGGGAGTGCGGGTAGACATACACCAAGTTCATCAAGGAGGAGTGGGACTCGCTTCTGCGTAGCCCCGCTCTAGAAAAGCAAATCCTGGCCGTCCGGCGTGGGCCGATGTGCTAGACCTGCGGGTCCCGACGTGGGACTAGCCGGGTGCGCGTTAAGTTCGCGTCCTCGCCGGACTTGCAACAAAATTTATTCACTCACTCACTCATGAACACGTGATAGCTTACGCTAGCCGGTCGTTGTCAAAAGCGGAAGATAATTATTTTACGACCAAAAACGAATGCCTCGCCATCGTTTGGGGTACAGCGAAATTTCGCCCTTACCTATATGGCAGGCCATTCAAACTCGTCAGCGATCATCACGCCTTGTGTTGGCTAGCGAATTTAAAGGATTCTTCAGGACGGCTGGCGCACTGGAGCCTCAAACTGCAAGAATATGACGTCATGGTAATATACAAGTCCGGAAGAAGACACTCTGACGCTGACTGCTTATCACGCGCCCCCATCGATCCCCCGCCGCAAGACGACGAGGATGACGACACCTTCCTCGGAATAACAAGCGCGGAAGACTTCACTAAACAGCAACGAGCAGACGCGGGCCTAAAAGGCCTCGTCGAGTACGTGCAAGGAAACACCGACGTAGTACCTAGGTCATTTAAGCGCGGGTTGTCTTCGTTCACGTTGCAAAACAACCTGCTCGTAAAGAAGAACTTCTCACCAGTCTTCTTGTTCCGTCAGCGCTGCTTCCAGAAGCACTACACGCCCTACATGACGATCCAACCGCTGGGCACCTCGGATTCTCCCGAACGCTGTCGAGAATATAGGCAAGGTATTACTTGCCGCGCCTTACCGCTGACGTCCCCCGTTACTTCAAGACATGCCGAGACTGTCAGCGACACAAGACACCACTGACAAAGCCTGCAGGATTACTACAGCCGATCAAACCTCCTTGCCGACCATTTCAGCAGATCGGGATGGATTTGTTGGGACCGTTTCCGGCGTCAACATCCGGAAATAAGTGGATCGTCGTGGCGACGGACTGTCTCACCCTCTTCGCTCATAGTAAAGCTCTACCGAAAGGCAGCGGAACCGAAGTGGCGAAATTTTTTGTCTTGAACATTCTTCTGTGACATGGCGCCCCAGAAGTCCTCATCACCGACAGAGGAACAGCCTGAGAACATTCTTATGCGACATGGCGCCCTAGAAGTCCTCATCACCGAGAGAGGAATAGCCTTTACAGCAGAGCTCACCCAAGTCATTCTGCAATACAGCCATACAAGCCACAGGAGGACAACTGCCTACCACCAGCAGACGAATCGTCTCACGGAGCGCCTGAACAAGACCCTTGCCGACAGGCTAGCAATGTACGTCGACGTCGAGCAGAAGACGTGGGACGGGGTCCTGCCGCACGTAACGTTTGCTTACAACACCGCGGTGCAAGAAGCAACGCAGATGAAGCCGTTTAAGCTGGTTTACGACAGGAACCCGGCGACGGCGCTCGACGCCATGCTGCCGCACGTCATTGAAGAAGAGAATGGTGGCGTCGCTAGCTATCTCCAGTGCGCCGAAGAAGCCCGACAGCTCGCCCGCCTACGGATAAAGAACCAGTGCGTGCCGGCAGCCGACACTACAACCTCCGACGACGCTTCGTCGAGTACCAGCCTGGTGACCGTGTTTGGATTTGAACCCCAATAAGTCGGCGAAGACTGAGTGAGAAACTATTGCGACGCTATTTCGGACCCTACAAATCATCCGAAGTGTTGGCGAACTCGACTATGAGGTCGTGCCAGAAAGCATTTCGCCTTCACAGCGGCGCCAGGCACGATATGAAGTGGTCCACGTAGTGCGTCTGAAGCCCTCTTACGTACGCTTACTAACTTCCTTATTTTGTTGTTTTCTTTACTACGAGTGCTTTTCTTTATTACTTTCGTTTGTTTGCAGCCTCGGGTCGACGCTTCTTAAGAGGGGGGTGTTGACACGTGTACTTGTCTTTATCGGGCGACACGTTTCACCGCCTAACAAATGGTATCGCACAGCACAGGACGTGCCTGCATGTTTCGGAAGTTTCTGGAATCTTATCGATGGTTGTATCCGCTGTCTGTTGTCGCCGAATCTTGCGTGATCTGATTGCATGTATGGGCGACGCGAATGGTGTAGAACTTTGTGGAACGCACGCGGGTCTCAATGATGAGACTGCAACATTCGACGATTGATGTATAAAAGCCGACGCGCTTGACCCGCTGAACAAATTTTCGCCGATCGCCGACTGTGTTTGCCGCGGTCGCCGTTCTTTGAGTGTAGCCTGTGTTTGAGGGCACGAGTTCGCCTATTAAAACGCTAGTTTCGTCTTTCTCAGTTTGGCTGCTTTCTTCACAGTCACTACCTTGTGACAATATAATGGCATTCGATAACACTGATGACCTGGCACAAAATTTGTTGAATTCAAAGAAAGTTAGTGCCTATTAAACGCATTACAATTACAGAACTTTTGTGAGTAGAGAACTTTTGCGAGTACTTTTAAAACGGACGAAAAGACTTTGACCCTAATTATTGACAGCTAAAAGCTCTCCGATCAACACATCCAATATGGCCGACTGTCGCAAAAGACACCTGATGCAAAGAGCAATAACGCCTGAGCACAGCCCGTGGTGAAAATATCATGGGGGCAAAAATAATTATTTCTTTTGATAAGTCTAAAAATATATCTTCAGACTTTGCTCATGAACGCATTATTTTTTCGCGTTGCATGTCGCTGTTGTCTATCTGAGGTCAAGAGTATACATTCGATTCGAAATCGAATACGAATGATTTCCCCCAACTCGTTCGATGGCAAATGTCATTCCATTCGAATGACATCATATTTTCCCGTGTAAATCCCGATTAGTGTGATTATATGCGAATGTCATTATATTCAAATTACATTAAATCTTCCCGTGTGACAGGGGTATTAAGCTTCTTTTGTACTGTTGTGGCCTTCGTGTATGCAATGTGATGATAGCTGGCTCAGTAGACTGCTTCGCACAAATAGCGTCGAACGGCTAACACTGATGTTTTTGACCAAGACGTTACCGCCGGGAGACGTATAAGGCACTGCCGTGCCTCCGCAATTCGCCATTGCAGTGTGAATAGGCCTCTATAACAGCTTTGTTACCATGTGTACATGTCTCGAAACTATGTCAAGACGTGGAGACGGTCAACATCTCACCCCCTGGCTAACAGGTAAGCTTGTGCATCATACGTGTTACCCATACTTAATCGATAGCATAGTCACCACAAACGATTATGTTCTTTTTTCGGGGGTGTCGACTTTCCTAACTGTGACTTATTACCATCGAGCTTCTTGAACGTTTCAGCACCCTACAACCATCGCCAATAATTTACCAGTTTTTTCACACAGTAAAAGCTTCAAATATATGCCTGCAGAAGCATTGGAGAACTTGCTAGGTTGTCTTGTTATTACTAGATTTGGTTGGCAGTCATGTTACCTTCAGCGCATTTGGGGCCTGATACCCAGAATAATTTGAACGTTGGCGAGAAAAGGTCGGTATGCATCTATAGCGACATTAGGCTTTTACAGTGCTCAGGGAACCTGTGCGTATGGTAGCCTTTCGTAGTTTCAGGTGATCGACGTGTTTCAACGCCGATAATGAAGCCTAGGCCGTCGTAAGATTGTTTGCTGACACACGCACAACGCGTTCTTCGGAGAAATAGTGTCCAACTGCGTCATAACAAACGACAGCGTGCGACTTTGATACATCAGTGTGAACTTCCTGGCTACGGTTCTTGGAATCAAGCTCTAGAATGTGCAGTAGGTCCTGAACCTTTGCAGGATGCTTTGAACTTTGCCAAATGTCAAATTCAAGACGCTTACACGGCGACGTTCGAAGTAGCGTCGCTGGAACCTTTAATCAATGTTTAAGGAGCGTGACGTCGATTTCTTTCTTATCTTCTTACACGCAGGGAGACAGGCTATTGCTGCAGGCTATTTTTAAAGAGGCTGAAATAAGTTATATCGTTTACAGTGGATTAAAGCATCTTGACAGACTGCACTGATTTTCTTAAAATAGGCAAAGCTGAAACACAGCAGCCCAGATTGAGTGACCACTCGTCTGAAGTAGAGGCTTACTGTAGGATGGAGATGATGGCTTGTTGATACATATTGACTAATGGTGGGTGAGCGCAGGAAAACACGTGGTCAGAGGAAGGTACAATGGACATACTTCAGCAAACAGCGCAAAAAAAATGTGCTCGTACCTGCAAGCCGCACTAGTAACTATTGTGAAAAACATTGGACGCAACGGGCCTGTGTGTCATATATGCATTTGTGGTCCTCGTGTTACCTGCGCTTAACCACCTTTCTGCAGGGCATGTTCTGAAGGCACCTTTAACCGGGCAGATACGTAGGTAAAGAACAGGAACAAGCATGCTAGGGCACATAGCGCAGCCGAGTAGCACACTATGGCCGGTGGTCTAAACAAGTGCATATAATGCTTTTTGTAGGTTATTTGCATATTTCCTATCGCTACGCTTTATTGTGTTCGAGAAGCTTTTAATAATGTTTATTGTTTTTAGGCATTTCTTCCTAAGATGTTTTCAGTTTGGAATGAGCGTGGGGGTATCGAATCTAGTACGATGATTAAGCTTCGTGTTCTTTGACCGGCAATGGCGCCCGCGTAAGCACAAGTTTATGCTTGCTGCGACACCACTGACCCGATAACATAAGGCATCGACCCTCCCTCGAGTAAGTTGCGTGCCTTAGCATTGTCCGAGGAAAAGGGAAATCGGGGGGTTGAGCCGATGCTGGGTGTTCCGAACTTTAACGCCCCTCGGCGAAGGCAATATATCCCTTCGGCGTCGGCTTTACGTAGATGGCACGCCTGGATTGACCCACCGCCGAGGAATCGGTACTTGAGATTCCCTATCCTGCCCTTCAGTATTAGACTTATTCTCTTTCCCCATTTCCTATCTTATCATGGTTTCTTTTTACATCCAATTTTCCCACGCACCGAGGGTTAACCTGGGATAACTTTTTAAACCTTTGGTATATTATATTAGTGTATGGTAGCTACGTAGATCTGACGTGCGATTTTTCCAGGAAGCAAGAGTTAACTTGGTGTATTGTTTACACAACCTTGGCTATATTATATTAGGTTATGGTCACTATGTAGAACTGGTACATGCGATTCCTTTGGGTTTCGTAGCGTTCCCTTGTTGGGAGGATTGGTGCGTGGCTGGCATATTTGGCGGAACCAAATCACTTATTTGTGGCTTTAAGATTATTTCCGCGACTTCTTGATCAGCCTTTCACGAGGATAGGGCCCAGCGAAGAAACTCACTATTTTTTCTGTGCGGTATTTACTGCGCCACGTCTATGTAACTTTCTTCCTGTGCTTTCTCACCTGAAAATAAGGAAGCAGATTTATCGGATAAACATTGGTAATCTATCCTCCAGAATATATAGTTGCTATGTTTTTCAAGTTACTGTACAGTTTATGCTAAAAATTATTTTACACTATAAAATAAACTACCTTTATTAAATAGTACTTTAAAATTTGCCGTAAAATTCCTTTTTGAGATGATCCGACCTACATTAGGCATTAAGCTCAGACTCTAACTTATTGATGCCGTAACTCCGAAATATTTGGCTTTCAAATTTGTCTTCGGTGAAGTGATCCTAAGATGAATAAATAAAGATTCGGTATGGCACAACTTCTTGCGAAATGATACAAGGCACGGAAAGGGGGGAGCGAATATACGCCGTGACATATCACAAATAATTAAGAAAATAAAAACGGTTGATATGTCAGCCTGCAGTGTACGTGGCCATAACAATCCTATCAACGTCGAACGTCGAAAAAGGTCTGGGTCATTGCACGCTGCTTCATTAGAGGTTTCATTTAGCCGACCTATGCGCGTTAAAAATGTTTCAACCAGCTTAATTTGCACGAAATCTTTGAACCCAATATAATTTCAGCTGTGTTTGGCGGATGCCTGCACAGATATGACCAATTCTCTAATTCAAACAAACAAACAAAAATATGTCTTGCAATGCGCGTCACTTCAGTATGCAATACATGAAACTGAACGGTGGGTCAAACTAACATATGTTGCGCAAGTTTCGTGTCTGAGGCCAGCAACGGTTTCAACTACAACGAAACGAGTGCGCCAAGCAATGTGCGCAACATCATAATGAAACCTGCCGAACCAGAAGCGTGATCGGCGAGGTTCACACATGAACCAAGGCTTTCGTAGCAGCGAGTGAACATTTCCAACTACAACCATGCCGAACGTCTGCAGGCGCTCGCACAGGTGCTCGAACTTCTTACCAAATCGTCCGAAAAATACGAGTGACTTCTGATGAACGGTCGCTTTCCTCACAAAGGTGCAGCTCCCAGGCATTTTCAAAATTTGCCCGGCCGATCCTCTGCAGCCAAATCATTCGCCAAGCCGCATTGCTTCTTCCGGATTGAATAACGAAAATTTCCCTTAGCCTCCTCCGTTGTTGCACCCATAAGCACAACATAGGGTAGGCGACGCCGCAATACGTAAACGGGGCCAGCGCTAGGGAAATGCTTGCGACCAAAACTTAGCCGCCAGAAACCAACCGAAGCGCGATTTCGATACCCGGGAATGGCGCCGGCGTCTGCTACGGACTAAAAGAGCGCGCGCCTGCACATGACCACGGCGCCTCGACCAATAGGAGGGTCGACTCTCCGGAGGCGTGGCAGGTGAGAGCGAAAGCGGAAAAGTACAAAAGAAGTCGTTACTTTCTTATTTAGGGGTTTTAGGGCATCCAGGGCAGCCTTCAGGTGTCGTTGATGGCGTTCGACCATGCCGTTGGCACACGGGTATTACGGAGTCGTGCGGCAATGTCTGGCGCCAAGAATGTTATTAAAGCAAGAAACAGGGAGAATTCAAATTGGCGTCCACGGTCTGATGTAACGGTGCGTGGATAACCCCAGCCAGATACCCACGCAGAAATGAAAGGGCGTGAAACACTCTCAGCGGTGATGTCACAAATGGGAACAGACTCCAGCCAGCGTGTGAAACGGTCGACCATGGTGTGTATAAACCGATAACCATGACACAGCTAGAGTGCCATAGCCTACAAACACCCCGGTTTCGAGTTCCAGTCTTGGCGGGGGGCCCCTAGCGCTCTCCCTTGGGCGGTGCCTGGAACCTGAATAGCACACGCCCGCATGAAAAGGAAATAAAGACGGCGCCTGGCCGTGACACGTGACCAATGGCTCACGGTTCTAATTCTGGCGTCAATTGGGGCCCGCTGCCTCCTTCCTTCGATCCTGAGACATGAGCCTAAAGACAAATCCATGTACTAACCATCATTCCTATGCTGGGTAAGCAACCCGCTTGCAGCTCCCATAGACACTAGCGCCCTATTTCCCTCTTGTAATTAAAGCGTGAAAAGTCGTGGAAAGAACACGCTGACGTGCCGTTGTCGATTCCTGGTAGAAGTGAATATTGCAGCGCATAATTCCCTGGACCACGAATAGCTTTGACGCATTTCATTCTTGAATAGGAGCACAGCACAACATGGAGCCACTTGGCAACTACGCCGTCGGCAACAAGACGGGCGCGGCCAATGTCGCCAGATGACAATGCAACATAAATTTCCCATATGAAACCGTTCTCAGCAACCAAGAAAAAAATGCTTTTCTTGCTTCTTGAGGGCGAGTATGTAAAGAACGCTTAGTTTCATGGGGTAAACTTGATGGAGAATTGCGGCGTTCTTAGCTTTGAGGCTATTAGCAAATTCAGGTCACGTGAGTGCCGCCGTAAGCAAAAAAAAAAAACGCGGGAAGGGCCGAGACAGATAATGGGAACACGTGGCCTACGAATCTCAGCAGCCTTTTGAGTGTTATTACAAGCAGAAAATCTTGCCATTACATGCTTGTGATGGTTGAGCGTTGCCAGCATCAGAGGAATACGCGTGTGCAAGTTCATTTGGGCAGTCAGTCATGTCTCCAACAATTTCAGCAACCTACAGTTAATCTTCATGATGGGACGCTGAGTCACCTTTTATTTACACAGCTGGGTATCGCGTCGTCTTCTTTTAACTTTTAATGTGTACTTACGCAAGAAGCATTCATCTGCTTGCTCATTTATTTGCTCATTGGTCATCTTGAGCTAGCGTGAAGAAAAACTCAGACAAGGGCTAGCACCAGATAACGTAACTAAATTTTTAAGTGCATAGCTGATAAAGTTAAAGTTTTCTTAAATTTCATTTTGCAGCCCTCTTAAATAATATCGGGCTATTTATCGGCGCTACAACGCTTATGTATTAACGTGCAAGTTAAAACCATCAAATTATTGAGGTAAGAACGCAACATTGGCAGCCATGACGGCAGGAACTATCATGATTCTGTCGTCTGAAGAAATTGCGAAAAGGCAACGATTGCTTCAGCTGATGAAGAATAGTGCATCGATTCAGGGAACGGAATTCTCTTATGCTTCATTTGCATGGGCTTGTTGTAAAGTAGAATGTAAGCTTCCACTCTGCTGCCTTGGAAGATGTCAAATTCTGGGGTTGGAAACCGACGACTATACAAAATACATAGTCGGCGATATTTAGCCGGGTGTATAGACGTCTCCTAAGACAACCGTGAAGCAGAATCCGTGAAAGCCAGCGTAGCGACAACAAGCTCAGCCTGGGTACATCAATCATACATATTATATGTAGAGATCTCAATGGCTATGAACCTTATAAATAACGTGGCCCCTGCGGTTGGCGAAGCACTCGATTTTCCGTTTATTGAAGTCGTGCATACGATTTCTACGAAGAAGAAAACGGCATACGTCAGAGCATGCAAAGCAAGGGTTGAGTGTGAACGACCTTATCATCACTTGCCATTGGTAAGGTCGAGCATGAATTCTAAGCTGTGTTTTATATTTGGCAGAGTGTACTGCTCAATCGAAATCTTTCGTTTATGAGCTGTGCTGTGAACGCCATGCTCGGTCTGTGATTACAGTGGATGGGGCACCAATACGCAGTACAATACAGCACATGAAGAACTGCGCTGTGTCATAAGCCGTGGCTCGAGAGAGTGCGTCTGTCTCGGCAGAGTCGGTTATATACTCAGTCGCAACAATCACCCACTTGTTGCTGTCGTTTGACAGAGGAAAAGGGCCAAGAACATCCAAGCCGGCTTGATGGAATGGCTCATAAAGTGGACAATGGGTTTCAAGAACCCGGTGCGCTTCACGGGGGGTGACTCGCCGCTGACATTCCGGCAGCCTTTAACACACTGTTTCACGCTTGCTGAAAGCCCGGGCAAGTAATACATCTCGCGTACTCAATAACAATAACAATCTACAAGTGGACGGCTAGGCGTTTTAACAGCCCTGCAGGACCTTGGCTGTGCTCACGAGCGTGGCACCTGCCAGGTTTGCTTAATCTGCTTCGATGAATTTCACGGAGCCGCCCTTATTTTAGAGTGAATGAACGGCAATAAAAGAACGCAGAAACCCCACTGGACTTGCCTCAATGTACGTCTAAGTATACTTGTCTAAGTATATTTTGCTTTTTACTGAGTCATAAAAGTCCGAAAAATTAATAACTGTGTCAACAAATTCAGAAACCTGTTACCACGCCAGTAGAATATTGTAAAATGAGATGTGTAGGTGTACCTCATTTGACTCTTTATTTAAAATGTACCTTCAACCTACATTTGCTTCATCGCGGACACAATAAAGAATACTTACGTCACCAAATGTTTCCCGTCAAATACACTTTGGTGAAACCTCATTCGCCCATTGATCAACTAGCCCACTTTTTGCCGAAGAATCGGTTATGATTAAATTTCGGGTATGCAGCGTTTCGCGAGGAATTGATTGCCTTGCATCAAACGTTGTGCCTTAACATATCTTTGCACGTTATTTGAGTGGTTATTTACACTCAAGAGATCCGGACTGAATATCTGGGGCAATATATATTGCAAAGAAATACTTCCACGCTATGCAAAGTGTAGCATTAAAATATCACTTGAACGACATTCAATGTTGTCATGGACAATTCATCCACGTTTGTCTGTATTAGTTGTACGCACGTTTCCTGTCATGGTGTTGGCTGACCAATTGTTGATCTGGAACATGCGCACTTGCGATAGTACTTCAAAAATCTACGCAGTGAATATTATTACTTATTATCCGTGTTGGTCACATGCTGCTTCGACAATTCTAAATGATTTGTTATCCACTCCACTATAGAAGAATGAAGATTGATTTTACATTAGTTGCTCCACTCTCGAATTTCGTATAAACTACTCGGGCCGCAAAATAGTCTGCTTATAGAGACGGCCGGGGTCATGCCATTTGTTATATTTGAAAAGTTCGGAGTTCCTAGGGGCCCAGTACTATACGTTTGACCCAGTACTTAGCACAAAAAATGCCATTTCGAATAGGTCTTATTTGCCGCCATTTGCTTGTCTTCAGGGATTCTTGCCATCGTTGCGGATGTTTCGATGTGTGTCTAGCATCTTAAGGCATATTCCCCTTAAACTGGTGCCACGGAAATGCAGACACTGATGCACTTGGTGTTAAATATTTCATAACATGATACAGAAACAAGACTCCTAAGTATTTGGTTCAGAGGAAGAGGCTACAACACCTGTATATGCGGTACTGCCCAGCTATGCCTTTAGCACTCATACGAACTGGCCACAAATTGGAAATAATGTGCCATGAATGCTGGAATATTTCAGTTTTATATTAGAAAAGGTCAGTTTAGTCACTTTTCATGCTCGATGATTGTTAACCCTTGAAAATTGTTTGAACCTGTCATTAACTGCAGAAAATACACCTGGAAATACTACCGCATTCAGTCTATTGTGCTACAAGTGAAACCGGTGCGCTCAGTTTCTCGTGTTCACGCGGGTTGGGGAAAAATATTGTTAGATTTTTTTAAAGAAAGAACTAAAACAAGTGAACATATTTTTCTCCAAAGCGTTAGCCAATCAATGACAGACCTCATAAGGCGAAAAATAAATGAGGAGCTTTATGAGGGTTTCCTATTAAGCTTCTTACCTTAGCCAGGGCATATATATATATGTATATATATATATATATATATATATATATATAATATATATATATATATATATATATTTATTTTATTCATTTTATATATTTTTTATTTCTTGGTGTCTTCTTATTGTTTTTCTTTCAAAAATTGATGTGATAACTTTATTTGGAATCCTGTGCTTGGGAGGCCCAGGCCTGGGGCCGCCTAGGTGACCACTGGGAGCTTCTGCTCCAGTGCGATCTTGCAGTTGGCCTTGCAGTTCAGAGTTGAGCGGTGCGGCCGACTGCAGCGCCCGTAAGTTTTCCGGGATGACGGCCATTGTATCATGATTATTTCACATCTCCACAGCATGTGTTGAAGGAGAGTTTAACAGACATGCTTAGCTTGCACATATCGCTCTCGTATATATCGGCGTACGAAGTTTTCAGTTGCACTAGACTCGCATAAGTTTCTGTTTGTAGTCGCCTCCAAGTAACGGACTCAGCTCGGTTCAGTTTAGTGTGAGGCGGTGGTAATACTCGCCTCCGATTTTGATAGAATTTGGTAATATCGCTAAATCTTGTTGATATATCTTTTTCTCTCCAGATTTCCTTCTCCGCGTTCTCCTGACAGAGGGAAGTGACTCCTTGCTCAGCTCGGCGAGTAAGACCTCGAGCTTCGCGGTGTGCTACCTCGTTGAGGTTGATTGCGGGAATGCCTGGAGTCGTGTGCGCTGGGCACCAGAGCAATCGCCTGCCGTTCTTTGCACCGGCGAATTTCGCTTCATTGACTCTGATGATGTGCCATGCCTCACGAGAGATCCTACATTTTGCGTAATTTCTAATGGCCGCTTGAGAATCGCTAATGCTGTACTGAGCATTCGCGAAGACCAATACTAGTGCAATGGCTGCCTCCTCTTGTGTCTCGGAATGTTTGGTACCATCTGATACACTTGTAAGGCATTTTGGGTATGATCTACGATGACTGATACGTGGTTATTTCTGTGTGGATATTCAGCCGCGCCTCCTAAAGACGCGCCTACGTCTGACGCAAAGGTTAGGACCATTTTTCTGCTCTATTCTTGCGTCTACCATCGTTGCAACATGGATGCATGTTCTTGGGTATATTTGTCGGAGTTTCTCACGAATTTTTCTGGCTATCGTCCCCTTTTCCTCGTACAGATAGTGGTAATGCATTCCCAGTTTGCTTAGTATTTGCCATCCCGTTTCGGTTTTAGTTAGTCGTTCTGCCTGAGATGTTTGTTGTGCTTCAATGAGTTCGTCCAGTGTGTTGTGGAGTCCTAATTTTAGCAAGAGACTGATGGAAATCCGTAGTGCTAGTTTGTAGGCTTTTTCTACAGGTTGTTTATTTTAGTCTTTTCAGCTGCAAACCGATTGTGGAAGGCTGCTACGTAGGTGGTCCGACTGATTACGAATTATTGTATCAGCGGTATGATACTTTCTTCCTTCATACCCTGGTGCTTGTAAGTAATTCGTTTCATTAATCTCACGGTGTTTGTTAACTTTGTGTCTAACTTCTTTATGGTTTCCCCATTTGTGCCTTTTTTCTCGATTACTAGACCCAGCACCTTCAGCTGGTTGACTATTGGGATATTCCACCCATTCTTGGTGCGTAGCTTGATTTCCTCATGAGCCTCGTTTCTGTCGTATCCTTTGGGAGACCTGCCCCTAAGTGTGGGGCTGTACAAGAGAAGTTCAGATCTCTCTTGTACTTCTCTTGTAGATCTCTCTTCACAATATGAGGCCTGTTCCTATGAGGAGTTCCTCTACTGTGTAAATTGCAGTCTGGAGTCGTTGTTCTGTTGATCCATCACTGCCATCAGAAGCCCAGATAGTTATATCGTCCGCGTAGACTTTGTGATTCCGGGACTCCATGTGATTTAGGTTTTCGGGGAGTCCCATCAAGACGAGATTAAACACCATCGGGAACAGCACCTTGCGGGGTGCCGCCGGCCCCATCTATGCCGATCACGGGTGACGTGAGCCCTCCGACGGAGACGACTGGTTTCACAATTGATAGGAAGCTCTTTATGTGGTTCTACGTCTGTTGCCCTAGTCCTATTCTTTCGATGTTTTCCAATATGGTTGCGTGGTTGGCACTATCAAAAGCTTTTTAAGATCAAGGCCCAAGATGGCCCTTGTAGAGCGCGTTTTATAATCATTATCTGATGCTTACGTTCAAGCATCGCATCTTGTGTAGAAAGGTTTTTGCGAAATCCTATCATTAAATATGGGTATACGTTATTATCCTCTACGAGGCTATCTATAGTCTGTTTAAAATTACATTTTCCATTAATTTTCCGACACGGGATGTTAGGGACATTGGTCCGAGGTTTTCGATCTCAAGCTTCTTACAAGATTTTGGAATAAGCGTTATCGTCATTTTCTTCCATTGAGCTGGTACTTCTCCCTTTACCCAGCACTCGTTTATGTATTCTGTGAGTTTGGTGATCGATTCGTCATCGAGGTTCCAGAGAGTCTTGTTGGTTATACCGTCCACCCCTGGGGCTCATTTGGTGTTTGAGTTTTGTAGGGCCGCGTAGATTTCTTCCTCCGTGAGTTCCTCGCATAATTTTGCGTTTGTATTCCCGTTGTAGCTTGGATAGCTGCAAGGCGGAGCCTTTGTCAAGTACTTCTGCTCTAATTTATTGAAAAATTCCTTTTATGTCTCCTGATATGCCTGTATTAACTTAATTGCTTGCATGTGGTTTTCTTGTTATTGTCATGTTCAAGCAGGAACCTGAGTTGTCCCAGGTTTTGCCGGTACTTAATTGCCCGTCCATAGAATCACATATCGCGTCCTATTGTCGTTTCGTCAATTGCTTAGCATGTTCTTCTATTCTTTTGTCGAGGAGCGCTATGCGCTTTCTTAATGTTCTGTTATGCTTCAGATCTCTAAGTCTATTCTGAAGCGACTGCTTTGCTTCCCACTTGTGGAGAAGTCTGCTGTTGCATTTCTCCAAGTTAAATTCAGGTGGTGCTATTTTTGTGGCAGCTTTGACGTCATCGCTGAGTTCCTTAGTCCATTGTTCTTTGTCTGCAATGGATCGTTGCCGTATCGTCTCTCGCGTTCCACGAAATAGTTCCCAGTCGACTAATTTTATCTGTCGTTCCTTTGGTGTATTCCGACCTTCTCTGACGTATAACTCCTATATGCGGTGGTCGCTACTCAAATCTTCAAGTGTGTTGTACCACGTCACTTTTTCAGTATGGTAAGGGTTAGGTCTGGGGTTGTGCAGCCCATTTTTTACCGCCGCTGTGCCATGAACTATACCATGCTCGGATAATTTGAGTCCTCCACGCGGTGTAGTCCCAATCTTTAATCCCTTCTTGGCAAATGTGGCATTCTGCTTGCTTTGCGTATTTCCTCTAGCCTGCCTTTCTGCGGGCTATTGTTTAGGTTGTCGAGCCACGTTGGCACAAGGCGCTCTCGCGATATTGGGAGGTTTGGCATTCTGATCTTATGTGCCTGACCTCCTTCCATCCCTTGCTTACATACATTTCTTCCTGGGATATGCTGCGCCCCTCTACGATGACTTCCATTATTCAGAAAGTGATGGGCAAATGTTGAGGAAGCCGGCTCCAGCGCGTTGCCTCACGGCCCTCCCGCCACGAGGTCCGGCCAAAATATTGTCGTAGAGACTTGAAAAATGGGAAGCCCAGTTGGTTTTCGGTATCCACTTGTTCCTGAGAACGAGCTCTGTACGTTGGTGTGCCATAGCGGCTGTTCTTTTGGTGATTTGCGCTAGAAGAACATTCGTTAAATACGGAGACGATGTGATAAGCATCCGCTCCCTCCGTCTTCTTTATCTGCTTCCTAGCTTTCAAAAATTAAAGCAGTTATTTTTGTAATTGGTTTCTGCAAAAAAAGGCGCAGTGTAATTATAACGCCTGCTTCAAGATCTTGATTTTTGCAATTTGGTACCTTTGTTCAAAAAAGTGACAGCAGTGCCGGTACCTACTTCCTCGCTATCCCAACTCTACAACCATACACCATTTTAATATTCCTACTTCCCTCACCCTTACCCGCCATGGTTGCTCAGTGACTAAGGCGTAGGGCTGTTGAGCACGCGGTTGCGGGATCGCATCCCGGCCACGGCGGCCGCATAATTATAAGGCTAAAACACCCGTATACTTAGATATAGCTGTACGTTAAACTACCCCAGCTGGCCGAACTATCCGGAGTCCTCCACTATATATATACATATATATATGTATATATATATATATATATATATATATATATATATATATATATATATATATATATATAAATTAGTATTGTATAAACAAAAATTGATTTTGATTATATTTATTCTGCACTCTCCAAATTTATTAGCACAGTGCACTTTGCTAAATGTCCAACGCCGCCTAGAATTCGTGCTCGGCTTTAACAAAAAAAAATAATCCTTGTTCGCACTCAACACTTGCTATGCACGTTCTGACACCTGCCGTTCTGTTTTTCGAAGAAATATCGCGCATGACGTCAATAAACCCAAATGCCAGCGCTTCGTCGACAGCAGTTCATTCCATTTCGATTCACACATATATTATGCTTATTTTTTTTTTGGGCGCGAGCTAAGCTGGTGCCCTTTCCCTGGCTTTCACAAATTCTGCTGTGCGGTGCCTTAACAGCCGTCTATACGACCGAGTAAATGTTTGTAGGCTGCGCGTACTGACGAAAATTCCGCCTTCCATGGCCTGAATTTGACATCTTGCAAGGCGACAGGATAGAAGCTCACGCTTAGCAACTCCATTCATATGATCATACAGACACTGCCGTTTATTCCCTTCACTGACTCTATGCACTATTCTTCTGATTCGCTTGAAGCATTAGTGCCTTTTTGCAATTTCCTCAGACCGCAGATTCATGATCGTTCCTGCCGTTATGGATTCTAATGTTGCGTGTTTCCCTCAGGAATTTGATGGTTTCAACTTTCGTGTTATACAAAATGAACGTCGTTGCGTCGAAACACAGAAACCAGATGGTATACAAAAGCAATCGGAACAAATAAATTCGGTACCCTGCCATTTTATCAGCTATGTGCTTAACCCGTTCAGTCTCATTATGCGGTGTTTGCACTCATCTGAGTTGTTTATTCACGCTACCTGAAGAGGACCACGGAGCAAGTGAATAGTTAAGCAGAGGAATGCAGCCCTCGTCAATGTAAATCGGAAGCTAGAATAAGAGGACGAGGGCCTCCTGCTTAACGTTGCTCAACTTCAAGAGTACTAGCGCTACACCAATGCCCAAAGCAATGACTTCCCAGTTTCGCCACGTTCAGATTGTCTCAAGAATATGGAATTTGTTAGATGGATGACTGGCAGCCCCCTTAAGGTTACATGCATAATTTATTTTCATTTTCCCAGCGCTCAATCTTAACAATATTGTGATCGGTAGATTTTCTGCTTGTAATAAATTGAAAGTGTTACTGAGACTCCTAGACCACGTGTTTACATTACCTATCTTGCTTTTCCCCTAGTATTCCTACGGTGGCCCTCAAGTCACCTGAATTTGATAATGACCTCTCTAAGAAAAGGATAACACTATGCTACATAACTTCACCCCTGAAACAAAACGTTTCCTTCGTACCGTCCATCACAAAGCCACCAACACTTTTGTGCTAAGTGGGGGAAAACGGTGTAATATCATATATTATTCAAGCATATTCATATGGCCGCGTTGGTCACATCCGTCATCATTGCGACGACGTAGTTGCGAGGTGTCCCCTTTATCGCTGTGTTTCTATTCAGGAGCAAAGTGCAGCAAGCCTATTCGTCATGAAGCGAATTATTACCTGGAAGCTTCACTTCTATCATGAATCGAAAAATCCACGTTAGCTGTCTCTTGCCACGAAGTTTTATACTTTCACTACTAGAGGGAACTCGGCCGCTAATGTCTAGAGGAGTTGTAAGCGGGGTGATTCATCCAGCACGGTATCTTGGTTTATATAAGAATTTCCTTAAACATTGTTCTTCTGCCTTCAAACGGCTTCGTGACTTTGTAAGCCCATAATTTGCAACAAAATACCCTGCAATAAATAATTTGATACACAATATTAAAATTGTCCAATGCAATAAATCCAACACAGGCCACTAGCGCCTATTACCGATATTGAAATCACAGCACCATGGTCGCATGCAAACACAAGTGTCATACTTGGCACTGCAGGACACCTTTATGAATTTAGCGTGAGCAAACGAATTTGTTGGTCGGTTTGGCGCTTTTTAAATTTGGTCGTTTCAACAGGCTAGGCAGTTGCAAAATATATAGGCATATGCGACATCATGAAGGTTGAAGAACTATGCAATGAGCTGGAAATTTTTCCTTTGCAGAACTCTCCTGACCCCTCACCTTTGCAGAGGAGACGCGGCGTTCCTCTGGCGTTACGGGACGTGCTCTGGATAGGCTCTCGCTTTCCAGCTCTTTTTCGGAAGTCGAACCTATTCGGCAGTCTTACCGTTACCTTCTATAGACGCGGCAGGTCAAAGGGATTATTTTGAGACCAGCCTGACCGCAGAAAGTGACCCCCCCCTGCCGTCAAGCTCCTTCCGACCACGGCAGCCACAGGCACCCAACGGGATCGCTAATCCTTTCTCGGCTGAAGCTTGGGCCTGGCGAGGGCTTTGTCCAGGAGTGCTGACTGGGGACAGTGACGCATTTTCAGCAAGCCTGAATGAATCTGCCTCGCATCGAGCGAGAACCTCTGTCTCACGCTTATTGCGGTACATTTTGCCGTTTTTCCTTGTGTGAACGCCACCGGCGTCCGCAAGCCCTCCATTTCCATATGGAGGGCGCTCCGACCGGAAACGTTGCAACGGACGATGTGATCGCGCCTGCTGTGGGGGCGATGGACAGGACTTAGGCAACGACCAGGACTAGGGACGAAACTTCCCGATCGAACGAGGACGGCTGTACATGGGTGCTGGTCCAAAGGAAGCACCGCACACAAGTGGACCTCCGAGTCCCGATGCTGAGCCGAGACCCGAAGACCAGCCAGCTTGAAGGCAAGACCCCCTAGTGCGTCGACCCATAACGTTGCGGCCACCCCGCTTGCCCCTCCACTTTTACGAGGCCATCCTGCGTCCACATCGCGGGCGCCGTTTGGACCACTGGACTCGTCCCACCGTAACCCCGTCCATTGGGGGTGTCGCAGGTTTGCTCACGGCTGAAGTCGAGCGGCTTGTTTTTCGCGTACGCCCGGAACAGAATCTTGCCGTGATAACCAGGCCGCATGAAAAGATCGCCTTGAACCTGTATAGCGTCGAATACTTTCGCCTATGAATCATATCGTTAAGCCGGGCTTCCCCGTCCTGCAAGCACGGATGGTGGGCAAATCAAACACGGCCCTCCTCATCTTCGAAGAACTCCGGCTTCACCGTTATCACCACTACGTGCGCAACTACGGTGCCCAATGCCACTGCTACGTACATCATCCCCACCAGCAAGTCTGCACAGTTTGCCGCTAGTTGGGATATCGCTATGACAGCTGCCCTGCTCCGGACCGCATCGTAGGCGAGATATGCGGTGTTGATAACCCCACACAGACATTCCTGCTCATCCAAGTGCCGCTCGTGCGAGGGCGATCACCCCACCGCAGACACGGGCTACCCCGCCCGTGTTCGGCGCCCCTTCAACAACGAAGAGGTTCGAAAGATGCTTCAGCAGGAGCAGGCGCAACAGCAGCAACAGCAACAACACCAAGTGAATTAGCAGCCTATACCCTCATCCATCCCCTAGTCAATCAACCACTGGCAGATCCAACCCCGGGTGGGAAGTCCCTATTATTGTCCCGGTCCCGAATGAACTCACAAAGCAAGGCTCGCTGTCGTACTCGCTTCAGGACTGAATCACGCCCGCCACCAGCAAAGAAATGATCACTTCACAGATTGCTACCCCATCAAAGACACCCCGGGCGGACCAGCTGCCGAGAGAACAAAGCCAGCCACCCAAGGCCCCCAAGGCACAGCACATCTCGGCTGAACCTCTGGAGATAAGCGGGGCGAAGTGCTTTCCCCTGTTCTCAGCCTCCTCTCCTTGTCCGTTCGCAAACTCCGCTTCACCCTCATAGACCACACAGAGCTCCACTCCCACATGAAGAGCCTCCACTCCCAGGCTCTGGATACCCACGTTAGATGCAAGACACAGACTGAGTGTGCCAATATTAGACAGGAGTTCCGCGAATGCTAATCAAGCGGTGTCTGCACTAACAGACACAATCAACACGACGGTAACCACACTCCACAGCCTGATATCGAGCAGCATCACCGCTCTATCCACCGAGATGCCGCAGGAAACCCAGCGGAACATGCACCAAGTACGCCAGGAGTTCGCCCCCTTCGAGACAACTACCCCGAGAAGCAAACGCTCTCACCCATTGGCGCGCCCATCGGTCCTGAAACGCGAAGATAGGCACGCGTAAACGCGGACCAACTATTCGTATGGATATGAAACTTCAGGGGTTTCCGCCGCAAGCGGGGCCCCCTGCAGCAATACATTGACACGACCACGGTAGCTCCTGATATCGTCCTGCTTCAGGAACCCAACTGCACCCCATCAAGGGCTTAGGATTGGGAGAGATCGTATTGCATTCTGAAACTGGTACAGCGGAACATACGAAGGAAGAAACCAGCCCTGCCCACCAGATAAAAGAACAGAGCGCTGACTTCGAACTGGTTCATTGACAAGTTGCACGAAATACGATGTCTGTTATAAAAGTCTCCGACCGTATTTTTTTGCAAACAGCTGATGGATATGAAACAAGCGCGCTTCCATCATCCAGGCTTGAACCTTCGTGCGAATTTTTTCCCACCTGCAGATAGTGTCAGTCGCTGGGACGCAGGGTTTGAGTGAGGTAGCGCGCAGTGCTCTCGTCGGTTTTTTATTGTAAGAAAATTAGCGGAGCGACTGCAGCAGCGCTACTGCATTAAATTTTGCCAGAAACTGGGCGACAGCCAAGCGGAAACCATTCAGAAGATTCAGACGGTTTTCAGTGACGATGCTATGAGCAGCACACAGATTAAGGAGTGGTAACCGGTTTAAGGACGGTCGCGCATCGGTGGAGAGCGAACCGCACTCCGGTCTACCATCAACGTGCCGAAATGACCAGGTCATTGCTCAAGTGAACTCTGTCGTGATGCGGGACCGACGTGTGACTTCCCGAGAAATTTCGGAAAAGTTGGGCATCAGCACTTTTTCTGCACATTCAATTATCAGCGAAGATTTGGCCTTGAAGAGAGTTGCAGCGAAATTCGTGCTGAAGCTGCTCGAAGTGGAGCAAAAGCAAATTCGTGTTGAAATCTCACAGGACATGCTGGATTCCAGAAACAGTGACCCCGACGTCATGAACACCATAATCACTGGTGGCGAGTCTTGGTTGCACAGGTACGACCCGAAAACCAAATCCCAGTCCTCACAGTGGAAGCATTCCACGTCACCAAGACCAAAGAAGGCCCGCCAAGCGCGCACCAACGTCAAAATAATGCCGACTGCTTTCTTTACTTCTGCGGTGTGGCAAGCCACGCGTACGCACCACAGGGTCAAACAGTCACCAAAGAGTACTAAAAGGATGTCCTCCGTCGCCTACGTGATGCTGTGCGGCGCAAGAGACCGCGGAGTTGTGATGAACAGGAAATTGGAGCATCCATCACGACAATGCTCCTGCACATTCCTCACACTTTATTCATACTTCTTTTGGTAAAAAACTAGACTCATGTAGTTCAACAGGCTCCTTACTCTCCTGATGTGGCCCCCTGCGACTTCTGGCTGTTTCTCAAAATCAAGAAGCCATTGAAAGGAACGCGATTTTAGACAAGAGAGGACATTAGGCTGCAGCAAAAGCTAATCTAAACTTCATTCTGAAGCAGGCCTTTTCGGAATGCTTCCAACAATGAGAGCACCGCTGTGAGAAGTGTGTGGAGTCCCAGGGAGACTACTTTGAGAGTCATTAGGCTTCCAACGCTCCAGTTATGCGCGCTTCTTTTCTTCGGCCAAAGGTCGGATACTTTTCTAACAAACCTGGTACCTACCTACAAGAAAGCACCAGCACATGTCGTCATAACACCTCACAAAACGTCACACCTATAGAAGGATACACCATCATGAGTCAAACAACGCACAATTCTGTCATGCAAGGTTCAACTGATCAAGAAATCTTGCTTGCTGTGGAAATAGGCACAAAGATGAAGCGCTAGCACACGTGCTGCCAGGCCTTGCTATGAGATCAGCGTTAATGATCTTCCGCGTAAGTTGTGATGGGTGCTTTTTTAGCACTTCACACCGATAAAAATTCGGCTGCAATCCACAATCGCGACAGTGAATTCCTAAATGCCCTGTAAAGCTCGGTGCACATTATTATCATGTTCTTTTGGTCTTTCAATAAGGCAGCGACCAGTTTGGCCTATATATTTCTCCCCGCATGATAGTGGAATTGAATAAACAATTTCAACAACGCAAGACCGAAAACGCTTCTTGTGCATGGTCGACCAGACAGCGGTGCGCGGGTGGAACGCAAAAAAGCACCGATGACAACTTACGCAGGAGATTATTGAAGCTGATCTGATAGCAAGGGCTGGCAGCACGCGCCTTAGCGCGCCATCTTTGTGCATATTCACACAGGAAGCAAGATGTCTTGATCAGTTTAACCTTGTATGAAAGAATTGCGGATTCAATGACTCATGATGGTGTAGCCTTCTATCGGCGTGAAGTTTTATGAAGTTTTGTGACGACATGCGCCGATGCTTTCTTGTAGGTATATATTTCGTGCAACTTGCCAATAAACCAGTTGTAAGTCAGCGCTCTGTTCATTTATCTGGCCGTTTCGGCATGTTTCTCGCTTTGTATGTTGCGCTGTACCAGTTTTAGAATACATCCACTCCCTCGCGGGACACGAAGCGCACAGCAGCGACTCGCAGCTGGTAGGGGCCCTGGCGTCCGACCACTTAACAATCCTTACTCATTCCGTGGCCACTGACACCCCTCATCAAATTTTAGAAGTCATCACACATCATGAACACCGCGAAAGTCTATTTATTCTCACTATATACAGTTCCCGTGCACGCACCTATAGCTTCCACCAACTATTTACTGAGTTTAGCAAGCTGGGAAGCAAAGTGTTGATCTCCTGAGACTTCAAATCACCGCACCCAGTTTGGGTGTACCCGAAGGCAACAGTGAAAGGGACAAAATTGTGGGATGGGTTATGCTTCACACTGCTTTCTGATCCCGCGCAAACCACTCGCATCGAGAGAAGTGTCACGAGAGATACGTGTCCCGACCTCACAATGATCCGCGCCACAGGAACTGTCGTCTCCAATGGACCCTTAGATGAGAATTTCGGTAACAATCGAAACATCGTCGCAACTACCGTTTCTCTGTGGAACTCTCGTCGACCCGAACGCCGGGTCCGCATAACGGCTTGGGCTCATTTTGGGAGCTTCGGACCGCCGCTCCAAAAGCCTGAGGGTACGAGGGCTGGCTCGCAGCCCTCACAGCAGACCTGGAGACAACCACACGCGTGATCACGACTAAGTCTGCCAATCCCGACATTGACCCACATCTGCTCCACTGGTGGGGCGCCAGGAGGGGGCTGACGAAGCGAGGGAGTAGGCAGCGCCTGAATCGCAAGCTACAACTACGTGTTGCCCGTATCACACGAGAAGCGCAGGAGCATGCTCAGTCTACTGCCAGTAACAACTGTAGATAATTGTTGGACCGTGTGTCGCGTACACGGGCACGGCTAAGACATGGGCCATTCCACGAGCCCTTATAGATCCATTGGGCACCAAGGCGCAGATACAAAAGCGCTCACACGTTCTTATTCCCTCGTTCAAGGACAATCCCGACCGCCGCCCAGGAACTCGGCACGCGCTTTATCCCGTCAGACTCGATCACTTAGTACTGTCAAATCCGTATTTCAGAGAGCCGCCCGCCGCGCTAGACGCAGAAATCACAATTCACGAGGTGCGTGCCGTGTTGCAAGATATCCGCAGAACCTCGGCACCGGGAGCGGACCACATCCGGTACGGGGTTCTCCGCAATCAAATTAACGAGTATCGGGAGCGGTTTGCGGACACGTTTAACGAGCATTGGTTCAGTGGCACGCTGCCCCAGACATAGCGCCACGCGGATACATCCCCTATCCCAAAGCCGGGGAGACCTACATGCATCAACAATCTGAGACCCGTGTCACTGGCATCCTGCATAGGCAAGCTCATGGAGCACGCCGGATTACGGTGCCCGCAGCCGTTCCTTGAGCGCCAGTGTGTTATTTATTTATTTATTTATTTATTTACTTATTTATTTATTTATTTATTTCAACATACTGTCAACCCCATGGGGGTTATTGCAGGAGTGGCTAAACAATTTTGACACATATGTACGTTTGCAATCCTAGCTTGAGAAAATACAGGATAGGGGGAAACACATACCGAGACGCAAATCATATCAATAAGTAAAAGAGAGGCTTGCCTTCTCGGCAAGCTCAACAAATTTGGACAACGTCGTTTGCGCGGTAACACACGGGTTCAGTTCGTTCCATTCTCGCACAGCTTGTGGGAAGTAGGAAAACAAAAACGCGTTATTATTGCTAGAGAACTCTTCTAGTCTATTTGGGTGCATCTGTCGAGTCAGGCAGGTGAATTTAAGGTTTTTAAAGCCCGAGTAGTCTAGGTTAAATGAGTTGTGGAGTAATACAAAAATTTCAAACGCTGTAGTTTCGCTCGGTTTGCCAGAGTAGGAAGGCCAGCGCATTGTGTTAGCTCAGTTAGTGAGTTGGTATGCTTATAGCGGTTATAAAGAAAATGGTCGGCTTTCCTTTGAATCATTTGGAGTGTGTGGATGTTATTTTTCGTGTGCGGAAACCAGTCTGCATTCGCATATTCTAAGATCGGCAGAATAAGTTTGACATAGGCAAGGTATTTAGTTTCAAATGTAGAGCTTATCCCGCATGAGAAGTTCAGTTTTCGTTCGCACCATTCGACACCGGACGTGCTACAACAAATAAAAGAGGAGGTGCTCCGTGCGCCGCAGGGAGCCCGAACCCAGGCTTTGATCACGCTCGACCGTAAGTCAGTGTTTCATAATGTTGAGCCCGACCCCGTCCTCAAGAACCTCGCCTAATCGCGCTGTGGCATCCGGGTATACAACTACGTCAGAGCCTTCATCCGCGACCGCACAGCAACGATAATAATTGGTCTTCACCGCTCGCGTATGATCCAGCTAACCGGACGTGGCACCCCCGAGATATCAGTGATCTCACAAGCCCTCTTTAACGTCGTTATGGCAAGTGTCCCTAAACAATTGTACCAACTCATGCACTTTCACCATGTGCTCTATGCCGACGATTTAACGCTGCAGACGGTTCCGGGCTCTGATGGAGCCAGCCAAGACCGGTTATAACAGGCGGCCGAGATCATGCCAGGCAACGCGCGAAAGGGTGGCCTCAATTGCGCACCCCACAAGTTTCAACTCTTTCTCTTCCTTCCATGCGGCAAGTCTCCTCCGTACACCATCACAATTCTCGTCGACGGAACACGCGTACCACGGGTGTCACGAGTGCGCATCCTCGGACTTGACGTTCGTGACGATGTCAGGCCTGGTCACACCGTCTCTCTGCTTCCGCGCCAGACGGAGCAGGTCATCGCAATGTTGCGCCGTGTTAGCAATCGTCACTCGGAACTTAAGGAAAAGGGCATGCTCCGATTAGTAGATGCATGTATTCTGAGCCGCGTCAATTATTATCTCCCCTTTCGTCACAAACGGGGGCACAACGTGACCGCGTGGACACGATCATCCGCAAAGCTACCAAAGTCGCACTCGGGTTCCAGGCTATAGCTCAAATTAGCGTGTTTTATCGCTCGGGGTACACAGTACCCACGACGAACCACTTCAGGCCCAGTGGATCAGTCAGCGCCAATGTCTTCTGCTTACTCCGACGGGTTGACAGCTCCTGACTCGCCTGGGCTACTCGCTTCCGCCCGCATTCCCAGACACGCAAGAGATCTCCGTACCGGGCAGGACGACTAGGATGCTTCGGATACACCCCATACCGCGTAACATGCATCCTGAGCACAATGTCAGTTGGCGGCGGTCTAGACACCTCACTTGCGCTCTTGGCGAACTTGAGGAGAACAAAGTACTCTACACGGACGAGGCTTGTATGTCACAAGTGCATACAATGGTTGTGGTCGACGGCACCCATTAGGTCGGGAGCGCTGCTTCTATCATCTCTCCCCCTTCACTTACTGACTCGAAAGAGATCCTGGTGGTTACCCTCGCCATCGTACACATCTTGAGACTCCCGGGTGAAACGTATTGCCTAATCACCGATTCGCAAGCTGTATGTAGCACTTTCTTGGAAGATTTGGCATTACGAAAACCACGTACTGCATTCATCCATGTGCCTCTGAATTACCAGCACATCTCACTGACAACATTCACCTGGTCTGGATCCCTGGCCATGCTTCTATGCCGGGTAATGAAGGGCCACCGCTGCTGCTGCCACTGCTTCCGCTGCCACCAATACCGCTGCTGCTGCCACTTCTACCACACCCACCAGTGCTGCTGCTACCACTACCGCTACTGCTGCAGCCGCCGTAGTGGTCGCCGCGCACACCGCGTCACGGAGGGGGGGGGGAACTCGTTTTGCCCCACCACGTCGAATGTGCACAATGCCCTCTGGAGCTCCATGGCAACGCCACATTAGCCACTTGACAGCGGCTAATGTGGGGCCAACCTAATTAAAGGAGGGCCAACTTAGTTGAAGCAAGTCCAGACCTGAACCTAACGCTGGTCTCGGACTCACGTTTCTCCGCGGGGCTCGGAAACTCGGTCGGCAAAGACACGACGCCTGATCTCACCTTCACTAGAAATGCGAGGGCTCAGTGGTCCAGCTTACAGGAGAATTTGTGGAGCAACCACTACATAATAGAGCCCAAAATGGAAATAATAGCACCTCCTCCAAAAACCTATAAATACAGAGACTGGGACCTCGTTAGAAAAATATGAGGTGAAGATGAGGCAGTATACGACACCATGAGTGAACTGTTTATACAGGTCAAGAAGTACGCCGAGAAGGCCACCAAGGAAATAGCTTTTGATGCCGCAGGGATGGACGCAAGGTTAGGGCTACGGAAATGTCAAGATCATGTTAGGGCACCTCCTGGAAGGCAGACGGTCTCTCCTCGAGCGAAGGAAAACACAAATACTCAATCGCGCGCTACGGAAATGGATCGTGGAGCTCAAAAATCACATTGAGGAGCAATGCACCGAACTTAATAAACAGCAACGGAGGGACGCATGCTCGGCAGCGGACGGGAAAATGCGCAAAGGAGACAAATGGACCCTCTTCAAACATCTCTTAGATGATGTACAATTCAAAGGTTGTCAGAGAATAGTCATAGACTGCTTAATTAAAAACGAGAAAATGAAAGGCACCTCAGAAACCTTCATATTTCAGAAACTAGTCAACAAATACCTTCCACTTGGCTAAAGCCTAGGTCCTACCCCCCCCCCCCCCTCGGTTTGAGGGCACGCCTGGCCCAGTGCTGGATGCCCCCTTCTCGGATGCTGAGATCAGGGAAGTGATCAGGGATCAGGGATCAGGAACTTTTTCTGAGATACGTAGATTTGTTGGAGACTTATACGTATATTTAAATATCTTGTTGCGAGGTTTTGTGTATACGTACATTGAAATTTGTTTGCACTGACACTTCTTTGCCTTTTATCACGCTGTATCATCGCATTTGTATATCCCATTCTATCTTCGCATTTCTAATGTACGAGGGCGAATCAAATGAAAGTGAGCCTACCCACCCCGCGCAATAATGGCTCGGTTCATTATCTGCGAGGCATGCGCGAAGCAGTGAGGCATCTCTCATTTACAAAAGTGACACGCAGGTGTGAGGATAAAGGTTCTTTAATGCTCTCATACACTGGGTTGAGCATGATTTCGTGACATAAATGACACTCCAAAAGTTGAACAGCGTGTTGCCGTGTAGTTTCTGACAGCTGAAGGTATTTCCCAAAAAGAAATTAGTCGCCATATGGCTGCCGTGTACGCTGAACATTACATTTCATTGTCCTCTGTGAAGTGCTGGAGCAAATGGTTCAAAGAAGGACGTGAAAGTTGCAAAGACGATCCAAGACCGGGCCAAATCCATCGTGCAATTACCCCCAACAAAATTGCAAAGTTTGATGAGCTGATCAGACAAGAACGGAGTATAAGCATCGATGAACTTACAGAGCGTGTGAACATCAATCACGGTTCGGTTCACGCCATCATTCATGAAAATCTCGGTTATCGGCTCTTATGTGCGCAATGAATGTCCAAGATTTTGAACCACCGCCAGAAGACGGAGAAGTTCGGCGCTGCCTTGACTTATGTGATCCGGTATCAGAATGAGAGCGACGACTTCTTTTCTGCAGTTGTGATCGGGGACGAACCATGGTGCCACTACTACGAGCCTGATACACGACGGCAAAACATACAGGGGAAACATTCGAATTCACCACGCCCAAAGAAAGCAAAGGGCGTCATTTCCGCCGGAAAGGTGTTGACATTTTTTTCGGTCGTCAGGGGCCATTACTGATAGAATTTGCTAACTCTTGAGAGACTATCAATTGTTTCCGATATGGTGAAACGCCGGAACGGCAGCGTGTCGCAATCAAGAACAAACGACGTGAAAAATTGAGTAATGATGTCATCTTGCTCCATGACAATGCCCGTCCCACCTCGCTGATGTGGTTAACACAAAACTGGTAAAGTTGAAGTGGGAAACGCTGTAACATCCGCCATGCAGCTCAGACCTGTCGCCTCGCGACTTCCACATTTTGGGGCATCCGAAAACACAGCTCAAGGGAACCAGATTCGTGTAGGACGATGACGTGAAAGAGTCAGCTACAGACTTTTTGAAGCAGCAATCCAAGGAGTTTGATGAGACGGGAATCACGCGACTCGTTAGTCAATGGGACAAACGCCTAAATGCTGATTGAGACTACTTTGAAATAAAGCACGCCATTTGTCATATATTCGCATTGGCTCCCTTTCGTTTGAATCACCCTCGTACATTTTACAGAACTCCTGCTTTTTATGCGTGCTCCCGGTTGCGGCTATAATTTCCGTGCAATTACTCACGATACACGACCGGTGACAGCTGCTACTGCGTAATACCTTGGCACAAATAACGGCATCATTGAGATTTTTCACTGGCCATTGTATATGTACAAGAATGTAAACACGGTGCTTGAATGACAAAGATATATGACAAATAATGACATTAACATATTTGTCCTCAACTTGTTCATTTCATGGCCTTCGCATTTTTAATATGAACTGTATCCACTGTTTTGATAGTTTCGAACTGATAAAGTTCTAAAGTTCGCGTGATGTATTCTTTGCTTATTAAATAGACAAAAAACGTGGAAGCATTGACATCAGTTATTTTGGACAAAATTTATGGCACATACGAGTACATTCTTCTATGAAAAATTACATACCAAGCTTGTTTTGACAGTGAGTAGCGTTCAAGAATTCGTTTGCAGCATCTTTGGCAATGACAATGCAATTATTATTCATGGATTTGATCCCTCGACAAATTGTTTAAGAGGAAGCTTTAGCTCGGGCCAAACTCCAACGCGGCCTATTCGAATACATGTAAAACGCAGAAACGCTTTTCTGGGATAGCCCCTGGATCGCTTTGAATGAAATTTGTTGCATTTGAGAGAGAAAGTTAAATTCTAGTGTCTGTTGGAAGCGGAATTTCGATTTAGGGCCTGAAGTTTCTTTAAAATATTTTTAAAAATTCGAAAGTTCCAAAGAAAAGAAGCACAACGTTTACAATCTAATAGCTTTGCATCAAGAACAGATATTCCGGTTCTGTAAACAGCAAAGCGGACAAATTAGGTATATCAATTTGTACCTTACGTGAATTCGTTACGTTGTGTACAAGGGTACTGCAAAAGCCGTATTTCCATAATACTATTTTTTTTTCCAGATTCATGTGTAACATATAAATTTTGTCCGCTGTAGATGTACTATTAGACGAAACTCACAGAATTATGATATCATTTCTCATCGTTGAGTTACAGAGTTATAAACTTGATAGTTTTGTTTTCGGAAAATCTGCGATTTTGGCCAATTTTTCATAAAGAATTCACAACGTAATTGAAAAATTCGATACCAGCAGTCAATAGAATTTAAGTCTTTCTTTTAAATGAAACAAAGCTCTTCAAATTTGGTACAGCAGTTGCCGAGAAAAACGAATTCATCTTCTACATGTATTTAGATCGCAGCACCCGAGCGCTAAAGCTTTCTCTTAAGGAGGGGGCCGAGTTCCAACTTGAGCCCCCCCCCCCCCCCCCGAACGAAATTTCTGGCTACGCCACTGCTTCTGTGCTCTTAGTGCCAACGTGTCTCTCAAATTGGAAGAGCATCCTGTGCTTCTCTGACATAGTTCTTCACTGCCACCATATCTGCACTGTTGATCCATATGGCATTGGGATGATCAGGCGTATTGCCATATCGTGTTGTTCTCAATTAGTCTGCGTTCTTGTATATGAAACTTCCCAACTCCTCGTCACCTTTTTGGTGCCGATGCTTTTGTTGGCAAAGATGACAGCCCTAATAAAACAAGGAAGTTTTCTGCTTGTCAAAAAGGGAGGCAAAGCAGCTCACACTGCTGGTTTAGGGGACAAAAGGTGGCCACCAAGACAGCGAGCGCGCAAAAAATTTTTAAGCCAGTTTAGTGAGGAACATGTGGGAAAACTTTTCAAGATGCCTGCTTTGGAAACATTGCCCTGTACTATCCCGGAAAGGCTCCTAGAGAATATGATGAAAAAGTCTGAGATGGAAGAGTTAAAATAATATGATGCAACACCTTGACTGTCTCACTGGAGCAGTTTGCGATAGATAGTTCTGTGTAATGAAACCAGTCAAGCGCAATGTAAGTATAACGGAAGTGACACATAGAAAGGAAACCATCCTAGAGCATAGAAATATAGCGCATATTTAACGTCAAGCACATTTCTGAAAAGAATATCGAAAAATATTTTGAATAGGTCACTGTACGTGAAATACCATCGATATATCACGCGAGAGAGCGGTCCGGCTCCGCCCCTGCTTTTGAAAAGGCATCCCTTGAACAGATAGCTACGCCAACACAAGGCGGCATTAGCTTGGGCAAAAAGGGAAAAGTGACAACAGTTTTCTTTTTTTTTGCACACTCTCATGCGTCGCAGAAGATTTGTACTGCTAATTCCGCTTTCCAGGCGCGCACATAATGAGGTAAACTGAACGGATAATTGGGCAGCATTTCTTCCAATTCAGGTGCTAACTTCGAAGTCTAGAAACATGAAACTGGACTTTTATGAGCATTCAATTCAACACGAAAACGCGCAGTGTAGATTGGAAGAGTTACCACTGTAAGCTTCTAACTGCATGCAATACCGTCATTTTTACTTCGTCACTCGACATTCGCGCATTCGCACGAATCACTGTGACATGCGAGAAGCGAATGCTAGCGTGTATTCTCGATCATTTGATTCTCGTACATTTGAGCTCCCGAGATTGCGCTGCAATGCACGAGCATTCCAATCTGATGAACCGATGCCTTGAGCCGCAGATCAGATTCAGAAGAAGCCCTACTTTGCGCGCAACCATCGCGCTTTGAGTGTGTTTTTTTTTTTCAATGCAAGCTCGCCTTATAGTAAGTTAGATTCGTGATTCACTCTTTTGGAACTGGCTTGTTCTTCACATCACTACAAGGTGACGGTATAGAAGTGCCTCATTTTTGCCGAGTGAATACTGGGAGTTGGACAAGGACTTTTGTTGCGCGTGCGTTTACACATTTAACGCAATAATTTATTATTCATGACTTCCTTTTTAATTTAGGAGGTTGTAAAGACAGCACTTTTATGTTAACAGGAGATCTTAAGAATAAAGAAAAATTTAATGCTTATTACCGAGCTTTCACCTCATGGCAAAGAAGGAAATCTCAATAAAAAACATCCTTTTGATAATTAAAAGCCGATCCGCTTGAAAACGTTTCTTCTGAGTCCCCCCTTTGCAAGCCGATTCCAACCTGAACGTGGTTCGTATCGTGGGCCCTTGACATATGTCCGACCGTCGAATGTTTCATTTCAAGAACACGTGTTAGCCTCCTGCCCTTCACTACGGTTCGCAAACACGCAAAGACGAAAGCGCTGCGTGAAGAGCGTCGTTAGTTCCAACCCACGAGCTACCCTAAATCACATCGCCTATATCACTGTCATTTAGGCTGAGATAAGGAATGTATATTTTAAATTGACACATCACGAATCCGAGAAGAGCTGCCCGCGACCACTTCAGCTAGGTTTCTTTCATTTCATGCTTTGTCGTAGCGACTAAGAGTAGGTCACGGAGCAGAGCGCCGAGTGTGGAAGTGGCAGAAAAGGTGCTCGACACTGTCTCTTCGCCCGCCGAAAATTGCACGCCACGCTGCTTGCCTTTCCTAGAAAGTTTTATATGCGACGCCCTGCCATTTGCAACACAGCAACAATGTTTTGCGATGGGAGAGTCAAGGTGAGATACAAGGTGGTTATGGAGATGAAGATACGCTATCTTATGCAGTAATTTAGGAAGGAATAATTGAATGTTTTCATTTAATAGAGAAAAAGGAGGAGAAAACATTGGTGGAAGCACGTCTCAGCACATGCTGAAAGGAGCGGGGGACAGAAAGAGCAAAAGCTGGAGTTCGGGTGGCATGCGAAGTCACAGTTTACGGTCGACAGAATATAAGCGAGAGTCGGGGAAGCCAGTTGAATTGTAGTGTAGATGTGCGATGTGGAATGCAAATAATTGGAGTCACCGACCAGTATCATTCCTTTGCGGTAGTGTACGCACCCGCTGTTCTTGGTGATAAACGTTTACTGAATACCAATTTTGGCAATTACTTCTTCATCGGCCATTAGTGGCAGGCTCTGTGGATTACAACGGCGCTGTCGCGACAAGTTACGACAATACAGTGACGCTTGTTGCTGTGGTTGCAATACTCATCAGTCTTACGACTGCAGAAATACTATAAAGATGGGTTTACTGCACAACTTAGAGAAAAGACTGTTTATAACAGCGTTTCTCGCCTTACATACACTCCACGCAAGCGCTTTTGTAGCATGTTACGGTGCGCGTCCCTTCAGTACAGTGACGCGAACGCAGACATAAGAAAACACGGTAGAAGACAAGGTGCGGTCTTGGGCCTCGTGTCACACATATCCAAGCCAACAATCTATTAGCAACCATGCTGTCGTTTCCATGCGAGTGCATTATATACTTAAACTTCTGGAGTGCCAGTCTCAGCCACTGCCTACGGGAGCGCATGAATCAGCAGGCGGCCAAAGTATATTGCTGGGGGAAAAATAGCGCGGATGCAGTACGTAGATGCGCTATACGCGCCGCACTATCGGCGCTTGCGGTTCCGCGATGCAAAGTAAAGTTAAATTCCGTTAAGAAATATATCAGTCCGCCGTTGTTTGTTGCTGTTGCCAAAAGAAATGTACCATCGTGACGGGTGTATTGTGTTGGGTGCATGTGTATATTATGTTGCGAGAACTGACAAAAAATCGCATTTTCGGTTTTCATCAGTCAGTAACTTGCCGCCTCCATCGACAGTGTACTACTTTCCGTAGATACGTGGTGCCGTCCCGTATTGGCAGCGCCATGTCCTCGGCATATAGTATCCTTATGCCATTTCTTAAAATAATCACTATTTGTTTAAATGAGCGTTCAAGTCGCTGATGATGAAACTTGCTGCTTTAAAGTTAGTAATGAGCGTTCTTGGTCTAAACCGAGAAAACAAGAAAAAAAGTGCAACGGCACGTCTCATTTTTCTGCAGCGTTTGAGTTTTAACCAAAAAGACTCCAGTGAAAGCAAACTTACAAAAACTTAAGGCGTCGACCTGCGCGCACGAAGCGGCAAGCCTTAAGTTTTACACGTGCTGCGATGAAAGTAGCCTGACAAAGTTAAGGTAATTAGTCAGCTAGCGGCTCGTGCAATCTTTAATTTGTTTTTTCATTTCCGCGTTCCTTCTGCCTGCCTCTGTGACGAAAACGAGAAGTGGGAAGGCGGATAAACCAAAAGGGGCGGGGGTAGGGGGTAGCGTAATGATTAACGTGCCCAGCTCCCAAATGCAGAATGCTGCAAATACACGGGCTCGAATCACAGTAGCTTGTTTGTGAAGATAGCTTTGTCTGCTATCTGGTGACGGCGAAGCTCGGAATGAGGCGGAATGAGTGGGTGTCAGCGCGACAGAATAAGCGGGCGCGCAAGGTCATACCTGACACCGAAAGTATATTGAACAGAAATACAGTATGGCTCCTTCGACAAAAAAAAAGTGATGAATAACGAGTGGTGTTGAGCGAGGCTGTGAACCGATGTGTCATCAACGACAGAGCCACGCTCCTATCCAGGTGATCAGCGGAAATGTACATCGACAGCATGTCAACTAGCGTGTAAATTAATCCTTCATTGAGGTTGTTGCCTGTTAGTGTTGCGTCTAGCACGAGCGAGTAGTGTAAGAGATGACAATGGAGAGAAAGCAGTGAGCGAAGTCCACGAAAAAACTTGAGCAAGCCATAATGAACGTCAACGCCGTGTCGAAGAAAGCCTGGGACTTCAGTTCCTCAAGTCGGCAGAAAGTCTTGAGTGGTAGCATACCGTTGGGCGTATTTGGTAACCACAGCGATAGACACATAGTCTGCGGAAATAAACAGAGAAAATGGGCCGGATGAGTTACACTGTTACACAAGTTACACTGTGGAAGTACCTCCGCATTGTTTCTGTGGAGGGCGCAAATAATGAACAGGCTGAAAGATAAAAGAAACAGTCTTGTAGGCCTGTAGCAAACTGTATAGGTCTTTTGCGTCTTGGCAACAAGCTAAGGTTATTCCTGAAGACAGAAAGCCTACTGAGAAAGTCAGCCAGTTGGCTCTCGCAGCTTAGAAATCCCGCAAGCTAAGACAGTGGTTGCGCGCAAACTGAATGCACGGTGATGTACGTTTCTGCTATTTCTCAAAAGTAAACACCATGCAAATTTGTCATGTGGACAAGTTACGCATGGGGTGCAGATGCAAAGCCGCGTTATATAACCGTACAGTACAGGCGACACTACTGAAGCGGTTGCATGTCAAATCAACACTTCTGTCTCCACCGCGGAAGCTTGGCAGCTATGGCATTGCACGAGGCCGCGGGTTCGACCCCCGCCACGGGAGCGTGATTTCGACGGGAGCGAAATAAAAAAACGGTCGTGCGCTTTGCTTTACGAGCACGTTAAAGAACACCACGGTATCAAAGTTAATCCAGAATACACCACTACGGCGTGCCTCATAATCCAATTGTGGTTTTGCATGTTGAACCCCATAATTCTGCCAACACGTCTGTCAGGATGGGATGTGCCATGTGATGCAATGTCAATGCTTACCCCTCCCATACGTTACAAAGAAATGGCGCACGACAACGCCTCAGCCGAACATGGCCCGCTGTATGTTGTGTACTATGCAGACAGACACTAGTAATGGACGCAAGGTAACAGTTACTATCAACTCACCACTCTCGCATTGCACTATACTATCTTGAATACAAATGTCGGGAGTTGTGCGCGAGGGCTTTGTGTATGTGGGTAGCCTTTATGGCGCTCGATATCCAGTAGTCTACAGTACAGTTATATTATAAAGGCAGAAAGGCGACACGGTAGCCAATATAAAGAACAGCTAGATCCCACCATATCTTACTGTACAATAATTTTAAATAGCGTTCTTGCTTCACGCACGTGGATAACTATGACAAAAGACTGGGAACAAACTGCAAGTAAAATATATGTCATACCCAAAGGTGTACCTGTCCCGGTGGCCAGTAAGTGTGACGTAATATTGCGAGCAGCTTCCATCACAGCATGCTAACGGACGACGGCACAGAGGCAGTTTACACAATACTTGTGTACTGCCTTTTGCCTGGAGGTGCAAAACTAACATATTCATGTATATAACTTAATACTTAAGCACATCTCGATTTGCAACAGCTGTGATAGCCCATGAGCGCGGATAACAACGTGGCTAGGGAAAGAATTGGGCCCCTTAACGAAGACCATAGGTCAAAATTTGGGGGACACTTAAACTTCACCTTGAAGAGTTGAACGCGATAGCGTCCATAGACCCTTTACTGCTTTTCATGCTTCCCGGCAACTGCAGCTTATGTGGTCATAAGGTTTACCGGGAAACGCTGGCTGCGAACGCGATGCACGAAGGTGAGCTTTCTGGTAGAAACGCGGCTGATTTCGTGGGTAAGTCTCCTGTTATTGTTTCGCACTTCTAATATTTCACTCTGAGAAGACCTAACATAAAGGACGCGCTGTAGGTGCCTTTTTCATTACACTTGTTTGTGGGCTGCCGTTCTCAAAACACTGAGGAATAACTTTGCAAAGATCTTAAGGCCAGCCTTTCACACGCAACGTGTGCTCTCACGGCTCACGCTTTCTCGTACTCCCTTCTACCACCCCCATCGCCAGTTCTTCTGCCTGGAGTTTTGGGTAGCTGAGCGATAACAAGCCAACTGGTATACGTCGCCCGACATCAACTCCAGTGGCGGCGTCGTTTCGTGACCGAACTATAGCCCAAGACGCCCGCCTGCTGCTTGTCTTCATCGTCCTTTACACTGATGCAAGCATTCAGGACAGTGAAACGACCACTGTACTTTACTGCCCTTGCGCACCTGTCCTTAACAAGACGTCCAGGTTTCAAATGCGAGAGCCTCCTTCCTCCTTTTGCGTGGAGCTCATTGCGGTTCGAGAAGCGTTGTGCTCTGTGGCCACCTTTCCCATGGTCCCCACGGCCCGCATCGTGATCCGCTCTGGTGCCGTCCAGGTGACGCGGCTTCTGCGACGCGTTAGTCTATAGCCCTGAAATATATATAAACAGATCCATATTTTGGCGGCACGCATCCCGCAGCCAACATCTATCGAGAGGATCCCACGCGGCCTCCTAAGCTTGCAAAGCCGTGCGGATTCTGCAACCCGTCTAGCGACCTCTCCTCGTCACTGCCTCAGCTCTTTCACCTAGATGATGTGTGCCTCATTTTAACAAGAAAGGAGCACCTCTGGCGCCGCACACGTGCTCTCATACCTCCGTGGGCGGTAAACTTCCCCCGCGGTCTTAACCGTGCAGAGGAGGCTGCGCTGCGGAGGATACGAGTCGGGGTTGCCGTCACTCCTGCCGTGACTGGGAAGTGGCCGTACTTCCGCCATTTATATCCTCGCCCTGGGCGTCCAGTCTGCAAGTCGCCGCGAAATGCTGAAGCCGACATCCGCCACCTGCTGTGGGGTGGCCCTGCATTGAAACAGACGAGGCTCCGGCTCGTCGCGCAGCGAGACTTTCACCGCATAATCCTAGTGATTACACTGCGTGGACGCAGGGACCACATTAGTGATCCCTCTTGGGCTTCCTTAGGTCCGTATATCTTTTTTCATTCATTTAATCATGTGTATTCACCCCCCTCCCATACGCCTGTATGCCCTGAGTCATTTACCCTCGCATTAAAAAGAACTTTGTAAAAATCTGAAAGACAAGGTTTGAGCAGCTTTGGTGGCAGGGAAGTGGTTGGCTTTGCTTCGTTCAAAATTTGGTTTGAAATTATTTTTGCCGAAGCGACGTCTGATGCCGGATGTTCTTCGATGCGAGCTCCTTAACGCTCTCTCGTTAAAATCAAAAGCCGTCCACGATGGTGTCTCTTGCAGACGCTGTGCGATGTTCGGGCGTTAAGAATGTGTGCCCACTGAAGAAAGGTTGCCAAAGGTTGCTTCTGGCAATGGCTCTACTTTATTTACCCCGGAGCATAAAAAAGAAAAAAAGAAAAGAGAAGTAGAAAAAGAACGCTATCAAAAGACCAGAATATATCATCGCTCGTCGCGACCAAACGCCTCTTAGGATGCTAAGTCATGTCCACCCGAAGAGCGGCTATGCTTTATCGAGAACACTAATAACGCCGGCGGGACAAGCATTGTGGCGAAGTTCAATGCGCAGAGATAGGTATTATTTATTTTATTTTTGATTCTTAATGTCTTTACCGCGTCACCGCGGGAAGCTTGAAAAGTTTAACGTCAGTATGCCATGTAGTGGCACTCACGCGAACTAAAGCCTCGTGTCCAGAAAAGCTGGATATTGGGCATGAATAAGAGCAATTTGAGGAAAGCGAGTTATTACAGGCATTGCTGCAGGTTGCTAAATTTCAGTAGACCACACCTTACCCTTGCCACGTGATAAAATTGTGCTTGGTGCATAAATGTTCGCTAAACACAGTAGTTATGAGGAAGCAGGCGATTGTAGCTGTGGCATCACCTGACTTTTTAGAAATCCTGTGGATGAGATGTAGCCCTTGTTCAGCACACGCCTTTAGGTCGTTGCACTTCAAAGGCTCCGTTGTGACAGTAGTGTTTTTGGAATTTTTATCCAATGACCAATATTACCACATTGTATTTCTTTCAGAATGCATCTTTCGTGTCCTTGGCACGCTTCATAGTCTTTGTCATGGTTTTATTACATATAGCTCTTACACACTTTACAGTGACCGTCTTTTAGAGCCCTTTACATCCCTGTCACATCCATTGCTCGTTATTTATCGCTTCACTTTGATCTAATTACCGTTGGCCTGGCGCTCTTTGGCCAAACCTGGCCCTTGCGCCATAGAACACCACACATCATCATGAGCTCTAGCATGTAAATCAGTGTAAATCTGCTGTGCCGTGTGAATCCAGGGGCCCATAATAATACACGTCAAGGCCGAGGACTCGGAGTGATCTGCTGACTGGAATTCTGCTTCCCTGCGAAAAATGGCGATAGGGGTAGTGTCAAGCACACGGCCACCACATCAATTCGTGACAGAAGTAGAGCCATCTTTTTAGGCAACAACGTGAGTTCTACAAAAGAACATCATTGCTCTGTATTTGTCAGAGCGAGCTGTATACTTGTGGCTTGAGTTTGGAGAGACGGGTAGACGGACCAGACACTATGTCATTCATATAAATGAGTACGAGCAGGTCAGCACTGTCACCCAAGCGCCATGTAAAGTATGCGGGCTAGCACTGATCTTTGCGGTAGACCGTGACGTGGCCGAAAAATGCCACATTGTCTTTATTGATGCGGATGGAAAAGTTACGACATGTCTTGCATATTTCGGCGGGTAAGTGAATCTAGCATAGTACTTCAATGAGGGCCACGTGGCTGATGTGGTAATATCCCTTCTGCACATCCATGCCGAGAATGTACCGGACTCGCGTCGATCGGCCATCACTAAAAATCACAGAGGACAAGCGATCTAGGCCATCCTCTGGACAAAGGTGGGTGCGAAAGGCAACTTGCAACGAATGATACCAGCGATGTACGTCTAGCCACCACTGCAGACGGGTAGCCACCATACATTCCAACAACTTTCACAAAGTAGGCGCTGGAGAAATTGGCTTATATGTTGTCATGAAGATTCCCGGGCTTTGGATGATAATTATAGCTCTTTGCAGCCAGTTATCTGGTACTTCCTCTGACCGCCATGCAGCGTCTCATAGCTGCGAAGAGCTTCCAAGCTGGCTCCTTCTAAGTTTTCTAAATGCGCCATAGGTCACGCTATCAGGACACAGGGCAGTCTTCAATTTGGCGTATTCAATTGCAGCGATAAATTTAGGCACCGTTAACGAAAACTGCATCGCAGAGATAACCTGAGCAGATTGGAGTGCCCCTGCATTCGGCTCATACTACCGGTGGCTGCGTATCATCGCCGGCAATTAATACCTGCGTCATGTCAAATGCAACGGCATCTTCTGTGGCAGGTTCTGTGCATTGCAACCACGCTGTCGCGACAAGTTACGACCATACCTTGACGCTCGCGTCCACGGTTGCAATACTCGTGACTTACTATTGCGGGAATGCCATGAACGTGGGTTTACTCTACAAGTTAGAGAACATACATTTTTAGAAATGCGTTTCTCGCCTTGTACGCGCTCAACGCAAGCACCATTGCAGAATGTTGTGGTGCGCGTCCCTTGAAGACACAGACGCAAACGCAAACGTAAGGACGCGTATTATGCCGCGTTCAGACCACAGTCGCATCCTCTATAAGTGGCGTATTTATTGCAATTTACGCAACTGCTGGAAGGACTGTTTACGCAGCTAGCAACCACCTATGTTCACATTGAGCCTTTCGATAAGATACGTTTTTTACGATTGGCCAATGACCGTTCTGGGACAGTCGCGTTTCGCATTTTTCAACGTGGCGCCGATCAGCAAGCGGCTGTTAGCGCAGGTCGAGACTCTTCAAGCCCAAAGTTTTCAGGCGCTGGTCTAGAGAATCGGCCTCTGTCGCACTTCTTCAATTAGTAATTCATCGCTGCACAGCGAAGAAGCTTCCGCACTTAACATCATCACTAGGCACGGGCTGTGTACATAACACAATGAGACCGGAAAACCGCACTGCACTCAGGGACACCGCGCGCGTTCGGCGCGAACCCGGGAAAACGCGGATGGCGTCGGCAGCAGCAGCAAGAAACAGCGTTGCAACGCCGGATGGCTAGGATGGCGGTCACGCAGAGGCTTCCGAAGCTAGTGTCATCACCAGCCACGAGCACACAGCACAATAACAGCGTCAAACAGCATAGACACGCAAAGAACAACGCTGCTACGTCGGATTACTGCTACGTCAACGCTCCTACCGGATGAAAACGCGGAATATGGGGAGGCCGGAAGCTCCGTGAGCGGAAGATGCAAACTGAAACTGCTTCGTGCATTGGCGGCGTCGTAACAGTCGTATCTGTACCTGTCGTAAAAGTAGCGGGTACTCCAACATTTACGCCCAGGCTGGTTGCGATTGTTGCGTACTTTCCGCTCAGTGGAACAGCAGTATGAACAAAATAGTTGCGCTTTTTGCGTTTACGCTTACGTTCCGTGCGAACGATCCGTACGTAGCGCACGTAGTCTAAACGCGGCTTTAGAAGACAGGGTGCCGTCTTGGGCCTCGTGCTAAAGGTACCCAACCCAACAATATGTTAGCCATCATGGCGTCATTTCTATGCAAGGAGGTTAGGCACTTAAACTCCTCGAGTGCCAGTCCTAGCCGCCACCTAGGGAAGCGCGTGAAGCCGGCGGCGGCCATATTTCTAGAAGAAAAGGAGCGCGGCTAGAGTACGTGGCCTCGCAATAGGCATGGCCCTCCCTAAGCTTGCGGTTCTGCGTCGAAAATAAAATTAAAACCCTTTAAGAAGTATATCAGTCCGCCGTCGTCTGTCGCTGCTGTCGAAAAAAAAATTGTCATGGTGGCGGGTGCCCTGTGTTCTCTGTTTAATAAGTTGCGAGAACTGAAAAAAAAAACAGTCATATTTTTTGTTTTCATCATTCGGTAACCTGCCGCGTGCATGGGCAGTGTGATGACCTTTCGTCGATACGTGATGCCGGCCCGTGTTGGGGAGCTGCCTGACCTCGGCATATAGTATCCATATGCCATTTCTTAAAAAAATCGCTATTTGCGTAAATGAGTGTTCAAGTCGCTGATGATGAAGGGATGGCTGCTTTTAAGTTAAAAATGAGTGTTTTTGCTTTAAATTTAGAAAACACAAATATACAACGGTATGTCTGATTTTTGTGTAGCGTTTTAGTTTTAACCAAAAAGAGTCGGTGAAATCAAATTTACAATATACATAAGGTTACGATCTGCACGCAGCCACAAGCCCACGCCCACCAAGCGAGAGTAGCCTGCCAAAGTTAAGGTCATGTGCTAGCTAGCGGATTATGCAATATTTACTTTTTTTCGTTTCTGCGTCCGTTCTGCTTGCATCTGCGTTGAAAACGAGAATTGGGAAGGCAGATAAACCGAACGTGGTTGGGGGAGGCGGTAGCGTGACGGTTAGCGTGCCCAGCTCCCGAATGCAGAATGCTGCGTATGCATTGACTTGAATCCCTGTGGTTTGTTTGTTAAAACAGCTTTTTTGTTCTCTGTTGACGACAAAGCTCAGAATGCGGCGCAGCCTGACTACAATAGTCGCCGTCAGCATAAAAGAATAAGCGGGCGTGGAAGGTTACACCTAAAGCCGAAAGTATATACAGAGGAAATACAGCATTATTATTATTGAGAATTACTTCCTCTTGACCGAGTTGGTGTTTACTTAACATGTTGCTTTTTAGCGCAAAAAACTCTGTCAAAAAGAAGACACTAAGATGCGAAAGGAAAGAAAAGACGAGCGATTATTATTATTATTATTATTATTATTTCTTTTGAAACCATAAATGCATTCGATAGGAAATGCAAAGCGAGTAGAAGGCTGCCAACTGCCACCGAAACGGGCAAAACGCCTGCCTACACTTCAGAAGGAAAGTTACAACAATACTGAAATGGAAGATACAAAGGAGGGGAGGAAAGAGCAAATAAAGAGCAACAGGATGCATCTAAAAGAATAATGTAGAGCACACAGTACAGATCACACACACTAGGGCCGGCCACTGAAGGTCACAGAAGTACAGAATGGTAAATAGAAGAAATAATATCTACGCAACAAACGCGAATATGAGTTAACTCTGGAAAACTAAGTAGAGGGCGATGCGCCTGATCACGTCGAAACGCACAACCACTGGGGTAGAGACATTCGTCGAATGTCGTACACAGCAAGCCAAGGAGATGATAGTCTCTCACTAGCGACATGCATTGCGCGCTGAAAGCGGGACACTTAAATATCAGGTGCGTAGCTTCTCGCATCAGCCACAAAACGTACACGATGGACTGGCAACACGTCCTTATCTGTATAAACGTTCGGGCACGTTCACGCATCCAACCCTCAGCTTCAGTAGTTGCGCTCTGGCGCGACGAGGCAAGCTTCGACCGCGAATACCGGGCGGGAACGTTCCATTTGTGACGCGCAGGACTGGATGCTGCTTGAGTAGGTGGCGAAGAATCAGCAGACGACCGTCATCAAGCTTGCACAAAATTTCAGGGCAGACGCAGCTGTTATGAGCGCAAGTTGAAGCCAGTGGAACAGCCTTTTCATTTCCGGCGATTTCTGCGTGTGAAGGTATCCATTGTGTAACGAGAGATGCCACACGTCGACAAAAAAGAAGTGATGAATCACGAGCGGTGTTGTTGAGCGAGGCTGTAGACCTATAATTTCACCACCTACACGAACGCGCTCCTATACTGGTGATAGGCGGAAATGTATATCGACAGCATGTCAACTAGCGTGCAAACGATACTTTATTAATCTCGTTGCGCATTTGTGTTGTGTCTACCACGAGCGAGTAGTTTAAGAAATGTCACGGAAGCGAAAGCCCTGAGTGAAATCCACGAAAAGTACTTGACGATAGCAATATTGAACGTCATCGCCGTGTTGAAGAAAACCTGCGACTTCAGTTGCTCAGGTCGCCAGAAAGGCTTGAGTGATAGCGTAGCACTGGGCATATTTCGTAACCACAGCGATAGACACCCACTTTGCGGGAATAAACATAAGAAGGGGCCCAGTGAGTTGGACGGCGTTTTCGAGCTCTGACATAGTTCGAAAAATTAATGTGGCGAAATTTGGCGCCAAAATAGTATATGTCAGCTTAATTGAATCATCGTGGTCATTCTTCCGCGAAACACCATGCTGGCCTGAAACCAGGACACTGTTGAGTTTCGGCGATGACAGTTTACATTGGGTGCCTGAGAATAAAAAGGAGCACATCAGAGGTATCCGAGGGACGCTTCTACGGTACAAAAGCACATCCCGCCGTCACCGAAAACGACTAAAATGAGCTTGCGAATAGGGTCATCCTAAGATCGACTACTACGGCGCTTGTTGATCTTGTTCAGGATGACGTCGGCGTTCCATTCAGCGTTTATTTCTGAGAAAATTGGTTCAAGTTACGTTTATTTGCATCTCAATGGCGGGCGTAATCAGTTAAAAATTGAAACCTTTGTATTAGGGGGTGCCTGAGTACTCTGTGTAGATAACGTATGACAACGACGGCCAGAATACATTAAATAAACATGTTCACATGTTAATGCAGTATAGTAAAAAAGAAGTACCTCCAAAGTGTAGCTATGGAGGGCGCAAATAATGAATAAGTTGAAAAAACAGTCTTGAAGATCGGTAGTAAACTGGATAGACAGTTCGCGTCTTGACAGTTCGCGGATAGACAGCTCAAGTCCTGTGGGCAATTAAGTCGGCCAGTTGGCTGTAACCGCTTAGAAATACCGCAAAGGACGCGTTGACGCCATGACGAGTAAAGACAGTTAAGTAGTGTGGTTTGCTTGGCCACATGGTGGATGGTGAACGTTTAATGGGTACCAGCAAGTACGGACGCGAGCACAAGAAACGGACAGGACCACACTGGACCTTGAAGTTGAAACCGCTACTACACTAACATTAACACGTTGGCGGGATCCGTAGAGCAGGCACGACGTAGAAAGGAGCCAATTTTAATTTCTTTCTTTCTTCCTTTCTTTCTTTGCATTTTCCTTCGACTTTTGCACTGGTGCTGTTGCTGTCTTGCACGCCATGTCGGAGGGCAGTTCAGAGCATGCATATACATGGAAGGAGCGTGGAAAAGAGGAAAGGCGGAGCAAGAAACTCGCTTGGACATTTTCATAGTGTTACATCTACATAGTGCACTCTGGAGCTGCCTGGGCTTCATCCCATTAGCCTCTTGACAGCTGTAATTAACCTAGACCTCCCCGCAAAACACATTTCAGAAACTTCAGCGCTTACCCTTATCCTAAATGCAAGTCCTCGAGAGAAGTACGTAGAACGGTAGAGAAGGGACAAAGAGAAGAGGCGGATAATGGCTAAAACCGGGGTATACGCGAAACCAGCGAATAACACCCTTGCCATTCTTCACTCGTAGTTCTCATGTAGGACGGTACAGGGAAAGGACAGGGGGGCAGGACGGGACGGGGAAAAGACGACGTGAGAAGATAACGAAACTCTACTACTATAGACACGACAGCGGTTGTGGGCAAACTGAATGCACGGTGCTATACGTTTCGGCTATTTCTAAAAAATAAACGCCATCCAAATGTGTGAAGTGGAAAACTGATGCAGGGCGTGCAGACGCAAAGCCGCAATTAATTACCGTAGGGTATAGGGGACACAACTGAAGCCGTCGCACGTCAAATCAACACTTATGTGCCCGCCGCGGTAGCGTGATGGCTATAGCATTGCTCGATGTCGCGGGTTTGATCTCCGCCACGGGAACCAGATTTCCGCGGGATCGAACTGCAAAAACAGTCGTGCACTTTGATTTCGGAGCACGTTAAAGAACACCACGGTATCATAGTTAATCTGGATTACGCAACTATGGCGTGCCTCATAATCGTATAGTGTGTTGGCACGTAGATCAGCATAATTCTGCCAACACATATGCTACGATGCAATGAGCCATATGAAGCAATGACAATTCTGTACCCTCTCACAGGTTACAGATAATGGCGCACAACAAGGCATCAAGCAAACACGGCTCGCTGTATGTTGTGTACTACGCATACATCCAAACACCAGTAGTGCACGCAAGGTAACATTTGCAATCAACTCACCACTCTCGTATTGCACTGTATGCTGAAGAAATCATACATTCGCGGTCAGCATTAGCGCTAATTACCGTCAATCAAAACAAATACCATAGCAAGCTTCGCTTACATCGATTCACACAGTGCATGGGATGCGCATAATTTTTTACACTATGAATTTATATGGTCAGGAATGATGCTCAACAATGCAATATTTTTATTCGCAGTGAGCAAAAGCGCCCGTCGCGTCCACGGTAAAATTCATTTAAACGGCTTCAATGCCATGGCGATCACATCATTGTGAACTTCCGTAGGATCGTAGTCGTCAAAAAGGGATATAAGTGACAGTGATATCTGGAGGTTGACGAACGGCAAGAAGGCAGAAGCGTGTAGAAGACCTCAGGAAAATAAAAGGACTTTCTGAGCAGCGTTCTCAGTGCGCCGTGCTATGGTTTCAACGTCTATTAAAAATCCCCGTAAATATGAAGAGAGGCTAACAAAAGATTACCGATGATTACGTTACTTCCTAATGCGAAATTTGAGCGTAGCAAATAAGCTGTTTCACCTTTTCGATAGATTGAGGCAAAGAAATCGAGCAACACATGTATGCGCTATCACAGAATTTTTTTGTTGCATTTGTTGCACCCTGACTGTTTGCGAGCCTTTGTTTGCGTTTGGCCTCCGCTTCGGCGGCGCGAACTGCACGGTCTTCTCGGCGGCGGCGATGAGCTTCTGCTTCAGCCTCGCTTACTGCTGGTTGCTCTCGACGGCGGCGATGAGCCTCCGCTTCGGCGGCGCGAACGGCAGGGTCTTCTCGGCGGCGGCGCTTAGCCTCTGCTTCGGCGACGCGTACTCCTGGATCATCTCGACGGCGGCGACGGTAAGCTTCTGCTTCGGCGGCACGCACCTCTGGATTCTGACGGCGACGGCGCTGGGCCTCTGCTCTGGCAGCTCGTTTAGCAGCAGCAGCAGCAGCAGCAGACGGAGGACTTCCATCGGTCGTCTCGCTCATGGCTCAGAAAGAACTGGCAGATAATTTCGCAGTGGCGAACGGCAGCGGCAATTTCGGCTCGGGCGGTGCACATATACAGATCCGCCGCCACCGATCTGGCTCTCTGATTGCCACCGTACAGGGGTTGCATTGGAGGAGGAGCGAAGAAAGGAATTAAGTTCGAGCCAGCGCTTTGACAACCGGAGACTCGCAGGAAGAGGGGGGAGGGGGGCGGCGTGTACACCCAGCGGCAAACGATGGGGGCAGAAGCGGGCGCAGCAAGCGGACAACACGATAAAGGGAGGAGGGAAGAGATAGCAGCGACTGACTGATGCCGCTGACGCCGATAGTGAGTCAACCCCAGCTGCGGAGTTGGTTTCAGGGACAACGCCGCCGATGCCGACACAGACAATATGATACCCTCGCTTCCGCAGCGCTAAGAACCAGGTCTAGCCGTGGGAAGGTGGTCACGTATTCGTCGACGTGCCGGGGCCTACGTGAAATAACCGGCGCGTCGGCAACTGAAGAGCACCCTATCCGCCACACAAGAACAGGGGGGGGGGGGGGGCACAAATTGGCACAAATAAATTGGCCGTAGAAGCAGCTGAGTTGAAACCTGATGGTGCGAAACAAGGCTAGAATGTCGGCAGGTGTTGAAGAGAGGTCAAGTACGTAGGTCCTGCCATATCCAGCTTTTCCGGACACGTAATAACTAGCGCTTCAAGCGGCCCCGGCACGAAGCTAGCTAGGAAGCTAGGAACCAGTGAGTTTCTCGCGAATAACAAAAGCTGCACGTCGATTATTGAAAAAGGTAGGCGACAGACATGTTCTGGAAGACAATCCACAACAGCGAAACGCAGTGATTATTCTCTGGCAAGCAAGAATTTTGTTCCCAGATTGGTTAAAGATTCGGCAATAGAAGGCAAAGGAAACGACGAAAATTTGTACTCAATTTTCGAGACAAGAACGGCACGTGCGACCAAACTACGGCGTTTATTGTAAAAGTCGCTGCAGCGTATGTAGTCCGGAGACTCGGATTTCGATTGATCCTTATCTCGACTGTCTCCAGATAGCGTTCCGAAAAATTCTCAAAAGCGATTTTTGATACACCGACGTGCAAGTTCACGAGGTATGTATAAAAACCCGAGCATATCACATGCGGGAGCGTCGTAAGCCGTGGCTGAGTCATTTAATCGCTCGCACCTATCGTTCTGTGTCATGCTGGCAGCGATTCGATGCCGCGCTGCGTGAGGCTTTTTTTAACGTCACATGCGACCGAGTTGACAGTCTTCCACCAGGTCGCCGAAATACAAAACTAAATGTTTGGTTTTAGTTTGGTTTTCTTTAGGAGGGATCTTCAATAGTTATATAACTTCATAGTGTAGGAATGGTCTGGTTAGTTGTTAAGTCATCGCTTCTATTATCAGATTTTATTCCTTGGACAACATAACGACAAGCATGCGCATATCTTTGTGTTACATTGAAGAAATATTATCGCGCCTTGTAGAATGGACATACTCAGCAATTCTAGACATTGCACCTTCACCATCCTGTGGAACTTCACGTCATTGCACATGCGTAATTGAATGGGCAAAATTTTAAACAATCTTATTTCTATACAATATCCGAGCATCAACAAGTTTCAGCTGTTTGCGCCGTGAGGGTAGCCTTTTGAACAAAATATGCATTTATGGCACTTAGTCGGAACATTGGTGGTGAGTTAAAGCAGTGTTTTAGTCGGGGATGGACGATTATGTCACAGGAGAGGAGCAAATGGTCTTGCACCCACTCAGCGGAGGGCACACTGGCTTGAACAAGCGCTAAATTTAAACCGTAAAGCGAATTATTACAATTGAAGTTCTGAACGGTAATTGCAGAACGCGTGTCATTCAGTCTGTTTGCACGCGCATGTTTCTGTGAGGCAACAGGGAATGAACAACAGGGAATGTTGTTCAGGACAACAGGGAATGTTATTGTGAGGCAACAGGGAAGTGTATATTGACACGTTTACTTTGTCTTTATCGGGCGACACGTTTCACCGCCTAAAAAAATGTTATCGCACAGCGCAGGACGCGCCTGCATGTATTGGATGTTTCTGGAATGTTATTGATGCTTCTATACCCTGTCTCTGACCGAACCTGGTGTAATCTGATCGCATGTGTGCGCGACGCGAATAATGTAGAGCTTTGTGGAAGGCCCGCGGATCCCAGCGCTTACTCTAGAACATTCGACGACTGATGTATAAAAGCCGACGCGCTTGACCCGCTGATCAGATTTTCGACGATCGCCGACCGTGTTCGCCGCTATCGTTGTGCTATAATTGTAGCCTGTTTTGTGGGCACTAGTTCGCCCAATAGAAGTTAGTTTTGTCGTTCTCAGTATTGCAACTGTGTTCTTCAACGTCACCACGTGACAATATGGAAGTGCACGCCTTGAGATCGCCTGCGTGTGTACTTTGCGTGTGCGCGCGTGTTCGCGTCTCAGTATTTGAATATGCGTGCGCATTAGTGCGTGTATGCGTGTGCGAACATACGCGTGTTTGTGTGTGCGTGCGGTTCCCTGTGCGTGCGTGCATATTTTGGCGTGTGTGCATGCGTGGGCGCGTGTGAATGTGGATGCGGGTGAGCGTGTGTCGTATCTTTGTGTGTGTGTTCGTGTGCTTGCGTGCGTACATGTGTTTGCGTGTGTGCATGCATGGCGCGTCTAAATGGGAACGCGGGCGAGAATGTGTCGCATCTCTGTGTGTGTGTGTTCGTGAGACAGTGTGCGAACGTGCCTGCGGGTCTGTGTGCTTTCGTAGGTACATATTTTTGTGTGTGGGATCCATGCATGGGTGCGTGTAAATGTGAATGTGGCAGAGCGTGTGTCGCATCTCTCTGTGTGTGTGCGTTTGTGTGATGTGTGCGAACGGGCATGCGTGCCTGTGTGCTTGCGTGCGTACATTTATGGCGGCTGTGCATACGTGGGCGCGCGTAAATGTGAATACAGGCGTGCTTGTGTCGCACCTCTGTGTGCGTTTGTGTGACGTGTGCGAACGTGCGTACGTGCATGCGTGGGCGCGTGTAACTGAGAATTTGGGCGAGCAAGCGTCGCATCTCTGTGTGTGTGTGCGATTGCGTGAGTCTGTGCGAAAGTGCGTGCGTACATTTTTGGGTGTGTGTGCATGCGTGGCCGCGTGTAAATGTGAATGTGGGCGAGCATGTGTCGTATCTCTGTGTGCGTGCGTTCGTGTGAGTGTGCGAACAAGCGTGCGTGCCTGTGTACATCCGTGCGTACATTTTTGGGCGTGTTCGCATGCGTTGGTGCGTGTAAATGTGAATTGGGTGAGCATGTGCCGTATCTCTGTGTGTGTGCGTTTGTGTCAGTGTGTGTGAACGTGCGTGCTTGCCTGTGTGCGTGCGTGCGTATATCATTGGGGGTGCGTTCATGCGTGAATAGGAGCTTGAAAATGTGAATGTGGGCGGGCATATTTCGTATGTGTGTGTGCGTTTGTGTGAGTGTGTGAGCGTGTATGAACGTGCGTGCGTGCCTGTGTGTGTGCGCGCGTGCGTACATTTTTCTTTGCGTGTGTGCACGCATGGACGCTTGAAAATGTGAATGTGGGCGAGTATATTTCGCATCTCTGTGTGTGTGCGTTTCTGTGTGTGCGTGTGCGAACGTGCGTATTTGCCTGTGTGCGTGCGTGCGTGGGTGGGAGCTTGAAAATGTGAATGTTAGGCGAGCATATTTCGTATCTCGGGGTGTGTGCGTTTGTGAGTGTGTGTGCGAACGTGAGTGCATCCGTGCATTGTGCGTGTGTCCATGCGTGGGCTCGTGTAAATGTAAATGCGGCGAGCATGTGTCGTATCTCTCTTTGTGTCTGTTTGTGTGAGTGTGTGCGGACGTGCGTGTTCACGAGGCCGCGGCAACTCCATCCCGGCCACGGCGGCCGCGTTTCGATGGGGGCGAAATACCAAAACACTCGTGTACTTAGATTTAGGTGCACGTTAAATACCCTCAGGTGGTCGAAATTTCCGGAGTCTTCCACTACGGCATGACTCATAATCAGAAAGTGGTTTTGACACTTAAAACGCCGTGAAATAATAGCAATAATAATAATAATAATAATAAATCCTAACGTGCGTGCGTGCGTGCGTATATTTTTTGGGTTTATGCATGCATGGGTGAGTGTAAATGTGAAGCGGGCGACCATGTGCTGTATGTCTGTGTGTGTGCGTTTCTGTGAGTGTGTGCGAACGTGGGTGTGTGCGTGCGCAAATTTTTGTGCGTGTGTACATGCTTGGGCGCGTGTAAATATGAATAGGGCGATCACGTGTCGTATTTATGTGTGCATGCGTTGGTGTGAGTGTTTTCGAACGTGCGTGTGCGCCGGTGTGCGTGCCTGCGTACATTTTTGGGCCTGTGTGCTTGCACGGACGCGTGTAAATCTGATTGCAGGTGAGCATGTGCCGTATTTCCGTGTGTGTGGGTTTGCGTGAGTGTGTGTAAACGTGCATGCGTGCCTCTGTGCATGCGTGCGTACATTTTTGGGCGTGCGTGCATGCGCGGGCTTTGAAAATGTGAATGTGGGCGAGCATATTTCGTATCTGTCAGTGTGTGCGTTCGTGTGAGTGTGTGTGATACGTGCGTGCATACTTTCTTTTGCGTGTGTGCATGCATCGACGCGTGTAAATGTGTACGCGGGCGAGCATGTGTCGTATCTCTGTGTGTGTGCGTTTGTACGAGTGTGCGTGAACGTGCGTGCGTGCCTGTGTGCGTGAGTACATTTGTGGGCGTGGGTGCATGGGTGGGCGCTTGAAAATGCGAATGTGGGTGAACATGTCTCGTATTCTTGTATGTGTGCGTTTGTGTGAGTGCGTGTGAACGTGTGTGCGTGCCTGTCTGCGTGCGTACATTTATGGGCGTGGGTGAATGGGTGGGCGCTTCGATATGTGAATGTGGGTGAGCATGTGTCGCATCTCTCTGTGTTTGCGTTCATGTGAGTGTTTGTGAACGTGCGTGCGTGCCTCTGTGCGTGCGTGCGTACATTTTGGGCGTGCGTGCATGCCTGGGACCTTGAAAATGTCAAAGGGGCCAGCATGTGTCGTATCTCTGTGTGTGTGCGTTTGTGTGAGTGCGTGCGAACGTGCGTGCGTGCGTACGTATTTGTGCGAGGGTGCATGCGCGGATGCTTGTAAATGTGAATGCGGGTGAGCATGTGTCGTGTCTATGTGTGTGTGCGTTTGTGTGACTGTGTGGGAACATGCGTGTGTGCGTGCTTGCGTATATGTTTGTGCGTTTGTGCATGCTTGGCGCGTGTAAATATTAATGGAGCGACCGTGTGTCCTATCTCTGTGTGCGTGCGGTTGTGTGAGCGTGTGCCAACGTGCGTGCGTGTCTGTGTGCGTGCGTGCGCTCAGTTTTGGACATGTGTGCATGCGCGGACACGTGTAAAGGTGAATGCCGGTGATCATATGTCGTATCTATGTATGTGTGGGCTTGTGTGAATGTGTGCGAACGTGCATTCATGCGTGTGAGCATGAGTGGGTACATTTTTGTGTGTGTGTGCATCCGTTGGCATGTGTAAATGTGGATGCCGGTGAGCATATGTCATATCTCTTTGTGTATGCGTTTGTGCTAGTGCGTGCGAACGTGCGTGTGTGCGTGCGTACATTGTCGTGCGTGTGTGAATGCTGGAGTAGAGTTTGCGGAACAGAATATTATGCGGATAACGAATACCTTCTTCCGCAAGCGGGATAGCCGAAAGTGGACGTGGAGGAGCCGGAACGGCGAGACCAGAAATGAAATAGACTTCATACTCTGCGCTAACCCTGGCATCATACAAGATATGGACTTGCTCAGCAAGGTGCGCTGCAGTGACCATAGCATGGTAAGAACTCGAATTAGCATAGACATGAGGAGGGAACGCAAGGAACTTCCAGATGAAGCTACAGAACAGGTATTCGGCTATAACTCCGGAAGAGGACCTTAGTGTTTAAGCAATGAACGACAATCTTATGGGCATCAATAAGGAGTGTGCAATAGAAGTCGGTGGTAACTCCGTTAGACAGGATACCAGTAAGCTATCGCAGGAGACGAAAGATCTGATCAAAAAACGCCAATGTATGAAAGCCTCTAACCCTACAGCTAGAATAGAACTGGCAGAACTTTTGAAGTTAATCAACAAGCGTAAGACTGCGGACATAAGCAAGTATAATATGGACAGAATTGAACATGCTCTCAGGAACGCAGGAAGCCTAAAAGCAGTGAAGAAGAAACTAGGAATTGGCAAGAACCAGATGTATGCGTTAAGAGACTGAGCCGGCAATATCATTACTAATATGGATGAGATAGTTCAGGTGGCTGAGGAGTTCTATAGAGATTTATACAGTGCCAGTGGCACCCACGACGATAATGCAAGAGAGAATAGTCTAGAGGAATTAGAAATCCCACAGGTAACGCCGGAAGAAGTAATGAATGCATTGGGAGCTATGCAAAGGGGGAAGGCAGCTGGGGAGGATCAGGTAACAGCCGATTTGTTCAAGGATGGTGGACAGATTGTTCTAGAGAAACTGGCCACCCTGTATACGCAATGCCTCATGACCTCGAGCGTACCGGAATCTTGGAAGAACGCTAACATAATCCTAATCCATAAGAAAGGGGACGCCAAAGACTTGAAAAATTATAGACCGATCAGCTTACTCTCCGTCGCCTACAATTTATTTACTATGGTAATCGCAAATATAATCTGGAACACCTAAGACTTCTGTCAAGCAAAGGACCAGGCAGGATTCCGTAAAGGCTACTCAACAATAGACCATATTCACACAATCAATCATGTGATAGAGAAATGTGCGGAATATAACCAAACCTTATATATAGCATTCATTGATTACGAGAAAGCGTTTGGTTCTGTCGAAACCTCAGCACTCATGGAGGCAATACGGAATCAGGGTGTAGACGAGCCGTATGTAAAAATACTGAAAGATATCTATAGCGGCTTCACAGCCACCATAGTCCTCCATAAAGAAAGCAACAAAATCCCAATAAAGAAAGGCGTCAGGCAAGCAGATACGATCTCTCCAATGCTATTCACAGCGTGTTTACAGGAGGTATTCAGAGACCTGGATTGGGAAGAATTGGGGATAAATGTTAATGGAGAATACCTTAGTAACTTGCGATTCGCTGATGATATTGCCTTGCTTAGTAACTCAGGGGACCAATTGCAATGCATGCTCACTGATCTGGAGAGGCAAAGCAGAAGAGTGGGAGGAGGAGGAGGAGGAATAAACTTTATTTTTGCACAGCAGATTTGAGACCTAGGCCTCTACCTAAATGACGGCCTCGAGCCCTTGGGCCCTGGCGGCATCTTCGGCCTGCTGGATTGCCTTGAGTTGGTCTTCCGGTGCACAGCTGAGCAACGCGGTCTCCCACTGCTCTCTGGTCTTAGTCCACAAATTAATCTGCAGGAAACTAAAGTAATGTTTAACAGTCTCGGAAGAGAACAGCCACTTATAATAGGTAGTGAGGCACTGGAATTGGTAAGGAAATACATCTACTTAGGGAGGTAGTGACGGCGGATCCGGATCATGAGAGCGAAATAATCAGAAGAATAAGAATGGGCTGGGCTGCGTTTGGCAGGCATTCTCAGATCATGAACAGCAGGTTGCCATTATCCCTCAAGATAAAAGTGTATAATAGCTGTGTCTTACCAGTACTCACCTACGGGACAGAAACCTGGAGGCCTGCCAAAGGGGTTCTACTTAAATTGAGCACGATGCAACGAGCTATGGAAAGAATATTGATGGGTGTAACGTTAAGGGATAAGAAAAGAGCAGATTGGGTGAGGGAACAAACGCGAGTGAAAGACATCTTAGTTGAAATCAAGAAAAAGAAATTGGCATGGGCAGGACATGTAATGAGGAGAGAAGATAACCGATGGTCATTAAGGGTTACGGACTGGATTCCAAGGGATGGGAAGCGTAGCAGGGGGGAGGCAGAAAGTTAGGTGTAAATGTGGGCACGTGCAAATGTGAATGCGGGCAAGCATATTTTGTATCTCTCTTTGTGTGTGTTTGTGTGAGTGTGTGCGAACGTGCGTGCGTGCGTAGATATTTGTGCGAGTGTGCATGCGTAGGCTCGTGTAAAAGTGAATGCGGATGAGCATGTGTCGTATCTCTCTCTGAGTGCGTTTGTGTGTGGAGGAAGGGGCGACGTGCGTGTATGCGTACATTCTGTACGTTAGTGCAAGCACCATCGTCATCATGGTAATCATCATCATCATCATCATCATCATTATCAGCCTGGTTATGCCCACTGCAGGGCAAAGGCCTCTCCCATACTTCTCCAACTATCCCTGCGATGTGCTATTTGTGGCCATGTTGTCCGTGCAAACTTAATCTCATCCACCCACCTAACTTCTTGCCGCCTCTGCTACGCTTCCCTTCTCTTGAAATCCTGTCCGTAACCCTTAATGACCCTCGGTTATCTTCCCTCCTCATTACATGTCCTGTCCATGCCCTTTCCTTTTTCTTAATTTCAACTAAGATGCCACAAACTCGCGTGTGTTCCCTCACCCAATGTGCTCTTTTCTGATCCCTTAACGTTGCACCCATCCTTCTTTCCATAGCTTGTTGCGTCGTCCTTAATTTAAGTATAACCCTTTTCATAAGCCTCCAGGTTTCTGCCCCGTAGGTGAGTACTGGTAAGACGCAGCTGTTGTACACTTTTCTCTCTAGGGATGATGGCAAACTGCTGTTCATGATCTCATAATGCCTGCCAAACGCAGCCCAGCCCATTCATATTCTTCTGATTATTTCAGTCCCATGATCCGAATCCGTGGTCACTCCCTGCAATAAGTAGGTGTATTCCCTTACCACCTCCAATGCCTCGCTACCTATCGTAAACAGCTGTTCTCTTCCGAAACTGTTAAACATTACTTTAGGTTCCTAGAGATTAATTTTTCTGCCCACCCTTCTGCTTTGCCTCGACAGGTCAGTGAGCATGCATTGCAATTTGTCCCCTGAGTTGCCAAGGAAGGCAATATCACAGCGAATAGCAAGTTACTTAGGTATTATCCATTAACTCTTTTCCCCAATTCTCCCCAATCCAGGTCTCTGAATACCTCCTGTAAACACGCTGTGAATAGCATTGGTGAGAACGTATCTCATTGCCTGACGCCTTTCTTTCTTGGGATTTTCTTGCTTTCTTTATGGAGGACTATGGTGGTTGTGGAGCCGCTACAAATATCTTTCAGTATCTTTACATACGACTCGTCTACACCCTGATTTCATATTATATCCATGACTGCCGAAGTTTCGACTGAATCAAACGCTTTCTCGTAATCAATGAAAGGTATATATAAGGGTTGGTTATATTCCGCACATTTCTCTATCACCTGATTGATAGTGTGAATATGGTCTATTGTTGAGTAGCCTTTACGGAATCCTGCCGGGTCCTTTGGTTGACAGAACTCTAGGGCATTCCAGATTCTATTTGCGATTACCATAGTAAATAATTTGTAGGCAATGGAGAGTAAGCTGATCGGTCTATAATTTTTCAAGTCTTTGGCGTCCCCTTTCTTGTATATTTGGATTATGTTGGCGTTCTTCGAAGATTTCAGTAGGCTAGAGGTCATGAGGCATTGCGTTCACAGGGTGGCTAGTTTTTCTAGAACAATCTGCCCACCGTCCTTCAACAATGTGCTGTTACCTGGTCCTGCCCAGCTGCCTTCCCCCTTTGCATAGCTCTCAATGCGTTCTTTACTTCTTCCGGCGTCACTTGTGGGATGTCAGAGTCCTCTGGACTATTCTCTCTTCAATTATCGTCGTCGGTGCCACTGGTACTGTATAAATCTGTATAGAACTCCTCGTGGTATAAAGTTTGTAAACAGGAAAAATGTGCCTCAGGAAGGCTGGCCAACGTTTCGATAGGAAAACCTTCCTTCGTCAAAGGCGGCCTCGTCATCTTCGGCATGTTAGTTTTTAAAGGTTAGTGCAGTGACGTCATGTGCGGGTGCTGTCGGTGGTGGTTGGTTATAAAGGGAGACACTTCAGAGGTAATGAGCGCTGCCTGCTGACGTCTGTGAGCGTCGTTCCCAAGATGAGGGGACAAGAGCAGGAGAGTGGGAAGGCGGGGAGAAAAGAAAAGAAAGGAAAAGAGAAAAAAAAAAGAAAAAAAAGGAGAGGAAGAAACTGTGGGGCGACACCAAGAGAGGGAAAATGGGGAGAAAGAACAAGAAAAAAGGAAGGGGGCATGGGAGGGCATTGAAAAACGAGAGGTTAGGAGTATTCAGGGGTGTCGTTGGCGGCATGTTGTTGTAGCATTAGAAGAGCCCGTCAGGCGGACCGTGCGCGAGGAGCACAAAAGATAAATAAAGCATGAATTGAATGAGTAACTTGAGTAGCATAGCAGCAATGCCTCGAGTAATTTTGAAGTAGTTAAGATGGCGACGAAGAGCCTGGGGTGCAATGTATGGGGTACCTGAAAGGCAGCGGCATGGCCTTTCAAGGGACGTTAGCCCTAGTCGCTCAGCGTAGGTGTCGCTACGGCGGTATACAGAAATGGCGATATTCTCTGTGGCTGAGGCACCGAAAAAGGTATACTGACTTCTGAGACTTCGGAATGTGTTGGTGAGGGTGCTTCAAAAAAGTGCCACTTGAGCTATCTCAGTCACCATATTAGTAATAATGTTGCCGGCTTTGTCTCTTAACGCATACATCTGAGTCTTGGCTATTCCTAGTTTCTTCTTCACTGCTTTTAGGCTTCCTCCGCTCCTGAGAGCATGTTCAATTCTATCCATATTATACTTCCTTAGTCAGCTGCCTGAAGCTTGGAAAATTCTGCCAGCTCTATTCTAGCTCTAGGGTTAGAGGCGTTCGTACATTGGCGTTTCTTAATCAGATCTTGCGTCTCCTGCGATAGCTTACTGGTATCCTGTGAATGCGAATGCGTAATGGAAATGCGGGTAAGCATGTGTATCTCTGTGTGTGTGCTAACGTGCTTGCGTGCCTGTGTGCGTGCGTGCGTGCGTGCGTACATTTTTGCGTGTGTGCATACATGGGCGCGTGTAAATGTGAATGTGGGTGAACATGTGTCGTATCTTTGTGTGTGCTTTTGTGAGTATGTTCGAACGTGCGTGCGTACATATTGCCACATGGTGTGGCACAGCAAGAGGACTGAAGAGAAGGGGAACGAGGTTCTTCTCGGCATCGCGCGTCACCGCTTGCGTTTTCGTAAACTGCAACCACCTGTATCTTCATTCAGCGTGTATACTCCAGCAGGGTATACGCGACAATTTGGTGGAGGGGCGGGGTACGCCTAACATATGCAGCAGACCCCACTGGGCCGCAAGCACCTCGCCCCACAATTGGAGTTCACTCCAGTTCACCGCACAAACCGGCCAATCCGAGGCATCGCCCCAGCATTTCGAAACGTCCATGAAAAAGGGATGATTGCGACCACTGCGACATCTACGGAAACGGTGACACCGACACACCTAACGCTGCTAAACCCCCAAGTGCCGACGGCTTTTCATGGCGACACATTTGAAGATGTGGAAGATGGGCTGGTGGAGTTCGAGCGCCTGGCGGTGTTTAACGGGTGGGGCAGCAACGCCAAACATAGGAACGTCTGCTTGAACCTCCAGGATGGGGCCCGCACGTGGTTTATGAACCACGAAAGTGCCCTGTCGTCCTGGCATGAGTTCCAGCAAAAGCTACTGGAGACTTACTCGAGCCCCGATCACCGGGAAAAAGCGGAGCGGGTCCATCAGTCACGCGTTCAAAAGCCCAACGAGAGTGTCACGATGTACGTGGAGGACATGACGCGTCTCTTTCAGCTTGCCGATCCGAGCATGTCGGAAGAGAAGAAGGTTCGTAATCTGATGAGAGGCGTAAAAATACAGCTTTTTGGCGGTCTTGTTCGGAATATGCCCAACACTGCTGCAGAGTTCCTCACCGAAGCCACCGGGATGGAGAAGAACCTTCAGCAACGTTCGAACGTGCCCAACCGACAAGTAAATTCCGCCTGCACTCCAGATGCGCCAGTAAGCTTCGGGTGCGACGTCGCCTTGCTTGGCGAGCTGATTGGCTCCGTAGTTCGCAACGAGCTGCAGAAGCACCGCGGTACGTTGCCACCCCCAGTCAACTCCCTCATCAGCGTCGTACGCATTGATGTACAGCAAGCACTGCAGGCATCTCTTTCCAGCGGTGAAGCACCACCTCTGCCATGCGAGTCCCGGCGCAAGACTTACGCAGAAACATTACTGAGCCCTGCCCAAGCATTCGCACCTACTTATGTTGTGCCGCCAGTCGCGTTGCAGTCAGCGCAAGCCAATCCGCCAACTCCGCTACCGTACTTCGACGACCACCGAACAGCCGCGAGGAAATCGGAGGTTTGGCGAGCACCCGATCGACGACCGCTGTGCTACCACTGCGGCGAAGCTGGTTATGAGTATCGGGAGTGCCCCTACCGACGACTCGGATTGCGGTGTTTTTCTATCGATTCGCCTCGACCTAGGGTCGGCCAAAGACCAAGTGACATCGCAGAGTTCCTGAACAGCAGCGCAGGCCGGGCACATCGCAGCGGCAGTCACGCTCACCCTCACTACGGCGATATTTCCCTGTTCGTGGTACCAACATGAGGACGACGCGAGGGCGATCATCCAGTCCACGCCGGGAAAACTGACGTCAGCGAACTTCCGAGGCGGGGCCGCTGATACTCGACGCGCTGAAGACCTCTATCGTGCCGACCGCAGAACAACGAAAACACGATGACACCAGAACCACTTCCTGCGAAAAAGATTCCACTGGACATACCTGTGTTGATCGACGGCAGAAAAGAGTGCACTTGTACATACGGGCGCCGTTCATTCTATTCTTAGTGGAAAACTGGCGAGCGTTCTGAAAAATGTTACGTTGCCCTGGAATGGGGCACCAGTTCGTACTGCAGGTGGCCCCGTCGTCAAACCGCTTGTACTCTATTTCTACTCTGCCGCAAGGCCAGAGTAGAAATTCTCGGTGCTTCTTTTCTCGCCACTTGTCTGGTTCTACGCGAGTGTTCACGCGATTAATTTTTTGGTATGGGCTTTCTTCGGGGAATATGGCGCCATTATTGACCTCCGCAAGCGCTGCATCACTTTCTCGACACAAAGGCCAACAACACAGACCGACGCCATTAGACACAGATCCGCACTTCGCGTTTCCGACGACAACATCACGATACCACCACCTGCGAGTGTTATGGTTCCGGTCAAGAACGACGACATACAAAACGACGGTGAAGTCATTATAGAAGGCAACATTTCTATGTTGCTTACCCAAGGTATTAGTGTAGCGCGAAGCTTCGTGGAACTTCGAGATAGCCAGACAACGGTCCTCGTTACCAACTTTACCTTTGAGCATCGGCACATTTTTCGTGGCACTGCCATCGCCTACGCCCAACTATCAACGGACATCGTCGAGTGCTTTGCTTCTGAAGAGGACAAAGACGACGGTTCGCTCAAAGACATCTATGTAAACTCCGAGATTACGGACGACCGAAAGAGCGCACAGCAGGAACTCTTGAACGAATTCCGTGCGTGCTTCGCTCGGGCTACTAAGGTGGGCCAAACGCCAATCACGAAGAACCGAATAACGACATCCGCCGACGCACGTCCCATCAAACAACAGCCTTATCGTGTCTCGCCAAAAGAACGTGAGTGGCAAAGCTGCCTCGTCTAGCTCGACGACGTGGTTGTTTTTTCTGCGACATGTGACGACCACCTCGAACGACTGCGGCAAGTTCTCGAAGCCATCCGATCGGCTAACCTCACCATTAAGCCTCAGAAGTGTCATTTCGGATACAAAGAGCTGATGTTTCTGAGACACGTGGTCAGCGCGGAAGGCATTAGCCCCGATCCCACGAAAACTGCCGCTGTAGCCTCGGTTCCAATACCAACCGGCAAGAAAGGTGTCCGACGCTTCCTGGGCATTTGCGCATACTACCGACGTTTCATCGAAAAATTTTCGAAGATGGCGGAGCCGCTGACTCGCCTCACGTGGGACGATGTATCGTTCGTCTGTTACTCAGAGCAAGAGACTGCTTTCAACGAGCTTCGACAACGTCTGGTGTCAGCGCCAGTTTTGGCCCACTTTGACGAGGAGGCGGACACGGAAGTTTATACAGAGGCCAGTAACGTTAATCTTCGTGTGGGGCCTGTACAACGACAGGAATGTATTGAAAGAGTGATCACCTACGCAAGTCGCCCACTTTCACGTGCAGAGACTAACTACACCACCACATAGACAGAGTGCCTTGCTGTCGTATGGGCGCAGGCCGAATTTCGACCTTACCTGTGCGGCCACCCATCAAAGTTGCAACCGATCATCATTCGTTATGCTGGCTTGCAAATCTCCGGAATCCTTCTGGACGACTGGCACGATGGAGTCTAGGCTTGCAGGAGTACGACGTGAATATCGTGTACAAGTCCGGCCGCATACACGAAGACGCTGACGCACTCTCGCGCGCCCCGTAAACGTTACTGAGCGTTACGTCTGCGCGCTGCCACACGGCAGCGCGCAGACGACGCACTAAGGTCTATATTAGAACATCTGGAAGGACGAAACCCATCAATACCCCGGCATATCGCTTGAGGATTGTCGTCTTTTTGTTTGCGACATGGCGTCTTGTACAAGAAGAACTCTGCTGCCACCAACAAGATCTACCTTTTGGTGGTTCCAGCAGACTTCCGTGCCGAAGTTTTGTTAGCGTGTCATGACGAGCCTCCGTTCGACCATTTGGGTTTTACGCGAACGCGTGATAGAGTGCGCAAATCCTACTACTAGCCGAAACTTGCCGAGTGTGTTAAGCCGTATGCCCAAGCCTGCCGTGAATGCCAGCGCCGAAAGTCGCCAGCTGTGAAGCCTGCGAGATTGCTGAATCCAATTGACCCACCTGGCAAACCTTTCGAAGAGGTCGGCATGGCTCTTCTGGGCCATCTTCTGTTATCTGTTTCTACAGTCATCTTCTGACAGCAGGTGGATAATCGTCGCCACGGACTATTTAACGTGGTATACCCCATCGTACGTGATCACAGACCGAGGCAAAGCCTTTACAGCGCAGCAGATTTTAAACTGAGCTGCACGACCCATCGAAGGACAACTGCCTATCATCCGCAGACAAACGGCTTGACCGAACGTCAAAACAAAACAATGACTGACATGCTGTCTATGTACGCATTCGTACAGCACAAGACGTGGGACGAGATACTTCCTTACGTAACGTTTGCCTATAATACTGCTAGGCAAGAAACAACACGCTTCACGCCGTTTTACCTCTTTTACGGCCAGGAAGTGCAGACTATGTTAGAAGCAGTGCTGCTGCGCGACAACATCAATCATCTTGACCTCGCCCACGATGCCGAACTTTTCGTGCAACGCGCGGAACAAACCCGTCAGCTTGCCCTAGTACACATAAAGAAGCAACAGAGCATCGATGAGCACCGTTACAATCTCAGCCATTGACAAGTCGAGTTCCGACCTGGTGATCAAGTGTTGGTCTGGACTCCCGTGCGCCGAAGATAACTATTCGAGAAGCTTTTGAGTCGCTGCTTCGGACCTTACGGAGTGTTGTAGCAAATTAGTGACGTGAATTACGAAGTCCTTCCTGACTGAAGCCAGCCTTCCCAACGTCGACAACCGCAATCTGAGATTGTGCACGTTGTGCGCTTGAAACCGTAATATAGCCCCCAATATTCGGCGTTTTAAGCCGCTTCGATTAGTTTTTGTTGTTGCTCGTTCCTCAGTGCCTTGTGACCATATGGCACACTACAGTGATTGTGACTATAGCCTATGTGTTCGTCCTAGACCATCTCGGCGCTCTCACGTCAAGCCTATGTATGTTTTCCTTCTTTTTTTTTGAAGAGGGGGTAATGCCACATGGTGCGGCACAGCAAGGGTATTGAAGAAGAGGTGAACAAGGTTCGTCTCGGCATCACGTGGCGCCGCTTACGTTTTCGTAAAGTGCAACCGCCTGGATCGTCCTTCAGCGTGGTATACTCCAGCAGGCTATACGCGACAATATTTGTGCGTGTGTGCATGCGTGGGCTCGTGTAAGGGTGAATGCGGGTGAGCATTTTTCGCATGTCTGTGTGCGTTTGTGTGGGCGGGGGGGACGGGCATGCGTGCATACATTTTTGAGCGTGGGTGCGTCCAAGGGCCCGTGTAAATGTGAATGCGGGCGAGCATGTGTCGTATCTCTGTGCCTTTGTGTCAGTGTGTGCGAACATGCGTGCGCGGGCGCGCGCACACGCGTGTGTGTGTGTAAATGGTGCTAGCGAGCGTTTCCCCGCTTACACCTCCATTTATCCGCTTACTATTGCGGATGAATAGGACATAGAGTTTATTTGAACCCATATTGAAATCTACGATATCAGAACGAAGGACACTGTATTTATAGCATTATCTCTTTCTAAAAGCGAAATCAATGCGAAAAAAAGAAAACGCGGTTACCTTTCACTCTGTGAAGGAGTATGACCAGCGAAGCTGTGTATGTGGGCCCGTTAATGGCGAACTGCACCTCCGCCGCGGTCGGTCAGGCATTTTACTACCTTCAGCATTTTGTTCTACGCGCGTAACGATAGTGGGGAAAGTGGCCCTGAAGAGGAAGCTTTATTTCGGGCGCTCGTATCTATATATATGTAAAAGGAGAAACCGTTTTTCTCGGCAACCACTGCACCAAATTTAACTAGGTTTGTTGCACTTAAAAGATTAACTTAAAATCTAGTGACAGTTGCTTTCAAATTTCTGATTTAGTTCATCATTTATTTATTAAAAACTGGCAAAAATTGCTAATTTTCAAAAAACAAAACCATCAAGCTTACAACTATGTCCTCCGGCAACGAAAAATGATATCACAATTCTGTGCGATGCATCTAATAGTACATCTAAAGCGGCCAAAGTTCGTGTATTGCACACGAATCTCGAAAAATTTAATGATACGGAAATACAACTTTTGCAGAACCCTTGTGCACAACGTAACGAATTCACGTAACATATAAATCGACATTTCTTCGCTTCCAATAACATAATAGATGCGATTTACAGAACCGCGATATCTCTTTTGATGCGGAGCTAATAATTTGTAAATTTTGTGCTTTTATGTTTATCCCACTTTCAAATTTTTGAAAAACTGTTTACCAAGATTCAGGACCTAAATACAAATTGCACTTCCGATAGTTTCTAGAATTTACCTTTTTCTCTCCAATCGAGCAAAATTCATTAAAATCGGTCCAAGGGTTCACTCAGAAAAACGTTTCGGCATTTTACATCTATTTGAATAGGCCACGACGGAATTGGGCCCGAGCTAAAGTTTCCTCTTAACGGCTTCGCCCTGAAAAATAAAGAAAAAACTGCTCTACTGTCAATATCGCCGCCCCAGATTTCGTCATGATGACACCATCACCATCGGCATGGCTCCATGAGCAGCTACCAAGTTGTTCAGTTTCCTTATATTCCTTCCCTCGGCGACAGCGCATTGTCTTGATCCCCGCGACGTGCTAAATGTGCATCATCATTGTGTCATACATCGCTTCTGTGACCAAGCAAGCTTTCGGCGGCACGCGTTCACATCTATACTGACACTGAAACTTTAAACTGCTTGTCTTCGACAAAACAGTGTGAATAAAATCGAAAGCGGACTGGCCAGAAGGAACATGCTCACGAGGCCGTGCTATTGATGACAGCATTACAAAAGACTAGGAGCGGTCACGTTGACTTTGCAGGTTTGCAAAGATTGACTGACAGGCTAGGTGCTTCATTAACACAGAAAAAACAGCGCTTCATTTTGTGAGCCCAGCGTGTGTGTGAGTGGTTCCTCCTTTGTGTCTCGTCTTGAAGCGCTGTTCTTTCTTTGACTTTACAGATGTTCTTTTTCTGCGAGAGTTACGCCTTCCACGGGCGTTTACTTGGAAAATGTTCGTTCGCGTGGCTCTTACAGAAGCATGTTTAATCGAATTTTTTTCGCTTGGTTAGATAATCTCGAGGACGGGCTCCAATCTCATTATTTTATTTAACCACGTAAGATCAATTCCAGAAAACATTATTAACGTAGCTTTGTTAATTACACGCACTTTCTAACTTACTCCGCATCAAGAGGTTACCAATCTCAACACTCACATGATAAAATGATGTCACCAATACTTGTATTGGTTTAATAGTTTTTGGTGCAGGTAAAAACAGCCGGAATATTGGTGGTACTGTAGGCTTCTTAAAAGCAAGTGTGAAAGCTTGGGCAGGTTATCGTGGCGCAAATGAACTTCCTGAGCTTAAACGCATGGGCCAAAACATGCGCTTCTGCCTTTATAACCGATTCTGCTACATTATACAAGCACCTGATCGCTACGGTAAGTCACACAAGGTGTGCGAAAACATTGTGCGCGCTCCCGATTAGACTTCTGAGAGTTCGTGGCATCAGGCTTGGTCTCCTGGTATCATCACGAATAAAAACAGCTGCCTGGGGAAAATCATTGGATACATTGTCAGTACTTTATAACATATGGATCAGCGCGGACATGGACGTTAGAATGAAAAGCATTGAAGTACTAGGATGAAGGTTCGGCTACATGTATTTTGTTTGTCCAATGTTAAGATCAAACGAAAAAATACTGTGATTTTGTGACAATTATTGCTGACTTGAAATATGAGCTACGACACAGTGCACGTGGTTGAATTGGCCCCTGGACTACAGGGCTACCTTGAACCAAGAAATTCTGGTTTGATAAATGCCAGTAATTAGAAAGTGTTTCGCTCTTGAATTTTTGGTATGTCGACGCCGCTGTGCAGTTTTGGGTGCCCTTTCTACAACGAGCCCTACGTTTCAGCTAATACTCAAAGCGACAGTATACTATATTTTTTTTTTGGGGGGGGGGTGGAAGGGGGGAGCTTTTCTTAGCGTCTAACTCCGTCCGAAAGTTATCGGTTTGCTCAAGACGCGCCTGCATGTGCTTGAATATCCAGTATGTTGTCACTGATTCAAACGCGAATGAGTGTTGTCTTATCAGATTGCGCGCATGAAGCGAATACTTGCGTACATTATCACGTTTGAGGACCCGAGATTGTGGTGCGATGTACGGGAATTACAACCTGATGAACCGATGCCTTCATCTGTAGATCAGATTCAGAGGTAGCACTATTTTGCGCGTAGCCATCGTTGTGCTTTGAGTGTTCGCCAGTGCAGGCTCTACTTATAATGAGTTATATTCATGACTCACACTTTGGAAGTGTTTCGTTCTTCACTTCACTACAACGTGGCAGTATATAGGCGGTAGGGTAATGGTTAACGTGCCCAGATACCAAATGTATAATGCTGCGAATACATGGGCTCGAATTCCGGTGGTTTGTTTGTGAAGACAGATTTCTGTGCTCTCTGGTGACGGCAAAGCTCGGAATGAGGTGGCAGCCTGACAACGGTCGCCGTCAGCATAACAGAATAAGCGGGCGTGCAAGGTCACTCCTAAAGCCGAAAGTATATTCAGAGGAAATACAGTACGCTCCTGTCGACAAAAAAAAAATGTGAACTAGCGCTGTTGATGAGTTCGGCTGAAGACTGATAGTCACCAAAGACACCACTACACTCCTATTCCGGTGATCAGCGGAAATGTACGTCGACAGAATGTCAACTAGCATGTAATTGACACTTCATTATGGTCGTTCCGTGTTTATGTTGTGTCTAGCAGGAGCAAGTAGTGTAGCGGAAACAGAGGACACTGGAAAGAGCGGCGAGCGAACACAGCGAAAAGTACTTGAGTGTAGCCATATTCAACGTCAACGCCATGTTGAAGAAAGCCTGCGACTTAGGTTGTTCAGGTCGCCGGAAAGGCATGAGTGATAGCATACCGTTTGGCGTATTTGAGAATCCACTTTATTTCCAACACACTAGTTGGGGTCTCCCAGGCGAAAAGCTATCGCAGACAGCTTCACGGGGCCTGGGGCCTACAGAGAGCAACAGGCAGTGGATTTAACAAATTCGAACAATTGTAAATACATACAGTCATTATGAAGAAGAAATTAACTTGCTTGATACAGACACCGCATACATCCACGGTAGATACTATCAAAAAGTGCATAAACACTGCAGGAAATGTAGCAACCAGGTGAAAAGACAAAAAAGTTCATTGGTTCATCAGGTTGTCACGCAGCTCCAAATTAAACGTGCTGAGGGGAGGGGGGGGCACTGAAATTAATGTGAGCTTTTAAGAGGTATAATGTTGATATCCAGTAATCCAGCCTATATCTACCGTAATTTGTACGTGTACGCGGCACTGGCATTAGCGTGTTACGTATGCTGTAGTCATACGGGGAATGTTCTGTATCGTTGGGGAGTTCATGTTTTTACATATAAAGACATAGTTTATAGTCGTATAAATTAGATACTTTAAACATATTATGTTTAATGAATAGGGAACCAGTGGGTAGTAGGCCCCGGTGTCCATTAAAGTTCTCAAAGGTCCTTTGTACCTTCTTTCGGAGCCGCTCCATTTCGTTATAGTTGGTTGTCGTTGTAGTACTCCAAACTAAAGTGCAATATGAAAGACGTGAGTAAAAATTAACATAGGAGATTGCATTCTTTAGTCTCATTGGAATTAATTCCCTTAGTTTGTAGACACAACCAACTGCATTTCCTAATTCAATCGTGAGGTTATTAACGTGCATGTTCCAAGACATTGTTTCTGCGAAACAAACCGCCCAAAATTTTTCAGATGCAACGCGCTGCAAGGCCATTCCTTGACAGTTTATGGTGATATCAAAGTCACTTTGTTGTTGAGAGGTTTAAAAATGCCATATTTGGTTTTTTAATATTTAAGGTGAATCTGTTTGACTTCAACCAACGTTCAAGGTTAATTGGGTAATTGTTTATCGTTGTGTTTAGGTGGGCTAAAGTTGACGCGGAAAAGAAAAAAAAAGCATTATCATCAGCATACATGACCAGTTTGGGAGAATAGGCACATCACATAAGTCATTGATGTAAAAGTATAAACAATAAGGACCCTAAAATCGGCCCCTGAAGTATTCCGTGTTTTACCACAGTATTTGATGACAAGCCATCGACTTTCACACAGTTTTCTACTGTAAAGATAATTCTTTATGAGATCATGGGCGACGTCAGGTATGCCGTATTCATGCAGTTTTTACAGCAGAATATAATGAGTTATACAACCGAATACTTTCCTTAAATCAATGAGCAATCCCACAGTAAAAAGTCGGTTTGCAAGATTGCTAAGAATTTCATTATTGATTAGTAATAACGCCATTTCAGTAAATTTCCCTTTGTGGAAGCATTATTGCGAATCACTCACAACGCGGTATTTAGTGAGAAAGTTTTCGAGGCGTTTATGAAGGAGGAGGAGGAAATAACTTTATTGTGTCCTGAGGAACCCCTCGCCACCCGTTCTTGGTTTAGTGGTCAGCAGGAATCGCGGGCCGCACCGAGGTTGGGACGGGAAGCCCGTGAGCTTCCGCCCTTTCGTGAGCCCTCTGGACGGCCCGGAGCTGGGTCTGGTGGTCGTCGCTTCGCAGCGCGTCCACCCAGTCTTCTTTTTTAGTGAACACGGTGCCGCTTAACGCGGAGCATTGCCAGATCTTGTGCGCTAGCGAGCAGTACGATTCGCCACAATCTGGACATTGCGGCTCTACTTCTGGTGACTAGCGGCTCAGTCTGCCTCTCGAGGGGAACGACACTGTCTGAAGCATTCTGAATACCTATGACTGTGGTCTAGTGAGTTTAGCGTGAGGGAGTGGGAAGGTCCTCCTCGACAGCTGATACTACGTTGTTATTTCGTTGAAGGTGAGCAGCGGGTCTCGGTGCTCCCCTCCCTCCCCACCACTTCGCTCGCCACGATCGCCGCGGTGCGTGAGTCCTCGCGCGCGTCCGTGCGCCAGCTCGTAGGCGTTGGGAAATTCGGGGTGCACGTCGGCCCCCATGTGGGCTGGAAACCATTTGACGATGTGATGACCCGCGACTTCCTCGCTGCCGAGGACGGCCGCCGCTTCCCGGGTATGAAGGACATTCTCAAAAACTTTGAACAAGGTGGGCAGAACAGATATCGGTCGGTAGTTTGCTATATTACTGACAGCTCTACCTTCGATCATCATGGAGTTGCAACGATGAAAGTTTACATCGGGCGCTTGAGAATAAAAACAAGCACATCAGAGATGTTAAAGGGACGTTTCTACGGTAAAAGAGCACATCCCCCCTCAAGAAAAAACGCAAATATAAGCTCGCGAATCGGGACATCATAAGATCGAGCACGGCGGTCCTCCGTTATCTAGTTCAGGATTGCGCCAGCGTTTCATTCAGCGTTTATTTCTGAGAAAATGAGTTGAAGTTACGTTTATTTGCATCACAATGGCGGGTGTAATCAGGCAAAATTGAACGCATTTCGATAGAGGGTGCCCGAGTATTCTGTTTAGATTACGTACGAGAATGATAGCAAGAATACAACTTTATTAAAGAATATAATTCGAAAACCAGTTCACCTAATAATGCAGTGTAGCAAAAAGGAAGTACCCCACAGTATAGCTATGGAGGGCGGAAATATTCAACAGGCTAGAAAAAGTCTTTTAAATTTGTAGTAAACTGGACAGACCGTTCGCGCCTTGGCAACTGGATAAGGTTGCTCCTGAAGGCAGAAAGTCTAGTGGGCAATTAAGTCGGCCAGTTGGCTCTCGCCGCTTATCGCCCCTTAGAAATCCCGCAAAGGATGCGATGACGCCACGACGACACGCCACTGTACGCCAACAAATAAAGAAAACTTGTTTAAAGTGAAGCTTCCTTTGCTTCTTCCTTCGACTTTTCTACTGGTGCTGTTACTGCCTTGCACGCCATGTCGGAGGGCGGTTCAGAGCGTGCACATACATGGAAGGAGCGTGGAAATGAGGAAAGGCGGCGCAAGAAACTCGTTTTGACCTTTCCATAGTGTAACATCTGCATAGTGAACTCTAGAGCTCCCTGGGCGACGTCACATTCACCTCTTGACAGCTGCAATCATGCGTGAGACCACTCAAAAATTTTGCGCAAACTGCAGCGCTTATCTTTATCCTAACATGCAAGTCCTGAAGCGAGGTAGATAGAATAGTAGAGAGGGGCAGCGAGAAGAGGCGTAGAAAGGGTGGAACCGGGGTATTCGCGAAACGAGTGAATAGCACCCTTGCCAGTCTTCGCTCGCCGTTCTCATACAGGTGGAAAGGTCGGGAAAGGTAAAAGACGGCGAGAGAAGATAACGGAACTCTACTACTATAGACACGACAGCGGTTGCCGGGCAAACTGAAGGCACAGTGCTCTACGTTTCTGCATTTTCGAAAGTTTAAACACCATGCAAATTTGTCAAGTGGGGACAACTGACTTGGGGCGTGCAGACGCAGAGCCGGAGTTAATTGCCGTAAAGTATAGGAGACACAATCGAAGTAGTCGCACGTAAGATCAACCATTATGTGCCCGCCGCGGTAGCTTAACTTAACGGCTATGGCATTATACGAGGTCGCGGGTGCGATTCCCGCCATGGCAGCCGAATTTAAACGGGAGCGAAATGCAAAAGCAGTCGCGCACTTTGATTTCGGAACACGGTAAAGAACACCACGGTATCAAAGTTAATCCGGAGTACGCACTGCGGCGCGCCTCATCATCCAATAGTATTGTGGCACGTGGAGCACTATAATTCTGCCAACACATCCGCCTCGATGTTATGTGCCATGTGAAGCAATAGCAATGTTCAACCCTCTCACAGGTTACAAACAGTGGTGCACAACAACGCCTCAATAAAACACGGCTCGCTGTGTGTTGTGTACTACGCAGACAAAGAGCAGTAGTGCAAGCAAGGCGCAAGGTAACATTTACCATCAACTCACTGCTCTCGTATTGCACTACACGCTGAAGAAATTATACTTTAGCATTCAGCATTACCCCTAAATGACGTCAATCAAAACAAACAACATAGAATCGTTCACATCGATTAGCATAGCACGTGGGATCCGCATAATTTTTAAAATATGAATTTATATGCTTAAGAATGGGCTCATTTATGCAATTTTTGCATTCGCAGTGAGCAAAAGAGGATGCCGTGTCCGCGGTATAATTGATTTATACGGCTTCAACCCCATGGCCATTATATCATTGCCAACGTGCGTGGGATTGTAGTCAAAATAGGATACAAATGACAGGGAAATCAGGAGGTTGATCAACGGCAAGAAGGCAGACGCTTGCACAAGACCTCAGGGAAATACAATGACTTTTTGTGCAGCGTGGTCAGGGGGCCGTGCAATGATTTGAACGTGTATTAAAAATCCTCCAAAATATGAACAGAGGCCGACAAAATGCGGGCATCTTGGGAAAGGTCAAGCCGCTGGAAATCTCACCACAGCATGGGCCTAAACATTAAAATCACCTAAAAATAAGAAACCCGCAATTGACGCGGTGGCCAAATTTTGGAACAAATAAATTCGCCGTTAAAGCAGTTCAGCTGAAACGGGATGGTGCGAAATAATGCGAAACGTTTGGTAAGTGTTGAAGAGAAGCCAGGTGCGTAGGTCCTGTGGCCGACGCCAGCGCCCTGCAGCTGTTAGGCGAGTGCACGTATAAGCGAGATGCCTGATCGCCAGTCGTTACAGTGTGATTTGGGTCTGTAATATTGGGCGTGTACTCGATCACATTAAATACAGTGCACTCTACGGTGTCATTGTTCGACGGCTGGTGCCGATTCTCGCGCAATGAGGATGGGAACAAGTTGTCTCACGTGCTGACTGTCCATCGAACTGCCAACATTCCTTCCCCTCCGTAGTTGCTTAGTTTTTATTGAGTTACGCTGCTAATCACGAGGTCGCGCGATCAAATCCCAGCCAAAGCAGCCGTATTTCGATGGGAGGGAATTGCGATATCGCCCATGTACTTAGGGTTAGGGGCACGTTAAAAAAGCCCAAGTGGGCCAAATTATTCCGAAATGCCCCACTACGGCGTGCCTCATAATGAGTTCTTGGTTTTAGCACGTAAATCCCATCATGTATGATATAACATTCGTTAAGGATGTACTTGGCAGTCGCACAACTCTTCAATACAATTACGTTTCAGGAGTTGTGCGTGAGGTCTTTGAGTATGTGGGTAGCCTTTATGGCGTTCGATACTTGCTAGTCTGCACTGCGGCTATATTATAAAGGCGGAACGGCAACGAGGTAGACAATATGGAGAACAGACAAATCCCGCATACGTCACGGACAATAATTTTAAATACCGGTGTTCCTTCACACACGTGGGTGACCGTGACAGGAGACCACTCTGGGAACTGCAAGTACTGCATGTATCATACCCAACGTTGTACCTGGCCTGCTGGCCAGTAAATTGGACGTAATATATCGAGCAGTTTCGGCATAGCATGCTAATGGATCACGACACAGAGACCTTTTGCTAAATTCTTGTTTCGTGACTATTCCGCCAAGGTGCAAAACCAACACATCCATGTATACGTGTTAATACTTCAGCACATCTCGATTTTCAGCTGCTGCGGTAGTAAATGAGTGTGAGCAGCAATGTCGCTAGGGAAATAATTGGGGGTACCTTAACAAAATCGATAGGTCAAAATCAAAAGCCGTCCACGACGGCGTCTCTCGTAGACGCTGTGCATTTTTCGGACGCTAAGAATGTGTGCTGACTTAGGAAAGGCTGCCACGCAGTGCTTTTGACGCTTACTCTAGCTTGTTTACTCCGTAGCATAAAAAAAGAAAAAAGAGGAAAAGAGAAAAAAGAAAGAACCGTATCAATAGCCAAGAATTAATCATCGCTCGGTGCGTCTAGACGCTCTTAGGATGATAAGTCATTTCCAGCCGACGAGCGGCGACGCTTTATCAAGAACGCGGATAACGCCAGCAGGACAAGTATTGTAGCGAAGTTCAATGTGCAGGGATAGCGTTAAATTATTTTTTTTGTGGACGTCATCACCGCGTCACCGCGGGAAGTTTGAAAAGCTTATGGTCAGTACGCCACGTGTTGGTGCGCACGCGAACTAGACTCTCGTGTCCAGAAAGACTGAATACGCATAGCCTGCCTAAAGGATAGCACTGTCTTTCCCTCACAGGCGCAACACATAGCGGCAAATGTATGAGCGAGAGATGGAAAGACAAAGAAAATGATATGGAAGGAAGTGAGGTTAACCAGGACTGAGCCCGGTTGGCTATCTTAAACTGGGGCAAAGGAAAACGGGAGGGAAGGACTAAGAGCTGAAGAAAAAGTCCACTGCGGATATCACCGACGTGGTAAAGGTTTTCTGCTCTATATCATGGACGGTAACTCAATCTAGACCACAGAGGGTTGCCGAATCCGGTAGCTTTCAAAAATTGCAGCAGTGCTTTTGTGGCCTATTTGTACCTGCGATACGTGATGCCATGATCCCAAGATCTTTTTCATGGTGAACGGTTTTCTATCTAACTGATTTAGAGCCATGCAGAGGTCGCGTCTTTCACTTTCAAGATATGCAAAGTAGAGCACTGTAAGTGTTCCACAGCCTCGTCGACACCGCAGGCATCGCACTCTGCGCTATCAGTCATTCCAATCCAACACCTATATGCATTGATGAATGCGACACCCAAGCGTAGGCGGCACATCGTTATTTCACCATTTCGTGGAAGCAACAGCCCCACTTGCATAGATGGGTCGAGAGAATGAAGTCGATGCTGGGTGAATTCAGCTCTGTGCCACTTCCCCACTGTCGTGCTTTACGCTAGCTTGCTTAAGCATTGGGCTACGTCAGTACTCCATAAAGATACAGAAACAAAGTTTGTTCTTTTGTGTGTTTTCCTAGCAGCTTCATCGGCAAGGTCGTTGCCGGAGATACTGCAATGACCCGGCAGTCACTGAAACACGACGTCGTGTCCTTTCGCGATCATGTGACGGTTTCTTTCTCGTATCTCCGACACGGGTGATTCACAGGACCCGCGATGAAGAGCTGACAAAAGGCACTGTAGGTGGGCCTTCGAGTCGGGGAATTTTCCCACCGATTAGCCGGCTCGTTCTTAATATAATGATTTGCCTCTCAAAGGCCGACATGCTCCGTACTGGTCGACGTTGTGACGTGATAAATCTTGTAGCATATGCCTATTGGTTGTGGAGCTGGTCTGAGTGGAAGGGCCATCCGTGAATATGTGGAATTGGTCGAAGGAAAGTGTGCAAACGATCTAGAGCTGCTACCTTCAAGACCAAGGTAGGCAGGTCAGTCTTCTTTCTTACCCTGGATCGGTTCTTTTAAACACCACAAAGCTGAGGGTGAACGTGCGAAGGGTATAAAGCCCTATGCTAGGGAGGCGCGATGAATGCTGACCAGGTTGGAGAATGACGCCTGTAGTCGTTGTCATGGCAGACAGGGAAGATAGCTTCATATCGTTCGTGAAACGTGACAAATATGGACCCTAAGCGCGTCGGTGGTAATGTAAGTCGTGAACGGATCATCTTGAGCCATTATAACTGTTTGTGCTGTCTAGACGCTCCTCGAAAAGCCTTATCAGGCTTTTTCATAGTTCATGGCAAGATGGCGTCGTTTCACAAGAATGGAAACGCATCCCACTAGTAGCACTGCTAAAAGCAGGAAGGTCACAGCATTAACTGGCATCATGTCGGCCTATAGCACTCGCCAGATGCGTCGAGAAGCTCATGGAACGGATGATGCTCATGCATCTCAAATGGTACCTTAAAGATTATAAAATTTAGCCTGACGGTACGGAGGGATTTTGGTGAGGCCGTTCGTTTATTGACAATGTCATCGATCTAGTGTCACCTGTGGAACCGCAAAAGTCTTGGAAGCGATCATCAGTAGCACTTTATCTTGACGTGAAAGGCGCTTACGACGACGGTTGCCATCAAGCCATCCTAGACGCACTTTTGAACGTTGAACCAGAAAGGCGAGTATTTCAGTTGAGCCGAAACTACTTGACATATAGGTCCTTGCTTGTACGTACGGAAGATGGCCCGACTGCCGACCACTGCACATGCCGCGGCGTTCCCCAAGACGGTGTTCTGAGCTCTGCTATTTTCAACCACGTGCTTCTTGGACTGGCCGAATCCCTACTGGAAACAGTGAGTGTTTGAATCTATGATGACGGCACCTGCATTTGGACATCAGCGGTCACTCTGTGTATGTACGTCCAAGGCTACAGAAGGCAACGACACGAGCATCTGGCTATCTTTGCACAGAAGGCCTAGCTAACTCTACACAAAAATGTACGTTAGTCGCTTTTATGGTAAAAGCGATGTCTGATTATCCAGTATACATCAATGGCCAGTCTATTTTCTACAAGAGGAATCGTGGGTTTTCGGGTGTCATTGTTGACAGGCACCTCTCCTGAAGCCCTCAGGTTGCCCACTTGAAGAAGAAGCCCACATCTATTGTGTACGTCTTCAAATTCATCGCCGACAAAACGTGGTGATCGTCAGCAGACTCCATACTACAGTTGTCATCATCATCATCATCCGATTTTATGTACACTGCAGCGCAAAGGCCTCTCGCTACAGTTGTACCGAGAACTTTTTTACCAGATTCCTACGCTACAGCTCTCCCATGCTAGCCAAAACTTCGATAACTTCCGAGTGCGCAAGCACAGGCACTACGTGTTTCCTTCAGAATTGTGGAGCTCTACATGAGAATCCTACATTTTATTGTAACGCACGCGGCAGCGGGGTCCTGTTTTAATTTTCATCAACTGTCATTCTTTAACGAGCACCAATGTCTGAGTACACGAACGTTTCTTCATTTCGACCCCATACAAGTGGCCGGCCAATACCGTACTGTCGTCTAGACGCTGCGGTTCTTTAATGCGGATTTATGTCGGCACGCCCTATATCACTTGGCCGCCTGAGAAATTTGCATGGTGGCAATTTTTCAGAAATAGCAGAAACATACAGCAGCGTACCTTGAATATAAATTCATACAGTTTGTTCCTAACTACTGCCGTGTCTTGTAGTAGCGTTTCCGCGCCTTATGTTTCTTTTTGCGTTTCCCGCCATGCCCTAATGCATGCGAGCTGCTAGCGAAGAGTGCCACGGCTGCTAATTACTCGTTTCGTGACTGCTTCGGTTCTGCCCATTCCCTGCCTGCTCTCGCTACCTCCTCTCTGCGATTATATCCACTCCGCTCGAGACTGGTGCATGTTAGCAGAAATACAAAAGCTGCAGTTTCCTGTATACTTTTGCTGGCAATCCTGCACATTTACAGAAATCTAGAGGGTATGGGGCAATGCCATAGACAGACACAAACGACTTTTTCGCGTCGCCTCTTCTCTCTGCCGTGCAGCTGCCATGTATAAACACACTGTGAGCCACCCCTCGACGCGGTTTTCAAGGCAGCGACTACAAATAAGCACTGGGAAAGTTCAATCAATAGGCAAAGAAAGCTCAGCTCTAAAAGCTGCGTAATATTGACTGTGGTACTATTGGCATTATACAGTCCACAAGAGTCCACCTAAAGCCACTGCTTCCGTATATGAAGCGACATACTTATAGAAAAGCTGTGGGTTCATAGGAATTTCCGTTGGAAGAGAACATTTTTCAATATCTGCAGATTAATAAATGTCAATTTTATTGGACAGAACAAATGTTTCTGCAGAGATGCATTTTCAGAAAACTTTATTTGATTTGCATCCATTTGCACCGCCACATCCCGAGAAAGCATCCTAAGAAGGTATCCATCCTGATAAGGTATTAAAAGAAGGCATGTTACATTACTTTTTATCTGTAAGAAAGAACCGAAGTTCGTGTCTTAGTTTGGTTGGCAAGAAATAGTAAAAAAAAGGATGTAGGCATGAAGGTTAACTCATTCGCCAAATCAGCATATACATCACAGTGGCTGACTGCGTAGCTACGGCTATATCACTGTGGTCACCCGAAAAAACGGGTCCTTATTCCGATTTGCATTCTTAGGATAGATCAAGCAATTTTTACTACCTACCTAGGTTTCTCTGTTCACGCCAACGTGAAACGTTGGGCGTTCAGCGCATCAGGCTGATGTGCTGAGGGAAAAGAGCTTAGAGCTTACCATCAGACCAATATTCCTCATTGGGTGAATGCCACTGGGTTTGCACTACCCTTATGTACCTCTGTGACTGCAGCTGCAGTGAGTCGGCGCGTGCCCATAATCAATGCACCTCTATGACGCCGATTTCGGCGGCTGGTAGCGTGCTACTCGCAACGTGCTGCTCTTTAATGACAACAAAAATTATTTGCGATTGCTTCGTTGCTACGCGCTATGGAACCCGCGCACTATCAACTCAGACAACCTCATCTGCATATATGTGGTCATCATTTTAAAGTTTTACGGAATTTGGAAATTGCTTTTTCCACATAACATACTGCTAAGATGTGTTGTGTCGGATATTTTTGTGATTATGGACGTTATAAAATTATGCCCTGTTACACTGAAGGTGTCAGTGCTACAAAGCGCCCTCAGGAGCGTTTTATGGGTGTCTTCCGAAGTTATAGAAGTTGACCGGCCACCAAACCAATCCCTAAGCGAGACAATTTTACAAGTGATGCAATGGTAAATTTTAGGTATGCAGGCTATTTAGGGGCTTAGCGAAACAGGCTAAACACTTGTGTAGTTTGCTGCCAGCCATGGCGGCGATTACAGGTTTGGAGGCATTGGGGACATGTATCATCGCGATGTGCACCGGAAATATCGATTGCGAAGTTTAATTAGTATAGTTGAACGAAATTAATGAACAAGGTTTCTTTTTTCTCCTTAGGATGCATACACAAAGCGCGCACGCTTCTTGCCGTCTTTAGCAGAGTAACTAAATCTGGGAGGGTAATTCCCTACAAATAACTTTGGGAAGCACTTTGTGACTGATGTAAGACGTGGAATCAAAACTTATCGCGACTGGCTCTGTTTTAAAGAAAGTAATTTATTGATATGTACTCAAGCACCCCCAGAAAAAAAGTTATTGTTGTGCACTAAGAAAGGGTTTCCAGTGTTTCTGCTCATGAGTGTTCTTAATGATTGTTAGAGAACGGGATAAGTTGGACTAAAATCTGACAAAATCTCCTGTCTTCCACGCCTGTAGCATCGTCTCTACGAGTCGCAAATAGGTGTGCTTGGGACTTAGGCTAAGAAACTGCTTTAGAATAAGGACAACAGAATTTGAGACTCGAAACTTGAGACCATCGCCACAGCAGAAAAGCCTGCCTTCCACCAAGACCCAAAAAAAAAATCTTAACGTGTCCGCATCTGGACGAAGTGCATGTGCGTGTCTTTTGCCAAATTTGGGGCATGATGGATCAAGAATTCGTCCGAAATTGCCATACTGTAGACATCGTCTTTTAATGCCACGCTTTAGGGCTTCTGAGAAAGGACGTTTGGCGATAACAACCCATTCTGGGGGGGCACGAGGAGCCGGATGCTGAACGTCGGCAATGCACCTTTTCGAGGTGGCTCCGCGCACCCGAGTTTCTCGCATGAAAACAATATGATTTCTCTTCTACGTTCATCCTGCTCATCATGTATTGCTTTTGCGTATTCCGCTATTTTAAAAAAATTTAAAACGCAACTCAAACGTCGCCACTTTGACACGATTGCTGAAATTAAGCCCGGATCTGAGTGGTGCTTGACTGATACAGCAAATAATTCGTCCAATAAATATTGGGAAAGTGGTTGGAGCGCTGCAAACGCTGTATGGCTGCGCAAGAGAAGCATGTCTAAGCTTACATTGTGTGCGTGCACACAAATAATGTTTTTTTTTTCACTACAAAGCCAGTCTCGAAACTTTCTGACAACCCCTCGAATGTGTGGTAAATGGTTTGAAGCTGTCACAGCCTTCACGGAAATTCGAGAGCCATTCCACTCTCTTGAGGTGGTCGACCAGCGAAGCTGTTTAGCACACGACACAGAGGTGACAAAGAATTCTCAACAAAGGCACCAACTCATTTATTGTCTTCATCACTCGCCGTGGTTGCTTAGCGGCTATGGTGTTAGGCTGCTAAGCACGATGTCGATGATGGTCGCCTTTTCATGGCGCCGAAATGCGAAAACACCCATGTATTTAGATTTAGGCACACGTTAAAGAACCTCACGTAGTCCGAATTTCCAGAGCCTCCCACGACAGCGTGCCTCATAATCATATCGTGGTTTTGGCATGTAAAACCCCATAAGTTTTTTTCCTTGGTGGCCATCGTGATGAAAGGTGCGCACGCACAATTACTGTCATTCGCGTGGACGACGAGACCGCTGCCGCGACGAGTCGGAGGCAACTAGACACAAGTGTCGTTCCAACGTGAACGCCACAACGGGAGAGCGAAAGGAAGGAAACTAGATACGCAACTGCTTCGAACGTCAACACACAGCGGATGGTGCAAACGCGGATCGACCTTTTGGGCAAAGATCCGACCATAATACCTGGTCACAGGAGGCACTACCGTCTTTGGGTGCTTTTGGTGTGTCAAGGCTAGTACAAGGGCGCGTTGCAGGTCCCGGAGCCCACTGCCCGCAGTGTATAGGAGTATCACGCTTACACGCTTTCTGCACTATCCTCAGGATAAGCCCATGGTTTTTGCACACCCGCACGATAAAAGTACGGCATCCTAGGCTCAATGAGCTTTCCCGTAAAATTATCTATACATATCTATAACCTCGTATCTATATGTTCCAGCATGTTAAAAGCGCGTTTTGTGAAACTCGTACACAGCACCTTGGTTCTTCTGAATGAAAGAATAGTGTCACATAGTTGACATATCGAGAAAATCTACGGCATCTCATAGGGGACGAGCGAGCAAAGTAACGAACAATGTTAGGTAATTAGGAGCAGCTGCTCTAAAGTGTCGTCCGCAGCATTTTCATTGTCATTGGGGAAATTTACGGGACGCGAAGTTCACATTCTTTTACAAAAAGGCCATGTTCACGGTAATGTGCGGGGAAAGTTTCTAGTCTCTTACGCAATTCTGAACATTCCGAATAATTACATCGCACACGTTTTCATCGTAATTTATTGCGGTATACCATGTTTAGAGCACTCTTCATTAATGTCTTCGTTGAACTGAACAAGTAACCTTGGTCACAGTGGTGTTGCACACAGGGCAGATTAGAGACAATGTTTAGGCAAGGCTTCGGAGTGACTTATATGTGCGAGCGTTCTCGAGTGTTAAAAGTAACCTTATGTCAACGGCCTCCATTATTGTTAGAGGGAGGCCGTTGTACCCATAACAAAGGCACAATTTCACCCGAAAGATGAATGATTGATTGCGACAGCAAATTGTTAGACCCTGCATTGCTGCTGCAAGTTTGACAGTGCACAGTCCGAAGCTGGTGGCAGCCTCAGAATTCTATCCAAATCGATATGCCTTGCAAAGCCGCTAAGTATAGTTCTTACATTGACGTATGTATCATCTGTATCTGAAACATATGTCTGCGGCTCCGCAGCGGCGGTAGTGGCTCGATCCTCTCCACCGGGCACCCACAGGTTTATAATATTGATAAAATTAACGCCTCGGCCAGGCATCCGGCTTTCAAATGTGCGTTGCTTGGGAGAGGTTCGTATAGACCACTGTGCTTGCTGCGCAATAATCAAGACAAATAAAACACTCAAGCAATCAAAAAGTAGTCTGTAGCCATCAACTTCCCAACAAGTGGATGTGCTTCTAAGCATCTGGAACTCCTTTATTTGTCGAGCAAGTGGCCAGGATCGCGTGTTTACTTATTTCCTCGTTAAATACCCGGCGACAGCACTGGTATGCCTTGCACAGCATCGGCATAGGCTGGACTATTTCAACGAGCTCTGGTAGAGACAAGGCGCACCCAGAGGCCATCACGAATGTTTATAAGGGACCCTTTCAATATGACAATCCATATAACCAACTGAATGCAGGACGTGGTGCAGCACTACTCAAGAAGAAGAACCATTTGGTTTCTGGGGGCACCAGGATTCGAACCCAGTACTTTCCGCATTCGAGGCGCACACTCAACCATTTCACCACCGCTGCAGTCTTTCCTAAGTAACCTAATTTTAGCGTATAGTAACTCGGCTTCACCGATAACTTCTTGTCTGCGCACTGTTCGCCACTTGTTTAAAGAAACAATAGCTGTCTTGCCAGGCCATGCTATTCGCTTAAGAGCAACCTAAAGAAAACTGCTGCAAACTAGGACAGAGTTTTAACAGGCTACTCAAGAAATTGGGAGCATCCGCCCACGTTTGCGCCGACGGTTACGTCAAATTTAGGCTGTGCGAATGAAATTGAATCTCATTGGAATAGGATGCTGTTTTGTCACTCCTGGTTTCTACGAGTTTCAAATACTGACTAAACTAGCACAGCGTTTCTCACAACCACCAAGAGCAGGAGGAGGCATGCTGTAGACTGCATGTGGATCTAGCCTTGCAAGACATGCCGACCACTGCTCCGCCCAGGTGCCTTCTTTGAGGAAAGTACGTCACTGTTCAGAAGCGGGCACGAAGCGGATGAACAACATGGTGCGCTCCGCGAGGAGGAATAGGGTGCGACGGCGCGGCCGGTGATCATTTTCGCGCACCAGGCTGTACGAGCTGGCCCACCTCCCGACACAACAACCTACAATAATTCTATCAAATATTACTAACCACTGGCTAAGTCTACATCACTTAAGCACTGCGGATCAGTCGGCACACCTGTTTCCTAAATGTCCGGCGCCTACCAGGAAAGACCGTGCGGTCACACCTGCATTTGGAGAGCCTACAAGATGGAGCGGGTCAAACAAAATGTCGCGTTTTGTAACAAGTCCAGGACACTGCAACAAACATTATTCAACCTCATCTAAAGTCTCATAAGTCTCAAATAACGGGGACGTGGTGGCGGTGCCTCCAGCGGGGATGGCCCTAACGAAAACGCCGCTAAAACGTATTCTGAGACAGTGTAGGATGCGTATAATTTTACTCTAAAAACGAACATATATAATTTCGACCGAAATAAAAGACATGAATTACTATTTTACTGTTTCTATAATATTGTGACTTGTTGAGGTATGCATGTTATCTCAATGCTGGCTACTTTCTTTTTCATAAATTCGTCGAGTGCTGCAAACACTGCACTATTACATGACGCAAGAAATAAAAGAGCACTTGAGAAGAAAGAGCAAGAATTTCAAGAACACCTTGCTAAAAAACGTGTTTATGTTTTGATCGTTTTGATGATATTGCAGAGAGATGTATTTTTTTACGTTTGAGAGAGTAAAATTAGCACACTTACAGCAGACACAAATTGTACGCCTCCCGTCTCCGTCAACACATCTCACTGGACCACTGCACTCGCCCTCCCATAAATCGGAATATGTAAGGCCGTCCGGTCGCTTTTCTGAAAAACAATTTAATTCTAGAGTGAGCCAAAACGTACAACTTCAAAGTTATGCAAGTTACTTTTACAGTTTCGTTTATTGGGGCAAGCAGCCGCTAGCGCCATCTGCAGTAGCGAGTTCAGAGAAGTCGCCTCACTTCATGAAAAAATTATGTTGAAGGTTGACTACAGTGTCTCACCTTTTCATCCATTCAAAATCATTGTCTCACTTAACCTATAGGACGCTCTCTAAACAGATGTCGAGTACTGCTTTACTCCAGAAACTCGTCTCCGTTGATGGGAAATTGGGTACTATTGCATTCTTGTCAATTCAATAGTTTATCCGCACATTTAATGTATCATAGATGTATCATACATAATTTATCAGTATTGATCATTATCAGTATAGTATTATTGATCTGACTAAAATTAATATTGTAATATTCTATTACGTCACCAATATTTCTTTATATTACTTTTTCTACAGTAAAATGGTCGGAAAAGCTCCTGTTCTCTTTTATTTCACATGCTATATCATCATGGGCAAACTCCGCAATCCCATATCTCTACCATAGTACACATCACTTCAAATTTATTCACCTTCAAATTCACCTTTATACGACTGACTCTCCATTATGTCGGACTAATCTGCTCTTCAGCCTTTTTGGCGACGCGCAGGCGCTCACTAGAAACATATTACCAAAAACGTTGGATCTATCGATAAAACGAACGATTTCAAGCATTTTTAGACAATATTGTCCAATCACACCACTCTGTACGTTACATTATTATTGAAGTTTATTTCACCCAAACCAACGTTCCACCCAACCGTATCCACCATATCCCAACTGATAATCATCCACTAGTGGCATATCGTTGCTATGGTATGCCGAACGAGAGAAGGCTGTAATTGCCGAACAAATGCACGAAATGCTAGATGCTAATGGTATCAAGCCCTCTTATAGCTCGTGGAAGGCACCCGACGTCTTAGACCGCAAAAAATACGACAATCTGCGAGTCCGCGTGGACTACCGTATGCTAAATAAGCACACCACACCCGATTCATTAACGCAGAAAGTTGGGCTAGTTGGTTTTGATGCATTTGCTGGGACATAGTTACTAGCGTTAACAAGGCTAACGAAAAAAAAAAGTTTGAACAGGACAGAGCGCTAGCGCTCTGGCTTGTACGATCTTTTTCGCCCTTAGTCTCGTTAGCGCTAGTACCTATGTCACAGCAAATACCAGATTCATGACCGCTGCCACGTATTGGGGACGTCAATGACACCGCACACAATTGAAAATTCATTGTGTCTTTAGATTGAAAAGCGGGGTATGGGCAAATCAAGGTGACTGAGGAGGATAAGTGCAAGAAGGCCTTTCGTGCACGATTTGCCTTGTATGAGTTCAATGGAACGCCTTCCGTACTCCGCACAGCCCTAAGTATGTTCCAGCGCACCATGAAAACAGTACTGGGTCCTCGAAAGATCGCGCCTGTGTTCTGTAACTTGACAACATCCTGGTTATCAGTACAACAAAAGAACATCCACGAAATGATGACAGACATTAATATTTGAGGTTTTACGGGCCACAACCACTTTCTGATTATGAGGCACGCCGTGGTGGAGGACTCCGGAAATTTTGACCACCTGGGGTTCTTTAACGTGCACCTAAATCTAAGCACACGGGTGTTTTCGCATTTCGCCCCCATCGAAATGCGGCCGCCGTGGCCGGGATTCGATCCCGCGACCTCGTGCTCAGTAGCTCAACACCATAGCCACTAAGCAACCACGGCGGGTGATGACAGACTATTCGAGAAGATACTCGACACCGGGTTTCGACTGAACTGCGATAAGTGCGCGTTTGGATTGAGAGCACAATCGTACCTCGATTACACCATATCTCCGGATGGTGTCCCGCCCCTTCCTGAAAGAATTGCAGCGGTAACGAACTATCTGTGCCTACCTGTATTAAACAGCTCCAGGTATTCCTAGGAATTACATCATATTTGGGCAAGCTTGTACCAAACTTTGCGTCTACTGCTGCTCCATTCCCGGACATACCAAAAGAGGAGCTCAATTTCAACGGAAACCTTCGCAGGATGCAGCTTACTGGGCGCTAAGAGACCGGCTGTCACACAGCCTTGTTCTGTGTCGTTTCCATGAAGATTGAAAGACAGAAGTACAGACTAATGCAAGTCAGGTTGGTGTCGGGGCAGTTCTGGTCCAGCGCGACTCAGGCGGACGTGAGCACGTCGTCGCCTATGCAAGCCGGAAACTCTCGGACGTGGAGCGCCTTTACCACTCGTAGAAACTAGAGTGCCTGGCCGCCGTTTGGAGTGTAGAAGAGAGGTTTCGTTACTACTTGTTTAGCCAACAATTCACTGCTGCAACGGATAACTCCGCTATTGGAAGGATGTTTGCTAAACAATACATCAACCACAGGTTGTCACGATGGATTGCTCGGCAGCAAGATTACATTTACAATATTCGACACCGTTGAGGAGCACAAAACCAAGTTGCGCACCCTCCATCGCGAAAACCGATTGAGGAAGGCTCCCCACAACACCGACAAGGCTGGATCGTGTTCGCCCAGCAATACGTTTTGAAGGCCCAACCTGTCGACAAAAACTTGGTGCCGATTATGAATTCCCTAACAGCTGGTGCGCGCAATTCCAGGTTTATTTTACGCGAAGGTACCTTATATCGTCGTCAATGGGCCATTTAGTCACCTTCTGATAATTCCTAGCTGTTTACACTCACGCATTTTCGTGACATCCCTGATACACCCGAAGTGGAGCAGGTGGGATATCGAGCCATTTTCCGCAAGCCACAGGAGTACTTTTGATGCCTGAGAATGGAGAGAAATGTGCGTTCGTATCTCGCAGCTTGTGATGTGTGCCAACAACACAAACGGCGTCCCGGCTGTCAACCTGCATACCATACCCCATCACACCCCCTCTAACAATTTTCCACACTTTGGGTAAAGGTCACATGCGCCCTTTTCCAAGAATGGCAGCGGGTAACCTATGTATTACACTCGCTGTGGACGATTTGTCAAAGTTCATTCCCGCCTGCTGCGTCATAACATTTCTACAGGACCACTGTTCCTACGGCCTTCCTGAGAAGCTCATCCCCGACAAGTCGACCACATTGCGCAGCTTTGAACTCCGCGTTTATCTACAACTAGCTGGAGCTAAGCACCACTGCGGGTCAGCGTACCACCAGCAAATGAACAGCCTGACAGGAAGGTCGACCCAGACTACCCAAGCTCGACTCGGACTATATTGTAGAAACAAGCCAGGTGAAGCCAAGCCGATTGGGACGGGCATCGTCGAGTGGCTGTACACGCAGTTAACAAGTTAACAGGCAATAGAGAGCTCCACAGGCACCTACCCTTAGGAGGTTGTTTACGGCCAACTTCCAACGCTGGGCGCTATACTCCGCTTGGGACGTTCCTTGCACGTCAGGCCTTTTGCCTCAACATCCGAACAGAGGCGCACAACAGGTCTGTGCATGCCTAATAGGGGCAAAGACGGTACTACGACCGCCGCCGCCCTTTGGCACCGGAATACAATATCGGCTATGAGGAGGGGGGGGGGGGGTTGCAGTGGAGCGCACCCCCATCTTGATTCACTTCAATTTAAGCGCAGGTGTGGGCGAGAACACCTGGCGCGTGCGATCCGCTGCATCTGACTGACACGCAGACAAGAGAAAGCGAAATAACTTTCCCATGCGTGTATCGCGTATGCAGAACTGCGTCCGTCGGCAAACCTAAAGTGCTGCGGTGTGTGTTTCTTGCGGAGGCACACCAGTAGCAGTGTGGCCGAGTATAACGAAGACAGAGCGGAGCTCGGGCTGTGGTGCTTGCTCGGTAAGCGCGAGGAAGCTGACGAGGACGACGCAAACCAGAATAACAAACTCGTAGAACGAGTGTCGGCTTTGTGTCTCCTTTACAATGTGTATATATATATATATATATATATATATATATATATATATATATATATATATAGAGAGAGAGAGAGAGAGAGAGAGTATCTCAAGTATGCCTATAGAGCGCATCGTGCCACGCTCTACATACGGACGGAGCCCAGTAAATCTTCGGCAGTAAAGAAGGCGGAAAGAGGACATGGTATTGCACTGATGTGTGTACATATTGATAAGTGGTTTGCAAGGGATGAGCATTGTGTTGTAAATTACCACTGGTCCTGAATTTGTTTTGCGTATTGATTGCACTGTAAAGTGTCGTTCAAAAAGTGACACTCAGGCGTAACTTATTGCCAGAACAAGATAAACACCGAAGCTTCAAAAGAGAATGCTGAAGAGCAATCACGTTTGTTGATCGTTACAGAGTCCTGTATTTACGGTCAGTAGAATAATACGCTGCATCACTTTGAAATTTCTGCAACCACATCTGGGGCGAGACAAAGACTAGCTAAGGCGGACTCGTTGGCTACAATTCCTCTCATAAAGTTCGACATTGCTTGGCCATTGCAGGATCTGCACCTCCCAAGTTCAGCTTCCAAGAGCTGTGCACAAATTGAACTTCTTCCATGCGGAAAGACAAGACTCTGCTCTACAGGAGGAACATTTAAAGATTGTACAGCGTTTCGTTATCGCTAAAGTACAGTCCACACAGACGCCGATGGTCATACAGATCAGGCTTCCAATGGCAGGAAGCCCATAGTACAGCTCAGTGAAGTAAAACAATCTCGTCTAATGAAGCCGGAGAAACGTCACGCTGTATATCACGAATCATCATCACCAACATCATCATCAGCAGCAGCAGCCTGGTTACGCCCACTGCATGGCTAAGGCCTCTCCCATACTTCTCCAACTACCCCGCTCATGTCCTAATTGTGGCCATGTTGTCCCTGCAAACTTCCTAATCTCATCCGCCCACCTTACTTTCTGCCACCCCCTGCTACGCTTCCCTTCCCTTGGAATCCAGTCCGTAAGCCTTAATGACCATCGGTTATCTTCACTCCTCATTACATCTCCTGCCCATGCCCATTTCTTTTTCTTGATTTCAACTAAGGTATCATTAACTCGCGTTTCTTCCCTCACCCAATCTGCTCTTTTCTTATCCCATAACGTTACACCTATCATTCTTCTTTCCATAGCTCGTTGCGTCGTCCTCAATTTAAGTAGAACCCTTTTCGTAAGCCTCCAGGTTTCTGCCCCGTGCGTGAGCACTGGTAAGACACAGCTGTTATACACTTTTCTCTTGAGGGATAATGGCAACCTGCTGTTCATGATCTGCGAATGCCTGCCAAACGCACCCCAGCCCAATCTTATTCTTCTGATTATTTCACTCTCATGATCTGTATCAGCAGTCACTACCTGTCCTAAGTAGATGTATTCTCTTACCACTTCCAGTGCCTCGCTACCTATCGTAAACTGCTGTTCCCTTCCGAGACTGTTAAACATTACTTTAGTTTTCTGCAGATTCATTTTTAGTCCCACCCTTCTGCTCTGCCTCTCCAGATCAGTGAGCATGCATTGCAGTTGGTCCCCTGAGTTACTAAGCAAGGCAATATCATCAGCGAAGCGCAAGTTACTAAGGTATTCTCCATTTACTCTTATCCCCAATTCTTCCCAATCCAGGTCTCTGAATACCTCCTGTAAACACGCTGTGAATAGCATTGGAGAGATCGTATCTCCCTGCCTGACGCCTTTCTTTATTGGTATTTTGTTGCTTTCTTTATGGAGGAGTACAGTGGCTGTGGGGCCGCTATAGATATCTTTCAGTATTTTTACATACGGCTCGTCTACACCCTGATTCCGCAATGCCTCCATGACTGCTGAGGTTTCGACTGAATCAAATGCTTTCTTATAATCAATGAAAGCTACATATAATGGTTGGTTATATTCCGCACATTTCTCTATCACCTGATTGATAGTGTGAATATGATCTATTGTTGAGTAGCCTTTACGGAATCCTGCCTGGTCCTTTGGTTGACGGAAGTCTAAGGTGTTCCGGATTCTATTTGCAATTACCTTAGTAAATACTTTGTAGGCAACGGACAGTAAGCTGATCGGTCTATAATTTTTCAAGTCTTTGGCGTCGCCTTTCTTATGGATTAGGATTATGTTAGCGTTCTTCCAAGATTCCGGTACGCTCGAGGTCTTGAGGCATTGCGTATAGAGGCTGGCCAGTTTTTCTAGAACAATCTGCCCACCATCCTTTTAGAACCCTTTTCGTAAGCCTCCCGATTTCTTGCCCCGTACGGGAGTACTGGTAAGACACAGCTGCTATCCACTTCTCTCTTAAGGAATAATGATCTGATAATGCCGTCAGCGGCCACGTTGTTAACTGACGGCTTTCTTGCCATCCATTGCCAAAGATGCAAGTGCAAACCAAGATTTAAAGAAACAGTCATCATGAGTAGAAGCAGGTGTGAAATGACGCGCTTGATAATAGAAGCCAGGCACAAATCAACATTCGGCGACGCATGCGTCACTAAACCTTCCATTTCGTTATCTTGAAAAAAGCTGAATAATCTTTGTTCGCGTTGAACGTGTACATGTCTGTGAATATGTGAGCCAAGAAACTGCCTACGTGTGGTTCCCAGTTTATATTTTTTGTTTATTTTTCCAAAAATGTTACACGTGCTGTATGACATGTCGAGGGTGTATATATAGCGACGAGAACAAGAAATAAATCTGTTGTTGAAAGTAGCGCTGTGTGTGTCAGATGTGCCTTCTGGTGTCCGTGTCAACCTTGCGCTATACCAAAATAAGATATGCCATACCAACAAGCCCCTATTGCTATCCTCATTGATACGACAGAGCAACCTTCATAGCCTTGAACTTGATCCTGCCGGCTCAGAGCAAGATGTCGTTGTGCATGACTTTACTCTCGCTTTTGTCGCTCATTTTGCTCGCGCTTGACTTCAGGCGTCCTAATGATATGCGGCTAGCTTTGGCTAGGAACCACGGCGTCATTGCTAGCCTGAAAACGACGTCGTTGTGCATATTGACGTTGCTGATACCGTCGCCGCTCATCCTGTTCACGCTGCTGTCCGGGATTCGTAACTATGGGTGACCTTTGCATAGAGTTATCAATACAAAACTAAATCAGTTTCTATTTCTTTCAAATATGAAACTTCAGTGACGTCACAACCTGCTTCGTATGCTACAGTTGTCGTTTACCAGCACCGTAATAATGACCTGTGCAAGCTAGCGGTGAGAACTGGGGCTAAGGCGAGTTTTCCGGCTCCCGTTTTGTTTAACCCACACAGCCGGCGCTGCCGCTGCCGTAGATGCGCTGAGGGGAGTGCCATCTTGTGGCGCTGCAAGGAACCCATTTGTGCAAGCGGCGTGCGCCTTCTTCGGTGATTGGTCGAATTTTCCGTCGAGAGAGATGAATCCCGGGACCCTAGTCATATACGGCTTTGCTGTAAAATGCAGCATTAATTTGGCAAGCAATGCACAATAAAGCAACATTTCAAGTAAAGTACTGAGAATTCGCCATTTCGCAACAAAAATGATGCAGGGCGCCAATAACAATAGCGCAAGAGAATCGAGCACACATGTACTGGTATTGGCTGGAACATCCCGCTATACCCATGCTCACATCAAAGCTACTCCTAAGCTAAATACAGGATTCGCATTCATGTGTCGGAATTCTTCTTTCATTTCGAGCAGAGGAGATCAACCGAAGAGAAGCACTTTGCCCTTCCACCAGATGCTCCACTCTGACACCACACATTCAATTCCCTAAAGATGTAGGACGAATGTTCAAGAGCGGAAGTATCCGTTTAAGAACAGAATACAACGTTTCGAAACGACCAGCTAGGAAAAAAAATCACACGCGCTGCATATACAACTAGTTTTCTTTTTACGCGTTTACAGAAAGGGGAGAGAGCGCTCAACGACCGGAGAGGCACTCTCTCTCAACAGTCTATGTGTCAGTCTATGTGACAGGGTATGTGTCAGGCATGTCGTCACGGCCTTCCTCATAGAGTGCTTCGTTTGTATAAAGGTGGAGAGGCTGTGTGTTCCCCACGAGGGGTCTGTTCTGGACAGTTAAAGGGATCTGTAATGAGCCTCTTCCTGATCAACTAGGCGCTGTCGTCTCTCCATTCTACCATTCTAGTAAACCTCTGGCATCGCGCCTACACATCCGTATACTCTGCGTAGAGGCGGGGTTCAGCTACGAGCCTCCCATTAGCTCGGTCATGCCTGCAACGAGGCCTATACAAGGCTAATAATGCTAAGGCATCCAATGAACCACTGAGCAAAAAAGTCTAGAGCAGGGAAACATGTTGTAGCGCCCTCCCTTGCGCAGCGCCTATATCGCGGATAGCATGCACCCGCATGAGAAGAAAATAAAAACGGCGCCTCGTTGTGGCACGCATGGTTCGCGGTATTTTCTGGTGTTGATTCGGGTGAACTGCCTTTCTCCTTCACTTCCGAGGCATAAGCCTACAAGTGGTGACATAGGAGGAACACAATGACTGATCCGCCCGAACCATCCACGTCACAGGACTCCCGTCTGCAGGACATCTTGTCGCTGCAGCTTCGCCTTGCCCCCTTCAGGCACCAGAACCCGCAAGTTTGCTTTCACCAGATCGAGGCGCAATTATGCCTCTACCGCATCACCTCGCAAACGACGCGCTACTACCCCGTCACCACCGTCCCTCCTCCTGATGTTGCGAGCGAGCTCTCGGGCGTTCGCACTGGCGCTACAGGCACTACACAATTTAAGCACCTCATGACCAAGGCACTGGAAAAATTCATGCCGTCGGAGCGCACCCGTCTCCACCAGTTCCTTACCGCAGAGGACCGTGGCGACCTGCGTCCCTCCCAATTCCTGCACCGAATGAGACAGCTTCGCGGGGAGCGCTACGTCTCCGCCCACTCAGTGTTGCTTCGAGAGCTCTTCGTCTAACGCCTTTCGCAACCCATCCGCCTCAGCCTCGCTGTGGCCGGTGACGTCACTCTCGACTGCCTGGTGGAGCTCGCCAGTCAGGTTCATGAGGCTACTTTCCCGTCCGTCACTTCTGTCTTGCCTCCTACAGACCCGGTGATTTCGCCCCAGGAAGCCCGTATCGATGCGCTCGCTGACCTAATCGGCGCACTCCGGAGCCACCCATAGGGGAACCGCTCACCTCGTCTCGGTCATCGCTATCTTCCGCAGACACGTCAAACATGGAGTCCCTGCCCTGGGCCTCTCTGCTGGTACCACCACGTTTGAGACACCGAGCCACGGAGTGCACACCTCCTTGCTTTTGGCCGGGAAACGCCCGCCGAGATCACTGACGTCGGCGCGTGGTCTCGCGTGTTGTCCCAGCCGCCTTTTTGCGGTAACCCACAAGTCCTCCAGCCCGCGGCACCTCGCGTGGCAAATAAGCGTGGTTCCCCCGACTGAGATAGATCCTTCCAGGTCATCAGGGCAGTTGGTTCGTACTGCCAATGCCTCGTCTATAGCGAGGTAGAGACTACGATCTCTCCCCCTCGGCTTCGGGCTTCGCCGCACTTTTCTTTGGGTCTTCGTCATCGCAGACGTGGTTCACCAGGTCATCGGCTTGGATTTCCTCTCATACTTTGATTTGGACACCAATATGTGGTGTCATCACCTCACAGATGGTCTGACTTGTCTCTCCATCTCTGAAGTGCTGTCCGACCTTTTTCCCGTAGGCATCAGCAGGCTAATACCTTCCTTGTTGTTCGAAAAAAATTTGGCCGATTGTCCGCAATTGAGAAAGCCAACCAACCTCACTCAGCCGCCTAAACATATGGTGACACGCCACATCGTCACCCGTAGTCAACCAGCAGCCGCTCGACCACGCCACTTGTTTCGGGACCGTCTAGCTATCTCTAAACGAGAGTAAGACCCCATGCTGAAGCTCGGCATTATACGCTTGTCGTCCAGTGCGTGGGCTTCTCCGCTGCCTTTGTTTCCCGCGCGTGATGCCAGTGACTGGCGTGCGTGTAAAGACTATTGAGCGCTGAATGCCAAGAGGGCACGGGAGGCTATTCAATGCGTCACATCGAAGACTTTACATCGCTCCTCAACAGCTGTGCCATTTTTAGCAAAGTGGACTGGGTTAAGATGCACTAACGAATTCCCATCGAACCCGCCGACATACCCAAGACGACCATCACGATTTGTTTAAGTACGGCAAAATGGCTTTTCGACTCCACGATTCCGCTCAAACCTTCAAGCGGTTAATCGCTGAAGTTACGCAGGGCCTCCCTACTTTGTCAGGGGTAGCCCATGCACTGATTCGAATGTCATTGGGCTGCTTTGGTGAGGAAACAGGGTTTGAAACAAACCATGGCACCAACTTCGATCACTTAATATGGGAGTGACTTTCTATGTCTCCAGCTATTTTCCGGCCAGACTGTGTCAGGGGTAGCCTATGCTGCATTTCGTATCACATTGGGCTGCTCACATTGGTACAACTAACAGCAACGAAAAAATGAAAATAAAAACTGACATCATAACCAGTACTGGCAGTGACGTCAATATATTATGCTGCTTGGCGTGAATCGGAATTTCATTAGCGTCAGGTATTTCCAGCGCTACTGCAGCAGTTATTTATCTTTTGAGACTGAGACGAGCTTGCGACTCGTCTCTGCTGAAGCGCCAGCGTGTCAATAAACTATAGGAATGGCGCAAATCTTAAATTGAACATAATAAGGCTGTTATTCAGGGCAATTGCTTCAGTAGGTTTCTTAAGAAGGTGAGTGAATGCGATTGAAATAAATAGCAACTTCTTTTTTACTCGTCTAGAATAATGCAACCAATATAACTGGCCGTACAAGACATATTTCAATGAATAAAAACTACTATGGCCAGTGCAAAGTCGTAATGTATAGCAAGATATGCGAAACCTTTTCACGGAATCATTCGCAATTCCGTGCAGCACCATGTATTCATATCCAACATTTATCAGACAAGACAGCATTGCCCCACATATTATATAGAAAAATTCGACATACTAATTTTGCTGCCCGTCGGACAACTACAGGCGTTGTTACGGAGAGCGAATAAACATAGCGCGACGTTCCTTCGCGGAGCATTTCGTGTTTGTCGTCAGGACGAGACACAGCGCATCGGATGCCGCAGCGTCAACTCACACGACAACACTAAGCCTCCAGTGAAACCTTTCGCGGATGCATTTCGTGCGCTAGGTGACACAAAATTTGAAGGGAAGCGCACGCCAGACTTTAAACAAACACGCAAAGAAATATAAAAAGTAGCTCTTATGAAAGCGCCACGTGCAAGTGAGCACCGCTATTCCATGCGAAATAATAGCTGGTTTGCACAGTCTTGCGAAGTCGAGCCAAAATCACGGATTGGTAGGGGTCGCCAACAACAAACTTAAAAATTGTTATGTTGAAAAACAAGCAGCATTTGCCGTTTTATTACTGCAAATATATTCGAAACGGAATATTTACTCGTAAAGCAGTAGTCTGTATAAAAATTCTCGAACATTTTTTTCACATAGTGTTTTTTTTTTTAGTTTCAGTGCTTATCTCCCCTCCCCCCCTACTCGCGCATGAATCATGCACCACTAACTGATATCTCTGGCGATAGGTTTTGCCACGCTTTTCGTTTCAAACTTCGTGACCTATTCAGATGGACCTTGTCGTTACCGTGGTAAGCAAAAAACTCTCCATATCTGGTCTGATACCGGAGATAGTGCAATGCTGGGCCGACCCAAGGTGCAGGTGAAGCAGGCGTTAGGCACTCCCTATACGTGGGCCGACCGCGCAGATAGTGTAATACTGGCTTGACCTGAGGTGGAGGTGAAGCAGGCGTTAAGCACTCCCCGTACGCGGGCCGATCCCGAAGTGCAATGCCGGGCCAATACGGGGCGGTGGTGAGGCAGGCGTAAACCACTCTCCATACGATGGCCGATCCCAAAGATAGTGCAATAGCAGCCCGGCCCGCGACGTAGGTGAAGCAGGCGTTAAGCACTCCCCATACGTGGGCCGATCCTGAAGTGTAGTGCCGGGGCGCTCCTGAACGCAATGCCGAGTGGACCCGCGGTGGAGGTGAAGCAGGTGTTCAGCACGCCCCGTACATGGGCTGATACCGAAGATAGTGCAATGCCGGGCCAACCCGCGGCGGAGGTGCAGTTCGCCATCAAGGGGCCCACATACACAGCTTCACTGGGCATCTTTTTCACAGAGTGGAAGGGCACTACATTTTTTATCATTGAATAAATGTTTCTTCTCTCTCTCACTCGATAACCTGGTCGGTACCAACTTGAGTCACTATATTTGTGCTAGTAGATGTGTGCCAATCTTTATTCTGCCTCTTGAATGTTCTCTTGGGCAATTAGTTATGCGCCACAAGCTGTGTGCCGTTCTACAATGAAAAAATCAGCCACTAAATTTTCTGATTCCCGCCAAGTGGAACCCACACCACGCAGACTTCACTGCAACACCGTTATATGGCGCTACGAGTGCATTAAGAAGCGAGAATGGAGCTCAGCTGCATACACATTTGGGCGTTGGGAACACGGTGTGTCGCCACATTGGTTCAATGTTAATTGCATTTCTTATAATATTCGTCTTCTGATTAACTCTGTCGGAGTGTTTTCATTGAAAAGCGGCGGAGAGCCAGTGACCATTGTTGGTGGGAAAGTGGTTAGATGCGTACGTAATGTGTACCGCAATACTGGTTAGCCCCTGTGAGAATGCTAATTCATTCGAAAAAGTAGTCCCGCCCTTACAGCGAACGATAACAGTGATATCAAAGTTAGCGTCAAACGCCTGCACCTCGTAATATGTTTTAACGATACACAAGGCGACGTGCTTGTTTGATGCAGCAAAAGTGGCAGCTGCTAATCCACACGAGAAATTGACTGTGGCATGGAAGCTACCAGGCGCCTCACAATGCTTTTAGGATAATGAGCATCGCTAGTGGCATTGTAGGTGACCCGCAATGATGGTGCACGAGATCACACCAACTTAACCACGGAGGAAAGCCACCCACGTCTCTAGACCGCTAATGGAAATATTAGATATTTATCCTGATGTTTCTGGGCAATTCCAAATCCCACTAAAAAAAAAGAGAAATAGACGCACGTGATTGCCTGCGCAGTAGGGACGTTGTTGCTCTCCGTCGCAGCCAAGCGCGCGCGCAGCAGTTTCTCTCTGGCTACGAAATAGGCCACGCGTCATGCGTACGACTGAGGTGCAGGCAGCTTTCGATCAGCAATGCCGCGAGCAGAACTCGGAATTCACTCATCCACGCTGTGTCAGTGGTGCCGTCCGCGCAATAGAACAGGCTCGTGCAGCCGAGTGGAAGCAGTAACTGCGCACCGACGATACGGCATCCTACCAAGCCCTGGTTTAATGAGCCATCGAGATTCACCCAGTGATAAACACTGGGACCAAATGTTACAGCTTTGCTGGTTAAACATCTGTGGGGCATGCTTGTGTGCTGATTTTCTTTTATTTTTGTTTTGTTTTTTCTGTCTTCTTGACGCTCGCCAAACCGATCTTTAAAGCTTTCACTTCGACATTAGTCATTGCGGGATTCACCCAGTCGAGCGTACGATGTCACTTGGTTACTGTTATGGGCTCTGCGTAAAGTGGCGAATTGATCCTCGCATAGAGCAACACGTGTTCGTGCATGGTGAATGACATCACTTAAATAATTGTGACTGAGTTGAAGGATATGATTTCAAGGAAATCAGCGAAGGTAAAACCAAATTGCTTTGGGATTGCCGTGGCGTTGATGATAGGCGCGGAGGAACGGGCATCTGTAGAGACGGTAAATGGATTGAGGCCACAGGATGGAAAACACAGACTAACTCAAACTCACACCAAACCGGGAGCTTGAGTCAGCGTTCCGCACGTAGCGAAAAATTCACTCGCTGCACTCGATTTTCAGGGGACCCAAGGCTATTTTCGCCGAAAGAACAGCCACAGATCAGGTAGGAACCTTAAGAACTACGACATTTTGAAATATTCAACAAGGGTATACAGAAGGGTTAGTAGTTTCGCTTCATTTCTTATCATAACCATGTTTCAGCCGCCTAAATAGCTCAACCAAATTCAGGGACTTAATCTTGCCCAATAGGCCAATGACATCCAAATGTGGAACAGAGCTTCAAACGATGGCTAGCATCAAGACGTTTTACAAACACTAGTTGACCGGATTGAATACTGCTCAATCTTCAAAGCGCACATCTTACGTAGACAAACCGCCTACGAGGAACCTGACTCAAGCTAAACGGAACGGGAATCTGGAAAGTGGACTCCGCGCGTATTGTTGATATCGTAATATACAAGGACGGATTAGAGGCTGCGACACTCCCAAAGCTGCAAACATTGCTCAACAAAGTCTCAAGAAGCACCGTGCAAATAAATGTCATGGTCACAAGAAAAAAAAAAGCACGGTACGAATTGTACAATCACTCAACACCAGCAGAATAGACTACTGAAGTACCTATCTCGCCCTAATGAATGCTTAGGTGTAAAAGCGTAACATTATTGCACGCGTGCTCATTAAGACTGCTCTTAGAAATACCGCTGCGGGGCACAAGACAGGACTCCTCAACGTTGGCCTCCATAACACTAAGGAGGAGCTCGCTGGAGTGCATAAAACTGGAGAAATTGAGCGGCTCATGTGATATTCACTGGCAGAACCTCACAACATCTCACCGGGAAGCGCAAACCCGGACGCATATCAGAGGCTCCATCACGGCGCATGAGCCCCACACACGAACAGACAGGTAAAAACGAGTGCGCCTAAAAAAAAAATGATCTCCCGAGCCCAACCCAAAATAAATGACTGCAGCCAGGAACCAAAGTTTTGCCACCTATGCTATAAATACCATAAACACTCAAGGACAAGAAAAAAAGTCGCTTCTACTACCCTAGCACAAAGCCGTCACGAAGCCGAGGAAGTGGCTATCATGCTAGCCATAACAATGGTCACCATCGGCCATTCTAAGCGACATGTCGCAGCTTTCAGAAACGTCACTAATCCACCATCGTGCTAAAAATTCTGGAAAATACCTTAAGCCAGAAGCTACTCCCCGAGACATACGTCGCGTGAACCCTGGGTCACGAACTCGGGTCACAAGCTCTGCTTTCCTGCTAGAACGCCATAGTCGGGCGACGAGGCCTGATGAGATCCCCACAAAATATTCGGAGGTAATAAAGCCCCCCCCCCCCCCCCCCATTACTGGCTATAAGAAAAAGCTTACGCACTACTCCATCGCAAACTCAGCAAAGAGGATCACCCCGCTGCATTTCCTCATCAACGCTTATGTGCACAGCATTATAACGCGCAGGTTGCACTCCACCCACTTTCTACGTTTGTGCCACTCCTGCGGAAGATCAGGAGCTCTCAGACACATGATGACGGATTGTCCGTGCCGCGCAGTGACCGACAGTCCATTTGACGACACTATACATGGTGATGAAGCAGGAGATGAACGTGGAGAACCGTGGAAGGCTTTGTTCGCAGCCTAACGCCTGGGGGATCAGCACTACCTGGTGAACGGGGCACGAGAAGTAGCGATCGCCAACGGCTTTCTAGACTGAGGGGGACCACCCGCCCTTCCGAACAAAGAACTCTTTGAGGCTGATTCACGAAATAAAGCTGATTTTCTCATTGAGTCTGAATGAGCCCAGGTATTGTAATTTTTGGCGAGAATGAGTCCGAGTGAGCTCGTCTGATCGAGATATTGGTGAGTGAGGGTCCGAGGCAGTAAAGCCAAACGGACATTTGGTGAGTCTGAGTCCGAGCTTAGCCTTAATCAAACGACATATTTTATGACTGAGTCTGAGTGAGTTGCGTTTATTTTTCTGTTATTGGGAAACAACGCGAGTGAATGTGTCACCGAAAGAGACCAGTCGCAAACTGTTTATGAGTGTGCCGAGGTGCACTCAATTTCAGAGTCTCGAAGTATTTGCTGGCAAAGAGGTATCTTCGGATGCTGTGGAATATCTATTCAGATATTATCCTTACAAGGGAACCACCCGGGCTGTATCATTGCCATTTCGCCATGTAGTTAATCGCGCGATAAGTTAACCCTCCGACATCAATATTTTCGAACTTTGATGCGACATGTACGACAGCTGCCACCACCATAGGCGCAATTTTCCTCGGATGCTACTCTTGCCACTTTGCGTAACGCGGTGCAACGCCGTCGCCTGTAACGACGGCTAGTACTGTGCGACACGTAGCAGATGGACGCCAAGTGTGCTCCACCGCCGAGCTTTACGTTCGAAGCACAGCAACAGTAACACAGCACAACTCTTGCGACCATTTCGGCAGCGTCTTAGGTGCGAAGCATTTCTTCAGCCTAGTCGCACTCAAGGTTAAACGCGATGCCATCGAAGGTCTGCGAGTTTGTCGCTGAAGTGCACGCAACCCCTTGCGTCCGGAAGCTAAGCGCTATTGGTTGGGCCGCTCAAACACCGCTATGGTCTTTGCGCCCCCTCTGCTTGCTCACTCGAAGGTACGGATGGGACCGCCACAAGTAGACGCGGCTGGGTTGTCTTATCAGCTTTAAGTTGCGCGTAGGGGTTTACTTGCACATGGAACAACGAATCCTCGACAGTATCAATCGGCAAAGGTAAGAGGACAAAGGCCCTGCAGAGACTGGAATGTATGCAATAAGTACCGAAGTCGCAAGACAAGTGGCTGAGCGATGAGCCGACGAGATAGGCGCTGCCGTGGAGCGTGAGCAACAGGAGAAGTGACGCATGCATCAAGAACAATGGCACGCCAAGTGATCGGCCGCTGAATGGCTGTGGCCAAAACCAAGCCTCGCAGATTGGAGTGCCGCCAGTGGCGGGGCGTAGCCACGCACTTTCAAAAGCTCTTGGCAGAAGACGAATTTGTGTGCCGCACGTAGGGTCTGCGATCGCCTCCAGTTGCAATCGAATGTTGCCTGGGTGTCGCAGCCAGTGCATGTGGCTGTCCCAGAGTGAGCATTTCCCGGGAGGACGTAAGGTCATTCTGACTTTGAACAACTAACGCAGAAAACATCCTTACCTTGAGTTAGATAATAAGCAAAGATGGTTTTCCGCCATAAACTTGTCTTTCTTGCTTCCCCCTCTCTTCTTTTGGGCGCTTCCGAACCTCTGCTTTTCGGAGTAGTCGCTCACCGCGTCAAGTGCAAGGCACAGTTTGTGATCTCTTCCTTTAGGTGAGAAATGCAGGCGTTTCTTCTGCGCGGCTAAAGCTTAAACAGTGTCAGTTGGCGGGGCGGGGTTAAGAAATATTGCCCCGAACTTGCAGCACAAGCAAATTGCCGTGTTTGAAGTTGATGCAACTGGTGAGATTTCTTTCTAATACGTTTATTTATTTATTTATTTATTTATTTACTTTCGCCATATTGGACATTTAGCGTGTTCCCATCGTCCTAGTCTACCTCTCACCTGGTTGCTTTCCGCCCACCTAGCACAACCCCTCCTTCACTGCCGACCCCGGTTCAAGTGTCTATGAATTACCCAGAAAGTGACAGGGCCGTCATGAGTAATGTTCCTTCTTTACCTTCCTAGTTTGGTCTAAAATAAGTAATCAGTTACTACTACTAAAGGTCTGACGACGCAAGCTAGCATTGGACATTTCGTATTTTCATCTTCGTGCTAGTATGTACCGGGCAAAAACGTAGTGCCTACCTCGACGAAGCGGCACTCGCCCTGTGCATGTTGAAAAAGTATTACCAATGCTATTACTCACCGTTACGCTACCGGATGCATGTTCGCAGCGTCTGCGGAATTGTCCCCGGCAAAGGTTGTAACATTTAGATGCCGCGTTCCTCTCGGTATCGGGCAGCTCCTTCGAGACCTCGTACATTGTAGACTGGTGTTCTATGCGCTAAGGTTTCTCTATTGACGAATCTCAGTTTTCTACTTAAGGGAATTGCCATTCACTTACACTTATTTACTTCACTTAATATTAGATATTCACTTACATATGAGCCTAATAACCTTTCACGAGCCTTTCAATATATTGTACCACGAACTCCGCAACCAATGCGAGCTTTGTTATGTTGTTGTATTTTTCATAGATGATATTGATCATTGGTGAACGGTATTATTTCGGCGACAAATGCTTGAAATGGCGTGCTCTTAACGGGCACACAAAGCAAGTTGACTGACAAAACGTGGTCACGTGGTGCTGCTGAGCATGAGGTCGGGGGCGCGATTGCCGACAGCGGTAGTTTCATTCAGCTGTAGTCGAATTCAAGAACGTTCTTGCGCCTTGTTATCGGTCAAAGTTAATTCAGATCCCTCCACTACGAGATTGGCGGAATAGATTATAGGTTTTTGGGACGTTAAACAACACCAAAAATACCACTAAGCACACTACATACGTTTAAAGAAGTAAAACAAAATACAAAAAATGTATGCAATGCAATATGCGTACTCAGTGGTGGAACTGAAAGAAAAGAGAGGACCAAGTAAACACAAAACCTTCCTAGCAGTCTCAGACATCAGTAAGATTGTGATTGGCATAATAAAAAAAATTCATTGCAAGTTGCTTATTAATAGCAAATAGGCGTTTTACGCTAATACAGAATCAGTGTCCATGACAACAACACAAAGAATAAATAATTGTGCCACATTTGCGGGAGGGTAGAACTTTGTGGTGCAAAAAATTAGACGTTCGACGACGCATATCTTAGGAATTTGATTTTATATATATGAAGTATACTCAGCCGGACGATATTAATGTCCTTTTGTAATGCCCTAAGCACCACAGACAACTACAGACAAATACATAATGGCTCACCGGACAAGAACCATTGCGTGCCCATTTGCGGTTGTAATTTGTCACTGCCGTCTGTAGTACTCATCGCAAGAGAAGTTTGACGAAAGATTTATCACAACGTTTCGCTATACAAAACCATGTCATTTCAAAACTTGATTCTTCCATCCCTATATGTATGAATCTGACAACACAGAAATTGACAGTATTTAATTAAAATATGTCTTGTGCCCTTTTGGCCAAATTTTGCTTCTTTCCGATCTTTAGCAATACAGCAGTTATTGCAGCAGCAGCAGCTGAACTAGTATTTTGGGGATTCGTAAGAAGCACAGAAAAAGAAGGAAAGCCTCTCGGGCATCGTTGCTGTCAGACTTTTCACTGAATGCGCAGGCACTTAAAAGGGACTGCTTTACTGCTTCCTTTCTAGCGTAGCAATAAGTATATGTGGACAATGGTATCGCCGTCACGCACGGCTCCAACACGTATATTACTCCTTCCCTATTCCCTCTTTCAGCTACAATCTGCTCAGGAATGGCCTTTAGATTGCGGCTGCTGTGTCGAGTGTATACTGCTTATGTAGACAAGCCAGTAAAGAGCACAACTCCCGCAAAGAGATACACAGATGGTTTGATCGCTTTTCGGTACAGAAAACGATAAATGGCTCTACGGAGACCAGACTACATATGACACGAAAGAAAAAAAATGGGGTGGGAAAATGTTTCTATGCGAGCTTATGTCAAAGCACATAGTGTGCAGAAGCTTTCAAGTGTGCAGATGTAGAGACACTCAGAGAGAGACGTTGCAAAAAGTCCGCACTGTAAGCCCTATGACAACTTATGCAGGGATGCGAAGAAAAAAAAAAGAAAAGAAAAATTTCTTGGAAGGTAGTAAAGGGAACCAAGCCTGGAGGGGACCACTTTCCAATGAATCTCCTTCATACTTGGCTATGATTGCCACTCGGTAAAAAGATGCCGTTGTTCGAAAGGCATCGAGCATAATTGTCGCGCTGCATAGCTACCCGATCCGCGTGCTCCACCTGTTGCCGTCGGATATGGTGACGCAGTGCGGTTGACTCATTCATATTGCGAGTCGGCGAAGTTTTTCTGCTGGTTGCCTTACATGCAAGGGAAGGAAAGTGCGATATGTTTACACAAAATATTCAGCACTCACGCAATACTGCAATCAGGATATACAATTTAAATGTACGCTATCAAAATGGCCAAGTATCCCTACCACACTATGATATGCCCTAACTGGCGTTTCGCCTGTAGCATTACTAGATTTACTAGGATACACGGGACTATCATCGCTTCTCTTTCTTTCTTTCTTTCTTTCATTCCCTTTTTGTTATTTATTTATTTATTATTTCCGCTCAATGTTCTCTCAAGTGGTCATTCATTTCAGAACGACATGAAGGAGGGCTGATTTGTGAGGATTCCTATGCATGCACGACGTTATCACAGGCAAGAGCTCCTGAAATATATGCTATCCATTCGCCCTCCTCCCCTTTTTGTTTTTTGCATGGTGTGGTGACTGATAATAACGAACTGATTTTGTTAAACAGACATAGTTTTCGTATACCAGCACCAACAGGATAGTCGTTTCCTATGCTCCGTTGACGACTGCCCTTCTTCCGTTTCCTTTCTCCGACCCTGACTCCTCCCTTCCGCACGTGGTAGTTTTTCTTGCCTCCGGTGCCTGGCCAGCCGCCCGTGCTGGCACCCCTTGCAGCGAGCAACGCGACCCGGCTACCAAAGGCAGAATCCTTTTTGGGTGCCAGCGGTCCCGGTATTGAAGCCGTCTTAGCGCAGGGCCAACAGGGTCAAGATCGTGTTATCGCAAACGCTAGCCGCCTCCTCACAGCAGCGGAGCGCAACTATAAGATTACAGATCTTGAATGGCTGGCTCTCGTCTGGGCGGTTTCCAACTTCCGATCATACTTGTATGGCATGCTCCTCTGTAATCACGGACCACCACGCGCTCTGCTGGCTTTCCTCACTCAAGGATCCTACAGGCCGGGTTGGTCGCTGGGCTCTGTGGGTGCAAGAATATTCCTATGCAGTATTGTACAAGTCGGGCCAATTACATCAAGACGCTGACGAACCACCCGCCGACCCTGACCCCGATGTCGACGCTTGCGTTTTCTGCGTTCCTCAGCTGCTACACTTTGCCGGCGAGCAACGCCGTGATGCCACCTAGCGCGCCATCATTGATGACTTGGAATCTTCGTCTTCAGATTCGTACCGTCACCTGTTTGTTCTGCGGGATTGTGTACTATAACGCCACAATGTACGCACCGATGGTCCCGCCCTACTCCTCATCATTCCCAAACACCTCCAGTCAGCTGTTCTCCACAAATTTCATGATTTACCAAGGGCAGGTCACCTTGGCGTCTCCCGCACCTACGACCGGATTCGCTGACGCTTCTCTTGGCCCGGCCTTGGCCGCTCCGTCCGGAAATACGTTGCGGCGTGTGAGAAATGCCAGCGCCGAAAAACACCATCGACGCTCTCTGCCGGGCACCTTCAACCGCTCGACATTCCGTCGAAGCCGTTCTTTCGCGTTGGCTTGGACCTCCTTGGCCTTTTCTTTCTATCCACGTGTGGCAACGGGTGGGTGGCTGTGGCGACAGATTACGCCATGCCCTACGCCATCACGAAGGCGCTTCCAACAAGTTGTGCCACAGATGTCGCGGATTTTCTTTTACACGACGTGATTCTGCAGCATGGCGCTCCACACCAATTGCTCACTGACCGTAGTCGGACATTTCTTCCTAAAGTCATCGCCGACATCCTGCAGTCCTGTTCAACCAAGCACAAACTGACTACGCAATACCATCCACAGACTAATGGTCCACGGAACGTCTACATCGTACCCTAACAGAGATGCTTGCACAGTATGTCTTGTCCGAGCATACTGATTGGCACCTTGCCCTACACTATGTCACTTTAGCGTATAATTTATCGCGTCACGACACTGCCGGTTATTCGCCGTTCTTTCTGTTGTTCGGCCGAGAACCTACATTGCCACTGGACCCATCCCTCCCATCTGCCGCAGCAGAGTATGCACTTGACACCATCACCAAGGCAGCCCGAACACGAGAAATTACCCGCGCTCGCTTCGTGACTTCACAAGAAAAGCAATGGCGCTTGTACTATCGCCACCACCGAGACGTCCAATACTCGCCTGGATCTCTCGTACTCCTGTGGTCCGCGACTCGTCACGTTGGCTTGTCAAAAAAAACTCCTGTCTCGGTACACAGACCCATATCGAGCGCATCCTGCCGTGGCTCCAATTACGTACTAAACTTCCCCAGTCAGTGCCAGTGCCTCCTCTGCATCCTCTACCCCGAGCTTGAAAAAAAAGTAAACTGATTGAGCTCCTAGAGCACGCTGTTGATCACGTGGATGACTCAGTCAAGTCGGTAGACGCCGATTTTGGCCATTTATAATCCCGTCTGAATGAGGAAGTGGACCGCTCCCGGTGCAACAACATAATTCTTCGTGGCATTCCAGATTCTCAAGAATCGTGGGAACAATCCGAGTCCAAGATAAGGTCCATCTTAGCAGGTGCGCTTGACGCCCTGTCGGACAACGCGATCAAGCGGGCAAATCGCTTAGGATCATATTCGCATAATAGATGCCGCCCTATGATCGTCAAATTTTGTTATCTCAAATCAAAAGTAATAGTTCTTTCAGCAAGAGAAATACTGAAAGAGAAAAATATAAGAGTTAGCGAAGACTTTTGTGCAGCCACTCGTGAAGTGAGGTGAACACTATTCCAGTTTCCTGAAGATCAACCTTAACAAAAAGTTTAACAAGATTAACAAAAAGTTAATCATAAATAAGAAACAATACGTCTACGACCCGATAAGTGAATGTGTCAAAGAAAATGAGTCGTCACGAACACGCAGAGCTGCAGACAATACAGAGCATTCGCCTGGAGCCGCATCTGTTACCGGGCAGTCGACGTCCCCTGCTCGCTCTGTGAAATAAAAACGCGACAGGGTCAATAAATGCAACCTGTAGAATACCTCATTTCGTTTTACTAACATCCGAAGCATTATCAACAAAGGCGTTGCGCTAGAATCGGCCATCGACCCATGCGGACCTCACATTATCGCGTTAACCGAAACATGGCTTCATCCACAAATCGGGGACCATGAATTATTTATGAACTCGTGCGGTTTTTCTTTTTACCACTGTGACCGCGATGCACGCCAAGAAGGCGGTGTACTGCTGGCGATAAATAAAAGGATACCTGCAGATTGCATTAAAATTACATTCAGTTTGGAGATTGTATGGGCAGTCCTAAAACTACCATATCAAAAAATTATTTTGAGTGCCTTCTATCACCCCCCGAATTTCACTGCAACATTTGTGAGCGATTTGCACGATGCCATTCATAGTGTTTGCTATCTTCATACAACAGTGCCAATTTTCTTGCTGGTTGATTTTAATATGCCGAATATTATGTGGAACAATGATCCCCCACACTGTATCCGAATTCCTCCATGGCGCAAGATTTCTTATAATTGTGCAATACCTTTTCGCTGACCCAAATCGCTAAGGAACCAACAAGAATAACCACGTCTGTTTCTAATACACTTGACCTTGTTTTTACTACCTGACCCGATCTTATTTCCGACATAACATGCTTGCCAGGTGTCCGTGATCATTGCCCACTTTCATTTAAAGTTTGCCTCGAGCGACCTAAACCAATTAAAAAGATTAAGGCATTAAGAAATTATAACCAAGGCTCACTTTCTTTCAATTAATAGTGAACTCGCAGTGTTCCTTGATGAATAATTGCGTGAGTTTGAATGCCATAATGTTCAGTCAAACTGGAATATCTTTGTTAATAAAATGACTGAATTAACAGATAGACGCAACCCTGTTTACACGATCACCTCTAACCTAAAAAAACCATGGTATATTCGTCCGCTAAAACACTTGTCTAATAAAAAGCGCCTTTCTAAATAAACTACACTAAGCCGTACCAATTCGCGTTGGTCAGACAACAAACAGAGCGCCGATGAGTACGCGAAGGCCATGAAAGACGCCAAAAATAACTTCCTAAGCACCACATTACCTTCTATGCTTAAAACTAGCCCTAAATAATTTTGGCCCCTTGGTGATATTAAAGCTAATAATATTGTCACGTATACTCTGCTGAAGTATACAGGTTGAATGGAGATCCAGGCGTTTGCACTTTTGACGCGCGATGCCGAGACGAACCTCGTTCTCCTCTTCTTCAGTCCCCTTGCTGCGCCACACTTGTGGCAATATAATAGCGCTCAGTGACATTAATGGTGACGCTGTACCGGCCAACCAGTGTCCCGGAGTATTAAATGAAGTTCTCGCAAAACATTTTTCGTTACCCAGCAATTCCACTACGCCGCACCTACGACCAAATGACCATGATGTAATGTTCCCCCATTATCAGCTATGATGGTGTCGCAAGCATCATTAGCTCACTAAAACCATCCTCTGCGCCGGGTAGTGATCAGATTAATGTGACGTTCCTTCAAAGCACAGTTTGCTACACATGAATCGCCTTAACTGATAGGTTCCAGCAATCATTGCACGATAGTTTTCTTCCATCCGAGTGGAAAGTCGGGAAGGTAATTCCAATCCATAAATCAGGCAATAAGCATTCCCCTCTAAATTACAGACCAGATTCACTCACGAGCATACCTTGTAAGATACTAGAGCATATCTTTGCTTCTCACCTAACTACTTTTTTTGGAGTCGCACTTATTTTTCGCACCATCACAGCATGGATTGTGCAAATCATACTTGTGTGAAACTCAACACTTTTTGTACACAAACTAAACACCATTCTTGACAATAGGTGTCAAGAATGCCTTGGATGACCGCATTTTTCTTGACTTCTCTAATACCTTTGACAAAGTGTGTCACAAACTGCTTAGTTATAAATTACGACTACTTAAGCTCAATAATATATTTTAATCTGGATTGAACGTTTTCTTGCTAACAGTTCTCAGTTTGATTCAGATAACGGCGTGAAATATGAAGAATGCACAGTCCATTGTGGTGTACCGCAGGGCTCAGTCCTCGGTCCTCTCCTTTTCCTCATTTATATTAACGATTTACCATCTTACGTTTCTTCGTCCGTTCATTTGTTTGGCGATGTTTGCGCAATTTTCCGGGAAATATCAAGTCCAAATGACGCCGTCTTCTTCAAGCTGACATTAACGCAGTCTTTGATGGTTGTAATACATGGCTTATGGAGCTAAACATTAAAAGATGCAAATTGATGCGAGTGTCTAGAAAGATTATTAGTTTACCCATTTATCGCTTAAATAATTCACTACTCGACAGCGTATCCTCATATAAGTACCTCAAAGTTCACATCAGTAGCAATCTAACATGGGATACTTCCATCTCAGTGTTGTCTGCAAAGCTAATCGCATGCTAAGATATCCCCATCTTAACTTTGCAAAATCACCTTCGTCTCTCAAACTAATGCTATATAATACACTCATTCGCCCTAAGTTAGAATATGCCGCTTCGTTTTGGGATCCGCATTCTGATAATTTGGTACATTCGCTTGAAATGGTGCAAAATGGTTCGGACCGTTTTATACTCTATAATTACAATCAAATCACGAGCATCACGGAAATGAAAGCTAACCTTGAACTACCTACGCTTGCTTCTCGACGTGCGATGCTTCGCTTAAGCCTTTTTCGCAAACTGTATCATGGTCCCTACCTGCGCGATTTACTAGTGCTTCCTCCCCATTACGTTTCGCACTGTCTGGATCATGGTCAAAAAGTTGGCATTCCGTTGTGTAAAACAGAATCATTCCTACAGTCCTACATACCACGCACATCAAATCATTGGAATTGCCTTCCCAAATTGGTAGTAACGATTTCCGGTCATGAAAAATTTGTGACTTCATTAACCAATGCTCGTAACATCCTGTTGTATACTGCCTCTTTATAGTTGTTATTGTATAACTAAAAAAACTGGACTGCTTCTTTGTACATATATTAGTTTAGTAACATGTATTTTGCCTCTTCATTACTACTATCGCATAATCAGAAACATTTCGCTGTTTCTTGTAGTTAAAATTTTGTTGTTTTTCTATATTTTATACAACTCCTCTCTGTGATGTCTGTTGACCCTGAGCGTAAAATAAATAAATAAATAAATAAATAATAAAACAAATAAATAAATAAATAAACAAATAAAGCAAATTCCATTGACGTTGTGCATGTCGCAAGCCTCAAGCCATATTAGTCTCCTGTTATCACCGATGTTTACACGCCACGGGACAGTGCTTCTCCAGCCGTGGGTAATGATACGTGCATATTGCCCGTTTCTTGTTGCCGATGCACGCGGGCGCCCTGAAGAAGACGACGAACGCTCTCTGGCTCTCGAGGAGTCGGCTGCTGGCCAGCGCTGCAGTTATCCTTTGTAAGTAGTCTCCAGTCTTGACCCCTCGTTCGCGTAACTATATATATGTATATATATATATATATATATATATATATATATTATATATATATATATATATATATATATATATATATATATACGAATCCGAAGAGCTACGGCCATTACATATATATATATATATATATATATATATATATATGTAATGGCCGTAGCTCTTCGGATTCGTTGTTTAGTGAACTGAAAGAAATGCAGGCGCACGTAAAAAAGCAAGAACAAATATTGAATTTGTGCGTTTCGGACAGTATCTGGCCTTTATCAGGGATGCGATTGCGAGCACCTCGAGATCAGTTTATAGATTTTCTTTGGAAGCGTGAAACATCTTTAAAAATGGATTAACAACGCGCGTACATTCACGCGAGCAAAGAAAGTACATAAACAAAGAACGAACGAAAATGAAAAAAAAACGAAGCGCACGTAGTTTATGCATACAAACAGGCGTACATTCAGTAGCATGCACAATATAGTGGTATGATAACTATAAAATTGAAAGATGCAGACAGTGGAAAGCAGGGTAGAGGGTTCACATCATAGAATAGAGCATACGAGGGGTCGAACCAGTCAGGAGAGTGTTTCTATTGTTATTTGTTTGATGTTACAGGAGCTTTAGGGAGATCACAAAGTCCGTTTTCACGGTCTCACAAAAAGTTGCAGTAACTTTCAAGGTTCGGCCTTCATATATTTATATATATAAAGTGGTCTGCACAGGAGGCATGACAGAAGACGACGAAGATGGCGGATAACACCCGTCTCACTGAGAATATGACTTCTATTGCCGTACTAGTTCGTAACGCTACATTTTGGCGCAGCCGACAGTTCTTGAAGACGAGAAGTGCGGATAACATATGTCGTCGACCAGGTGTGGTCCAAGTCTTTTGTTTGCACCCAATACCAAGTTCGCGGTGAGCCAGTGACGGACCTTCTTCAGGTAGTTAGGTCTACCGCCCTGATGAATGTGGCGCTTCAACAAGCTGCGATCAACTGCCAAGCCCTGGTGCAACAGTATGAAACGGTATGAAATATTCAGTAGTGTGGTCCTGCCGCTTAATCCAGAGAAATCAGCAGGTGGTATTGTTGAACCGTATGATTTCGAAGAAGACTCGCAAAGCGCACACTATTGGCTGTGACTTTTGGAGTGCGTCTGTGACAAGAACATGTGGCTCTCCGACAAAACAAATATTTTGAATTTACGCCGCTATTTGGGCGCTATCGCACAAAATGGTATGATGTGCAACTCATAGATCATGGATCAACATGTTAGGAACTATGAAAAAGCAACTTTTTAGCGGTTTTCTAAGGCAGTGCAGTAGAAATATAGGATACTGCACTATGATTCAGATGCACATGTGGCTATCTGCTTGAGTACTATTTTGAGAAGCGTCGCCTATTGTATTCTGCAGAACCGAAGCTGCCGTCTCCTGCAGTTGTAGCTTTGGTAAACCAAAGGCTGTGTATTGAGGACCGTAGTCATGCCCTGCTCAAATGTCGAGGAACGTCTGATCACCTTCTGAACTTCGCACTGACCTGAGTGCCAAGAATCACATTCAGAAGACTGCCAGGTGATACAAAAGAGAAACTTGATTCTCGTAAGCCAAGTGAACACCTAGAGTCGTAGCCGTTATCTGAACATGAAGATAGCTTCATAAACAACTCCCTCGGAAGCGCCAAGCATGACTGTGATGATGGTGAAGAGCTAGTTACCGTAGTTTACAGAAAACTACTTCCACATAGCCTGACTACCGTGCATAAGAAGTGCTAGAAAAAGAGCTTCAGTGAGACTGCATTTGGTGTTGTCAACCTCACTGTATGTCCCCATCGAGGTGGATGCCATTGAAGTAAAGACTCTCGTTGACAGTGGGCTTTCTTTGCCAATTATCAACAAAACTCGAGTGGATGCCCGTCGTCTGCACGCTAGTAGAACATTGTATGTCGATGCCTACGACGAGACAGTCACCATGCGTAGGGAACGGGTAATCCTGGCTACTGAATACCAAGCAAATTCTATTACTAGTGACGTATTAGCGATTCCCCATGTCACTTACGATTTTCTTTTGTCCCGCCCAGACATGAAAAAAAGAAAGAGAAGATAAACCTATACTGGGTTGACGAAGTAATGGTCGCAGACACGATAAGAACAGAAGTTCTTAGTGAAGAACCTTGTGTATTAAGGCTGATTTTCCACCATGAAAACATCAACACAAAGTACCCAGAGCTTACAAGCATGGGGAGCTGCTCTTCAGCAATGAAATCACATGTAGTTCCTTTCAAGCATACAGATAAAAGAGAGGTTCGTAGAGCCCCTCATAATATCTCGAGAGGTAAAAAGGTCTGGCTGAAGAAAGGACTTCCAAAAAATAGTGGACGCAAGTATGACCTGGCCTTTTTTCTATCCCCATTTGCTTCTATAACTATTTCACCAAACGAAGACGGAACATTCCGCTCTGTAAAGGCTACCTGCATTTCTATGGTCAAACTGAGTTGACATCTTATCCAATGCCGAGAATCTACGACATCAATGGCAAAACTTGTGATTGCATTGTATTTTTTTAAAGAATAGATCTCTGCGAGGGCTTTTGGCAGATTCCACTAAGGGAAGAAATGAAAATGTACAACCGCTCACCCTTTGGTTAGAAAAACTTCCCTGCGTGGTTTCAGAAGATTATGACCGACATTCTGAAACCTTACTTGGCCACATTTTGCAATATTTACAACGACGACATCGTCATCTACTCATGCACGAAGAGCACTGTAGTGATATTTCAAAAGTTCTTCACGCTCTCAGTCTTGCCCAAGTCAGTCAACTCCGAGAAAAGGGCGTTTTTTCAAAATATTGTAGAATTTCTTTGCAGTGTGTTTGATGGACACACTAAAAGCACTCAGCAACAATTGGTAGAGAGAATCTCCAAGATGGTAAAGCCTTATTACGTGAAAACCGCACGTGTTTTGCTTGACCAAGCAGATCTCTTGAGGGCGTATTTTAAAGACTATGCATTGAGAACAAGGTGCCTCCCACGCTTAACCCAGAAAGGCGTGCCTTTTCAATGGGGCGAGGAGGGCGACGGCGCCTATTTTGAGCTTGTAAAACTGATATCGTTGGACCCTTTTTGCTAATACCAGATTTTCACTGCATTTCGTACTGAACATGGACACATCACATTATGCTACCGGTGCAGTTCTATAGCCGAAACCCTCAAAACAAGCTGCTCAACCCAAACATCACATTGTGGGATAATATAGCTATACCATGAAACCCACTGAAATCAAATACGCTACCACAGAAAAGGAAGTTCTGACCGTCCTAAAAGCTGTACGGTTCTTTCGTACTTACCTGGAAGGTGTCAAATTCATGCTTTTCGCTGACCATCAGGCACTGACAATTTCTAAGCACGGCTCAGCCAAGAGACCGCACTGCTAGATGGGTCAACTATCTGCAACAGTTTGATTCCGCAATTTCACACCATCCTGGTCCGCTCATCGCTCACGCTGACCCACTACGATGATTACTTGTACACGAATCAAGCAAGAATCCACAGGCAGTCAATCATATTAAGCAGTGAGAAGGTACGGCAGAGCTCCAGTTTATCAATGATAGTTCAAAGGATTCTTCATCTGCACCACCGCACTCTTGGATCGGGCGGACATGAGGGCTTCTAGCGCGCATATAAGAAATTGCTCATGAGATTCGCCTGGCCGGAGAACGACATTAGCCATTATATCGGCATATGCTACCATGCCCGGCGAAAAAGTGAATTCGAGCAATCGACAGACGTTATCACAAACCTTGAATATTGAAGCGTCCCAGTCGAATGTCCCAGGTTCGAAATGCAAAATGCGAAAGCTGTGGGATCGTTCGCCAGGTGCAGCAAATTGTTTTTCATCCACTTTCAGTACCAATATTTTTTCGTTTCTTTATTTCATTTCTTAAGCAAGTAATTTTCCCTTTGTTGTCCTTGGTGTCGGTGTTTGCTGGGTTCTTAGGATATGACTAATAAAAGCCAGGCCCCTCGGTTAACCCCCTTTCTTATCGTTTATTACATAACGGGGGTCTCGACTCCGGCAACATTGATGCCTTCAGGTAGCATGTGTGGGTTTATTGACCGGTTATCTGCACCCAAAAGATAACGTTCTCGTGTCGCCTGCGGCAGAAAGGATGTTCCACGTCCGCCGCCAAAGTCAATCAGTGGTGGCACTGGCTAACACTCCCAGCGTTCTACAAGAAAACATCAGTACCCAAGAAAGTGGACAGGGAAACGGCGCCACAGTAGCTCATTCGGCAGAGCATCGCACGTGAAACCCGAAAGTTGTGGGATCGTTCCCCACCTGCGGTAAGTTGTTTCTTCATCCACTTTCATTTCCATTGTTTATCGTTTCTTTATTTCATTTTTAAGCACAAATAACTTCTTGCATGTTGTCCTTGTTGTCCATGTGTGTTAGCTTCTTATGATATGACTAACAACAATCGGGCCCCTGGTTAACCCCCTTTCTTGTTTATTTGGGTGGCTGGGGCTTGGTACACTGATTTTCCCAAGGCATTTGGCCAGCAGAATAGGTGGATCTCCTATGAGAATTACTCCGAAATTCGCACTACATTGAACAGTTTCACCAAATAATTTAGCTGTAGAATGCATGGTTTCAGCGAATACGTTCCCAATGTCGCCGGAAGCAAATGTGACCAGCCATCACATATACGGAAACCACTTTAGCAACACGCGACCACAACAATCATTCAGACCACTCCTGCCAAGGATGTCTTTCCGTAGTGTCGAAAGATACACATACAACCAATCCTCTGAAAAGCGAGATCCTTGGCATGGCGCTCCTTAGTGCACATTACAGCTTTGCTAGCCGGCTGTGCGCATGTGATGTGAATGAACTTCCTCGCGATGGCTCGGCTATCATTCTGTTCGTGTCCCATAAGTAGGTGTCAGCTACTTGAAAAGTGCCGATTTCCTACATAGAAAGCAGTGAGTGCCTCTCGTAATGGACGTCAACGGGATTTGTGCTACCATGGTCTTCACTGTCGATGAGCTAGTCACGGAAATTAGGGCTCTAGTACGAGAGCTTCTTGGTCAATTTGGTTTCTTCTTGCGCCAACGTATGGCCGAGTTCTTAACAACAATGAACTTCTTGGAGTAAAAGTACTAACGGAATTTCTCAGACCCTCTTGTTCAGGAAAATATTGAAAGTGATGAGTGTAATAGTAGTTCTTTACACTAGATAGCTGTCTTGTTTCCTAGAGCATGTGCGTTTGTGATGACAAAATTATATCGCTCTATCAAGGTACCTCATATCCCCAGGCCATTCATGCCCATGTCGATATGAAGATACGTTGTGGCACCTAACTTGTAGTTGGCCAGTAAAGTACTTTTCGAAAGTGCCAAGCCGACATTAAAAGCAGAAGACTAACGACCAATGCAGCCATATGTTAGACGGCCTTTAAAAGCCGGTTGAGAAGCGCTAGCTCTCTTGAAAACTTGGGGGCTAATCAATGAAAATATGATCAATTGCAGAAATGTTCTACTGAGACTTAGTGTTACAAAATGACGGAATTTCGGTGACCAAGTTCATATTTGTCGTCGTGGCCCAATAAGTCGAATACTGTAAGCGTAATTGCACCGGGAACAGATGAGTATGAGTTGCCGAGTAAATCTTAGGGGTGCATGATTACGCCATCGTAGCCTTGGCTGATTTCCGCCTTCTGTAAACAAGACCCATGAGGCACTGGAATGTTACTGGAGCCTTTAGAATGAAAAAAAAAAATGCTAATCTACTAATCTCGTAATGACCATCATACCTAACGGGTACATATCTTTTGCTTGTCTTCGCACTTTACAATACTATGTTGGTGGCGACTGAACCTAAGGTTGCCGCCTGACTGGTTTAAAACCAACACCACAGGTTTGGCTCTGACTGTTCCAGCTTTTGGTTCCTAGCACACGCCGTTTGCTGGATTTACAGTTCTTTGCCACACGTGCTAAGTCGGATGTTCATCCAGCGCAACCAAGACAACTGTTGCAAGCAAATTTCTTCTACGTCCTTAACCCTTTCACCGTCGTCTTTTCCGAAGCTATGAGACTGCAGAACGTCCCATCTTTTTGTTTGATTTTTCCTTCTGTGCTCTTAGTGCCAACGCGTCTCTCAAATTTGAAGAGCATCCTGTGCTTCTCTCACATAATTCTTCACTGCCACCATATCTGCACTGTTGGTGCATATTGCGTTAGGATGATCCGGCGTATTGCCATATCATTTTGTTCTCAATTAGTCTGCGTTCTTGTATATCAAACTTCCCAACTCCTCCTCACCTTTTTGGTGCCGATGCTTTTGTGGGCAAAGATGACAGCCCTAATAAAACGAGGAAGTTTACTGCTCGTCAAAAAGGGAGGCAAAGCAGCTCACACTGCTGGTTTAGGGGACAATAGGTGGCCACCAAGACAGCGAGCGCGGAAAAAATTCTTAAGCCAGTTTAGTGAGGAACATGTGCGAAAACTTTTCAAGTTGCCTGCTTCGGAAACATTGCCCTGTACTATCCCAGAAAGGCTCCTGGAGAATATGATGAAAAAGTGGGAGATGGAAGAGTTAAAATAATATGATGCAACACCTTGACGGTCTCACTAAAGCTGTTCGCGATAGATAGTGCTGTGTATTTAAACCAGTCAAGCGCAATGTGAGTAGAACGGAAGTAACACATAGAAAGGAAACCATCCTAGAGCTGAGAAATATAGCGCATATTTAACGTCAAGCACATTTCTGAAAAAGAATACCGAAAAATATTTCAAATAAGTCACTGTACATGAACTACCATCAATATATCGTGCCAGAGAGCGGTCCGGCACCGCCCCTGCTTCTTAAAAGACATCCCTTGAATTGGGAGCTACGCCAACAAAAGGCGGCATTAGCTTGTGCAAAAAGAGAAAAGTGACAACAGCTTTTTTTTTACACGCTGTCATGCGCCGTACAGGATTTGTACCGCTAATTCCGCTTTCCAGGCGCGCACGTATTGAGGTAAACTGAACGGATAATTCGACACCATTTCTTCCAATTCACATGCCAACTTCGAATTCTAGAAACATAAAACTGGACTTCTATGAGCATTCAACTCAACACGAAAACGAGCAGTGTAGATTGGAAGAGTCACCACTATAAACTTCTAACTGCGTGCAATACCACCATTTTTACTTCGTCACTCGACATTCGCGCATTCACACGAATCTGACAAATTTAAAACAAGAGTGGCCTGAAATGGTTATTGCGCTACTTTTTATGTTGTGTTGGTAAAGGGTTTGTAGATTTATTTAGGCCGATATCTGTCCAATCATCTCAATGTACTACGTGGAAATGTAGTCAGAGCTGAAAGGTAAACTTACCGCACTTGGTTTTGTGAAAATTTGTATCGCCATCGTTAAATAAACATAACAGTTCTTTACCTTGAGAGCATTCACCGTGTTTATTACACTCATTATTCCGCTCGTTATGTGCTGGAAGAGAACGTAGCATTTACTCAATGACATGGTTTCATTGTCCTAAGTATTTATAATAAAAATGAAATTATTTCAATAAACGTTCCAGAAATCCACTAAAGCGACAAAGTTTTATGTGTGACAAGTTTCACTTTACTGCATTCTAATGTACCAGGCGCACTTATTACAGTCCCTTCGGAAAGCAAACATCAGAACTTAAGAAAGTCTAAAGAACATCTGTTCAAACTGTCGCAACTATTTGGAAACTGCTGAGGTCTTGGTCTACCAGATGCGTTAACCCAGTGACTATGTAGTTGCGCTGCTGAGGTCGACAGCAATGGTTCGATCACGGCCGTGGTAACCACGTTTCGATGGGCCGTAGTTCAAAAGGTCGTCCATTTAGATTTAGGTGCACAGTAAATATTGCAAGGCTGTCAAAATTACTCCGGTGCCCCTGTGATGGCATGCCTCATAATTATATCGACATTTTGGCATGCATGAGCCCGGAATATAATTATTCATGTCTCGTGTTATCGCGTTTCTGAAGCAGGTTACAGCTGCAGCGCATCTTGTCTGCTGCTCTTCCGTCTGTCTGTGTACGCTGCAGTTCCGCCACAAATCTAGGCCTTCATCAAAAGTTACGTGAGCTGAAATCAAATGAATTGCTGAAAATTGCATATGAAAAGATGACGCAACCATCCTCCTGCATGCATCATCATTGCTCAGTACTGAGTTTAAAAGTTATAAATTACCTTATATCCCGCCTTTACCGAGAAAAATTGGTGGAGGCTCAGTCTGCCAGTGCTATTGGCGTCCGTATTTCTTGCTGCTAATCGCCGCAGGACTCTCTAAGCGCTTCGCAAAAATATCAATAAGCCCCGCGCCCTTTCGAACAAAACAAAAGCAGTGGTGAAACAGGAACTGTGAGAGGATTTACAACGAAATGAAGTTTTCTGCCCGCTCGGCAGAAAATCGCTTCGCGTGTACCTGTGGATGTCTGCTCATTCCCATACTGCACCAATGAGTGCAAGATTTAGCGGCCACAGTATTGCACCTCCGCTGATGCTATAGCAGAAATAAAAATTCACCAAGAAAGCTACGATACGTTGACGCACTTTCATTCGCTACCAAAATGGCCTGCTCTGAGGTTAAGCTGAAACATTTGTGGTAAGTTAGTGTTCTATTTCATCCGCTGACCGGCTACGCTAAGGTTATGCTCATGATCAATATTGAGTGAAATATTTCCTTACTAAAATTCCTGCATAAGGTGTTCTTGCGAATATTGCCTTTCACCCATAAAACCACATCACACTGAAAATAACCAATACGGAGCTACAGGGGTGGCTGTGCGGGCGAGCTTATATTGAATAACATTTTCATGAGTGGTAAACTTGGTATGAGTGAAGCAAATAGGACACAGGACTCGCCGAACTCCACACTGTTTACCTCGTGAAACCTGTGAAACCTTATATATTTTGTAAAAAACAACAAACAGCTCATATTACTTCGTGCAGGCCGACCAAGAAACGTCAATTCTTTAGATTATTACTTGACTGTGCGTGAGATTACGCAGATCACTGCAAATCTTGCTAAGCCAGGATAAGATGATAAGGGAGAATAAGCCGTGTCTTTTTACTACGACATCTTATCAGCATCATCGCCACAGAATACTGCGTGCAGCCCCAGAATGGAAGGACTGCGAGAGTTTATATAAACTGTTAGAGGAATACTCGTTGGAGAACTTAAGGGGTATAATAATGAGCCACCTATCATGTCACTACTTCCCCATGTGGGCGGACTTTCACATCTTTAAAGATATGACTTAGTTAAATGTGGTTTAGTGGGGGCACAAAACAGGCTAAGGCTATGCTATGCCAAACACTAGGTGTCTTAAAATGCAATTTATGAATAAAAAGGCTGTATTGCTTTATACTCTGCGTAAAAAGCCAGTGTCATTTGAAAACTTACGCACGTGAGGTATTTTTATGAACCAGGAAGTGCAGAACCTTAGGGGAAATGGCAGGCCAGTGTCGACGTTAAAGAATACATCACCATGGTGCGTGATGGTTCAAATCGTTCAGTAAATACATGCCGATCATGTATCTGCCTCTCGCCACAGCATATCCCACAGCATATAGGGACACGTGCCCGTGAAGTGGAGCAGCACCAATACTCTTTCAGACCACGTGGAGGTGTGCAGAACTTGGAGAAGAAGAAGCAAGCGGCCCAATGTGAGGTGCTGCTGTCTAGCTGGCCCTGGAAGATCAGCTACGACTAATCCGATAAGCTGACCATATGGTCCATGCCAGTGGAGCCTTGGAATACGGGCACCACTTTGTCGGCCAAGCTCTGTTCTTCGCTCCCCCATAAACCCTCTGGGGGACTGGGGTAGGAGCGCGTATAGCTTCTGTCTATATTAAATTTTTCTAAAACTGCTATTTATGTCTCTCTAATCTGTCTCTTTCTGTGCCTTTTTAATGCTCATCATTAACCTAATTCGCAGCTTATTGGTACTGTATTCTATGTGCGACTACGGCGGCCTTGTTTTTTTTAGCCTTGGTACTTGGGCTATTTTGCCTCTTTTCAAGGTTGGGCTCTCTGAAATGCACCCCTCGACCCAATTGTACCGTTGCCCTTTCACGCTACTACGAGGCATAGGTCATATTAGCCGCGACTGCTCCCATAGTCTAAGATACTGTTGCTAAGATACCATATGCACTAAATGTAACGCGAACTTCGCTGCTGATGAACACTCAGTCTCTTTTTGCGAATGTCTTGGCGCCTATCACTTAGGCTCATGTACAGGGATTACTGAATACACGTTCAAATCAAAGGCAGCAGAGCAAAAAAAATCTGCAAAGCTGGCGGCTCAACTCAGAAAGAGAGCGATAATTCTACTATTGCCACCGTGCTATTGACATCAGCCGAAAACTTGATGAACTGCTTCCTCTGAAGAATGGCGTTCAAGACATGGACGAATCCCTGAACATGATGGCCAAGAAATACGACACCATTGTTTCTGATGTTGCGAGTCACAATGGTGAAATTAAGAATCTGAAAAGAAGAGTGTCCAAACTTGAGAAAGTTGGTGCCAGCGCAGAAATAAGAAAGGTTTCTCGTGGGGTTAACGACCTGGAATACCACAGCAGGAAACTGAACATTGAGCTTCATGGCATCCACAATAAACACAACGAATGCCTAATGTCTGAGGTTAACGCTATCGCGTAAAAACTTCAGCTTGCGCCTTTAACTGAGCAAAGCGTATCTGCGATGTACCAGCTGCCCTATAGCTCAGATAAGATGCCTGGAATCCTCGTCAGTTTCTCGAATCAATCGACCAGGAATAAACATCTTGATAAATGTAGGGATTTGCCAACTGTTACCAACGGCGCGTGCATGTTGGAAAACCTAACTACGCAAAACAGGGCCTTACTGAATTTGGCTACAACGTGGGCGCATAAGCACAATTTTTGCTATGCGTGTCATCGAGGGGGCAAACTTTTCGTCCGAAAAGAAGAGGACGATCATGCACACTTGATAAAATGGCCCAGTGACCTGCCAAATTTGTTTCCTGAGTTTCTGGTGACTTTATTTGCATACGTCGACCATGTCTTGTGCTAATTAAGTGTGCCCTTCTGAGTTGTTTAACTACTTTGGGCCTACTCACAGAAATGGTGCAAAATGCGTTAATTTGAATTTCAGTCTGCTTGCAATAAACATGATGAGCTCGATGCATTTTTAGCAGTCTAAGCGTCTCTTTCGAATTTATCATGCGGTAAGAAACGTGGTACGGCCAAAACTCGGCCGTTTGGCAACCTCTGAACTACAGTTGCTTCACGCAGTCGAGGACGATTACACGTGGCGTGGAGTTACTATTATGGTTCGAAATGAATGAGTAGTGCAGCGTATAGAAGATTCCTGTACTGTGACCGAACATCATGAGGTCCTTTCAGGTATATGCCCAAATTTATTGGTTAGTGTTGGTATAGGCCACCTGATGCTATCATTGAGCGTTTGTTTCTGTTCGTTTAAAACTTCTTCACTTATATCTCTAATATTCACTATGAAGTTATTTGGGTTGGCAACTCTAATATTGACCTACTTGCATTAACCCCCTTGTGTCATGATATTAAGGCCTCATTAATTCTTACGGTTTTCCAAATGTTATCTTGGTGCCGACAAGAGGGAGTGGCCACACAGCCACCTGCATTGATTTATATATCACCGATTTCCCTGAGTGTAATACAAAAGTTGGTGTCTGTTCTTTTGCTTTGACTGATCACATGCCGATTGTTTGCAGTGTAAAATGTAAAATTAAAAGATCTTCCCCTTGTGAATCCTCCACCCGGCTAATTACCTCATTGCGAATGCAGAAATTTTGTGATTAACTGCGACATCTTGACTGGAGTTAAATTTCTCAGTCAAACTGTGATGACTTCGCGTATGAAACTTTCTTGTACATATTATGTGTGCTCTACGACAAGCATTCTTCAACTCGCACTAAAACAAAGCGCTCCTCAAAAATAAGAAATCTACAGATCCCGGCAAAACTATTCCAAGAAATAAAAAAAAAATGGCTGTATAACTAGTTTAACGTGTCCTGTGAAATGGCAAACGTAAATGCGTTTAAGAGATACCGTAACAAAGTTAATGAGCAGCTGCTGCATGCTAAGATTCACTATAATAATGAGTATTGCGAGTCCTGTTCGAGGGATAGAAGGAAAGTAAGGAAGAAGGTCAATTCGATACTCGGTCGTTCGTCTGATACACTACTTCCTCTCAATAATATTCTTCTTAGTTCCTGTTGGTATAGAGAAAGACTGCGTTAATATCAGCACTGAGATGTTACCTGGTGTTTCAATGATTATTTAACCAACATTAGGACGTTACCCACTAAAAGCAGTGATTGCCGTCATAAAAGCCGCGCCTCATGACACCGTTTTTATTAGGTCGACTGATCAAAGTGAACTTATCTGTATATTTTTCAATTTTATAAGACAACAGCACGTGTGACATAGGTAACTGGCAGATGATACCTGCTGAATATCTTCTCTATGTAACTGCCCCAGTGTTAACGCATATTTATAACCTATCACTCGCTAGTGATGTCTTTCCCACGAAAAGTGCAAACTGCAACAGTCTTAGCTTTCTTCAAGAAAGGTGATAAAACAGCGATGTCCAACTAAAGGCTAATATCTATACTCCCGATCTTTTCGAAAGCTTTAGAAAAAATAATTTTTAGCCATGTATCTAACTTCCTAGAAAATAAAACCTCCTCAGTTACTCACAATCTGCCTTTCGCAAACCCAGATAGACGCAGCTTGCACTCCTTCAGCAGAAAGAATATATTTTACAAAGTTTGAGGACCGTCCGCTTACTTTAGGGGTATTTATTGACTTTAGTAAAGCATTTGACTCCATCAATCAAAAACTGTTATTAAACAAACTTACCTATTACGGTATCCACGGTGTCACTTTAACATTATTTTAGCCGCACTCGCAGCGCAGACGCCAATTTGTATTCATTAACAACAAATCGTCCAAAATTATTTGTGTTACGACAGGTGTTCCCCAGGGCAGTATCCTTGGGTTACTTCTGTTTAATGTTTATGTCAAGGATATCTTTAATATTGATCCCGATGCCAAATGCATAATCTATGCCGACAACACTACTGTCCTCTTTTACGTAGTAGATCTGCGGAAACCCGCAAGGTGGAGAGAAGTAACTAATAAACGGAAATCAGACATCCACTCGTTCGTAGCAATTGCTACAAAGGAAACCCAACGGGTTCTTCGAAAGAAAAGCATCAGAGTTGAAGTTCCTTTGTAGCAATTGCTACGAACGGGTGGATGTCTGATTTCCCTTTATTAATTACTGTCCTGTTTTCATCCAATAATGATCCAGAGCAAGTATAAGTGGCTAACTCTTCTTTGGAAAAAATATATCTATGGTCTCTAGCAAATGGCCTCAAGATTAACGCTGATAAAAGAAAGGCAGTTCTATTTCAAGAGAAGAATAAGAAAATGTGTCTTTGTAGGGACGTGGTGTTAGGGCCTTCTCAAATTGAACTCGTTCCTTCTGTGAAACTTGGGAACTTTTTTTGATGATTATATGAGCTGGAGTGATCACATTGATTTTCTTGCTGGCAAACTCTCCCAATTTACTGGACGCGTTTTCTCTCTTCGCTATATGCCTCAGAAGATTAAAGCGTTAATTTATAATGCTTTGTTTGTGAGGCACCTTCATTATTGCTGCCTCATTTGGGGCGCCACATCTGTCACAAATATTAACCGCTTGCTTGTAATACAAAACAAAATTGTTCGCGTAATTAGTTATATGCCGTCTGACTCCCCATCTGAGCCTCTACTCAAATATAGCTTCTACTTACTCTATATATCGATATTGGTTGTTTTTCGCTAGCTGTTTGATGTTCGAAGCAAATTTGTTTAAAGAGTACCTATGTGCTATGTGCCCTTACTCTCTCTTTCCTTTCTATTTTTTCGTTCTTTCTATTTCCTTTTTTCTTTTTTTTTCTTTCTCGCTCTTCGCTGTCGGCTGCCTTTTGCACCTTCTGGTTATTAGGACTAGTCAACTAGCTTGCTTCTGGCAACTTTTTTCCTAATTCCTTGGCACTTTGTACAACTGTTTTCACGAATAATGGTAATATTATTTATTATTATCAATGTGGATCGCAGCGGAGTATGAAAGCTGATGATAGCGAAGAGAGCGTGAGAAGGAATGCGGAGGAGGACAGCATGGCGAAAGGGTGGGAAGGAAAGCGGAGTGCCGCACAATACGTGCTCCATCGAGGCTACATACTACGAGTTGGCACCGTAGTACCATGCGCCGTCATCCGGTCTCCAATGACGTCAATACTAAGATATGCGGAGATCACGTCCGCGGATACAATATATGCAAACAAAGCCCTGGTGTGCGCTTCTGACCCACTGCGTGTACGCTACTTCGTCCGTGGCACCACCGCTAAAGAATGCACTCGTCGAGAGCCACGCGTTCCCGTGTTCACGCTTTCTTTTTTCTTCTGAACAATGAACGACGCAATCAGTGGAAGCGCTTCGTCTGCCGCTGCAGCGAAACGAGCTGCCCGAGCAGAGGCTCAGCGCCGCCGCCAAGAAGACCCTGCCGTCGAGATACAAATTATTTGCCTCGGTAAATTGCAAATTCAAGCCACCTAAGCAGCTGCGCTCAAATGTCCCACTATGGAGAAGGCTAATCGTCCGTGAATTTTTCGTAATGAGTGAAGAACATATTTCGATTTATTGCGCATGTAATGTCCCCCACTTCGAGTGGAGCTGTTCAAGGACCATGTTTGCGCAATTTTCCAAAGGCAATGTCTAAAACATCCTTATATATATATATATATATACATATATATATATATAGTCTTACTAGGAAGCTTGACTCTGTCTGCTTTAAGGAATTGCAGCATTTTAAGGCAGAATTCAATTTTTGTATTCTTACTGTTTACTTTTGAGTTTTTATAATATGTGCGTGTTCACTACCATAGTGGGATAGGGAGCTCATCATTACGCAACCTTCCCATACAGTGGCATGTAATAAACAACAAGGATGGGTCTCTCAGTGTAAGAGGTTTGTGATGCAACGCACAGCAGCTATGGCCACCTCAGTTGATCACTAACATTGGAAACAAGAAAGAAAATTAAACGAAAACTGAAAATGTCAAAACGAAGACAAACAAGAATAGAAGAAAGGAGCCTTTAACATGCGTACTTACGTCTATTAGCTGCGGCAACAGCAGCCGCCGAACTGACCGATTCGCCGCCGTAAACAACTGGTACGAGGACCAAGACAAGTAATTTCAAAGCCAAATCTGTGTAAAAACATTGGAGTTTAAATCAAAGGGAGGCTGAATTTTTCACCGCATGTTCAGTGCCTAATAATTCACCCGCATGGAACTTTTAACACCAATGGCAAATATTATACCAAGCACCAAAACACGCACTCTATATAAATTCTATTATTCTACGCTGTTCTTTTCAGTTCCTCTATTTAAGAAGGGTGTTTGGGGAAGGTGGAGAAGGAGAATTGTTAACCACATAGGTAACACTCTTTAACACGTTTGAATGCTGCAAGGACCGCCATTAGCTGCTCCCTGTCATCCTTGGAAGGGAACTTTCATACGATGATGAGAAGTTAGAGAAACCTTTTTCGTGCTCCATCCGGAAGTAAGGAAGTGTACCTTTTCCTCTTCACAATCACACTATCCCTTCTGTTATTGACGCAGTCTTCAGGCCTGATTCACCCACTCGTCATCCACCTCGTCCAGTCAGGATGCTGATGGTGATAATTCTCTCATTACTTTTTGCATTAGCTCAAAGACTTTGTCCTCCCGATTTCTTTCGTGACATGTTCCTTGAGGCACACGTGTGCTGCGAATAAAATTGTTTGGCCACTTCACAAACTTTCTGGGGACAATATAATGGTCTGTGTCTCTAATCGTTTTCCCGCCATCTTGGATTATTGGGAAGGTCATGGTGCAGAAGGTCAGGCATCGGGCTTGCTGTGCTAAAGATCTCGTGTTCAAAATGAAGCGTCGCAGCAACTTGGGTCACGGAATATAAAACACTGCGCATGGGCCACTCCTCAATAAAACTTTTTCACCGCTATCTTCGGTCGCTGCATATCTGCCGCTCTTCAAGAAACTACTTTGACGCTAATGTGGCATTATATGGATTCACATGGCATAATAATTAATTATGGGGTTTTACGTGCCAAAACCACTTTCTGATTATGAGGCACGCCGTAGTGGGGGACTCTGGAAATTTCGACCACCTGGGTTTCTTTAACGTGCACCTAAATCTAAGTACACGGGTGTTTTCGCATTTCGCCCCCATCGAAATGCGGCCGCCGTGGCCGGGAGATTCACATGGCATGGACCACTGGGTAAGTGCAGCATTTGATGAACAGAACAGCTTTGACGCAACCTGGGTGTTTGAATATGTTGCACTCTGTGCAAGGAAAAATACGCATATACAATTTATCCGGTACGGGAACATTCGAACCCTCCTCACATATATATGTTCCCACAATGTTGGCTAAATATTTATTCAAACACGCGGCATTCCGCAGACTTCGCTGTGGTATCACTAGATGGCGTCGCGTGTTTCGAGGGATAGCGAGAGACGATCCTGAGTTCACACACGGCTTTTCAATATGTCCCTTCGGTGATATTTCCAATACCCTGAGATTCATGTCAGATGGGTACTGCGGCAATTTTTGCTTCTATCCTTTCCATGCAAACTGCCACCTCAGTTTTTCTCGTTTCCTTTTCGGTTTCCCTGTCGTGTAGCGTGTATCGATTGCAGGGGCTACTGGCCTTGTAATCGAGGTGCACTTCTCAAGATGGACTCACATGACAGCTACCAAGTACTGACATTCCCAAATAAGCTAGAAAAAAACATTGATGTCAGTATGACTAAAAATGCGTTAAAAAACGACGTGAAGGAATTGTTACTAAGACAGGGTCTGAGAGAGTAATTATTGCAACATAAATATGTCGAAATCGCTTTTTCTTCTTTACGTGCACACATAAACGTTTAGGGTAATAGGCTGCATTTCAGTGTGTTATTGTAATTTACGTACACAACCTGTACTTTACTGTTTGTGGGCAGGTACAGGAAAAAGCAAAAGGAAAGAAAATGGGAACATTTATTATTTCACAATCTATATTAACAACCAGCTGTGACCCAATAATTTGTCAAATTCTATTGATGCAAGTTTGTGTGTAAACTCATGTACAATGGGTGAAAATATGTAACGTGATGTGCGTTCTCTCGCTGCGGATGAACTGCTACTAAATGATGTATAATACACGCGTATTTTGGGGTACTTTGGTCCCTGTCAGGCACTGCGCGCCTTTTGCTCCTGCACATTTCTTGAAATTCAATTCAAGACGAGAATAAACAATCGTTCATTCATTCAAAAAACAAAAATCAATTAATGATGATTTTCTTTATAGTTTACATTGCCATCCCCTTTGAAAAGAGCCAGGTACAAGCCTGCTTGAGGTATCCAACATGAGTGTGAGTTTTTCTGCTTGTATAACATTTTCTTAGCAATAAACGTTTAGTCTTGAGTTAGTGCTGCTGTTACGACTCTTTGCCCATGTTTGATGTGTGCGCTGTAAGTCATAATGAGTTCTTCAGTTTTTACTACATATAATGCTATTTAGTGATGTTGAACGACAAAAATTTTGCCTCAAAAGAACGCAATGCGGCCTTTCTGAGTAGGATATCATATTTGCTGTAGTTTGGTGTTCTTTTTCTTATGCTCCTTTTATAATCCTGACCACCTCATCGCGTCACAAACGTCTTGAACTAGTGATTTTACTCACCAGCAGAGAAATTGTGCTCGTCACCAGTCATGTACCGATTACGCATTAGGTATGCGTATAATTACAGTCCTCATTCATCAATATATATATATATATATATATATATATATATATATATATATATATATATATATATATATATATATATATATATGTATATATATATTAAAAGCCAGCAGCCTATATGTATGCCTGAGTGTCGCCTACAATTTTAGGACAACGGGCTCTTCAACAGCCAAGCTTTCCATACTATCACATTTAATAAACAAAAAGAACGGGCCTCAAAATAAATGGGTGATTCAGCACCCCGATCATGAGGATGACACAGTTGAGCACTAGCCTTTGGCACAAAGAAAAACAAATGAGAAACATTATGATAAAGAAGATTATTTATTTTCATCTCCTTTTAAACGGGGCGATGACAAATCCTCATCCTGCCTGCTTTGGTTATTCAAGTATCTATACATGCTTTTCATTCTAGCACTTTTATGTGTACTTCCTTTATCGTTTTCCGGGTTTGACCAGCTCACGCTTGCAGTCTCTCGATCCTAACTTCGTCTGCCACCTGTACTCTCCCACAGCGGAACAACTTTACTGTGGCGCATGTGCTTGAACGTTGCATTTACCAATGTCTAATTATTATTCATGCCCAATATTGATGGTCAACAGCGCAGCGTGCTAATTGTGTGGGTGTAGTGAGGCTCTCGAGCACCTTCTGTGTGCCCATACTTTGAAACTCAATGACGTGCTCTAGAAGCTAAACGCAACCTGTTGCATAATATAGCACTCTTAAAAAAAATGATCCTTGGACAATGGCCTATGATTCTTGCGTACGAAAGATCACACAGCCCTTCGGCACTTCGTGAAGGATACAGAATTGTACGAACGCTTGTAACAGCACAGATTTCTCTACGGCTGATCCTCCAATTGACCAGCTCTAATATTTTGCATATCTCTCCTTATCCATCCTTCCCCTTTTGCCGTTCCCAAGTGTAGCGTAGCCAACCGGGCACGTGTTTGTTTAACGTACATACCATTCCCGCTTCGTTTCTTTTCTCTCGTCTTCTTTAAAATTTCTATATAAACCTTGCACCACTGCCACTCTTTGTAATGGATCCTTCTCTGGTTTTTTGCCACCAATACTCGAAACGTCTCTTGCTTATCTCAAGTTCCACGATGCGCCAACATTCACGATGCCGCACAAAAGGAACTGAAAACACATCACCACAATGTATCGGTGCCTTGATAATGAGGCTTTGTTTAGTAGTGCGCCCTCGTGTGGCACTCCCTTTCTCATTTGTGCGAGTAAGGAGTGTAAACAACGTGTCATTATTAAGTACGCGCTGGCGCCGGTTCTACTACACGAAAGGGCTAACGAGGACACTGAACCCTAAACCAGGACTCACCCGTGGTTTGGGGCCTCGCCGAAGGCCTCTGCATGCTGCGTTGTATAATTACTGTAACATTGGTCGCCTGCTGTATCGAACCAATACAGTATGCGAAAGATTCCGGTACGCTTCCGCCACGGCGGCCCCCATCCCGCAGACCACCTTATTTACAGAATTCGTACTCCGATGTTTCTTGCGTACACTGGAGATCCCAGTGACGCACACCCGGTAGCCCCACAGCCACGTACCCAGTAGACCCAATCAAACATAGCTGTAGTTCACAACCTCAGGATTGGGCTATCGAAAGAAGGTAGAACTATAGAAAAGGCACAACATAAAGTGGGAGTAAACAGCAATATGTATATATATATATATATATATATATATATATATATATATATATATATATATATATATGTATATATATATTGTAGGTTTAGAAACGAAGGTGCACACTTACGAAAATTGCATCTTTATATTTTTTAACGTTTCGGCCGTGGCACGGCCTTCGTCAGAATAAACACACATACAAGCACGCAGCCGCTTTTATGGGCATGCGCACGTGGGCATAATCAGTAGTACATGCACGTGTACAATTGCAAATAATTAAAACAGAGTACAGCAGCAAATATAACTTAAGCACGATAAATGATATGCATTAGATATCGTTGACGTGTCCTGATAATTGTACATGAAGTACAACATGATATCGATTGCGACATGGAAAAACTCATTTGGCATGCTTTGTCAATTCTTTACAAGAACATGCACATCAAGATATGGCAGAAAGGCACGACACTTTTCCTACGCTCTCGTTGATACCGGATGACACAGTGTTAAATTTATGGATGAGAAAGGATTCTCGTAATTCTCGATCATGGTGCAATTTGAAACGTGATTGTATTATGGTTACACTGATATTGGCAAACGTATGACCCGGCAGTCGAACATGTTTAGATAATGGCAGGTGTGGGAAGCTGTTAACGTGTGCTTTATGGTTATTGAATCTGACACGAAAAGATGTTTCGGTCTGACCGATATACTGCATATGACATACTGAACATTCAAGCAGATAGATGACATTAGTGCTGTCGCAAGTGAAGTCACCATTGATTTCAACAGAAAAATTGGATGCTGTGCTTCTAGCAGTCTTTTATGTGGTCATGTGTGTACAAACTTTACAACGGGGCTTATTGTAGGGATGACAACCAGCAGGAGGAATCGCTTTAGTCTTGGAAGAGGTTACTAGGTCACGCAGATTCCTAGAGCGACGATAGACAACCCTTGGCGATTTCGTGAAAATGTGTTTAAGACGGTCGCTTTGTGTTAGTAAGTTATAATGCTTCCTGAGAATGTGGAACACGATAGGAATAGACGCAGAGTGTGTTAGGATAAGGTTAGTTCGTGAAATCGGCGCCGATCGCTTGTCCGTGCAGATGAGTTCCTTCCGGTCGAGACAGTCGCCCCTTTAGGGGCATCGTCAATTATTTGTGAAGGGTATTTCTGTACGGTTAGTGGGTCACGAAGCTGGTTACAGTTGCGAGTGAATTCACTATTGTCCGAACAAATTCTTTTGAACCGGATAGCTTGGCTGTACGGAATGCTCGCTTTGCAATACTTGACATGGCTGCTTTTAAAATGCAGATATCACTGTCGGTCAGTGGGCTTTCTGTAAAGATTTGTCAATAGGTTACCATTGCACAGAGATACCGAGACGTCAAGAAAGTTTATGCTGAGTGATGAATAGGAATGGGAAAATGAAATTGACGGTGCGGCGTTGTTAAAGTCGGTAGTGAAGGAAAGTAATGCAGCAGCCAGCCCATCAGCAACTTCATCGACGCACTGTGCCACGTCGCCTCAGCCAAGGTACGGGCCCAGAAGCACGCGCTCTGATCCAGCTAATGGAACCAATTGACTAACAACATCTTGCCGGGGTAAGACACCCTTTGGAAACGCCTCTGTGCTTTTTTTGAAGATTAGAAAGGTAATTCAAAAACGCATTCAGTGTAACCTTCATGCTTCCACTTTAAAAACGTACATTGCTGCATCTACTGTGCCTAAAGGTTTACGCCTCATGTTAAGCCCTGCCACGTCTGAAATGTCCAATAGCAACTTGTCGAGGTGGGACGACACCCTCAAACAAGCTTCACTCGACCTAACGCGCATTGTTATTAACCATTATGAGTCATCCGCGAAACAGTTAACTAACAAAGAGAAGCAACTGTTTGCGACTCATAACTTCAGTGCCGGAGAGAGGGCATCATTGGATAATTATAGGAAAGATTAGACGTGCGAACTTAACCAGAAGAAATATAAGTTAATACGTGACAAGATCTGCACTAGTGTCAGCACCCCTGCAGATGCAACGACATCGACACATTCCAGCTCCGAATAAACAGCAAATATAGTCAATATTTCTTGTAGCACATTATCGAGCGAAGAATATAGTGTCCTGTCACGGGGTTTAAACTTTTGTCCCTCAACTGGCGGATACAATGAAGTCCAACTGAATAATGATTTGCACAATGTTGAAAGAAACATGAGGTTACGCGTGTACTTCTACCATCGGCGCCCCTCTAACAAGACATCTGTATTTTCTACTAAGCACTGGACTCCTCCTTCTCAAAGAGATAAATGCCTCAATCTATACATCAGAGCTGTGCAGCGAGATGTACTTGAAGCATACAAAATGCAATTATCATACCGTCGGAACCTCAGCCCCAAAGAAAGGGACGCAATTGAAAAGTTGGCTAACCGTGACGACATCATCATTAAACCCGCTGATAAAGGTGGCGCAGTCGTCATTATGGACAAAGCCAGTTACATAACAGAGGCTCACAGACAACTTAATGACCAGTCATTCTATAGGCATCTGAGTTACGACCCGACCGAACAGTTCAAAACCATGGTAAAGGACACTTTAGACAATCTCGCGAAAGAAAACAAGATAGAAAAATATTTAGTCAAGTCATTAGTTTCCCTAAGGCCGGTAGCTGCTAGATTTTATCTCCTTCCTAAAATCCACAAGGAAAACAACCCAGGGCGACTAATAGTTTCAGGAATACGTACCATCACAGAGAATTTGTCCCGCTTTGTAGATAACCTTATCAGTTCAATTCCTCCTAAATGTTCTTCTTATATCAAAGATACTAACCACTTCCTGTCTGATATCGCTGACTTGTGCGTTCCAAGCGACGCTCTTTTAGTCACACTGGACGTGGCGTCGCTGTACACGAACATTCCCCATACAGATGGGATTCAATCTTTACTCCGTGCATATAGCGATTCTGTAGACGACAGACCCTTCGACGATTCTACCCTTGGCATAATTCTAACACTAATCCTTGAACTCAACAACATTGAATTCGACGGTGAACATTACGTTCAAACCAGTGGTACCTCCACGGGCACAAATATAGGTCCCAATTATGCTAACATTTTCATGGGCATAGTAGAAAAAAATTTCCTCGATACTCGGGATCTCAAACCATTCTATTACAAACGCTTCATCGATGACATTTTCTTAATTTGGCACCATGGTGAAGCTGCATTACTTTCCTTCATTACCAACTTTACCAACGCCGCACCGTCAATTTCCTTTTCCCATTCCTATTCATCACTCAGCATGAACTTTCTTGGCGTCTCGGTATCTTTGTGCAATGGTAACCTAACGACAAATCTTTACAGAAAGCCCACTGACCGACAGCGATATCTGCATTTTAAAAGCAGCCATGTCAAGCATTGCACAACGAGCATTCCGTACAGCAAAGCTATCCGGTTCAAAAGAATTTGTTCGGACAATAGTGAATTAACTTGCAACTGTAACCAGCTTCGTCACGCACTAACCGTACAGAAATACCCCTTCATAAATAATTGACGATGCCCTTAAACGGGCCGACTGTCTCGACCGGAAGGAACTCATGTGCTCGGACAAGCGATGGGCGCCGATTTCACGAACTAACCTTATCCTAACACTGTCTGCATCTATTCCTATCGTGTCCCACATTCTCAGGAAGCATTATAACTTACTAACACAAAGCGACCGTCTTAAACACATTTTCACGGAATCACCAAGGGTTGTCTATCGTCGCTCTAGGAATCTGCGTGACCTAGTAACCTCTTCCAAGACTAAAGCGATTCCTCCTGCTGGCTTTCATTCCTACAATAAGCCCCGTTGTAAAGTTTGTACACACATGACCACATCAAAGACTGCTAGAAGCACAGCATCCAATTTTTTTGTTAAAATCAACGGCGACTTCACTTGCGACAGCACTAACGTCATCTATCTGCTTAAATGTTCAGTATGTCATATGCAGTATATCGGTCAGACCGAAACATTTTTTCGTGTCAGATTCAATAACCACAAAACACAAGTTAACAGCTTGCCATACCTGCCATTATCTAAACATGTTCGACTGCCGGGTCATACGTTTGACAATATCAGTGTAACTATAATACAATCACGTTTCAAATCGCACCATGATCGAGAAGTACGAGAATCCTTTCTCATCCATAAATTTAACACTGTGTCATCCGGTATCAATGAGAGCGTAGGAAAGTGTCGTGCCTTTCTGCCATATCTTGATGGGCACATTCTTGTAAAGAATTGACAAAGCATGCCAAATCAGTTTTTCCATGTCGCAATCGATATCATGTTGTACTTAATGTACAATCATCATGACACATCAACGATATTTAATGCATATCATTTATCGTGCTTAAGTTATATTTGCTGCTGCACATTTTTTTCTATTATGTGCAATCGTACACGTGCATGTACTACTGATTATGCCCACGTGCGCATGCCCATTAAAGCGGCTGCGCGCTTGTATGTGTGTTTATTCTGACGAAGGCCGTGCCACAGCCGGAACGTTAAACACATTAAAGATGCAATGTCCGTAAGTGTGCACCTTCGTTTCTAAAACTACCTATGCACCGGACCTTCCGAACTTCTCATTGAATTATATATATATATATATATATATCCCTCTACTTTCCTTAGAGCACCTCCTGTCATTGATTACCTGTCAAGTGCCAAAACATGTAGTATTGGTATCTTCGAGTACAAAACAAAGCAATGTATGATGTTGTACATGCTGTAATGTTGGGCACCTGGGCCCTGTCTACCTTAGTGCTTCGCGCGCCGTGCAATGTTTGTTGCATAAGTTTTAATCACGGCATCTGTTTGATTCATGAGCTACTAGACATCCTGAAGTGGTACAGAGAGAGCACACGTTGTAGGAAATGAAGCGTCCCAGTGAGACATGGGTTAATTAAGAACAACTGTAGCCGAGTTCCCTAGGTAACTGCTGTTCCAGGTAGGCTGATGCACGCGATCTTTTTTCTTCTTCGTCGTTATTGTTCGCAGAAATTTCTCCTCGTGCAGAAGTTCACTAAAAGTTTGGTTCCAACGGGTTCAAGTGTTGAACAGGCCCGCCTAATGGTAGATTCCCCCGGCAGTCTGAAGGTGCACGATCTTCTGTTGCCATCCGTTCCTCTATGGAGCTTCTGTATTTGAATAGTGTTCCATAATTTCCGAGGTTTGCTTTATTCATATACAAAGATGAGGTTGTCTATCTTAAATGCATTTAACAAGGTCGCTAACTTGCTGCTGGGAATTGGTTTAACTGTGAAAGTATTCTGGTAAATGCACTCTGCCAGAATGTTCTTCGGAGTGCTTTTTTTTTCGTTCCCGCATGGGCAGTATGTGGCGGCTATGTGCTGCGATCTCGCCTAGTCTTCTGGGGTAAAGTTTTCAAGTTCGCCTTCCACTAAATAGTATGAGACGGGCAGTGATGAGGTGGATCCTGGCATGAATGTTTGTGATTTTTCTGGGATGTGTTATTGCTTCTGCTTTAGTTTATGTTGTGCCAAGATCTTTCTTCGTGAGAGGTCCTCTTACGATACACTTCTTCAAGTCAGCATTACAGACGTCATACGTCTCGTAAAAATCTCCCAACCATGGTGCGTCATACGCGATAGATATGCATTTTATGCGGTGGTTTGCGATGAAGTATCAAAGGTCGTTGTCGCGTAATATTCACCGCAGTCACACAAGCTCTGTCTTACCCTTCTTGAACGCTAAGGAATTCTCTAAGCAATGACAGAAGCAAGTCCTCACTGTGAGGCAATGCATCGGAAAGCACTGAGAAAGCTTCTGGCGGTCATATCTTAGACTAACTCGAGGTGAACAGCCCTGGTCATGGCACCCGAAAACAGCCAAGAATACATTTTGACGTGGACGTGTAGCTTAACGTAGAGGGGACCGGCGAAGTGTAGTCCTGCTGTTTGCATGGCTTCCGAAGTGGTCACTCTTTCATGTGGTAATGGGGCAGCTACTTCGTACAGAGATCTGAAGGTGTAGCGTAAGAACACAATGCATCCTTCGATGACGTTCTTGACTAACTGCCGTCGTAGTAATATCCATCGTATTTCCCTTATTTGCATAAGGGTAGCCCTAAGTACTCCATGAAGTTGTCGGTGATGCTGTATGACACGAAGTTTGCAGTAGTAATAGTCATTTGGTGATATTGTTGGATGTATTTCTTCATAGAACTTGCTGAATTTGAGACTTCCTACGGCCTGAAGAACTTCATCCTTGTTTCAGAAACAAGTGACACCCAAAATGGCCAATATCCTAAATTCTCAGCTCAATTACGCTTACAAAACGTTTGCACCCTCTGGGGCTTATCCTGCAACAATATTCGCTGCCTGCCTTATTTGCGTTTTCTTTCTTGAAAACTGCGCTTGCGACTTTCCTGTCAAAAATGCAATGTCACGCTGATGATGCGCATGTCATTCCTGAACATAATGTTCCGTGCTCACAGCATTAAAGGAAAAAATCTGGACAAGAAACATGGCGATTATATTTCGGTACAAGTTAAGATCCAAAGTATACAAACTTTTTAAGAGTAATTAAAGACGCAGCACATTTTTTTTGCAAATAAACGGAACTTTGAAGCTTTTTCACCTGATATAATTCACGAGCTTTTATTAGTTCTGCATTCACAGTTCTGAAGCGCTGCCATTTTCGCATCAGCATAAATGCAAACTGCATTAACAGAGTAGCGGAGCAACAGAGGTGTATGTATGGACCTCTAATACTGGTGGTCCAGTGCATGCTGATTTCAAGGTTTATTTCCAACGAGGGCGTTCCTCCGTAAATACGGCCGGAGATTGGTGGAGCTGGGGGTATGGGGTGGGGTGGCCTTTCATTCTCCTCCCAATTAGGTGAGCGGGTACCTGTTAACCAGAGCGAATTGGTTGTTATTTGTCTGGAAAAAGTTCTTCATGTGAAAAATCAGGACAGTTTTTCCTCCCAGTAAAACCTCCATATATGATGTCCGTTTTGCTTTGTATCTCCGCTACCATATAGGAAATGAAGTCTTTCCACCTGGTAATCTGTTAGTATTCCTGGTAATCCAGTACAGTTCAATAGTTGAATGTGTCTGAAACTGTAGTGAAGTTATGTCGTGAGCTAGTTATTGACGTACGTATTCCCACATTCATGCTGAGATGAGACAGGCTAGCAGCTCAAGTCTTGCAAGGCTTGTCTCCTTCACTGGCGCTACCTTTGACTTTCACAATGCTATTGCTGTGCTTTTGTCGTTGGCATTTGGTGCTGTACAAATGTAGCAAACGACACAGTAGGCTGACTTAATGGCCTCAGTGAAAAAATCCAGCGCGCACTTGTCACCAGGTCCATGTGCGTATGACCGGTACAACAATGTAAATTCAATATCGCAGAACTCTGCTCGTTTGTTGCACCCATTTTTTTTCATTCGCTTAGAGCACCATTAGGAACTGCTCTTCCTAGAAAACGCATTTGCCAGAACGCTTCTGAAACAGATGTTCCTACTTTTTGTAAAATGGGTCAGCATTGCGGAAGAATCGCACAGGAGAGGGGTAGGATGAAGAATGAAGCGCTGGGTATCCGTTCTTGACTGAACAATCTCCACCGCGTGTATGGGACTGAATGACCGGTCGTAAGTGTGAGCATTTGTTACCAATCCATTGACCTTCACCAGTCCTGTAAATTGCCCGAGAAGTAACTGCGGAGGTCCCGTCAATTGCATGCGAACATCACGTGGGTTATTCGTAGACCACTTGTGTAGCTTCACAGGGGCGCTTGCGAAGTCCTCAGCCCTTCTTACCGCAGCATTGCCGCCTCTTCTACAGAGTCCACTCCTGTTCAAATTTCATCAACATATATCGAATCCCGCCGTTTTGTAGCTTTGTGGTAAACTTACGACGCTTCCTCAAAATGATGGCGATTCGTCACTGTCATGAGCAATGCACTGTAACGCGGACTGAATGGCACTCTAATGATACGTGAGCGACGGTCGCTAGACAAAGCTGACCGGCCGCGGGCGCTTTCACCCGCCATAGGTAACGCAACGTGTCTCGATCTTTGGTAGTGATTGCCATTGGCAAGAACGCTTTTTCCACGTTTCCTAATATAGCAATACGACGCCTTCTAACCCGAAGTTGACGCCCCACGAGATGAGCATAGCGCTTCGTACCGGTGTGCAAGCTGTGGTTCAGCGAGAGGTACTTTATTGATTTTGAGAAAACACAAAAACCACCCTTTCTTTGGCGTACGGTCGTCCCGCATTAGTGCGTGGTGTGGCTTGTTATGGACTGGGTCGTGTGCTTATCGTCAGCGACCATCACGGCTACAGTGTCCTTGGTGTATTTGCGTATGGCGACGTCATATTCTTGGTGAAGCTAAGCGCGACAACGAAGCTTTCTAAGCATTTAATTTAGATGCAGCTTTGAGTTTCATTGCTCGTGAAGTTTGAGAATCGTCGGCTTCCATGGTAGTGAAAAGTCGTAACGATGATTGTAGTGTGATGGAAGTAATCGAGAATCGGTTCTATATACTGCGTAATATTATATCTATCCGATTTATCCCAATGATTCTGAAGGCCCAGTAGTTATCTGACGTGATGTTACGGTCTCTCACGGACACTTTCTGTACAATTGTCTAGGTGCATTACATGACGGTAGCACTTAAAGCTACTGGGCCGTGCGATGTCCGGTCTAAGGAATTCTCGATGCCTTTGAGCTCATTATGCAACTTCGCTACGCTTCCCTTGACAAATAACCAGCTGTAGTCACTGCAGGTGAAGACACCGAGAGGTTTGGTACTCTAAATTCGATCAAGATGAGTGAAACAGTAACCTCGGTGTTCCAGCTTGTCGGTGAAGTCACTACTCGACATCGGAACGTATTTCCCTCACATTTTGGCCATGACTAGAGCTTCCATCTGCTGAGATCTGGTTCCTAGTTCATAATAAAGTTCCCTGGTTCATTCCTCTGCTTCGGCACCACTTGTGGGGCATCCATCCTGACAAGCCATATATTGATAATAAAGTGTAGCCTAACTCCGTGGGTAGCTGATGATCCGCGTTGGCCAATGCACGCGATCTCTTTCGTTCGTTACATCATCGTTCTTGTTCAAACGACGGTGGTATTCATAAGAAATTCGAAGGCGTGGCTAGCTTTAGTATTAGTGGCCCGGTAGATATGTCTTTCTCGTGCTAATACACAACGCGGCAGGTTTAACTCCCTGCCATGGTGACCCCATTCCAATGAAAACAAGCGCAAAGAAACTTTCGTAATAGATTTAGGCAAAGTTAAAGATGGGCCCATGCTTTAATATTGCGACATGCATATTGCGTGTTCCTTTTCGACGATGTGCGCCGGCATCTGAACGAAGAAGACGATCTCCGCCGCAGTCTCGAGCTGTAGGTTCAACAGTGTCCAAAAAGATCCGACGATACGAGAATACTGGAAATTATTCGTCACAACAGGTGCTCCAGAACAGACGCATATGCACTTTAAGGGTGCAGGAAAAATAATTGTCCTATGGTACGAAGACCACCCAGATTTTGTTCTAGAATAACTATGACATAAGTTGACCCACTGAGTGGCATACTAGATCCCTTAAAAACCACCTTTTCTTATGCATTATCGCACGCTCTATGGCACAAAGTGCATGTACCTGAATCTCATAAAGTCATAAACTCATCTTCCCGACCTCCTTCAACTTCTAACATACCACTCGTGCTCTCCGTTTTGAGTGAATCACCTAGATTGTTGCCAACCATAAATGACCTCGCTAACCTATCTACAACGAATGTTAGCACTCATGTGGAAATGGCGAATGTGGTTCAGAAGTGCAGGGCTCCTCATTTTTCGCCCACCCAACATGATCATCCTCAGCAAAAAAAGCAAGAAAGGTCCTCTGAGCATGAAGTCGATTGATATATGGAAAAAGACAGTTGCCTCTTCTGTCTTGGAGAAATCATCGCTGAGTTAAAATCTCCCCAATGGAATTCCTGCTCTGTTTTGTTTTCTTTAACAGATCTTCAACGCCTCATTTTTACCTGTGACCCAGGCATTGTGATTTTGCAAGAACCTTGGATAACACCTACCTAATTATTCTCTTTTATACATTTTGTATCTTCACAGTAGACCCCATTTATGGGTGTGGCGGAGGTGTAATTCTGTGGTGTCCTGAAAATGTATTTCACAGGACTGTTCTCCGTAATAAGAACTGTAGGCTATTGATTTACTTCATCCAAGATGTTCTACCATTAAGGGGCTATATATTCATTTTGTTGCGGAGGTCAGTAGAAGAGACTACTATGATGGTTTATTGAGAAAATAGGGCAGAGTTGTCTTTGCAAGGGACTTTAATTTACAACATATCACGTAGGCTTACCGCTCAGATACGAGTGGTGAACTGTGGTCATGGCGATCATCAAAAAATTGTTCGCTGCCATGATAAACGGACTTTAACATTTATGCGCCAAGATTGAAGGACAGTGATTGACCAAACTCTAGCAGCTGCTGGAGTAACTGTGTCATCATAGGCACCTCTGGATTGTTGAACTTCCACTGATAATTTGCCTATATTTTTCTCTCTATCATGGGCTTGCCGCAGAGGGTCAGTGATAAAACAACAATATTTGTCAGCACCAATACTTATAAAAGATTGTACAAGCCGTTATGTGCTCGTTAACTTCGCTTCATAACACTAAGCCCGCGGAGCAGGCTATAAAATATATGATTGACAAAATACAGCAGGCCACATTTACTATAAGAGTTTCTACTCGAAATAAAAAAAGGTTGGGCCTGGTGGACTGTGAAAGGGTATATCGTCTTAGGAAAGGCTCGTAGAAGGGGTTTCTTCATAATCAGAGCCCTCTAAATTGCATTACCTAAACATATTCTGCTTCCCCTTCTAAAGGACAACTGCGAAAGCTAAGGATGATTATAAGGCTAATGCGAACACTTACTGATCAGGCCCCCCAATATAGTGAAGTGCTTTCCAGGTTCATGGAGCGTGACAAGAAACCTCATGTCAACCACCTTTTGACCTCCGTTTACTGGCCCCAGTGATGACCATAGTACTGAGGCCAGTACCCCAAAATATACTTGATTTCAAAGCACGTGACCTTCAGTTGCGATTTCAGGCACTGTGTTCAGCTGGGTTCAGAATGCCTACCCAGTGGCATAACTTTAGAGAGGTCGAATCGCTGGATCTTGTGCCGTAGCTTGTATGAGGTCGGCAGTTCCGGGTTATCATTGCATATCTGTTTGCAAGTTCAAATTGCTGGCCCACGTCGAGGTGGTCGGTGCCGCAGAATGTTCCAGGATCCCGCGGCTGAGCCAGCACAACCATCGGGGTTGTAGGCGCTAATGTGGACCACGCAATATCGGGTCCTCTTTCGTTCGTCGTGTTGTCCCTTTCGAAGTGACGACCACTGCTGAGCTCCGTTGTTGTGTCTCGTGGATACCGAGCAACTCTGACCGGTTTGTTACGTTGCCAAAGTCACATATAAATATTTATTTAGAATATTTACAAAAGAGACAACGATGCATAACGAAAATGGCTGTTGAGATCGATTCCACTAGGTTTGTAACACCTGTAAATCAAAATGTGTGCAGCGACAACCAATGCAATTTTTGCTTCCAACTGCGGAAGGTTGCCACAATAAAGAAAAATGTGGAAGCGTGCTATTATAACACAGTAGTCCTTTACCATAAAGTCGTCGTCGTAGAAATCTGCACGAATGTTTTTTAAAATGTTTCGTATCGACCGCAGCCTTGCCTATGAACACAAATTTAAACGCAGCCTAGACATTGAAAAATCAAGCCAAAAATTCTTTTTCACATTTCTTCTTAAGGTAGAAGCGGAGGGAAGGTTAAAGAACTATTTAGCAGCAAGGGCGCGAGAGACCGATATGTAAATTAGATAGTATGCTGTTGCCAGCTAAGCGGCATCCTATCCGGAACTTTATCAGTGTCGGTCATTCAGTGTCACTCTATCAGTGTCAAACACGCATTTGTCTTTATCCGCTCATTCTCTTCAGCAATTGCAAAACAAAGCTGAAGAAGGAAAACTTAGGATCTTGCTGGCGAGGCAACGGGTGTATTCTTCACATATAGGCCAGAATTTCCAATGCCTGTAAGCTGTTGTCATCTTATTTGTAATAATGAGAATGATAGTGTGGGCGTTGCCTGGGGCCTGCCGAAACTGCGTGGAGGACAACGCACCACAACATGTTTGAGGTTGTTGGTCGTATGCGATCACATATTCCGACAACGCTGCTCCTTTTTTCTCCTATCTGGAGGCTGGCACATGTTTCATTTTCAACTCAATTTCATTTCTGATGAAAAATTATGTGACAGAGATAATTTTGTGACAACTCCTGCGTCGTAGTCTGCTTCAGCATAGTTCCAGCGTTGTGCAGTGGTACAAGCTATTTTTTGGGACACCTGTGCCATAATAAGCGATTTCTCACGTCAGCCCCTGAAAGGGCTGGAAAAAACAAAGTATGCCAGACTCCTCTCCTTAAAAACGCTCAATAAGATTTTAGGCCACGGGTTATCGTGTTATGCTGCACTGCATTTTTATCCAGCTTTTATCATCTCAGTCGCGGCATCCAAAAAGAATATCACAATCGCGATGGGTGCCGTCAAAATATTTTTATGTGTTTTGCACGTGGCACGCTCTCAGAGAGAAAACTCTATCGCTTATGCAATAGTTCAAGACTCTGGACACAAAGTTGTGAGAATCATCATGTATAAAGCTGTATAAACATTGTTAACCCATACATACAGTACTGAAAACAACCACTGGGGCGAGATAGAAGCCTAGAATTTCATATGGTCGATTTCTGACAGTTACAGGCGGTTTTTTTCCGTGCATTCAATAGAGAACGTACAAGCATCGGGTGTATCGAAGTATGATATCGCTGAAAGGGGCCGCAGCTCTTAGCAAAAACTGGCCATGCTTCTCCCGCAGCTGAGTGTGATCACGACACAATTATAACAGTTCGAGCGCCCCAACATTGCAAGCGCAAAATAAAATAAGAAACTCAGGCTTATTCAGGCCCGTTTCTGCGGGCTCTATCTGTAGGCAACTTTTTCTGTTCGCGGCAATGAGTAATGAGTGCCGCTGATTTGTTTCCACGAAAAGCACTGGACACAAAAACTGCCAGTTCCTTTCAGTCTTGTTATAATTGCCGCAAGAGAACAATCGGTGCGCAAGTCAAGAAATCAGTAGGCGCACCTGATAGCCTTCTGCTAACTTTTCTTTTGTATCCAAAGCCTACATGGAGTTCGTGGGTGTACCGAGAAGAAAGCGAACCGAGCAGACCCAAATAAAGGCGCCCAACTGCCGTAAATGGCGTTGTTGTTCCTAGCCAGGAAAGTAGCAAGGGAGGAAGCCCCGTTATCCTGTAGTTTGGATCAGCAGAACGTGTACGTGCCCAAGCGAACATGGTGGGCACAAATTCTTTTCTGTGTAAAGCCAATATTTTATGGTGCTTTGCGGGTGTGTACAAACACCAGTGAAATACATTCTTATCGTCTCTCCGTTGCATGAGTTCTTACACGAGCTGTCTCCTCTCACTGGTTGTTTCTATGACTGTCCGTTATCCGGCAATGACCGTTCTTTATTTGCTGAAAAGCATTCGGACACACATTACCAGCATATTTGCCGTAAAATCAGGAAAAAAATTTTTCCAGTGCATAAAGATCTAGTTATGAAGGCCCCTTGGATATGACGTTCTCCTGTTTAACATACGTGACAGCTTCAGCTCCTTGCCGGAGTGATCGTATTCAAATAGAAACGAACGAAAACGAACATTCGTGCATTGATTTATCCAAAGTTAAATAAAAGCACGTGTTACATTATAATCGGATTGTTTTACGGCGGCGTTTCTCATAGCGCTGCTGTTGCGATGGAAATGTTCTGCGAACCAATCAACCATGAATATTTATCAAATAAATTCATTCCTTTATTAAACCATTTTTTAAAATTACTATCATGTCTGCCTTAGCATGCTACCTATAATATGAACCTTTAGATCATGAAAATTAAGGGAGCGGTTGGTTGCGTATCGAGGGCGAGAAAATACAATAAAGGTTATTGCATCTCATGTACATAGCAGTTGCATGGCAGCGTCATGTTTTGAAATGGCTGCCGATTGATGCATTCATAAACGACTCAGGGTAGTAAAACAAGACGAGGTATTATATTCAAGATTTCCTAAAACAAAAATGCGGGCAATAACACCAATACTCTACGTCAAAGATGCGACTGTGCAAGCCACCACAGGATGAAATGCGACGTTTTTGTCTTGTTCGTCTCGCGACATAAGACATTGGCTTGTTTTGAGGAAAAGTGAGTCCTAAGGCACACCAATCGCATTGTTTTTCTGCAATCTCCATTGTATATTACAGCTTTACAGGGCTAAAAGGCACTGTCCAAATGGAACGCTTACAAGTGTCACGCTGGTTTACCAAAGGCAGTAATTGCTGTATTGAGCCACGTCATCGGTCTTATGCAGGAGGCTAATCTAGACAAACCATAGTGATTTCACATCTACCAGACTTAAAATGCGTGGAAACGATGCCTGCGGCTCAAGCAAATATTTTATACAGATTGGATCCTAACTACTTCGGGACAGCATGGGATTAGCAGTACATTAATGTGCCTATATTTTAGACCCCACACCCAGCAATCAGATAGTGCGAACATTTTCAAATTTACCGCGGCAATTCACAGACGCCACTGCTCTTCTGTCGAATATAAGTTGATACAGACAGAATAGGGCTCAACACATACAAACATCACGGCTGATGTTACACGTCGCATGTTTCTCCGCCAAGAGAAATTTCCGCATACTGCTACTGCTGTACCGACCGGCTTCCACGACGACCTTCTATGAACTGACATTACGCAAATTTCCTGTCGTGCGCGATAAATCAGCTCCAAGTGGTTGCTTAGTATGCGATGGGAACAAATTGAAGCTGCGTAGCGCCAGCACGCATCTGCCATATAAGGAGAAAATATTGAGGCACGCCTCTCCCTCATAGCCAGGTGAAGAGGTGTGTAGCCCGCGCCTTGAGCAAATGGTTGCGAAAACCTGGTGCGCAAACACCGCTAATTCATGGAAGTTGCCGCAAACTGAAGCTGGCTTCAAATATGTTCCAAATCAGTGGGCTTTGACAACTCACCATCTTTAGCGTGTAAACCGCAACATGGGTGCTAAATTTACCTGTTTATAAGTTAACTAAATATCGTTAACGTTAAATATCGTTAAAGTTAACTAAATATTTATCGCCTCTCCTGGTAAATGTTGGCTTCGTTTCGTTTGGTAACCTAGGCAGTGAGTTGTGTTCTTGCGTCATGCTCAACTTTGTAAAATATTGTTATATATATATCATCATCATCATCATCATCAGCCTAGTTACGCCCACTGCAGGGCAAAGGCCTCTCCCATACTTCTCCAACTACCCCGGTCATGTACTAATTGTGGCCATGTTGTCCCTGCAAACGTCTTAATGTCATCTGCCCACCTAACTTTCTGCCGCCCCCTGCTACGCTTCCCTTCCCTTGGAATCCAGTCCGTAGCTCTTAGTGACCATCGGTTATCTTCCCTCCTCCTTACATGTCCGGCCCATGCCAATTTCTTTTCCTTGATTTCAACTAAGATGTCGTTTACCCGCGTTTGTTGCCTCACCCAATCTGCTCTTTTCTTATCCCTTAGCGTTACACCCATCATTCTTCTTTCCATAGCTCGTTGCGTCGTCCTCAATTTCAGCAGAACCCTTTTCGTAAGCCTCCAGGTTTCTGCCCCATATGTGAGTACTGGTAACACACAGCTGTTGTACACTTTCCTTTTGAGGGATAGTGGCAACCTACTGTTCATGATTTGAGAATGCCTGCCAAACGCACCCCAACCCATTCTTATTCTTCTGGTTATTTCAGTCTCATGATCCGGATCCGTGGTCACTACCTGCCCTAAGTAGATGTATTCCCTTACCACTTCCAGTGTTTCGCTACCTATCGTAAACTGCTGTTCTCTTCCGAGACTGTTAAACAGTACTTTAGTTTTCTGCAGATTAATTTTCAGACCCACCCTTCCGCTTTGCCTCTCCAGGTCAGTGAGCATGCATTGCAATTGGTCTCCTGAGTTACTAAGCAAGGCAATATCATCAGCGAATCGCAAGTTGCTAAGGTATTCTCCATCAACTTTTATCCCCAATTCTTCCCACTCCAGGCCTCTGAATACCTCCTGTAAACATGATGTGAATAGCATTGGAGATATCGTATCTCCCTGTCTGACGCCTTTCTTTATAGGGATTTTGTTGCTTTCTTTGTGGAGGACTACGGTGGCTGTGGAGCCGCTATAGATATCTTCCAGTATTTTTACATGTGGCTCATCTACACCCTGATTCCGTAATGCCTCCATGACTGCTGAGGTTTCGACTGAATCAAACGCTTTCTCGTAATCAATGAAAGCTATATATAAGGGTTGGTTATATTCTGCACATTTCTCTATCACTTGATTGATAGTGTGAATATGGTCTATTGTTGAGTAGCCTTTACGGAATCCTGCCTGGTCCTTTGGTTGACAGAAGTCTAAGGTGTTCCTGATTCTATTTGCGATTACCTTAGTAAATACTTTGTAGGCAACGGACAGTAAGCTGATCGGTCTATAATTTTTCAAGTCTTTGGCGTCCCCTTTCTTATGGATTAGGATTATGTTTGCGTTCTTCCAAGATTCCGGTACGCTCGAGGTTATGAGGCATTGCGTATACAGGGTGGCCAGTTTCTCTAGAACAATCTGACCACCATCCTTCAACAAATCTGCTGTTACCTGATCCTCCCCAGCTGCCTTCCCCCTTTGCATAGCTCCTAAGGCTTTCTTTACTTCTTCTGGCGTTACCTGTGAGATTTCGAATTCCTCTAGGCTATTCTCTCTTCCACTATCGTCGTGGGTGCCACTGGTACTGTATAAATCTCTATAGAACTCCTCAGCCACTTGAACTATCTCATCCATATTAGTAACGATATTGCCGGCTTTGTCTCTTAACGCACACATCTGGTTCTTGCCTATTCCTAGTTTCTTCTTCACTGTTTTTAGGCTTCCTCCGTTCCTGAGAGCCTGTTCAATTCTATCCATATTATAGTTCCTGATGTCCGCTGTCTTACGCTTGTTGATTAACTTAGAAAGTTCTGCCAGTTCTATTCTAGCTGTAGGATTAGAGGCTTTCATACATTGGCGTTTCTTGATCAGATCTTTCGTCTCCTGCGATAGCTTACTGGTTTCCTGTCTAACGGCGTTACCACCGACTTCTATTGCGCACTCCTTAATGATGCCCATGAGGTTGTCGTTCATTGCTTCAACACTAAGGTCCTCTTCCTGAGTTAAAGCCGAATACCTGTTCTGTAGTTTGATCCGGAATTCCTCTAGTTTCCCTCTTACCGCTAACTCATTGATTGGCTTCTTGTGTACCAGTTTCTTTCGTTCCCTCCTCAAGTCTAGGCTAATTCGAGTTCTTACCATCCTGTGGTCACTGCAGCGTACCTTGCCGAGCACGTCTACATCTTGAATGATGCCAGGGTTCGCGCAGAGTATGAAGTCGATTTCATTTCTAGTCTCACCATTCGGGCTCCTCCACGTCCACTTTCGGCTAACCCGCTTGCGGAAAAAGGTATTCATTATCCGCATATTATTCTGTTCTGCAAACTCTACTAATAATTCTCCTCTGCTATTCCTAGAGCCTATGCCATATTCCCCCACTGACTTGTCTCCAGCCTGCTTCTTGCCTACCCTGGCATTGAAGTCGCCCATCAGTATAGTGTATTTTGTTTTGACTTTACTCATCGCCGATTCTACGTCTTCATAAAAGCTTTCGACTTCCTGGTCATCATGACTAGATGTAGGAGCGTAGACCTGTACAATCTTCATTTTGTACCTCTTATTAAGTTTCACAACAAGACATGCCACCCTCTCGTTAATGCTATAGAATTCCTGTATGTTACCAGCTATTTCCTTATTAATCAGGAATCCGACTCCTAGTTCTCGTCTCTCCGCTAAGCCCCGGTAACACAGTACATGCCCGCTTTTTAGCACTGTATATGCTTCTTTTGTCCTCCTAACCTCACTGAGCCCTATTATATCCCATTTACTACCCTCTAATTCCTCCAATAACACTGCTAGACTCGCCTCACTAGATAGCGTTCTAACGTTAAACGTTGCCAGGTTCAGATTCCAATGGCGGCCTGTCCGGAGCCAGGTATTCTTAGCACCCTCTGCAGCGTCACAGATCTGACCGCCGCCGTGGTCAGTTGCTTCGCGGCTGCTGGGGACTGAGGGCCGGGGTTCGATTGTTGTATTCATATAGGAGGTTGTGGCCAAGTACTGCACCAGGGTGGCCAATCCTGCTCTGGTGAGAGAGTGCGTTACTGGTTCTGGTCACCGGGATCAGGCCGCACTCCAGGCCTGTTTGTGCAATTTTCTCAACGCACGGTTTTTTTTTTTTTTTTCCGGTGGAGAATAGCGCAGCACCGTGATTTGAATCACGGTCCTCTTGCACTGGAGACGGATACTCTACCGTCCCCGTAGGAGTTAAATTAAAATTTAATTTATGGGGTTGTACGTGACAAAACCACTTTCTGATTATGCACGCCGTAGTGGAGGACTCCGAAAATTTCGACCACCTGGGGTTCCCTAACGCGCACCCAACTCCAAGTACACGGGTGTTTTCGCATTTCGCCCCCATCGAAATGCGGCCGCCGTGGTCGGGGTCCGATCCCGCGACCTCGTGCTCAGCAGTCTAACACCATAACCACTGAGCAACCACGGCGGGTCCCGCAGGAGTTGTACGCCTCATTTAACCTACAGTGGTGCCCTATTTGGTCAGTCAAGGTGGACCAATCTGAGCTCGGTTATACCGCATGGATGGCACTCGGCTACAGAACCTGGTATTTATGACCTGCACATGTGAGTGTGAGGCCATACATATTTGAAGATACATATCGTTCTTTTTTTTTTTTTTTTTTTAAGGAGGGTTCCCGTACAGTGATAAAATAAAGGACAAGGCATTAAAAGAAAGAAACAAAAAAGAAATGGGGCGAAAAAAAAAAGGAACATAACAGGTGATTTGAACTCGTGACCCTTCGATGTTGCCCGGAAAGATAGCTCAGTCGGTTGGTTCGTCAGGCCCCAGGCTACTTTCAAGCGCGACAGCTCCTGCTCCAAGCCTCACACTTACGTGGAAAGAGACTCATGTTGTCCGCGATAGTCCGCCCTTAAACTGGCTCTCTCAACTACTACACGCAGAGACAAAGCAACAGCGCGCGCATTAGATCCCATAGATGAGATGAATATTTACAATTATTATTAGGGTTATAATTATATTCGAGTGCTGATTGCCGTGCTATCGTTTGCTAACGAAGCTTTCCCTCAAGTCTAAATATTTTAAGGCAGTTTGTCGTGTGCGTATCATGGCCACGCACGCTTATATCGCCTTCCGTTTCTCTACCACGGGATGCGCTTTAAAACCACGGCGCTGTAATTTTGCTTCAGAGACTTTCCCTCCCTCCCTTCTTTTCCACCCTTAAACTGGCTCTCTTAACTACTACACACAGAACAAAGCAACAGCGCGCGCATTAGATCCCATAGATGAGATGAATATTTACAATTAGTATTAGGGTTATAATTATATTCGAGTGCTGATTGGTGTGCTATCGTTTGTTACCGAAGCTTTCCCTCAAGTCTAAATATTTTAAGGCAGTTGTCGTGTGCGTATCATGGCTACGCACGCTTATATCGCATTCCGTTTCTCTACCACGGGTGCGCTTTAAAACCACGGCGCTGCAGTTTTTGCTTTTCTTTTCTTTCTTCTTCTCCGCCCTTAAACTGGCTCTCTTAACTATACTACACGCAGAGACAAAGCAACAGCGCGCGCATGCGATCCCATAGATGAGATGAATATATATATATATATATATATATACATATAGAAAACTATCAGTCATAGCTCTCGTAGTATAGCCCTCTGGGCCGTTTCCTTCTTTTTTTTTTTTCGAAAGTAGTCCTATTAGGGTTATTATAATTACACGAAGGTATTTCGCCCTCATCAGCAGCAGTCCTTGGTATAATTATTCTGGCGGCTAGCTTCCCACGCTATGCGTGCCGCCATCGCACCTGGTTAAGCTTTTCCTAGACGCTAGAGGTACGCTTTGTCCGCGCAACCTTGAGCGATCGGAAAGCGCGTTTCCCCCTCTTGGCCGGCGGAGAAGGGATGCTTCGTTCCGGCCGCGAAGCTCTCCACATCTCTGTAAGGTGCCTTGGGGTGGTCCCGTGCTGAAGATGCCCTCTCGGTGAGCGCATATTTCCCCCTCATCTTTTAAGAGGTTCAATACATACAACCATTTGTCTCGCAAACCAGATTTTTTTTCATGGGAATTTTCCACGTCTCAGTAATTTCTCTCGTCGTATTCGAGTGCTGATTGCCGTGTTATAGTTTGTTTACGAAGCTTTCCCTCAAGTCTAAATATCTTAAGGCAGTTTGTCGTGTGCATATCATATATATATATATATATATATATATATATATAGCTGTCCCCTTGTCAGTGTTTGTTCTCTTCTTATGATATGACTATATATATATATATATATATATATATATATATATATATATATATATATATATATATATATTATGTATGTATGTATATACGCACAGACACTGTAATTCTTTCGTGCTTCAAAAAATTGAGAGAACGTGAAAAATTTGCGCGCAAGATGACCCGCAACTGAGCAAATCTCGTTAATGCATGTATAACGGCGCTATAAGCAGAACCGCCCTACGGAAAGGCGGTCCTAGCCAATCAGTATGGGCAGATAAGACGCAAATAATTGTTACAAACGATGTAAAACTGCGTGCATGCATCCACACATACCGGGCTTCAGTCCAGTCATCTTTTCTTCCTCGTCTTGCTCTTTGTGTAGCCTGTAGGTGGTAAATTATACAGACTCTTCTATAAGAGTACAACTACATTATGGCCAAACGGAATTATGAGAGCACTGTTTAAGGCAAACGTGGCACTTTTGTCGGTTCTAAGTTCATGACCTCACCTGATCTCCAGTGGTCTTGACTTTGAAAGATTCGACTATACCATTAAACGTAGCTCTGCGAGTGCGGCATTCGAAGCAACAGCCTCTCTTATATATCCTCCACCTCGATGGAAAAGAGAGCTAGAAAGATGGCTTACTTTGAATGCTCAATAGAACGCTGTAATACATGTTGCTATATTATTATTTTTTCGTTTTACTGTACTCTCGCTTACCTTGTGCTATACGAAGCTTCGAACTTTCCTATTATCCGAACATGACGTATAGCATTGACGACAGCGAAAACGGTTCACAACGTCCCTTTCCATAAATACACATTGTAGGAGACAGGTGGTGTTGAAACAAGTAGGGGCAAACAACAAATGAATCATAATGAGATTTTGCTAAAGGCACGTCAGAGTTTTGATTCAACGTTTATACGAGTACAGGAGGACAAACGAATATGGGAGCTGCGAAGGCGTGCGACACAGCATTCTTGCGCCTTCCGACGATGCACGTGCCTGGTGTCGAGACATGGCAATGCGCATGCGCATCCTTTCTCACGCGTATACCTGCAACTACATCCACGCTTGCCCGCAGTGATTTCTGGTCTCAAAATTTTATGCCTCAATATATCGCGAAACGTAAAGACGTATACAGCAGCGCTCACATTGTACATTAGGAGGTACAGTAATCATCGGGAATTTTTTTTGCGTTCATCTCCTTTATCTTCTGTTTCTTCCACAAGAGAATCCAGCCATTTCTTGGCCCGTCCCCCATAGTTGGTAGGAGCCTGGCGATAGCTGCGACGGACACCGGCAGCGGCGAAGAACATTGCCAACTAAAACGCTAACTGAATGAGCCCAACAGCTTGTGCTGTATATGCGGCCTTGTGGCAGATGAAAATATGAAACTTCTGGGACTTCACATTCGTGTGAACACAGAAGAGAACGCTTTAGGCGTCAATGTAGACGAAAAATGCAACGCTTATTCCATACATAAAGTGTTCAAATAAACTGTTTAACATCTGCCGTTGTTGCTTAATAGCTAAGGTGTTGGCCTGCTGGCCACGAGATCAGGGGACCGAATCCCGCCTGTAGCCTGTTTCACATGATGCGATTTTCGTCGCACCGGAAGTGTGATTTCGGTCATTTGCGACGAAAATCACAGTCACAGTGCCAATCCCCCCTTCCCCATTTCGGCTGCGACCAACCGGATGGTCGCACAGTCGCACTGTCACAGCGATCGCTGCGATTTTCCGCCGAAATAGCACGGAGATCTATTTCGCCAGTTTGTCTTGGGAAATAGCGTCTTGCTCAACAAGTGTAATGCGCGGAGACGTGGATTGCCGAATTCGGTACGTACGGAAAGGGAGAATAAAAAACTAACGTTAGCTTCTCACGTTAGCTTGTATGTATATATATATATATATATATATATATATATATATATATATATATATATATATATATATATATATATATATGTATGTATATATATATATATATTGCTGCGGAAAGGCATTTGCGATCACAAATAGGCGAGCAGTGTGAAGACGACGACGACGATTAGAGGCTAGCGCGGGCTGTTGCCTTTAGCCAAGTGCGGCGTCTTTCTGCTGCCACTTCGACGACCTACATCACTCTCCCCGCTTTCCGTGATCCTGGAGTACTCCCGGGCAAAGGTGGGGAAGACGTCCATGTTTGGATCAGCCTGTACGAACACGTCAGCCGCAGTAACCGGTGGGACCCTACTATCATACTCGCCAACGTAGTCTTTAACCTTGGTGGCACACCTCGTGTTTGGTTTCGGACGCACGAAGATGAGTTCACCCGTTGGGATTCACTTCAGCAAAAGCTTTGAGACTTGTTCGCCAACCCCTACGGTCACCAATTTGCCGCGCAGAAGGCGCTTTCCGGCCGTGTGCAGACGTCAACAGAGCCCTACGTCACGTACATTCAGGACGTCTTGGCTCTCTGTCGCAAAGTTGACGCACGCATGACTGAGTCAAACAAGGTTTCCCACATACTCAAAGGCATTGCCGATGGCGCTTTCAACTTGCTCGTTTTCAACAACGTGGCGACAATGGATGCAGTGTAAAGAGGAGTGCCGCCGCCTGTAACTCGCTAAAAGCCGACGGATTGACCAGCAGGGTGCCCGTCTGCCCAACACCCCAGCGACATGTTCCTGTGCTGACGCTCCTCGTTCCAACAACACTCGCGGTGTTACCAGGATCGTCCGGCGTGAGATCGAGGCCGCCTATCCGGCTGCCTTCGACTCCAGCCCCACCAACGCACCTGCAGTCACGGTTTCCCCGATCCAGGCAGTTGTCCGCCAGGAGTTCGAAAACATGGGTCTTCACACCATCTCCTCGGCCCATCGCCCTGATACCCGCCCGGCTTCTTCGATTCCGCTCCATCCCGCGCCGTCTTACCCACCACGTTTCCGCAACCCATCTGAACGGCACACTGCTGACAAGCCCATTTGTTTTCACTGCCATTGAATCGGGCACATTTCTCGGCACTGTCGCAGTCACTGGAGTTCCCCGACCCAGTCTACTTATACTGCCTACTCTCGCCCCTCAGGTGGCCCTTCTCGTCCCTATGCCACACGCTCCGATAATGTCGCCACCGATTCTCCTGCGCAGAACCGCCCCTATTCTCGTTCGCCTTCGCTCCAACTACGACAATCTCACTTTCCCCAGCCCCGTGGCTCCTAGTCACCGACTCCCTTCAGACGCCTCTCCCAGCCGGAAAACTAGACGATGCAGCGCCTCGAGGTGACGCTGCGTTTCCCCCTACGCCACCAAATTCTGTACTGACGTATATATATATATATATATTATTGCAAAGAACGCCGACACGGCTGTGGACGGCACGATGGATGCGGACAAGAAGACGCAACAGCGTAGGCTTAGCCAGTCATACCAGGAACAGCGTCTAGCCCGAGCCCCACTTCAGTAGCATTGGCGATCCGGCTGCGGAGCTCTGCACGGCGCACTTCTTCTTCCTTACAACTTCCCCCCTCGCTGAAGACGGAGCCGCACAGGAGGCCTAAGGCGTCGTGAGGACGAAGGGCTCGTGATACGGCTTGAGCCGATCTACGTGCACAGTTTCGCGGCCTCGGCGACGCAGGTCCGTAGGGGGCGTCAGAGGTTCGATGACGTAGTTCACCGGAGAAGTTTGCTGTAGAACCCGGTAGAGCCCTTCGTATCGGGATACAAACTTGGAGGAGACGCCTGGTGTCGAAGTAGGAGGCAGCCACAACCAAACGAGAGCGTCAGGCGAAAACTGGTGGTGGGGGCGCCCGTCGTCATGACGAAATTTCTGTAGGGCTTGTTCTTGCGTTGTAAGGGAGCGAGCTAGTTGCCGACAATCTTCTGCATACCGGGCGGCTTCGGAAACAGGTGTACCCTCTGATAAGTCGGGACGGTAAGGAAGAATAGTGTCAATGGGAAATGATGGTCCGCGGCCATATAGAAGAAAGAAGGGAGAAAACCCCGTCGTTGACTGGGGTGCCGTATTGAAGGCGTACGTGACATAGGGAAGTATGAGGTCCCAGTTGGTGTGGTTGGAGGCGACATACATCGAAAGCATGTCGCCGAGAGTTCGGTTAAAGCGTTCTGTCAATCCGTTTGTTTGCGGGTGATATGCGGTGGTACAGCGATGAATAATGCGGCATTCAGCGAGAAGTACTTGAATGACATCGGCGAGAAAGACGCGGCCACGGTCGCTCAGGAGTTCGCGGGGAGCGCTGTGACTTAGAACGAAGCTTTGAAGGAGGAAGGAGGCAACGTCACGAGCCGTCGTGGCTGGCAGAGCGGCCGTTTCTGCATACCTCGTGAGGTGGTCTACAGCTACAATGACCCAGCGATTGCCAGCAGGTGTGTATGGCAGAGGCCCGTAGAGGTCTATCCCAACCCGGTCAAAGGGTCGCGAAGGGCGCGGCAAAGGTTCCATTGGTTCAGAAGGGCGGCAAGGATCAGGCTTCCGGCGTTGACATACTGTGCAAGAGCGAATGTACTTTTGCACAAATGTGTACATACCACGCCAATAAAACCTATGACGTAGTCTGGTGTAGGTCTTGAAGAGACCAGCGTGTGCGCACTGAGGGTCGGCGCGGAAAGCGGCGCATACATCAGTGCGGAACTGCCGGAGTATTACATGCAGCCATTTGCGGCCGTCGGAACTGTAGTTACGGCGATAGACAATTCCGTCGCGCATGGCGAAGTGCGAAGCTTGTCGGCGTAACGCTCGGGATGGTGGGCGTGTAGGTGAATTGGAGATGTCATCTATCAAAGATGAAATCCAGGAGTCCTTGCGCTGCTCCAAAGCCATGTCGACAGAAGTGAATGGAAGTGGGTCGTCTAGGACGGACACGCTGACAATGTCGGCGTGGACAGGCGAGCGCGAAAGAGCATCGGCATCGGCGTGCTTCTTGCCTGAGCGGTAGACAACCCGGATATCGTACTCTTGGAGCCTCAGTGCCCACCGGGCTAGGCGGCCGCAGGGATCCTTGAGAGACAACCAGCAAAGTGCGTGGTGATCGGTAACGACATCGAAGGACCGGCCGTACAGGTATGGGCGAAATTTTGTGATGGCCCAGATGATCGCGAGACATTCTTTTTCCGTGACGGAATAGTTCGCTTCAGCTTTCGTCAGAGTGCGGCTCGCGTAAGCAACAACATATTCTTGGCAGCCGGGCTTTCGCTGGGCGAGCACAGCGCGAAGACCGACACCGCTAGCATCCGTATGGATTTCCGTGGGAGCAGTTGGATCGAAATGGCGCAGTATCGGTGGTGTTGTGAGCAGGCGACGTAGCGTTGCGAAGGCATCATCGCAAGTCGGGGACCACGCGGAAAGATTGTGGTCTCCCCGAAGAAGCTCTGTCAGAGGTGCCATAATCGACGCGAAATTTCGAATAAAGCGGTGGAAGTACGAGCAGAGACTAACGAAACTGCGCAAGTCTTTTAGAGACGTTGGCCTCGGGAATTCTTTAACAGCACGGAGCTTAGCGGCATCAGGGAGAACGCCGTCCTTCGACACAACATGTCCGAGAATTGTCAGCTTGCGTGCCCCAAAGTGACATTTTTTCAGATTTAGTTGGAGGCCAGCGTCACTGAGACAGCGTAAAACCTGCTCCAAGCGATGAAGGTGAGTAGGGAAATCTGGTGCGAACACTACTACATCATCCAAGTAACACAAGCACGTGTTCCATTTGAGGCCTCGAAGAATAGTGTCCATCATCCGCCCAAAAGTCGCGGGCGCGTGGCAAAGTCCGAATGGCATTACACGAAATTCGTATAAGCCATCTGGTGTGATGAAAGCAGTTTTAGGCTTATCTTCTGCAGCCATAGGCACCTGCCAGTAACCAGAGCGTAGATCGAGGGAGGAAAAATACTCTGCACCTTGTAAGCTGTCGAGGGCGTCGTCGATTCGCGGCAATGGATAAACATCCTTTCGGTTTATTTTGTTTAGGCGGCGGTAATCCACGCAAGAGTGGATCGACCCATCCTTCTTTTTAATTATAACAACTGGCGATGCCCATGGGCTGTCGGACGGTTCAATGACACCACGCTTTAGCATGTCACCTACTTGCTCATCAATGACGCGTCGTTCTGTCGACGAGACGCGGTAGGGTCGCTGCCGTAGCGGTGAGTGAGAACCGGTGTCAATACGGTGACATTCAGTCCTCGTTCAGCCCAGAGAAGTGCTATGACTGTCAAAAGCAGGGCGAAATTTCTCGAGGAGACGGAGAAGGTCATGGCGTTGCGTGGGGCTTAAGCCGTTGTCGATGACGTGGCTGAAAACGTCTTCAGGCGATGCGGCAGGTGCGGGACTACAGTAGAGGGTGTTGACCTCTGACAATCCAACAGGAAGTTCCGACGTGGTAATGGTGTCGTAAGGCTCCACAGTGCCGAGAGATTCACCGCGAAGCAACGCAATCAAGAGTGGGAAGTGGTTGTGTATAGGAAGGTGAGTAGCACCAGCTTGAAGGCTAAGCAGCGCAGTTGGGAGTGGTGAGAGATGGCGGTGAACGAAAGCAGTCGAAGGCGTGAAGAGTACAGTAGAGTCGCAGGCAACGAAACAGGATGCAGGTGCCAGAATGGATGCGTGCGGAGGTATATGGATGTCGTCAGTGAGGGACTACTTGGTGCAGTAAAGCAAAACATCATCAGATATGGCATTGCCAAGCGAAGAGAAGGCGACTTATGCACGGGAGCAGTCAATAACAGCTTGGTGACGGGAAAGAAAGTCCAACCTAAAATAATATTGTGGGAACACTGGGGAAGAACGACGAACTCGACGGTGTAGACCACTCCTTGAATTTCAAGTCTGGCGCTGCACGCAGCCACTGGCTGGACGTGCTGTGCTGTGGCTGTGCGGAGTAAAGGACCGAAGAAAGGCATCGTGACTTTTCGTATTGAGCGGCACAGTTTTTCGGCAATTACAGATATGGCGGCACCTGTGTCAATGAGGGCAAGCACAGAGACACCTTCAACAGCGACATCAATAACGTTGGGCGGCGAAAGAAGAGGGCTTGAGCGTTGTGACGATGACGCAGTTCTTGCCTCGGGAACTGCGCCACTTAGTTTTCAGTGTCAGCGGTAGAGGGACGTCGACGCATGGGGGAGAGCGAGCGATGACGAGGCGAAGGAGAACGGCGGTCGGAAACTGGGTGAAGGCTTGGGCGGGGAAGGGGTACATCGCGGTCTGGAGCGTAAGACAAAGGATGGTCGTACGTGGCTGTCCGTGGGTCGTCACGTGGATGAAGTGGACGGCGGCGGCACAGGCGTGCAACGTGTCCGGGAATACCGCACGAATAGCAGATGGGCCGATTGTCCGGTGTGCGCCAGGGATCAATCACTCGATGGGCTGGAGGTCATGGCGGCGTGGGGGCAAAACAGGGCTAGGCATCGGAGGCGGAGCCCGGAAGGTCTGCGGTCGTGGTCATGTGACGGCGCCGGCGTAAGTCAATAGGGCGGTGAGTTGAGGCTCCCGTTCCAGAGGAAGGGCGCCTCAACTGGACACTTCTTCGGACACTTGCTCTTCTATAACATGTCGTAGGGTCGGACTAAGGGACGAACTTGAGTCCGGCGGGTTGGAGATGAGGGAGGGCTGGCGAGCTACTTCTTCCCGGACGAAAGCCTTGATTTGCGAGAGGGGGGTGGAATCTTGAATAGGGGAGGTCAAGCCGGACAACGATTCGTGATGGGGAACAGGACGGCGAGTGAGGATGCGTTGACGGCGGAGCTCGTCATAGCTTTGGAACACTTCAATAACTTGTGCAACAGTAGAGGGGCTCTTTGAAATGAGCATCTGAAATGCGTCCTCGTCGATACCCTTCATTATATGCTTGATTTTATTGCCCTCAGTCATGAATGCATCGACGCGTTTACAGAGATCGATGACATCTTCGATGTAGCTGGTAAAGGTCTCACCAGGCTGCTGAGAGCGCGACTGCAGGCGCTGTTCGGCACGAAGCTTTTGAACAGCAGGGCGGCCGAAGACCTCGCTGAACTTTGTTTTGAACACCGTCCAGGTTGGGACTTCGCTTTCGTGGTTCCGAATCCTCAAGTGGACAATTCCGGTGAGGTAAAAAGGGACGGTGGTCAATTTCGTGATGTCATCCTATTTGTTGTTCAGACTGACGCGTTCGTATGATGAGAGCCAGTCATCAACGTCGTGGTCGTCAGTGCCGCTGAAGATGGGGGGGTCCCGCTGACGGAGTGTGCCGGGGCATACGGAGGACTGGGGAGCAAATGGTGGTAAGCTCGTGGCGCTTGCGGTGGTCATGATGGCAGGGAGAGTCCGGCTGCGCAATTCCAGGATGACAGGAGACCCAGAAAACCTCCACCAATTATGGCAAAGAACTACGACACGGCTGTGGACGGCACGATGGACGCGGACGAGAAGACGCAACAGCGTAGGCTTAGCCAGTCACACCAGGAACAGCGTCTAGCCCGAGCCCCACTTCAGTAGCATTGGCGATCCGGCTGCGGCGCTCTGCACGGCGCACTTCTTCCTTAGAATATATATATATATATATATATATATGACGATACGTGGTTTTTAATGGCGCAAAGGCCACCTTTGGCCAAAAAGCGCGATATATTTATATATATATATATATATATATATATATATATATATATATATATATATATATATATATATATATATATATATGTGTGTGTGTGAAGCGGTATGAGCCTACGAATAGCAGAAGAAGAAGCGCGGGAACCGGGGGGACAGAGGAAGAGAAGAGAGAAGTGACAAATAAGAGACGAGATGGACGCCAGTTCCACAGCAATGCATTACTTCTACTGTGTCCTTTAAGTAGGAACGCTACAATATTTTGGCGCAGCCGACAACTGACTCCAACATGTGGGTGACATTTTTCCTCGAGGAAACCTCCGCAGAGAAGATCATCTTTTCGAGATACCAAGCTCAAGACGAACCAGCGGTGGAACTACCTCGCGAACTCAATTCGGCAGAACTCGTGAACCTGGTTTTACAGAAGGCTTCCATAGACATTGCTGAACTACGTTAGAAGGGTGCGGTGAAAGTGAACTTGCGTCTGGCGATCTTCGACGAATTAGTTCTTCAAACGATGCGTCGAAAGGACTCTGGCTCACGGTCTTCAACAGAAGAGGTGAGCCTTGTTTTGAAAGCTCTTCAGCTACAACAAGAACAGATGGCGCAACAAAACCAAATGGTGACGTGACTTATAAGCTCTCTAAACGCTGAGAAGCGGGCGACTAATATTGTAGAACCCAATGCGTTATGGACTTATCGACCAACTGTTTATGAAACAGGTGCAGTCTTGTACCAGAAATGTCCAGAAGCATCCGGCCGAGAAAAGCGACATGTAGTAGGCTACTACAGCTACACCCTCAAGCCACCTGAAGTCAACTGCACCACTACTGAAAAGGAAGCTCTTGCTGTCCTTAAAGCAATTCAGTACTTCCGTACGTACCTAGAAGGGGCGAAGTTTACTTTGTTCACGGATCAGCAGGCACTCACTCATCTCTTCAATATGACCCAACCTAAGGGACGTATCGCCAGATGGGTGAACTACTTGCTGCAGTTTGATTTCACCATCTCCCGCAGAACTAGACCCCTTTTGACTGATGCAGATGCATTGTCTAGACTGATGATACAGGCCAACAAAGAACAATCGGAAGAAATCAATGAAGTAAAATTGTGGGAAGGCACCGAACAATTAATTTTTATGGCAGGTCGCTATCAAGTCCCGCCAACGCTGGTTCCCAGGGTGCTTTATTTGTACCACGATAGCCCAGAATCTGGAGGACACGACGAATTTTGGCGCACCTACAACAAACTAGTCAAGAGATTTACGTGGCCTCACATGAAAGAAGACGCCAATCAATACGTTCGTTCATGCCACATTCGTCAAGTCAACAAAGTGAAATATAAGCAGCCTACGGACGCCTTGATAATACCTTGCCACTCGAACGTGTCTTTTGAAGTTATACACCTGGATTTTGCCGAGCTAAATAAGAAACGAGAAGGAGTCCGAAAAACGCAAGCTTTTCTTCTGGCCATAGATGAGTGCACCAGGATGGTCGCGGCACGGGCAGGAAAAGAAGATGCGAATAGTGTCATCGCCCTCCTCCAAAGGGATATGTTTAGGACAACCAGGAAGATCGTATGTGACAATGCTCCAGCGTTCAAGAGTGAAAAACTAGCAAGATGGGCTCGAGACCACAATATATCAATCAAATTCTGTGCGCCATAACATCCCGCGGCGAATGGGCTTGCAGAGCGTGCTATACGAGATGTGAAACAATACATCAGGATGTACGATAGTTTCCCTGGTGGATGGAAATGCTCTGTAGAAGCAGCTGTAAGACATCAAGATCGCTCCTACACCAGTGGCTTGGGATGCAGCCTGCAGTTCACTTCTTCAGGAGAGACCCCTATTCTTCAGGCGGACCGTGAACTGGGGCTGTTGGAAAATCTCAAGGTCGTCGAGGAGAGGAAACAAAAATCACAGGAGGAGAGGTACCGTGAACGAATAAAAAAAATTTTGACAAGAGACATTGCTCAGATAACCCAGACATTCAAGTCACCGACCTCATTCTAGTTAGGAAAGGAGTAAGAGAATCCAGTGCCAAATTTTATGGTTCTTAGTCTGTGACAAAGACAGCCACTCAGAAAGGAATATTGAAGACTGTGTAGTACATTGGTGAACGGGGCTACGTTGAATGTGCTTCGATTGGAAACGTTTTCAAGTATTACCCCAGGAGGGGTTAGCAAAAGAAACCTGGAAGGGTGAAGCGGTATTAGCCTTCGAATAGAAGATGAAGAAGCGCGGGAACCGGGGGGACAGAGGAAGAGAAGAGAGAAGTGAAAAATTAGACACGAGATGGACGCCAGTTCCACAGCAATACTTTACGTCTACTGTGTCCTTTAACTAGGAACGCTACAATATATATATATATATATATATATATATATATATGTAACGACACGAGTATTTGTCTTCATCGGGCGACACGTTTCACCGCGTAACAAATGTTATCGCACAGCGCGGGACGCGCTTGCATGTGTCGGAAGTTTCTGGAATGTTATCGATGGTTCCATCCACTGTCTGTGACCGAACAATGTGTAATTAGATTGCATGTGTGCGCGACGTGAATAATATAGAACTTTGTGGAAGGCGCGCAGGTCCCAGCGATTAGTCTGGAACATTCGACGATTGATGTTTAACAGCCGACGCGCTTGACCCGTTGATGAGATTTCGACGACCGCCGATCGTGGTCGCCGCTACCGTTGTTCTTTGAGTGTTGCCTGTTTTTTGAGCGCAAAAGTTCGCCCAATAAAACGCTCGTTTCGTTAATCACAGTTTCGCTGCCTTCTTAACCGTCACTACCACGTGACATCTGGCAGAGGTGCTAGTGCGTTTATGTTCCGAACGCCCCCGCAAAGCTGCGATCCAAGCCTGAAGCCCGAGGACAAAAACAACATCGCCCAAGACCAGCGTGCTAGCCGCAGACAGCAAGGACTGCCCCTAGAATCCCCTAGAATCGCAAACCGGGATCGAGACATGAAGGAAAACAATCTTCTCAGGCTGATCAATGCCTTCGTAATCTGCCACCTCACGTACACGATTTCTATGCACAACTGGCTCACAGCGGAGTGAGACAAGCTCAACGTTCTCATCCGCAAAGTAGTCAAGAGGGCTCTTCACCCCAAGTTGAATAGGGCGCAAGCCGTTTCGCTTAGGCTTCTACAGACCAGCACATATCCGTGTCTGTCCGCTCTCCACGAGGCTTACCCCGACGTGTATCGCGACGACGCCTGCTTGTCCTGCGGCCATACCTCCACTCTATCTCACATGCTCTGGGAGTGCGGGTCGACATACACCAATTTCATCAAGGAGGAGTGGGACTCGCGTCTGCGTAGCCCCGCTCTATAAAAGCAAATCCTGGCCGTCCGGCGTGGGCCGATGTGCTAGACCTGCGGGTCCCGACGTGGGACTAGCCGGGTGCGCGTTGAGTTCGCGTCCTCGCCGGACCTGCAACAAAATTTATTCACTCACTCACTCATGAACACGTGATAGCTTACGCTAGCCGGTCGTTGTCAAAAGCGGAAGATAATTATTTTACAACCAAAAACGAATGCCTCGCCATCGTTTGGGGTAGAGCGAAATTTCGCCCTTACCTATATGGCAGGCCATTCAAACTCGTCAGCGATCATCACGCCTTGTGTTGGCTAGCGAATTTAAAGGATTCTTCAGGACGGCTGGCGCACTGGAGCCTCAAACTGCAAGAATATGACGTCATGGTAATATACAAGTCCGGAAGAAGACACTCTGACGCTGACTGCTTATCACGCGCCCCCATCGATCCCCCGCCGCAAGACGACGAGGATGACGACACCTTCCTCGGAATAACAAGCGCGGAAGACTTCACTAAACAGCAACGAGCAGACGTGGGCCTAAAAGGCCTCGTCGAGTATGTGCAAGGAAACACCGACGTAGTACCTAGGTCATTTAAGTGCGGGTTGTCTTTGTTCACGTTACAAAACGACCTGCTCTTAAAGAAGAACTTCTCACCAGTCTTCTTGTTCCGTCAGCGCTGCTTCCAGAAGTACTACACGCCCTACGTGACGATCCAACCGCTGGGCACCTCGGATTCTCCCGAACGCTGTCGAGGATACAGGCAAGGTATTACTTGCCGCGCCTTACCGCTGACGTCCCCCGTTACTTCAAGACACGCCGAGACTGTCAGCGACGCAAGACACCACCGACAAAGCCTGCAGGATTACTACAGCCGATCAAACCTCCTTGCCGACCATTTCAGCAGATCGGGATGGATTTGTTGGGACCGTTTCCGGCGTCAACATCCGGAAATAAGTGGATCGTCGTGGCGACGGACTGTCTCACCCTCTTCGCTCATACTAAAGCTCTACCGAAAGGCAGCGGAACCGAAGTGGCGAAATTTTATGTCTTGAACATTCTTCTGTGACATGGCGCCCCAGAAGTCCTCATCACCGACAGAGGAACAGCCTGAGAACATTCTTCTGCGACATGGCGCCCTAGAAGTCCTCATCACCGAGAGAGGAACCGCGTTTACAGCAGAGTTCACCCAAACCATTCTGCAATACAACCATACAAGCCACAGGAGGACAACTGCCTACCACCAGCAGACCAATCGTCTCACGGAGCGCCTGAACAAGACCCTTGCCGACAGGCTAGCAATGTACGTCGACGTCGAGCAGAAGACGTGGGACGGGGTTCTGCCGTACGTAACCTTTGCTTACAACACGACGGTGCAAGAAACAACGCAGATGAAGCCGTTTAAGCTGGTTTACGACAGGAACCCGGCGACGGCGCTCGACGCCATGCTGCCGCACGTCATTGAAGAAGAGAATGGTGGCGTCGCTAGCTATCTCCAGTGCGCCGAAGAAGCCCGACAGCTCGCCCGCCTACGGATAAAGAACCAGCAGCGTGCCGGCAGCCGACACTACAACCTCCGACGACGCTTCGTCGAGTACCAGCCTGGTGACCGTGTTTGGATTTGAACCCCAATAAGTCGATGAAGACTCAGTGAGAAACTATTGCGACGCTATTTCGGACCCTACAAATCATCCGACGTGTTGCCGAACTCGACTATGAGGTCGTGCCAGAAAGCATTTCGCCTTCACAGCGGCGCCGGGCACGATCTGAAGTGGTCCACGTAGTGCGTCTGAAGACCTTTTACGTACGCTTACTAACTTCCTTATTTTGTTCTTTTCTTTACTACGAGTGCTTTTCTTTATTACTTTCGTTTGTTTGCAGCCTCGGGTCGACGCTTCTTAAGAGGGGGGTGTTGACACGTGTACTTGTCTTTATTGGGCGACACGTTTCACCGCCTAACAAATTGTATCGCACAGCACAGGACGTGCCTGCATGTTTCGGAAGTTTCTGGAATGTTATCGATGGTTGTATCCGCTGTCTGTTGTCGCCGAACCTTGCGTGATCTGATTGCATGTATGGGCGACGCGAATGGTGTAGAACTTTGTGGAACGCACGCGGGTCTCAATGATGAGACTGCAACATTCGACGATTGATGTATAAAAGCCGACGCGCTTGACCCGCTGAACAAATTTTCGCCGATCGCCGACTGTGTTTGCCGCGGTCGCCGTTCTTTGAGTGTAGCCTGCTTTTGAGGGCACAAGTTCGCCCATTCAAACGCTAGTTTCGTCTTTCTCAGTTTGGCTGCTTTCTTCACAGTCACTACCTAGTGACAATATAATGGCATTCGCAAATGATAACAATGATGACCTGGAACAAAATTTGTTTAATTCAAAGAATGTTAGTGCCTATTAAACGCATTACAATTACAGAACTTTTGTGAGTACAGAACTTTTGCGAGTACTTTTAAAACGGACGAAAAGATTTTGACCCTAATTATTGACAGCTAAAAGCTCTCCGATCAACACATCCAATATGGCCGACCGTCGCAACAGACTCCTGATGCAAAGAGCAATAACGCCTGAGCACAGCCCGTGGTGAAAATATCATGGGGGCAAAAATAATTATTTCTTTTTATAAGTCTAAAAATATATCTTCAGACTTTGCTCATGAACGCATTATTTTTTCGCGTTGCATGTCGCTGTTGTCTATCTGAGGTCAAGAGTATACATTCGATTCGAAATCAAATACGAATGATTTCCCCCAACTCGTTCGATGGCCAATGTCATTCCATTCGAATGACATCATATTTTCCCGTGTAAATCCCGATAAGTGTGATTATATGCGAATGTCATTATATTCGAATTACATTATATCTTCCCGTGTGACAGGGGTATTAACCTTCTTTTGTACTGTTGTGGCCTTCGTGTATGCGATGTGATGATAGCTGGCTCAGTAGACTGCTTGGCACAAATAGCGTCGAACGGCTAACACTGATGTTTTTGACCAAGACGTTACCGCCGGGAGACGTACATGGCACTGCCGTGCCTCCGCAATTCGCCATTGCAGTGTGAATAGGCCTCTATAATAGCTTTGCTACCATGTGTACATGTCACGAAGCTATGTCAAGACGTGGAGGACGGTCAACATCTCACCCCCTGGCTAACAGGTAAGCTTGTGCATCATACGTGTTACCCATACTTAATCGATAGCATAGTCACCACAAACGATTATGTTCTTTTTTCGGGGGTGTCGACTTTCCTAACTGTGACTTATTACCATCGAGCTTCTTGAACGTTTCAGCACCCTACAACCATCGCCAATAATTTACCAGTTTTTTCACACAGTAAAAGCTTCAAATATATGCCTGCAGAAGCATTGGAGAACTTGCTAGGTTGTCTTGTTATTACTAGATTTGGTTGGCAGTCATGTTACCTTCAGCGCATTTGGGGCCTGATGCCCAGAATAATTTGAACGTTGGCGAGAAAAGGTCGGTATGCTTCTAAAGCGACATTAGGCTTTTACAGTGCTCAGGGAACCTGTGCGTATGGTAGCCTTTCGTAGTTTCAGGTGATCGATGTGTTTCAACGCCGATAATGAAGCCTAGGCCGTCGTAAGTTTGTTTGCTGACACACGCACAACGCGTTCTTCGGAGAAATAGTGTCCAACTGCGTCATAACAAACAACAGCGTGCGACTTTGATACATCAGTGTGAACTTCCTGGCTACGGTTCTTGGAATCAAGCTCTAGAATGTGCAGTAGGTCCTGAACCTGTGCAGGATGCTTTGAACTTTGCCAAATGTCAAATTCAAGACGCTTACACGGCGACGTTCGAAGTAGCGTCGCTGGAACCTTTAATCAATGTTTAAGGAGCGTGACGTCGATTTCTTTCTTATCTTCTTACACGCAGGGAGACAGGCTATTGCTGCAGGCTATTTTTAAAGAGGTTGAAATAAGTTATATCGTTTACAGTGGATTAAAGCATCTTGACAGACTGCACTGATTTTCTTAAAATAGGCAAAGCTGAAACACAGCAGCCCAGATTGAGTGACCACTCGTCTGAAGTAGAGGCTTACTGTAGGATGGAGATGATGGCTTGTTGATACATAATGACTAATGGTTGGTGAGCGCAGGAAAACACGTGGTCAGAGGAAGGTACAATGGACATACTTCAGCAAACAGCGCAAAAAAATGTGCTCGTACCTACAAGCCGCACTAGTAACTATTGTGAAAAACATTGGACGCAACGGGCCTGTGTGTCATATATGCATTTGTTGTCCTCGTGTTACCTGCGCTTAACCACCTTTCTGCAGGGCATGTTCTGAAGGCACCTTTAACCGGGCAGATACGTAGGTAAAGAACAGGAACAAGCATGCTAGGGCACATAGCGCAGCCGAGTAGCACACTATCGCCGGTGGTCTAAACAAGTGCATATAATGCTTTTTGTAGGTTATTTGCATATTTCCTATCGCTACGCTTTATTGTGTTCGAGAAGCTTTTAATAATGTTTATTGTTTTTAGGCATTTCTTCCTAAGATGTTTTCAATTTGGAATGAGCGTGGGGGTATCGAATCTAGTATGATGATTAAGCTTCGTGTTCTTTGACCGGCAATGGCGCCCGCGTAAGCACAAGTTTATGCTTGCTGCGACACCACTGACCCGATCACATAAGGCTTCGACCCTCCCTCGTGTAAGTGGGCGTGCCTTAGCATTGTCCGAGGAAAAGGGAAACCGGGGGGTTGAGCCGATGCTGGGTGTTCAGAACTTTAACGCCCCTCGGCGAAGGCACTACATCCCTTCGGCGTCGGCTTTACGTAGATGGCACGCTTGGAGTGACCCACCACCGAGAAATCGGCACTTGAGATTCCCTATCCTGCCATTCAGTATTAGACTTATTCTCTTTCCCCATTTCCTATCTTATCGTGGTTTCTTTTTACATCCAATTTTCCCACGCACCGAGGGTTAACCTGGGATAATTTTTAAAACCTTTGGTATATTATATTGGTGTATGGTAGCTACGTAGATCTGACGTGCGATTTTTCCAGGAAGCAAGAGTTAACTTGGTGTATTGTTTACACAACCTTGGCTATATTATATTAGGTTATGGTCACTATGTAGAACTGGTACATGTGATTCCTTTGGGTTTCGTAGCGTTCCTTTGTTGGGAGGATTGGTGCGTGGCTGGCATATTTGGCGGAACCAAATCACTTATTTCTGGCTTTAAGATTATTTCCGCGACTTCTTGATCAGCCTTTCACGAAGATAGGGCCCAGCGAAGAAACTCACTATTTTTTCTGTGCGGTATTTACTGCGCCACGTCTATGTAAGTTTCTTCCTGTGCTTTCTCACCTGAAAATAAGGAAGCAGATTTATCGGATAAACGTTGGTAATCTATCCTACAGAATATTTAGTTGCTATGTTTTTCAAGTTACTGTACAGTTTATGCTAAAAATTATTTTACACTATAAAATAAACTACTTTTATTAAATAGTACTTTAAAATTTACCGTAAAATTCCTTTTTGAGGTGATCCGACCTACATTAGGCATTAAGCTCAGACTCTAACTTATTGATGCCGCAATTCCGAAATATTTGGCTTTCAAATTTGTCTTCGGTGAAGTGATCCTAAGCTGAATAAATTAAGATTCGGTGTGGCACAACTTCTTGCGAAATGATACAAGGCACGGAAAGGGGGGAGCGAATATACGCCGTGACATATCACAAATAATTAAGAAAATAAAAACTGCTGATATGTCAGCCTGCAGTGTACGTGGCCATAACAATCCTATCAACGTCGAACGTCGAAAAAGGTCTGGGTCATTGCACGCTGCTTCATTAGAGGTTTCATTTAGCCGACCTATGCGCGTTAAAAATGTTTCAACCAGCTTAATTTGCACGACATCTTTGAACCCAATATAATTTCAGCTGTGTTTGGCGGATGCCTGTACAGATATGGCCAATTCTCGAATTCAAACAAACAAACAAAAATATGTCTTGCAATGCGCGTCACTTCAGTATGCAATACATGAAACTGAACGGTGGGTCAAACTAACATATGTTGCGCAACGTTCGTGTCTGAGGCCAGCAACGGTTTCAACTACAACGAAACGAGTGCGCCAAGCAATGTGCGTAACATCATAATGAAACCTGCCGAACCAGAAGCGTGATCGGCGAGGTTCAGACATGAACCACGGCTTTCGTAGCAGCGAGTGAACATTTCCAACTACAACCATGCCGAACGTCTGCAGGCGCTCGCACAGGCGCTCGCGCTTCTTACCAAATCGTCCGAAAAATACGAGTGACTTCTGATGAACGGTCGCTTTCCTCACAAAGTTGCAGCTCCCAGGCATTTTCAAAATTTGCCCGGCCGATCCTCTGCAGCCAAATCATTCGCCAATCCGCATTGCTTCTTCCGGATTGAATAACGAAAATTATTTTCCCTTAGCCACCTCCGTTGTTGCACCCATAAGCACAACATAGGGTAGGCGACGCTGCAATACATAAACGGGGCCAGCGCTAGGGAAATGCTTGCGACCAAAACTTAGCCGCCAGAAACTAACCGAAGCGCGATTTCGATACCCGGGAATGGCGCCGGCGTCTGCTACGGACTAAATAGGCGCGCGCCTGCACATGACCACGGCGCCTCGACCAATAGGAGGGTCGACTCTCCGGAGGCGTGGCAGGTGAGAGCGAAAGCGGAAAAGTACAAAAGAAGTCGTTACTTTCTTATTTGGGGGCTTTAGGGCATCCAGGGCAGCCTTCAGGTGTCGTTGATGGCATTCGACCATGCCGTTGGCACACGGGTATTACGGAGTCATGCGGCAATGTCTGGCGCCAAGAATGTTATTAAAGCAAGAAACAGGGAGGATTCAAATTGGCGTCCACGGTCTGATGTAACGGTGCGTGGACAACCCCAGCCAGATACCCACGCAGAAATGAAAGGGCGTGAAACACTCTCAGCGGTGATGTCACAAATGGGAACAGACTCCACCCAGCGTGTGAAACGGTCGACCATGGTGTGTATAAACCGATAACCATGACACAGCTAGAGTGCCATAGCCTACAAACAGCCCGGTTTCGAGTTCCAGTCTAGGCGGGGGGCCCCTAGCGCTCTCTCTTGGGCGGCGCCTGGAACCTGAATAGCACACGCCCGCATGAAAAGGAAATAAAGACGGCGCCTGGCCGTGACACGTGACCAACGGCTCACGGTTCTAATTCTGGCGTCAATTGGGGCCCGCTGCCTCCTTCCTTCGATCCTGAGACATGAGCCTAAAGACAAATCCATGTACTAACCATCATTCCTATGCTGGGTAAGCAACCCGCTTGCAGATCCCATAGACACTAGCGCCCTATTTCCCTCTTGTAATTAAAGCGTGAAAAGTCGTGGAAAGAACACGCTGACGTGCCGTTGTCGATTCGTGGTAGAAGTGAATATTGCAGCGCATAATTCCCTGGACCACGAATAGCTTTGACGCATTTCATTCTTGAATAGGAGCACAGCACAACATGGAGCCACTTGGCAACTACGCCGTCGGCAACAAGACGGGCGCGGCCAATGTCGCCAGATGACAATGCAACATAAATTTCCCATATGAAACCGGTCTCAGCAACCAAGAAAAAAATGCTTTTCTTGCTTCTTGAGGGCGAGTATGTAAAGAACGCTTAGTTTCATGGGGTAAACTTGATGGAGAATTGCTGCGTTCTTAGCTTTGAGGCTATTAGCAAATTCAGGTAACGTGAGTGCCGCCGTAAACAAAAAGAAAACGCGGGAAGGGCCAAGACAGATAATGGGAACACGTGGCCTACGAATCTCAGCAGCCTCTTGAGTGTTATTACAAGCAGAAAATCTCGCCATTACATGCTTGTGATGGTTGAGCGTTGCCAGCATCAGAGGAATACGCGTGTGCAAGTTCATTTGGGCCGTCAGTCATGTCTCCAACAATTTCAGCAACCTTCAGTTAATCTTCACGATGGGACGCTGGGTCACCTTTTATTTACACAGCTGGGTATCGCGTCGTCTTCTTTTAGCTTTTAATGTGTACTGACGCAAGAAGCATTCATCTGCTTGCTCATTTATTTGCTCATTGGTCATCTTGAGCTAGCGTGAAGAAAAACTCAGACAAGGGCTAGCACCAGATAACGTAACTAAATATATTAAGTGCATAGCTGATAAAGTTAAAGGGTTCCTAAATTTCATTTTGCAGCCCTCTAATATAATATCGGGCTATTTATCGGCGCTACAACGCTTATGTATTAACGTGCAAGTTGAAACCATCAAATTATTGAGGTAAGAACGCAACATTGGCAGCCATGACGGCAGGAACTATCATGATTCTGTCGTCTGAAGAAATTGCGAAAAGGCAACGATTGCTTCAGCTGATGAAGAATAGTGCATCGATTCAGGGAACGGAAATCCCTTATGCTTCATTTGCATGGGCTTGTTGTAAAGTAGAACGTAAGCTTCCACTCTGCTGCCTTGGAAGATGTCAAATTCTGGGGTTGGAAACCGACGACTATGCAAAATACATGGTCGGCGATATTTAGCTGGGTGTATAGACGTCTCCTAAGACAACCGTGAAGCAGAATCCGTGAAAGCCAGCGTAGCGACAGCAAGCTCAGCCTGGGTACATCAATCATACATATTATATGTAGAGATCTCAATGGCTATGAACCTTATAAATAACGTGGCCCCTGCGGTTGGCGAAGCATTCGATTTTCCGTTTATTGAAGTCGTGCATACGATTTCTACGAAGAAGAAAACGGCATACGTCAGAGCATGCAAAGCAAGGGTTGAGTGTGAACGACCTTATCATCACTTGCCATTGGTAAGGTCGAGCATGAATTCTAAGCTGTGTTTTATATTTGGCAGAGTGTACTGCTCAATCGAAAACTTTCGTTTATGAGCTGTGCTGTGAACGCCGTGCTCGGTCTGTGATTACAGTGGATGGGGCACCAATACGCAGTACAATACAGCACATGAAGAACTGCTCTGTGTCATAAGCCGTAACTCGAGAGAGCGCGTCTGTCTCGGCAGAGTCGGTTATATACTCAGTCGCAACAATCACCCACTTGTTGCTGTCGTTTGACAGAGGAAAAGGGCCAAGAACATCCAAGCCGGCTTGATGGAATGGCTTATAAAGTGGACAATGGGTTCCAAGAACCCGGTGCGCTTCACGGGGGGTGACTTTCGCCGCTGACATTCAGGCAGCCTTTAACATACTGTTTCACGCTTGCTGAAAGCCCGGGCAAGTAATACATCTCGCGTACTCAATAACAATAACAATCTACAAGTGGACGGCTAGGTGTTTTAACGGCCCTGCAGGACCTTGGCTGTGCTCACGAGCGTGGCACCTGCCAGGTTTGCTTAATCTGCTTCGATGAATTTCACGGAGCCGCCCTTATTTTAGAGTGAATGAACGGCAATAAAAGAACGCAGAAACCCCATTGGACGTGTCTCATTGCACGTCTAAGTACACTTGTCTAAGTATATTTTGCTTTTTACTGAGTCATAAAAGTCCGAAAAATTAATAACTGTGTTAACAATTTCAGAAACCTGTTACTACGCCAGTAGAATATTGTAAAATGAGATGTGTAAGTGTACCTCATTTGACTCTTTATTTAAAATGTACCTTCAACCTACATTTGCTTCATCGCGGACACAATAAAGAATACTTACGTCACCAAATGTTTCCCGTCAAATACATTTTGGTGAAACCTCATTCGCCCATTGATCAACTAGCCCACTTTTTGCCGAAGAATCGGTTATGATTAAATTTCGGGTATGCAGCGTTTCGCGAGGAATTGATTGCCTTGCATCAAACGTTGTGCCTTAACATATCTTTGCACGTTATTTGAGTGGTTATTTACACTCAAGGGATCCGGACTCAATATCTGGGGCAATATATATTGCACAGAAATATTTCCACGCTATGCAAAGTGTAGCATTAAAATATCACTTGAACGACAGTCAATGTTGTCATGGACAATTCATCCACGTTTGTCTGTATTAGTTGTACGCACGTTTCCTATCATGGTGTTGGCTGACCAATTGTTGATCTGGAACATGCGCACTTGCGATAGTACTTCAAAAATCTACGCAGTGAATATTATTACTTATTATCCGTGTTGGTCACATGCTGCTTCGACAATTCTAAATGATTTGTTATCCACTCCACTATAGAAGAATGAAGATTGATTTTACATTAGTTGCTCCACTCTCGAATTTCGTATAAACTACTCGGGCCGAAATATAGTCTGCTTATAGAGACGGCCGGGGGCGTGCATTTGTTATATTTGAAAAGTTCGGAGTTCCTAGGGGCGACAGCCTACACATGTATATACATTTGACCCAGTACTTAGCACAAAAAATGCCATTTAGAATAGGTCTTATTTGCCGCCATTTGCTTGTCTTCAGGGATTTTTGCCATCGTTTCGGATGTTTCGATGTGTCTAGCATCTTAAGGCATATTCCCCTTGAACTGGTGCCACGGAAATGCAGACACTGATGCACTTGGTGTTAAATATTTCATAACATGATACAGAAACAAGACTCCTAAGCATTTGGTTAAGAGGAAGAGGCTACAACACCTGTATATGCGGTACTGCCCAGCTATGCCTTTAGCACTCATACGAACTGGCCACAAATTGGAAATAATGTGCCATGAATGCTGGAATATTTCAGTTTTATATTACAAAAGGTCAGTTTAGTCACTTTTCATGCTCGATGATTGTTAACCCTTGAAAATTGTTCGAACCTGTCATTAACTGCAGAAAATACACCTGGAAATACTACCGCATTCAGTCTATTGTGCTACAAGTGAAACCGGTACGCTCAGTTTCTCGTGTTGACGCGGGTTGGGGAAAAAATATTGTTAGATTTTTTTAAAGAAAGAACTAAAACAAGTGAACATATTTTTCTCCAAAGCGTTAGCCAATCAATGACAGACCTTATAAAGCGAAAAATAAATTAGGGGCTTTATGAGGGTTTCCTTTTAAGCTTCTTACCTTAGCCAGGGCATATATATATATATATTAATTTATTTTATTCATTTTATACATTTTTTACTTCTTGGTGTCTTCTTATTGTTTTTCTTTCAAAAATTGATGTGATAACTTTATTTGGAATCCTGCGCTTGGGAGGCCCAGGCCTGGGGCCGCCTAGATGACCACTGGGAGCTTCTGCTCCAGTGCGATCTTGCAGTTGGCCTTGCAGTTCAGAGTTGAGCGGTGCGGCCGACTGCAGCGCCCGTAAGTTTTCCGGGATGACGGCCATTGTACCATGATATATTTGACATCTCCACAGCATGTGTTGAAGGAGAGTTTAACAGACATGCTTAGCTTGCACATATCGCTCTCGTATATATCGGGGTAGAAAGTTTTCAGTTGCACTAGACTCGCATAAGTTTATGTTTGTAGTCGCCTCCAAGTAACGGACTCAGCTCGGTTCAGTTTAGTGCGAGGCGGTGGTAATACTCGCCTCCGATTTCGATAGAATTCGGTAATATCGCTAAATCTTGTTAAAATATCTTTTTCTCTTCAGATTTCCTTCTCCGCGTTCCCCTGACAGAGGGAAGTGACTCCTTGCTCAGCTCGGCGAGTAAGACCTCGAGCTTCGCGGTGTGCTACCTCGTTGAGGTTGATTGCGGGAATGCCTGGAGTCGTGTGCGCTGGGCACCAGAGCAATCGCCTGCCGTTCTTTGCACTGGCGAATTTCGCTTCATTGACTCTGATGATGTGCCATGCCTCACGAGAGATCCTACCTGTTGCATAATTTCTAATGGCCGCTTGAGAATCGCTAATGCTGCACTGAGCATTCGCGAGGACCAATACTAGTGCAATGGCTGCCTCCTCTTGTGTCTCGGAATGTTTGGTACCATCTGATACATTTGTAAGGCATTTTGGGTGTGATCTACGATGACTGATACGTGGTTATTTCTGTGTGGATATTCAGCCGCGCCTCCTAAAGACGCGCCTACGTCTGACGCAAAGCTTAGGACCATTTTCTGCTCTATTCTTGCGTCTACCATCGTTGCAACCTGGATGCATGTTCTTGGGTATATTTGTTGGAGTTTCTCACGAATTTTTCTGGCTATCGTCCTCCTTTCCTCGTACAGATAGTGGTAATGCATTCCCAGTGTGCTTAGTATTTGCCATCCCGTTTCGGTTTTAGTTAGTCGTTCTGCCTGAGATGTTTGTTGTGCTTCAATGAGTTCGTCCAGTGTGTTGTGGAGTCCCAATTTTAGCAAGAGACTGATGGAAATCCGTAGTGCTAGTTTGTAGGCTTTTTCTACAGGTTGTTTATTTTAGTCTTTTCAGCTGCAAACCGATTGTGGAAGGCTGCTACGTAGGGGGTCCGACTGATTACGAATTATTGTATCAGCGGTATGATCCTTTCTTCCTTCATACCCTGGTGCTTGTTAGTAATTCGTTTGATTAATCTCACGGTGTTTGTTAACTTTGTGTCTAACTTCTTTATGGTTTCCCCATTTGTGCCTTTTTTCTCGATTACTAGACCCAGCACCTTCAGCTGGTTGACTACTGGGATATTTCACCCATTCTTGGTGTGTAGCTTGATTTCCTCATGAGCCTCGTTTCCGTCGTATCCTTTGGGAGACCTGCCCCTAAGTGTGCGGCTGTACAAGAGAAGTTCAGATCTCTCTTGTACTTCTCTTGTAGATCTCTCTTCACAATGTGAGGCCTGTTCCTAAAAGGAGTTCCTCTACTGTGTAAATTGCAGTCTGGAGTCGTTGTTCTGTTGATCCGTCACTGCCATCAGAAGCCCAGATAGTTATATCGTCCGCGTAGACATTTGTGATTCCGGGACTCCATGTGATTTCGGTTTTCGGGGAGTCCCATCAAGACGAGATTAAACACCATCGGGAACAGCACCTTGCGGGGTGCCGCCGGCCCCATCTATGGCGATCACGGGTGACGTGAGCCCTCCGACGGAGATGACTGCTTTCACAATTGATAGGAAGCTCTTTATGTGGTTCTACGTCCGTTGCCCTAGTCCTATTCTTTCGATGTTTTCCAATATGGTTGCGTGGTTGGCACTATCAAAAGCTTTTTAAGATCAAGGACCAAGATGGCCCTTGTAGAGCGAGTTTTATAATCATTATCTGATGCTTAAGTTCAAGCATCGCATCTTGTGTAGAAAGGTTTTTGCGAAATTCATCATTAAATATTGGTATATGGTATTATCCTCTACGAGGCTATCTATAGTCTGTTTAAAATTACATTTTCCATTAATTTTCCGACGCAGGGTGTTAGGGACATTGGTCCGAGGTTTTCGATCTGAAGCTGTTTACAAAGTTTGGGAATAAGCGTTATCGTCATTTTCTTCCATTGAGCTGGTACTTCTCCCTTTACCCAGCACTCGTTTATGTATTCTGTGAGTTTGGCGATCGATTCGTCATCGAGGTTCCAGAGAGTCTTGTTGGTTATACCGTCCACGCCTGGGGCTCATTTGGTGTTTGAGTTTTGTGGGGGCGCGTGGATTTCTGCTTCCGTGAGTTCCTCGCATAATTTTGCGTTTGTATTCCCGTTGTAGCTGGGATAGCTGCAAGGGGGTACCTTTGTCAACTACTTCTGCTCTAATTTATTGAAAAATTCCTTTAATGTCTCCTGATATCCCTGTATTAACTTAATAATTGCTTGCATGTGGTTTTCTTGTTATTGTCATGTTCAAGCAGGAACCTGAGTTGTCCCAGGTTTTGCCGGTACTTAATTGCCCGTCCATAGAATCACATATCGCGTCCTATTGTCGTTTCGTCAATTGCTTAGCATGTTCTTCTATTCTTTTGTCGAGGAGCGCTATGCGCTTCCTTAATGTTTTGTTATGCTTCTGATCTCTAAGTCTATTCTGAAGCGACTGCTTAGCTTCCCACATGTGGAGAAGTCTGCTGTCTCATTTCTCCAATGTAGATTCAGGTGGTGCTATTTTTGTGGCAGCTTTGACGTCATCGCTGAGTTCCTTAGTCAATTGTTCTTTGTCTGCAATGGATCGTTGCCGTATCGTCTCTCGCGTTCCATGAAATAGTTCCCAGTCGACTAATTTTATCTGTCGTTCCTTTGGTGTATTCCGACCTTCTCTGACGTATAACTCCTATATGCGGTGGTCGCTACTGAAATCGTAAAGTGTATTGTACCACGACACTTTTTCAGTATGGTAAAGGTTAGGTCTGGGGTTGTGCAGCCCATTTTTTACCGCCGCTGTGCCATGAACTATACCATGCTCGGATAATTTGAGTCCTCAACGCGGTGTAGTCCCAATCTTTAATCCCTTCTTCGCAAATGTGGCATTTTGCTTGCTTTGCGTATTTCCTCTAGCCTGCCTTTCTGTGGGCTATTCTTTTGGTTGTCCAGCCACGTTGGCGACAAGGTGCTCTCGCGATGTTGGGAGCTTTGGCATTCTGATCTTATGTGCCTGAACTCCTTCCATCCCTTGCTTACAGACATTTCTTCCTGGGATATGCTGCGCCCCTCTACGGTGACTTCCATTATTCAGAAAGTGATGGGCAAATGTTGAGGAAGCCGGCTCCAGCGCGTTCCCTCACGGCCCTCCCGCCACGAGGTCCGGCCAAAATATTGTCGTAGAGACTTGAAAAATGGGAAGCCCAGTTGGTTTTCGGTATCCACTTGTTCCTGAGAACGAGCTCTGTACGTTGGTGTGCCATAGCGGGTGTTCTTTTGGTGATTTGCGCTAGAAGAACATTCGTGAAATACGGAGACCATGTGATAAGCATCCGCTCCCTCCGTCTTCTTCATCTGCTTCCTAGCTTTCAAAAATTAAAGCAGTTAATTTTGGAATTGGTTTCTGCAAAAAAAAAAAAAAAAAGGCGCAGTGTAACTATAACGCCTCCTTCAAGATCTTGATTTTTGCAATTTGGTACCTTTGTTCAAAAAGTGACAGCAGTGCCAATACCTACTTCCTCGCTATCCCAACTCTACAACCATACGCCATTTTAATATTCCTACTTCCCTCACCCTTACCCGCCATGGTTGCTCAGTGACTAAGGCGTAGGGCTGTTGAGCACGCGGTTGCGGGATCGAATCCCGGCCACGGCGGCCGCATAATTATAGGGCGAAAACACCCGTATACATAGATATAGGTGTACGTTAAACTACCCCAGCTGGCCGAACTATCCGGAGTCCTCCACTATATATATATATATATATATATATATATATAAATGTTTATATATATATATATAGATTAGTATTGTATAAATAAAAATTGATTTAGATTATATTTATTCTCCACTCTCCAAATTTATTAGCCCAGTGCAATTTGCTAAATGTCCAACGCCGCCTAGAATTCGTGCTCGGCTTTAACAAAAAAAAAAATAATCCTTGTTCGCACTCAACACTTGCTATGCACGTTCTGACACCTGCCGTTCTGTTTTTCGAAGAAATATCGCGCATGACGTCAATAAACCCAAATGCCAGCGCTTCGTCGACAGCAGCTCATTCCATTTCGATTCACACATATATTATGCTTAATTTTTTTGTGCGCGAGCTAAGCTGGAGCTCTTTTGCTGGCGTTTGCAAATTCTGCTGTGCGGTGCCTTAAGAGGCGTCAATACGACCGAGTAAATCTTTGTCGGCTGCGCGTACTGTAGAAAATTCCGCTTTCCATGGCCTGAATTTGACATCTTGCAAGGCGACAGGATAGAAGCTCACGCTTAGCAACTCCATTCAAATGATCAATCAGAGACTGCCGTTTATTCCCTTCACTGACTCTATGCACTATTCTTCTGATTCGCTTGAAGCATTAGTGCCTTTTTGCAATTTCCTCAGACCGCAGATTCATGATCGTTCCTGCCGTTATGGATTCTAATGTTGCGTGTTTCCCTCAGGAATTTGATGGTTTCAACTTTCGTGTTATATAAATGAACGTCGTTGCGTCGAAACACAGAAACCAGATGGTATACAAAAGCAATCGAAACAAATAAATTCGATACCCTGCCATTTTATCAGCTATGTGCTTAACCCGTTCAGTCTCATTATGCGGTGTTTGCACTCATCTGAGTTGTTTATTCACGCTACCTGAAGAGGACCACGGAGCAAGTGAATAGTTAAGCAGAGGAATGCAGCCCTTGTCAATGTAAATCGGAAGCTAGAATAAGAGGACGAGGGCCTCCTGCTTAACGTTACTCAACTTCAAGAGTACTAGCGCTACACCAATGTCCAAAGCAATGACTTCCCAGTTTCGCCACGTTCAGATTGTCTCAAGATTATGGAAATCGTTAGATGGATGACTGGCAGCCCACTTAAGGTTAAATGCATAAATTATTTTCATTTTCCCAGCGCTCAATCTTAACAATATTGTGATCGGTAGATTTTCTGCTTGTAATAAATTGAAAGTGTTACTGAGACTCGTAGACCACGTGTTTACATTACCTGTGTTGGTTTTCCCCTAGTATTCCTACGGTGGCCCTCAAGTCACCTGAATTTGATAATGACCTCTCTCAGAAAAGAATAACACTATGCTACATAACTTCTCCCCTGAAACAAAACGTTTCCTTCGTACCGTCCATCACAAAGCCACCAACGCTTTTGTGCTAAGTGGGGGAAAACGGTGTAATATCATATATTATTCAAGCATATTCATCTGGCCGCATTGGTCGCATACGTCATCATTGCGACGACGTAGTTGCGAGGTATCACCTTTACCGCTGTGTTTCTATTCAGGAGCAAACTGCAGCAAGCCTATTCGTCATGAAGCGAATTATTACCTGGAAGCTTCACTTCTATCATGAATCGAAAAATCCACGTTAGCTGCGTTAGCTCTCTCTTGCCACGAAGTTTTATATTTTCACTACTAGAGGGAACTCGGCCGCTAATGTCTACAGGAGTTGTAAGCGGGGTGATTCATCCAGTATGGTATCTGGTTTATATAAGAATTTACTTAAACATTGTTCTTCTGCCTTCAAACGGCTTCGTGACTTTGTAAGCCCATAATTTGCAACAAAATACCGTGCAATAAATAATTTGATACACAATATTAAAATTGTCCAATGCTATAAATCCAACACAGGCCACTAGCGCCTATTACCGATATTGAAATCACAGCACCATGGTCGCATGCAAACACAAGTGTCATACTTGGCACTGCAGGACACCTTTATGAATTTAGCGTGGGCAAACAAATTTGTTGGTAGGTTTGGCGCTTTTTATATTTGGTCATTTCCACAGGCTAGGCAGTTGCAAAATATATAGGCATATGCGACATCATGAAGGTTGGTGAACTATGCAATGAGCTGGAAATTTTTCCTTTGCAGAACTCTCCTGACCCCTCACCTTTGCAGAGGAGACGCGGTGTTCCTCTGGCGTTACGGTACGTGCTCTGCATGGGCTCTCGCTTTCCAGCTCCTTTTCGGAAGTCGAACCTATTCGGCATTCTGGCCGTTGCCTTCTATAGACACGGCAGGTCACCGGGATTATTTTAAAACCAGCCTGACCGCAGAAAGTGACCCCCCCCTGCCGTCAAGCTCCTTCCGACCACGGCAGCCACAGGCACCCAACGGGATCGCTAATCCTTTCCTGGCTGAAGCTTGGGCCTGGCGAGGGCTTTGTCCAGGAGTGCTGACTGGGGACAGTGACGCATTTTCAGCAAGCCTGAATGAATCTGCATCGCATCGAGCGAGAACCTCTGTCTTTCACGCTTATTGCGGTACATTTTGCCGTTTTTCCTTGTGTGAACGCCACCGGCGTCCGCAAGCCCTCCATTTCCATATGGAGGGCGCTCCGACCGGAAACGTTGCAACGAACGCTGTGATCGCGCCTGCTGTGGGGGCGATGGACAGGACTTAGGCCACGACCAAGACTAGGGACGAAACTTCCCGATCGAACGAGGACGGCTGTACATGGGTGCTGGTCCAAAGGAAGCACCGCACACAAGTGGACCTCCGAGTCCCGATGCTGAGCCAAGACCCGAAGACCAGCCAGCTTGAAGGCAAGACCCCCTAGTGCGTCGACCCATAACGTTGCGGCCACCCCGCTTGCCCCTCCACTATTACGAGGCCATCCTGTGTCCACATCGCGGGCGCCGTTTGGACCACTGGACTCGTCCCACCGTAATCCCGTCCATTGGGGGTGTCGCAGGTTTGCTCACGGCTGAAGTCGAGCGGCTTGTTTTTCGCGTACGCCCGGAACAGAATCTTGCCGTGATAACCACGCCGCATGAAAAGATCGCCTTGAACCTGTATAGCGTCGAATACTTTCGCCTATGGATCATATCGTTAAGCCGGGCTTCTCCGTCCTGCAAGCACGGATGGTGGGCAAATCAAACACGGCCCTCCTCATCTTCGAAGAACTCCGGCTTCACCGTTATCGCCACTACGTGCGCAACTACGGTGCCCAATGCCACTGCTACGTACATCATCCCCACCAGCAAGTCTGCACAGTTTGCCGCTAGTTGGGATATCGCTATGACAGCTGCCCTACTCCGGACCGCATCGTAGGCGAGATATACGGTGTTGATAACCTCAAACAGAGATATTCCTGCTCATCCAAGTGCCGCTCGTGCGAAGGCGATCACCCCACCGCAGACGCGGGCTACCCCGCCCGTGTTCGGCGCCCCTTCAACAACGAAGAGGTTCGAAAGATGCTTCAGCAGGAGCAGGCGCAACAGCAGCAACAGCAACAACACCAAGTGAATTAACAGCCTATACCCTCATCCTTCCCCTAGTCAATCAACCACTGGCAGATCCAACCCCGGGTGGGAAGTCCCTATTAATGTCCCGGTCCCGAATGAACTCACAAAGCAAGGCTTGCTGTCGCACTCGCTTCAGGACTGAATCACCCCCGCCACCAGCAAAGAAATGATCACTTCACAGATTGCTACCCCATCAAAGACACCCCGGGCGGACCAGCTGCCGAGAGAACAAAGCCAGCCACCCAAGGCCCCCAAGGCACAGCACATCTCGGCTGAACCTCTGGAGATAAGCGGGGCGAAGTGCTTTCCCCTGTTCTCAGCCTCCTCTCCTTGTCCGTGCGCAAACTCCAGTTCACCCTCATAGACCACACAGAGCTCCACTCCCACATGAAGAGCCTCCACTCCCAGGCTCTGGATACCCACGTTAAATGCAAGATACAGACCGTGTGTGCCCATATTAGACAGGCGTTCCGCGAATGCTTAATCAAGCGGTGTCTGCACTAACAGACACAGTCAACACGACGGTAACCACACTCCACAGCCTGATATCGAGCAGCATCACCACTCTATCCACCGAGATGCCGCAGGAAACCCAGCGGAACATGCACCAAGTACGCCAGGAGTTCGCCCTCTTCGAGACAACTAACCCGAGAAGCAAACGCTCTCACCCATAGGCGCGCCCATCGGTCCTGAAACGCGAAGATAGGCACGCGTAAACGCGGACCAACTAGTCGTATGGATATGAAACTTCAGCGGTTTCCGCCGCAAGCGGGGCCCCCTGCAGCAATACATTGCCACGACCACGGTAGCTCCTGATATCGTCCTGCTTCAGGAACCCAACTGCACCCCATCTAGGGCTTAGGATTGGGAGAGTTTGTATTGCATTCCAAAACTGGTACAGCGGAACATACGAAGGAAGAAACCAGCCCTGCCCGCCAGATAAAAGAACAGAGCGCTGACTTCCAACTGGTTCATTGGCAAGTTGCACGAAATACGATGTCTGTTATAAAAGTATCCGACCGTATTTTTTTGCAAAGAGCTGATGGATATGAAACAAGCGCGCTTCCATCATCCAGGCTTGAACCGTCGTGCGAATTTTTTCCCACCTGCAGATAGTGTCAGTCGCTGGGACGCAGGGTTTGAGTGAGGTAGTGCGCAGTGCTCTCGTCGGTTTTTTATTGTAAGAAAATTGGCGGAGCGACTGCAGCAGCGCTACTGCATTAAATTTTGCCACAAGCTGGGCGACAGCCAAGCGGAAACCATTCAGAAGATTCAGACGGCTTTCAGTGACGATGCTATGAGCAGCACACAGATTAAGGAGTGGTAACCGGTTTAAGGACGGTCGCATATCGGTGGAGAGCGAACCGCACTCCGGTCGGCCATCAACGTGCCGAAATGACCAGGTCATTGCTCATGTGAACTCTGTCGTGATGCGGGAGCGACGTGTGACTACCCGAGAAATTTCGGAAAAGTTGGGCATCAGCACTTTTTCTGCACATTCAATTATCAGCGAAGATTTGGCCTTGAAGAGAGTTGCAGCGAAATTCGTGCTGAAGCTGCTCGCGGTGGAGCAAAAGCAACTTCGTGTTGAAATCTCACAAGACATGCTGGATTCCAGAAACAGTGACCCCGATGTCATGAACGCCATAATCACTGGTGGCGAGTCTTGGTTGCACAGGTACGACCCGAAAACCAAATCCCAGTCCTCACAGTGGAAGCATTCCACGTCACCAAGACCAAAGATGGCTCGCCAAGCGCGCACCAACGTCAAAATGATGCCGACTGCTCTCTTTACTTCTGCGGTGTGGCAAGCCACGCGTACGCACCACAGGGTCAAACAGTCACCAAAGAGTACTAAAAGGATGTCCTCCGTCGCCTACGTGATGCTGTGCGGCGCAAGAGGCCGCAGAGTTGTGATGAACAGAAAATTGGCGCATCCATCACGACAATGCTCCTGCACATTCCTCGCACTTGATTCATACTTCTTTTGGTGAAAATCTAGACTCATGTAGTTCAACAGGCTCCTTACTCTCCTGATGTGGCCCCCTGCGACTTCTGGCTGTTTCTCAAAATCAAGAAGCCATTGAAAGGAGCGCGATTTTAGACAAGAGAGGACATTAGGCTGCAGCAAAAGCTAATCTAAACTTCATTCTGAAGCATGCCTTTTCGGAATGCTTCCAACAATGAGAGCACCGCTGTGAGAAGTGTGTGGACTCCCAAGGAGACTACTTTGAGAGTGATTAGGCTTCCAACGCTCCAGTTATACGTGCTTCTTTTCTTCGGCCAAAGGTCGGATACTTTTCTAACAGACCTCGTACCTACCTACAAGAAAGCACCAGCACATGTCGTCATAACACCTCACAAAACGTCACACCTATAGAAGGATACACAATCATGAGTTAAAGAAAACACAATTCTGTCATGCAAGGTTCAACTGATCAAGAAATCTTGCTTGCTGTGGAAATAGGCACAACGATGGCGCGCTAGCACACGTGCTGCCAGCCCTTGCTATGAGATCAGCGTCAATGATCTTCCGCGTAAGTTGTGATGGGTGCTTTTTCAGCACTTCACACCGATAAAAATTCGGCTTACATCCACAATCGCGACAGTGAATTCCTAAATGCCCTGTAAAGCTTGGTGCTCATTATAATCATGTTCTTTTGGTCTTTCAATAAGGCAGCGACCAGTTTGGCCTATATATTTATTCCCGCATGATAGTGGAATTGAATAAACAACTTCAACAACGCAAGACCGAAAACGCTTCTTGTGCATGTTCGACCGGAGAGCAGTGCGCGGATTAAACGTAAAAAAGCACTGATCACAACTTAGGCGGGAGATTATTGAAGCTCATCTCATAGCAAGGGCTGGCAGCACGCGCCTTAGCGCGCCATCTTTGTGCATATTCACACAGGAAGCAAGATTTCATGATCAGTTTAACCTTGTATGAATCAATTGCGCGTTCAATGACTCATGATAGTGTAGCCTTCTATCGGTGTGAAGTTTTCTGAAGTTTTGTGACGACATCAGCGCTCTGTTCCTTTATCTGGCTGGCTCAGCTTGTTTCTTCCTTTGTATGTTGCGCTGTACCAGTATTAGAATGCATCCACTCCCTCGATGGACATGAAGAGCACAGCAGCGACTCGCAGCTGGTAGGTGTCCGGGCGTCCAACCACTTAACGGTCCTTACACATTCCGTGGCCACCGGCACCCCTCATCAAATTTTAGAAGTCATCACACATCATGAACGCCGCGAAAGTCTCTTCATTCTCAAGATTTACAGTTCCCTCCGTGCACGCACCCATAACTTCCACCAACTATTTACTGGGTTTAGCAAGCTCGGAAGCAAAGTGTTGATCTGCTGAGACTTCAAATCACCGCACCCAGCTTGGGTGTACCCGAAGGCAACAGTGAAAGGGACAAAGCTGTGGGATGGGTTATGCTACATGCGCTTCACATTGCTTTCTGATCGCGCGCAAACCATCTCTTCGCTATCGCCCTCCTCCGCCACCGCGTTATCATCATCATTCTACGCAGCTGCAGGCGCTGGGGTATCAAAGAAGCCTTCTTTTAAGAAAAGGCGACGGCTGCCGCCACTGCCACGTAGCGACTTCAAAATCATCATTCGACCCAAGAAAGGCCTTCAGGTGAAGAGTTTCAGCAACCACCAAATATCGAAAGCCATCTCGGCCGCCTGCGGAGGGAAAGTTGACGATTCGCATTTCATCGTGCGCTTGAGACCCGGTTCCAACATAATTATTGTTAGCACCCCAGATCAGGAGGTCGCTCATATGGCACGCAAGATGATGCGGATTGTGCTGGGCCCGGGGCGTCATTCATGGAATCGACCCGGATACCCCGCCCGAGGAGCTTATGACTCACCTAAGGGTGAGGACCCAAGGCGTTGAAATCGTGCAGGCCCGCATGCTGGGAAAGACCAAGACGGCCGTGATCACGTTCAGCTCTGACGTAGTTCCACGAGATGTCTACTACTACGGAGGGGAGACCGAGTGCCACCCCTACAAGCCCACGAAACAAATTTGCTATGTGTGCCAGCGCATGGGACACCGATCGGACGTTTGTACTACCCCGAACGTCAAGATCTGTCTCGCTTGCGGGAAGCACGACCCGACGGACGACCACGAGTGGTCGTCCGTCGGGTCGTGGGCTTCGCCGTCTGCGGCGAAGCCCACGCCACGGGGTCTCGCGAGTGTAAGCAAAGCTAAAAAACAACACTACCACCAAAAAGAATCCTCCGCCCGGAAGGAGGAAGGAAGACGACGACATTGATGGAGGAAGGCCAAGACGAAGCCGCCTGCGGTGGTTCAGCTCGGAATCCTCGGCGAGCCGCTCAAGGTCCCGGGCCCAGTCCAGGTCAAGGTCCTGGTCCCGGTCCCGATCCCAGTCCCAGTCCCAGTCCCAGTCCTGGTCCAGGTCCCGATTCCGCTCGGAGTGGCCAAAGCTAGGAGAGAAGCAAGGGCAGCGGCAGCCTTCTACCTCGACATCCACGTCGAAGCAGAAGAAGCAATCGGGCAAGAAGAACCAAGCCAACAACAAGGTGAGCCGGAATCAGTCTAGTACCTCCTCCGCTCAACATACCAGTGAAAATAGTAAATGCTCCCTAGAATGTACGCGCATCAGGGAAGAAAATAAAAAAAACTCAAGGCTCAGGTTAACGACCTAAACCAACGCATGCAACGCTTAGAAGCGTTGCTAAGCAAAACAAGCAACAACACAAAGGCAGGGCCGCAAAGCGACACGAAAGGCCACCAGCCCGCCATCTCCATTCCTGCCCCCTCAAGAACCACCACGCCCTCATCGCTACCCGGTGCGGCCTCGGCAGCGGCAGGCCAGTCAAGTGTAGTCACCCTCGAAGGTATTTATGCTACGATACAACAGATCCTTTACCAGATGGGTGAATTAAACAATAAAGTCAAGGAGAACACACTAAGCCATGAAGATCTTGAAAGAAGAATACGCAAGGTTGAGTTTGGCTCGCTCAAGCGGGTCGACGACGAGAGCAGCAACCCAGGTATCAAGGCGTACAGGCGCATAAACAACACGGGTAACATCAGGGACGTCGACAACTGCGACGGCGGTGCCATGAACGTCAGCAATGGCTAACACCACATGCAGCGCGCCCGAACACCTCGTGATCTGGCAGTGGAACTGTCGCTGTTTCAACAAGAAGGCAAGTTCACTCCAACTTTTCTTCCAAAATCACCTATACCCCCCCGACGTCATCTGCCTTCAGGAGGTCGGGAACCAGCCGATCAGGCTGCGGGGTTACTACGTAATTAAACACGCAGGATTACCGAAGGTCGCGGTTTTAGTTCACAAAACGGTGACGGCCGTGGGACAACATTATCAACATCATGACATTAATCATGTGCTAGTGAAAGTCCTCCCGCAGAAGAGGGGTAGACGTAGCACTTTCATCCTGAATTTGTACAGTCCACCGAGGGCTCAGAAAGACGACTTCCGCAACATCATTTACGAGAGCGAGAGAGCCGCTGGCGGCAACCAGCTGGTAGTGTTGAGAGACATGAACGCTAGACACACGACTTGGGGCTACCAACAAGACACGCAAAAGGGGAGGTCGCTCCTCAATGCGGTTGACCAAATGGGCCTCGAATTGATAACCAACCTCCTCCAACCAACCCGAGCAGGCAATAGTGTAAGTCGAGACACGTTTCCGGACCTGTCATTGGTCAAAAACGTAAGGGCGCACCTGGGCGAAACATTGGGCAGCGATCACTACATCCTCAGCATCTCGGTATCCACGCCGAAACTCGAGAGAACAATTGACGAAATTAGGCTTACGGACTGGGAGGCAATCAGGCAGTACCCCCCGCCCGAAAACGGTATAACGGACATAGCGGAATGGATGCAGCACCTCCGGGACGCCCACATCCAAACCACTAAAACCATCCAGCACACGGTCGAGACGCCCGAAGTCGACCGCCGGCTCTTACACCTGTGGGAAGCCCGTGAGGGCCTCCTCAAAGGGTGGAAGCGACAGCGGTTAAACCGGAAGCTACGTCTACGAATTGAGAAAATAACAGACGAAGCCAGAAATTACGCAAACGAGCTGACGCAGCAAAATTGGGTACAGTTTTGCACCTCGCTCAAGGGTACCGTGAGTACGGCGCAGACTTGGGCCATCCTACGTTGCCTGATCGAGCCCGACAAGGCGAAATCGATAACCAGTCGGACGCCCCTAGAAATCGCTCACAAGTTCCCCGGAAACGACCAGGATCTGATTGACACCCTAAAAACCAGATACCTTGGTAGCGACCCCATACAACCCTGCCTCCTAAAATATGAAGGAGAACCAAGACCAGAACTGGACGCTCCCATCACGGAGGAAGAGGTATGTGCCGCGGCACGAGCCTCACAGCGCAACACTGCTCCCGGAGTTGACAAAATCACCAATGCCAAAATTAGAAACCTGAGCCCGATGCACATCCAGGACTTCAGCGAATACCTAAACGAGGAACTCTGGAGCAAGGGCCACGTACCGAACGAGTGGAAACACGCGGAAATCGTGACCATTTCCAAACCCGGCAAGAAGCCCGCGATCGACGCCCTGCGTCCCATCTCGCTGACTTCGTGCCTCGGCAAGCTCGAAACCCGCCTCCAACATTGCATAGAGGACGGTGACCTCTTCCCGCACACCATGCTTGGCTTCAGGCCGGGACTTTCTGCGCAAGATGCGTTCCTAATCATAAGGGAAGAAGTTCTTAAGGGCATCCCGAAGGGAGGAGAACATCTCCTGCTCGCACTCGACCTAAAAGGGGCCTTCGATAACATCTCTGACGAGGCTATTCTCAAGGGACTGAACGACATCAGCTGCGGGAAGCGCATCTTTAATTACGTTAAATCGTTCTTGACGGGCCGGACGGCAACCATCGGAATAGGCCAGACTCGATCGTATACGATCGACGTGCCGAAGAAAGGAACACCGCAAGGGGCGATAATCTCCCCGATTCTATTCAACGCCGCGATGCTAGCGCTGACCAAAGAGCTGCGGAAGATCCCCGACCTAAGTTACGCCCTGTACGCAGACGACATCACGCTCTGGGCCACCAAGGGCTCCCTAGCGCGAAAAGAGGCGACCCTTCAAGAGGCCGCGACGGTCGTGGAGAAATTTGCGGCAGCCAGCGAGATGCGTTGTGCGCCAGAAAAGTCCGAGGTGATCCGGGTGCACGGAGGAGGAATCTACAAGTCCCCCGGCCCTATCGACCTCTATCTTGAGGGCCAGAAGATCACGGAAGGCAATAAGACTAGGATTCTGGGTTTTTGGATCCAGAGCAACCTGAAAGCCTCCCACACCATCCAAACCCTAAGGTTCGCCACCAACCAGATCTCGCGGATTATAAAACGAATTACAAGAAGCCGCAAGGGCATGCGAGAAGAGGACACGCTTCGCCTCGTCCACGCTCTGGTGATCAGCAGAATCACGTATAGCATGCCGTATCACTATCACTCGCTCAACAAACGCGACCAAGAACACGTCGATGCCATCATCAGAGGCGCGTACAAAACGGCCCTGGTTCTCCCTGTCACCACCTCAAACGAGAAGTTAGCGGCCCTCGGGATTCACAACACCTTCGCTGAGCTGTCGGACGCGGTTATGGCTTCGCAAAAGACTAGACTACAGAAGACGGCGGCGGGCAGAGCCATCCTCCACCGGACCGGAACGGCGACGGAGCTCCGTGCCCTCGATGGACAACGATCACTCCCGCCTGAGGTCAGAGGCAAGATCAAGGCGAACCCGATACCGAAGCACATGAGCCATGAACTCCATGAAGGACGACGCAAGGCTCGCGTCGACAGACAGCGCCGACAATTCAAGGGTGACCCGTACGTAACGTACGTGGACGTGGCGGCGTACCCTGTAGGGGGCCTCTTCGCGGTAGCCGCCGTGAACGGGCGAGACAACTCCTTGAGCCTCGCGGCCTCCGTAAGGGCAGAGACCCCAGCTGCGGCTGAGACCATAGCCGCGGCGCTGGTAATAAAGCAAGACAGGGTAGGCAGGGAAGTCCATGTCGTTACCGACTCGCAACATGCCTGCCGTAACTTTACCAACGGACGAACACCGCTGCTGGCGGCTCAGATTCTAGGGCCGAGGCTGCAAGAATACCATCAAATCACGTAGACGCCGGGCCACGCGGGTCTGGAGGGGAACGAGAGGGCGAACGCCCTAGCTGGAGCACTAATCAACCGAGCGGGGCAAGACGAATCGTCTCATCAATCCCCACCATTTACCTTCATGCCCCTGCCGTCCAATTACTGCGACCGACTCGAGATCCAGCGATTCAACCGCAGGATTTATCCTCCCCCTCACAGAAAGCTGAGCACTGAAGATGCCGTAGCTCTCTGACTTATTCAGACAAACACATTTCCTAACCTACACAAATACGGTAAAATGTTCCCCCATACATATCGCAGCATCTGCCCCTGGTGCGGCGACACACGCCCTACACCCTTCCACACCTCGTAGGGGTGCGGGGGCAAACCTCAACACTTAAAGACGCCTAGCACTTCATTAGAGCGGTGGGAGGTACAGCTGACCGGCGATACCCTGGCGGGACAAGAAGCTCTCGTCCAGCAAGTACGTCGAGCAGCCATGGCCAGTGGAGCCCTGGAATGAGGACACCACCCACTCGACCTCAAGAGCAACCACCTCGATGGTTCGAATAAATGTTTTTTCTCTCTCTCTCTCTCTTGTACTAGAACGCCCCATAATTCTTGGATGCACAAAAACACACATCGCATGGGACAAATCGAACATCTGATTACAGCCCTCTTTCAAGGAGCTGATCGTAAAGCTCAAGGCACGCAACTAGAGCTGTGATTGCCCTGTTTGCATTGGATTCTCGCTTAAAGTGTGCGCACTGAAATCATGAAATTCTCATTGCACATGCAGGTACCGCGAATGCTGACGACAGACATTATCGCCAAGTTGAATGTAAGGGCTTCCTTCCGGGCGTTTCTTTCGTTCAACACAGCATGTATAAAATTCGGTCGCTCGCATTCTGTGCACTACTATTGTAATTAAGTACAGTGCTCACAGACGGTCTGGCTACTAGCACAACGCAATAACTATCTGGAAATGGATGGCTAGGCCTTCCAATGACCCTGCAAGGAGATAGCTAGGCCCACTATATCTCGATAACAAACCCAAACCTCCCAATCACGCTGAATAAGTGCGAAAGTATTAAAAACGTTCGCGCATGCAAAACAACCACACGGGAAGTAATCTTGCAGTGACTGCAAAATAATAGACCGCGAGGGACTAGCGCGTGTCTACCATTAGTGTGCGGCTGTCAATAAATAGAGTAGCGAAAATTTACATCGACGTCGTAACAGCTCTTAGATTTTATTTTCCCATTTGCTTAAACCTTCTTCGATGAACTAGGCTTAGCGGCCTTTACTTTTGAGTCAATGAATGTCAATAATATTTGCTCCGGCCATCTACGGGCTTACACTGGCGTGTCAAATCGTTTTTTTTATTTCGTAATCAATGAAACACAATTTTCGTGACGATCACGCTATCTTTACAAAAGTTTTTTTTTTTTTACTTTTACTCAGCTTGCAACAACTTTAAACTATATGCCTTTAAGCTGCAACATGGCTGCGCATGTAATTGGGGTGTAAATCCGATCACAGTATTATTATAGACACTCTTGTCCTCCAAAAACCGGTTCAGCCTGGTGTGGGTCATATGCTGAGTGCCCACGCACGGCATGGGCGAGACGGGCCGCAACTGTTCGAAGCCCGGCCGTTTCCCCTGATTCGGGAGGACCAGGAGGTTCGCGTTCTCTCGTGCCGCCGGCAGCCAAGCGGCATCCCAGCACACCAGCATGAAGGTGTGAAGATGCCGGATCGACGCTTCCAAGTTTCTGAGAATTCGATTGCTGATCCAGTCGGCGCATGCAGCAGTCTTGGTTCTCAGTCTCTTTATTTCCACCCGGGCTTCGACAACCATTATAACTTCATCTAGGTCCAGGTTTTCTCAGCTGCCATAATCCGGCAAGTGTGTACTTGTACCACTTGCGCAGCCTAAATACCGGTCCCGGAATTCCAATATGAGAATATCCATAGTCTCGTTAAAAGTATATATTAGCCTTGGAAGTGGTTGCCTGGCCTAGGATTTCGACTTGTCCTGATCTAACAGGTGCCGAAGCAAGTGCCACGTGCCTGCCTTCCCGATGTTGTGGTCCATTTTCTCGCAAATTTTCACCCAGTTCTGCCTCATTATTACAAGCGCGTACTCTTCGATTTCCTCGTTAGGCACAGCCAATTGTCTCCGCACATTCCTGCCGCCCTTTTCTCAACAAGTCGGGTTTCAAGAGCCTTGTTACGCCAGAGACTGACCATGTGATGATCTTTTCCTTCGATGTCCTCTTCAACCTGTACCTCCTCCATTGCTTCGCTGAGCGAATGAACGACCTCATTACCCCAACCTCAATGTTACCGGTGCCTTCCCTCTGACCCGTGCGGCCATTTCGTAATGCCTCCCAGTTTACCGGCGCTACCATCTTGGTGCGCCCCACCCACGGTCCGTTGTCTGCTATAATTTCGGTTATTTCGATTACCAAGTTTCCCCGGGTTGCACCACGTGGCTGAATTGCAGCCTCCAGTTAGGGTCAAGTCCCTGGACGTGTCTATCGAAACGCTGTTGCGCTGGCGGGTCGGTCTCAGTGGATTCATTAGAAGCACTAGGCCATTGTGTCCAATACTTGTCTCTAGTTCACGTCCTTTTGCTTCCGTGTATGATACGCCCATGCCCGGGTGAGTCCCGTTAAATTTCTCGACTATCAGTAGGCGTACTCCCTACGTGATCACTCACGATTTCACGAAGAGCTAATCGAAGCCGCAGTGACGTTTATGGCGTGCCAGGCAATACAGGTTGACAACGAATAAACGTTCGAATTCTCCCTTTTGCGAAATGATTTCAATGAATGAATGTTCTAGGCTTGTAGTCCCGGTATCGTGCTGTAACGCCGTTATATTGCTTCTGAAAACAGTGGCCACTCGCGTGTTGTGACCTAGTCCCGCGTACGACTTGTAACTCGTGAGATCGGCGTGCTTACCGCACTCATACAGCGCGATTACTTCGTGTTTGTCACTTCTCGTCAGAAAAGTGTGGAGTACCGAACCTTTGCGACCGAAGCCGCTAAAGTTCCACTGCCAAATAATATTTTTGCGGTGACGCAGAGCTACCTTTAAGGTTATGAATTTCTTGGCACATCCACTGAATCCTCTCCTCTGCGCTTGCCATTTCCGAGGGCGTCTTTTCCATACCAGCTCCGAATTTTTTCAAAGCGGTCGTAACTTCCTGTTGGAAAATTTCAATGTCCCGTTCCTTCTTAGCAAATAGTCTTTTATATTCTCGCACATGAATTTTAGGTTCCTGCTCGCGACCTCTCTTCTTTTTTGATCGTGGAGAATTTTCCCTAAGGGCTCTGCTCCGTCCCTAACGCCTCTTCCGGCGGCATTTCGACATTCATCGGCTGCGAAGCCGTGCCTATTGCCTTAACATTTTCTTGCAGTGCCTTAACCTGCGCTTGCAATAATCAGTTCTGTTGTTTCAGAACCTTAACTGCATCTGAGTCCTGGGAGACTTTTTACCCAATCCACCTTCGACGGTGCCTGCGGTTTCTTTTTTTGCTGCTGCTTGGGTCGAGAGCCCTCCATATCAGGCTTGGACTGCGGTGGCGGAAGCCACGGGAACGAAGCAGAGCAGTCCCTCGCACCGCTCCGGGAGCGCTCGCGGGACACACTGCGCACGTCTCGATGACTGACACGAGCCTGCTGCTACTTCTTCTTGGCCTCCCTCTTGCTGGCTAACTTTGCTTCCCACCGTCCCTTCTTGATTACGTATAGCGCACGAAAAAGTTCCGTACATTTCCTGCCACCCGTCAGATGGCCCTTGCCAAACAGGCGACACTTAGAAGTGCACTGGCGATCTTCGGGCGGCCATACCACCCAACCGCCAAGAGGTCCCGTTTCTTCTCCATCCCAAGCACTCCAGCGACCGTTGGATTCAGCGGGTCCCTTCTCTATGCTGTGAATAACCGTTATTCCATGAATTTCTCACTGACCCTGTGAACTACTTTTCGCCCGCAATCTTCCGGTGTGATCACATTGGCTAGCACGTCGTGCTCCTTGTAATCGCGTTTAAAGCAACAGATTGGAAGTATCTTCACGCATCTATTTAAGTCCGAAGAATGAACGAGCACCATACCTTGTTTTCCGTTCAAGCACCACGAGTCCTGCTCCGACCAGCCGATTGCGGCAGCTTCGGCGAGAGCCTAATCAGTGGGCCCGGCAGGCTGTAAGTCATGGCTAGAGCCTTTGCGGGGCCTAATAACCACTTTGATGCCTTCCTCCGAGATCCTTGGAAGATACATGGCGATCGACTCTTCAGCCAGTTCCTTCAAGCCGCTTTTGCAGGGCCGAGGGCCGCCCCAGCTGCCATTTTGCCTCCCACTTCCCCGCCTCCGACGTGGCGCTGCGCTATCTTGGCCTTCTCCAAGGAACGTTGTAGAAGCTTATGTCGCCTGTTCGCGTCAACCTTTCCTTGGAGCAGTCGGAACATCCTAACTCAGAATATTCCGAATCTAGGTCCCTACCTTCGACAATAACCTCCCTCGACATGGTCGTTCCACAATATCGGCGGCAGACAGGCGACGAAGGGGCCCCCGGCCGGTCTGCCCGGCCGAAGTCGTCCTAGGCCTAACAAAGGCCTAGCGGGTGCCACGTGGTCTGCACAAAATTGATAACACAATCCAAGCTATTGTCATTTTCCGACGCACGATGCTACTGTTCAATGCAAAGGTCGATGAAAATTTCCCTCACAACCAGACACAATCTTCGGAACCGATATGAAGCATGTCCGCTCTCCATAGCCCGAGTCAATCCTTCGCAGCTCGTGAAAGCTTTAGCGCGACATGGTTTTACTGAAAGCATCCCATCACCGGTGAAGCTCTGGCACAGCCTCCTGAAGCATCGGGTTGTTGTCCTTGAGTGGACTTTGCGACGGCGTTTCGATTCCGATAAGCATCGGATTAATTTACCGGATCTTTTTTCGTCATTGCAGAGCGGCACATTCTCAGTGCCACATACCTAGCTACGAAAGTTGGCGTCAAAGATGTTCACTGTAGAGATGCTGAGAACTACAAGGACATGCCCAGTGATTAATCTTGGCATCAAAGACAGTAGTACCTACCCATGGATGGATGAATGTTATGAGTGTCCCCTTTGGGAGGGGGCGGTCTGTTGTGCCACCAAGCTCTTTCTGTTTACTGCGCAATGTCCCACCTAGGTTGAATAAATTCCCATAAACAAATTTTCGGACACCGTATTGTTAACGTTCTTTTTGTAAGTGGCCGTCTTTTTGTCGTTTCCGTACGTTTATTCCACCAATATTGCAATCGCCTGTTACAAATCTCTATTGCGGACATGTTTACTTCCCCCTCCTCTCACTGAACCCGAGGGCTTCAAGGAGGCGCGTGGTGCCTAAATCGACTGCTGCGCAGATGTCTTCTCATTCTTATAAAACATGACCCATCGTTTCCCTCGCTTTACCGCTGCACGCACATGCTTCTTCCTTCTCATATCTCTTTTTATAGGTGCGTGTCCTAAGGCATCCTGATCTCGCTTCGAAAAAAAATTAGGTTCCCTTTGAGACATCATCAATTGTTTTTTTCCTAATTTTGTTTTTTCTTCTTAAGTAGTTATTCGGTGCAGATTCCCATTGCCTCCGCCCAAGAGAATATTTCAGCCTCTGACTTCCCGCTTGACCTGCTTTGTTGCTGTGTTGCTCGCCCTACAGGCAGCATACTTGCTGGTAAGCTTCCTAGTGCTTTTCCTCCGCTGTGAATCAATGTTTGTCCTCTAGCCAGTCTCGCTTGTACAGCGCACCATGTCGGCAGGAAAGAGACTCGTTGAATAGCGGAACGTAAGCACACATTGGCGTAAGTGCACTCAGTGACGCAAGCTGGTCCGATGGACGGGACAGCAGCCCTATGCCGATTTAAATGCCTTCATTGCTAACCTGTATATTACCGATGTAATGGTCAACGGTCTATATGAGTGAATCCTAGCTTTCTCCCTCTTACCTTTAAAAATTAAATTCATTCTACTTTGTCGCCAACTGTCAGGTATTTCCATATCCTTTAAACGTTTTCTACCGCTTTCAACAGAGCTTCCTTACTTTTTTGACCCAGTTTATTAAACAGCGTAACGGGAACCTCCTCTAGCCCTGCGCCTGTGTGCTTCGGAATTTTCTCTGCGGCTCTCTTCCTCATGAAATTTCTCAGCGCCATCTCCTTTCCCATTCGGTTCTCTGTTATGCTTTTTTTTCCTGAAGTAGAACATCGTCATTACCTTGAAGAGATTCGGCTGTTACATTTTCGATGTAATTTAATGCCACGTCCCCTTCCAGTTTGTTTTCATCTTCGTTTTGGATACGTTGTTGTGTTGTTCCAAACTTCCTGCCTAATAATTTTATGTGGTTCCATAATATTCTATGTGCCGCCTTTCTTTTCTCAAGTATTTCTCACAACCAACGTTCATTTTCACCTTTTACCTTTGCTTGAACCAGTATTTGAACCATTAATTTTTTATGCCAATATATTTCTCATTTCTAGCTCCTCCTTGCTGCAGCAACTGTGATTTTTTTTTGTATATCTGTGCTCTCGTGGCGCTTGCGGTTCCTACCAGCTTTTTTGTTTCTTTTTTTTCTTTCCTACGAGCATGTAGCTTTTCTTTCCGTATTTCTGTCGTTATTACACTTAGAAGCTCACCATATTCCTACTCTTTGCTTAGCCATTTGCGAAGTTCTTTCTCGACTCTTGTAACTATATTTGTTATTTCCTTAGCATTCTAATTTGGACTGGTCATATTGTGCTCCTTGCTCTCTTTCGCAACTACATATCCTATTTTAAAAATGATGTGTTTATGATTACTCCCTATGTTCTATACCCTTCATCGTCAATGAGCATTTTTCTCAAATTATGATGAAGGCCTTCTGTCATGAGGGAGTAATCAATGGTCGAGTGCCGATTTTCTACTTTCAAAGTGTTCTGCCCATCACACTTAGGCCTTCTATTCAAGAAACAAGTTTATGTTGCTCACAACGACCTAGCATTGACATAATTTTTGGGTAAAGCCATCCAGATCTTTTATGTCGGCATTCTCGTCACCTAACAGAATAAGCTCGGCACCAATCCCGAATTGCTTCATGGCGGGACTTACGTAGACATTCCACTGACCCTTGATTCTTCACTCTGCCATTACTTCCGGTCCACAAATACGTCACGTCCAGCCAAGTTTTCTTTCCACTCATTCTAGATTATAACCAAAAAGGCTCTTGTCATTTTGGATTTACTTTTTTCACTTGGCTCCCTGATGTATAAGTGTTCCCATTCCCCCTCCCTTTCTTTCCGATTTACTTTTGTTGCACCCTTCACAAATAGTTCTCAATCAGTGGTGACTCTTCCCAATTTGTAAGGTGCGTTTCTGTAACGATACACGTTTGTTCTATATTTCTTTCTCTCTCTCTCTCTATATATATATATATATATATATATATATATATATGTATATATATATATTGACACGTGTACCTGTCTTTCTCGGGTGACACACCTAACAAATGTGATCGCACAGCGCATCAGGACGCGCTTGCATGTGTCGGAAGTTTCTGGAATGCTATCGATGGTTCCATCCGCTGTCTGTTGCCGAACCTTGTGTAATCTAATTGCATGTATGCGCTACGCGAATAGTGTAGAACTTTGTCGAAGACACCCGGGTCCCAGCGATTAGTCTGGAACATTCAACGACTGGTGTATAAAAGCCGACACGCTTGACCCGTTGATGAGATTTTCGACGATCGCCGAGTGTGTTCGCCGCTAACGTTGTTCTTTGAGTGTAGCCTGTTTTTGAGGGCACAAGTTCGCCCAATGGAACGTTGGTTGCTTATTCACAGTTTTGCTGCCTACTTAACCGCGCCTACCACGTGACATCTGATGGAGGTGCTTGTGCGTTCATGTCCCGAACGCCCCCGCAAGGCCGCGATCCAAGCCCGAAGCCCGAGGACAAAACCAACATCACCCAAGACCAGCGTGCTAGCCGCAGACTGCAAGGACTGCCCCCAGAGCACGGACTTCTACCTGAGACGACAAAGAAGATCGTGGAGAAGACAACCCCAATGGCTGCCCCAGCGTCCCCGTTATCCTACAACAACCTCGGGACCCACCGACCTTCCATGGAGCAGCGACTGAAGACCCGGAATCCTGGCTCGAGACCTACGAACGAATCGAAACGTTTAACAACTGGGACTCCGACGACAAGCTGTGGTATGTATAGTTTGCCTTAGAAGATGCCGCCAGAACGTGGTTTGAGAACCGGGAGTCAACCTTGACAACATGGGAACTCTTCCGTAGCGGCTTCCTGCGAACTTTAACGAGCGTTCTGCGCAAGGAAAGGGCCGAAGCCATGCTTGACGCCCGAGTGCAGCTACCTAACGAGAACGTTCCCATCATCACGGAAGAAATGAACCGTCTGTTCCGCCACGCCAACCCAGATGTGCCCGAGGAGAAGAAAGTCCGCCTTCCACATGCGTGGTGTGGTGGAAGAACTTTTCGACGCAATGATACGAAGCCCACCGAAGACCGTAGAAGAGTTCCTTCGCGAGGCCACCAGCATCGAGAAGACACTCGAAATGCGGAACCGGCAATTCAACCACCGTACAAACTCCACCCACTACGCAGGAATTCAATCACTGGCCATGGACAATCTGCGCGAGACCATCAGGGCCATTGAGCGCGAAGAACGGCGCAAGGTCTTGCCTTCATCGCAGCCTCAAGTGGCCTCGACCGCTGTTCGTCGAACTGACGAAGATTCTCCGCCGCCGACGAAGACGCCGAATAAACTACCTCGACGACATAACGACACGCCGCCGTCCCGACGAAGTGTGGAAGTAAAGAATACGATGATGAAAGACGACCTGACGACCTCACATACCAGCCACAGGTCGACGCGACACAGTCGTGATCCTACGCGAAGACAGAACTGTAATGCAAGTCAAAGAGCCACCGACCTTGACGTGCTTCTCGACGGCCACGCAGTCACCGCCGTAGTTGACACAGGGGCTGATTACTTCGTTATGAGTGGACACATCGCAGCCCAGTTGAAGAAAATAAAAACTGCATGGGAAGGCAGTCAAATTCGGACCACTGGAGGGCACCTCATCACGCCGACTGGAATCTGCATGGCAAGAATTTCCGTTCATGACCGGACTTACCCTGCCACCTTCGTTAACCTCCAACAGTGTTCACGAGACGTCATTCTCGGCATGGACTTCCTGAACCAATAAGGCGCAATGATCGACCTGAAGTCGAAGTCGATAACGCTGTCGGAAGATCGAGCAATACCGCCGGAGAGCCCTCGTAGTCACCATGCTTTAAACATGCTCGAAAGTCAAGTCAGCATCCCGCCTCGCTCCAGCATTGTCATTTCCGTCAGCGCCAAAACACCTGCCGACGTAGAAGGCGTCATCGAGGGTGACCAACGTCTACTGCTAGACCGTGAAATTTGCGTCGCAAAAGGGATCGCTCGACTGCGTCGAGGGAAAACTGCAGTGTTGCTGACAAACTTCAGCCAAGAGTTCAAACACATCAACAAGGACACTACGATCGCGTACATCGAGGAAATTCTGGAGACCAGTAATGCGTTTGTCCTCTCGGACCACACCGCATCTACCCCGGCAACCATAGTTCCCGAAACAGACTTCGACATAAATTCAAGTCTCCCCAGGATTAAGCAACAACAGCTCAGAAGTCTGCTTCGTCGATAAAAAGGCTGCTTTTCGACGTCATCGAAGATTCGACAAACACGAGTCGCCAAGCATGGCATAGTCATCGAGGAGTGCGCTCGACCCCTCCGCCAGAGCCCTTACCGAGTTTCACCGCGAGGACGTGAAGCTATAAGATAACAAGTCGAGGAAATGCTGCGCGATGACATCATCCAGCCGTCGAAAAGCTCGTGGGCATCTCCTATTGTCTTGGTAAAGAAAAAGTACGGAACCTTACGTTTCTGCGTCGATTATTGTCGACTCAACAAGATCACAAAGAAGGATTTATACCCCCTACCACGGGTAGACGACGCATTAGATCAGCTCTGCAATGCTAAATACTTCTAGTCGATGAATCTCAAGTCTGGCTACTGGCAAATAGAAGTCGACGAGAGAGATCGCGAAAACACCGCCTTCATCACGCCAGACGGCCTCTACGTGTTCAAGCTTATGCAATTCGGACTGTGCTCGGCGCCTGCAACATTCCAGCGCGTCATGGACACGGTGTTAGCAGGATTGAAGTGGCAGACCTGTCTTGTTTACTTGACGTCGCCATCGTCGCCGGAAATTTCGACGATCACCTTAGGCGGCTAGCGACAGTAAGAGAGGCCATCAAGTCATCAGGGCTCACTCTGAAGCCAGAAAGTGCCACTTCGCTTGCGATGAACTTCTGTTCCTAGGCCACGTCATCAGCAAGTCTGGAGTCCGCCCGACCCGCACAAGCCGGTCGTTGTCAAAAGCGGAAGGCAATTATTCACAACCGAAAAGGAATGCCTCGCCATTGTTTGGGCTGCAGCGAAATTTCGCCCTTACCTATATGGCAGGCCATTCAAAGTCGTCAGCGATTATCACGCTTTGTGTTGGCTAGCGAAATTAAAGGATCCTTGAGGACGGCTGGCGCGGTGGAGCCTAAGACTGCAACAGTATGATATCACTGTAACCTATAAGTCTCGACGAAAACACTCTGATGCGATTGCCTATTGCACGCCCCCATTGACTCGCCGCCGCAAGATGACGAAGATGCCGATGCTTTCCTTGGCATTTTAAGCGCGGAAGACTTCGCTGAACAGCAGCGAGCAGACCCGGAGTTGAAAAACCTCGTCGAGTATTTGGAAGAGCACACCGACGTTGTCCCTAGGGAATTTAAGCAAGGATTGCTTCGTTCTCGCTTCAAAACAACCTACTCGTAAATGAAAACTTCTCTTGAGTGCGCGCCAACTACCTTCTTGTTGTCCCGTCACGACTGCCTCGAGAAGTATTGCACGGCCTGCATGATGATGCGACCGCTGGACACCTCGGATTTTCCCGGACACTATCCAGGATACAGGAAAGGTATTATTGGCCCCGCCTGACCGCCAACGTCACCCCTTATGTCAGGCCATGCCGAGACTGTCAGCGACGCAAGACACCACCGACAAGGCCAGTGGGATTACTACAGGCAATCAAGCCTCCTTGCCCACCATTCCAGCAGATCGGGATGGACTTGTTGGGACGTTTTCGGACGTCAACAACCGGAGATAGGTGGATCGTCGTGGCGACGGACTACCTCGCCCGCCTCGCTGAAACTAAAGCACTGCCAAAAAGTAGCGCAGCCAAAGTGGCGAAATCTCCGTCGAAAACATCCTGCTGCGACATGGTGCACCAGAAGTCCTCATCACCGACAGAGGAACGGCCTTTACAGCGGAGCTCACCCAAGCCTTCCAAATCGACGCATCAAAGACGTTCCAAACAAGATAGCTTAAAAACGAGGGGTGAATACGTTTTGATAACGTTGGAAGCCAGGTAGCTTAAAAACGAGGGGTGAATACGTTTTGAAAACGACTTCACATGACTCGCTCTATCTCTTTAGTTATCAAGCGTGCCGGGTACATTTTCGACAGCGCCGTTCTTGGCGGGAGAATTCCTCGCTTGTCAAACAGCACTCGTCGTGTCGATTGCTCCTCTATTGGACCTACATTAGAATGAGTGCGGCAAGAAAAAGAAATTCTTTAGTGGTGTTAACCTAACGTAAGAAGAGGCGAAGGATTGCAAATGAAGTTGGCATCCAACAGGAAGTGTTTTGGGCCAGGAGGAAGTGGAGCATGAGTACAGAAACATCGAAGCCGCCCTTATGGCAATGGTAGTCGGCCGAGCCTTCAGCAGGAAGAAAGATCTGTATCACTACCCGGTTCCTTCCAGTGTGTTTGGCATATCAAAGGTGTCATCACTAAATGTGACAATGAACTCCTGGAAAATGAGCAGCGTCGCATGCAAATGCCTCAAAATTCTCGCTGTACAAGGCAGCTCTGCCGTGTTTCCTCTTATTCACAATGCAGGGACGTGAATACCTTACCGCTGAACTAAATTAAATTTTTTTTACTGCTGAGGCACGAGGGCTGCACAGTTTTCGTGCGTACAAAGCTAACATTTAGTGCCCAATCGTTTGAGCAGTGAAAACTGCGGTTTAGTTAGAAGCAGTAGCTTCATTTTACATTTTATGTCCTCCTTGTGTAATATAAAGAAGAGAACGCACTGAACGTTTTCACTATTCTGGCATGTACAACTTCACAATGCTTTGCATAAGTACGTATGCAGTTAACGATTATATATATATATATATATATATATATATATATATATATATATATATATATATATATATATATATATATATAACGTGTGTATCTGTGTGTGCACATGTTGACCTCCATATGAAATTTTAGGTGATATCTTATGCATATGCAATACAGTAAGCGTACATTATTCGTCAAATAACGCGCTTTCCCCTGGGACCCATGAACAACTTAACTTGGCTCCAGAGCGCTAAATCATGAAAGTCACATGCAGCATAAATAAAAGTATCAAGTTAACAAGCGACTTCACTTTTGGTGCCAACGGAGGGACACATCGTTACAGTCGTTTCTAGTAGCGGTGCTTCGTAGGAAGCGTGACAACGAATTCTATACTTTGAGCGCAATGTACATAAAAAAATTGCAGAAACCATCGTCGATGATTGTTATGCAAGCGATTAGACTGAGCGAGCGAGCGAACAAAAGAACGCGAGAGAAAGCGAGCGAGAGAGAGAGCGAAATATAGCGTGAGAGCGAACGAACGAACGCGCGAGCGTTTTCCTCGAAAATCAACAGTCCGGCGACCGACCACCGACGACTGAACTACGAAAACATCCGACTGAGAAGAGACAGCTATTCGATTTAATATTTCTGAAACTCGTCGTTATAGGCTCGCCACGCTTGGGCGCAGTGCGTGGTGTGATCGCACTTATATAGAAGCGGCAATTGGTTTTAACATGCTGTAACCACAATGACGTGGCACTGAAAGCGGAAAGCGTCCGAAATGAGAGAGGAAACTGAAAGGCCTTGCGGAACGCCCAGTGGCAACTTCCAGCTCGCCACTCTTCCTGCAGGTGGAGTGGCGACCGAACAACGGAAGAGCGCGCGGCGTCTGGCTCTGCCCAACATGATTCACGGGTAGAGCAGTACAAAAACGTAATGCGCACGACACGCCAAGCGCCATGCCACGGCGCGTCAGCCTCTTTAGCGGCTTCTAGAATATTCGACAACCCATCAACGCGATCCAACCTTGCGCAAGGTGGCGATACCGTCGTCACATCATGTGACCAAGGCGGCCACGTGATTCGTGATGCCGGGCAGCATGCCGCGGGCGGCCGGGCGAACCGGGCATAGTTGCGTCACCGCACCTGCATTTCGCTGTGGTGTGTTTGCGGCTGTTCTGAATGTGCTGCCGCTGCCCTTTGTCATGTAAGTGTTGCAGTGTTTTGCTGTCAAGAAAACGATATTCTGTGATTAGTTTGGGTTGTGCGATATGTTTGTGTGGTTTTAATTTGGAAATCAGTAGTTTTCAATTGCCATGTGACCAAGGCAGCCACGTTATTCGTGAAGCCGGGCATAGTTGCGTTATCGTACTCGCACGGCACTATGGTCTGTTTGTGACTGTTCTGAATGTGCTGCCGCTGCCCTTTGTCATGTAAGTGTTGGAATGTTTTGCTGTCAAGAAAACGACATTCTGTGATTAGTTTGGGCTGTGCGATCTGTTTGAGCCGGGCATAATAACTTTATCGCACTTGCATTGCGCTGTGGTATGTTTGCGGCTGTTCCGAATGTGCTGCCGCTGCCCTTTGTCATGTAAGTGTTGCAGTGTTTTGCTGTCAAGAAAACGACATTCTGTGATTAGTTTGGGTTGTGCGATCTGTTTGTGTAGTTTTAATTGTGAAATCAGAAGTGTTTTCAATTGGAGGGCGCCGAGTGGAGGGCACCAATCAGCTCTTCAAGTTCATTGTCATGTTATGTGAGGCGCCTTTTCACTGACGCTGTGATTAAAGCGTTAAGGGTAGTATAAGGAGGAAAGTTAGAGGGACGAAATCGTGCCTGTGTGTCCCTAGCGTCGGTATCGGCCGCTATGCGTGATCCTGACAAGAAAGCATTTTGCAGAATGGGAAGAAAGGCGGCAAAATTGCTGTCTGTGCGCACCTTGCCGATCTCCGCAATAGAGCCGTCATCGTGGTATTTTAGTCTCCCGTTTAGCAAGAGTGTTGCAGACAAGAGAACTGGTTCAAACAGGCTTTTTTTTATGGTTCAGTACTAGTACTGCCAAGCAACCGTCCCTCCTTTGTTGTTTATTAAGTTCGGTGCACTGCTCCTCAATGTGCTTTTTGAGCTCCGCGATCTTTTCCCGTAACCCGGGATTGAGTCATTGTGTTTGCCTCTCTCGAGGAGAGAGCGTATGCCTTTCAGGAGGTGCCCTAACCTTGCGTCCATCCCTGGGGCATCAAAACCTATTTCCTTGGTGGCCTTCTCGGCATCCTTCTCGACCTGTACAAACAGCTCACTCAAGGTGTCGTGTACTGCCTCATCTTCACCTCGTATTTTCCTAACGAGGTCCCAGGATCTGTATATATAGGCTTTGGGAGGAGGTGCTATTAATTTTATTCTGGGCTCTATTATATAGCGGTCGCTCCCCATGTTCTCCTGTAAGTTGGACCACTTAGCCTTCGCATTTCTAGTGAAGGTGAGAACAGGCGTCGTGTCCTTAGCGACCGAGTTCCGCAGCCTCGTGGGTCCGATAGCAGCGTTAGGTTCAGGTCTAGACTCGCTTCAACCTCGTTGGCCCCCGTTCAATTAGGTTGGCCCCACATTAGCCGCTGTGAAGCGGCTAAGGTGGCGTTGCCGTGGAGCTCCAGAGGGCATTGTGCACATTCGACGTGGTGGGGCCAAGACGAGTTTCTGTGCCACCTTAGAAGTGCCGTGCGAAGGATGCCTTCTCACTCCTCTGTAGTACGGGTTGCTAGAAGGATATTGGATAGAAGGAATTGTACCGCAATGTACAAGGTGGAGGGGGAAATGCACACATCCTGGACAAGTGTAGGGATAGCGCATGGGGTATAGCATGTGGTGGAAGTGGAGATTGGTAGATGTGTGGGTCTGCAGTGGGACGAAGTGCGGCCGCCTCCTCCCGTGTGAAAGACGCCGGTGGAGGCTGGTACAGCTGACGCTGGCGTGTGAAGTGGTGTGTAAACTTGCGATATGTAAGTAGGGGGAACTGTGCTCTGTGTTGGCCGCCTCAGTGTGCAGGGCTGTTCGGAGGGTGAGTTCCAGGTCGGCCTATTGAGCGCCTTCATTATCCGGCATTGAAGCATGGCCAGGGGTCCAGAGCAGATGAATGTTGTGGGTGAGGTGTGCTGGTAATTCAGAGGCACGTGAAAGAATGCAGTACGTGGTTTTTGTAATGCCAAAATCTTCCAAGAAAGTCCTATATGTCGCTTGCGAGTACGTGATTATGCAATACGTTTCACCTGGGAGGCTCAAGATGTGTACGATGGCGAAGGTAACCACCAGGATCTCTCTCGAGTCAATAGGTGAAGGGGGAGAGAGGATAGAAGCAGCGCTAGCGACCTCATGGGTGCCGTCGACCACAACCATTGTATGCACTTGTGAAATGCAAGCCTCGGCCGCATAGAGTACTCTGTTCTCCTCAAGTTCGCCAAAAGTGCAAGCGAGGTATCTCAACCGCCGCAGACTGACATTGTGCTCGGGATGCATGTTATGCGGTATGGGATGTACGCGCAGCTTCCTAGTGGTCCTGCCCGGTACGGAGATCTCTTGCGTGTCTGAGAATGCGGGCGGAAGCGGTGGCCCAGGCGAGTCGGGAGCTGTTAGCCCGTCGGAGTGAGGAGCAGACATTGGCGCTGACTGATCCACTGGGCCTCAAGTGGTTCGTCCTGGGTACTGTGTACCCCGAGCGATAAAACACGCTAATTTGAGCTATAGTCTGGAAGCCTGAGGGCGAATTTGGTAGCTTTGCGGATGATAGTGTCCACGCGGTCACGTTGTGGCCCCGTTTGTGATGAAAGGAGAGATAATAATTGACGCGGCTCAGAATGCATGCGTCTACTAATCAGAGCGTGCCCTTTTCCTTAAGTACCGAGCGATGATTGCTAACACGGAGCAGCATTGCGATGATCTGCTCCGTCTGGCGCGGAAGCAGAGAGACGGTGTGTCCAGCCCTGACATCGTCACGAACGTCAAGTCCGAGGATGCGCACTCGTGACACCCGTGGTACGCGTGTCCCGTCGACGAGAATTGTGATGGTGAACGGAGGAGACTTGCCACATGGAAGGAAGAGAAAGAGTTGAAACTTGTGGGGTGCGCAATTGAGGCCACCCTTTCGGGCGTTGCCTGGCATGATCTCGGCTGCGTGTTGGAACCGGGCTTGGCTGGCTCCGTCGGAGCCCGGAACCATCTGCAGCGTTATATCGCTGGCATAGAGCACATGAAGAACGTGCATGACTTGGTTCAGTTGTTTAGGGAGACTTGCCATAACGACGTTAAAGAGGGCTTGTAAGATCACTGATATCTCGGGGGTGCCACGTCCGGTTAGCTGGATGATGCTCGAGTGGTGAATACCAATTATTATCGTTGCTGTGCGGTCGCGGAAGAAGGCTCTGACGTAGTTGTATACCTGGATGTCACAGCGCGATTCGGCGAGGTGGTTGAGGACGGGGTCGTGCTCCACATTATGAAACACTGACTTGCGGTCGAGCGTGAGCAAAGCCTGGGTTCGGGCTCCCTGCGGCGGACGGAGCACCTCCTCTTTTATTTGTACCTGCACGTCCGGTATCGACTGGTGCGAACGAAAACTGAACTGCTCATGCGGAATAAGCTCTACATTTGAAACTAAACACTTTGCCTATGTCACACTTATTCGGCCGATCTTAGAATATGCGAATATAGACTGGCTTCAGCACACGAAAAATAACATCCACACACTCGAAATGATTCAAAGGAAAGCCTCCGTTTTCTTTATAACCGCTATAAGCGTACCGACTCACCAACTGAGCCATCACAATGCGCTGGCCTTCACACTGGCAAGCCGAGCGAAACTACAGCGTTTGAAATTTTTGTATATGTTACTCCACAACTCATTTAACCTAGACTACTTGGACTTTATAAACCTTAAATCCACTCACCAGATTCGACAGATGCACCCACATAGACTAGAAGAGTTCTCTTGCAAAAATAACACGTTTTTCTTTTTCCTACTTCCCAGAAGCTGTGCGAGAATGGAAAGAACTGAACCCGTGTGTTACCGCGCAAACAACGTTGTCCAAATTTGTTGAGCTTGCTGAGAAGGCAGTCCTTTCTATTACTTATTGATAATATTTGCGTCTCTGTATGTGTTCCCACCTATCCTGTATTTTCTCAAGCCAGGATTGCAAATGTAGATATGTGTCGAAATTGTTTACCTACTCCTGTAATAACACCCATGGGGTTGACAGTATGTTGAAATAAATAAATAAATAAATATATAAATAAATAAGGCACTGGCGCTCGAGGAACGGCTGTGGGTACCGCAATCCGGCGTGCTCTATGCGCATGCCTATACAGGACGCCAGTGACACGGGTCTCAGATTGTTGATGGAGATAGGTCTCCCCGGCTTTGGGATGAGGGATATATCCGCGTGGCGCTATGTCTGGGGCAGCGTGCCACTGAGCCAATGCTCGTTAAACGTGTCCGCAAACCGCTCATGATCCTCTAATTTGGTTGCGGAGAACCGCGTACCGAATGTGGTCCGCTCCCGGTGCCGAGGTTCTGCGTATATCTTGCAACACGGCACGGACCTCGTGAATTGTGATTTCTGCGTCTAGCGCGGCGGGCGGCTCTCTGAAATACGGATTTGACAGTACTGAGTGATCGAGCCTGACGGGATAAAGCGCGTCCCGAGTTCCTGGGCGGCGGTCGGGATTGTCCTTGAACGAGCAAATAAGAAAGTGTAAGCGCTTGTGTATCAGCGCCTTGGTGCCCAATGGGTCTATAAGGGCTAGTAGAATGGCCCATGTCTCAGCCGTGCCCAGTGTATGCCACAGACGGTCCAACAATCCTCTCCAGTTGTTACTGGCAATAGTCCGAGCGTGCACCTGCGCTTCTCGTGTGATACGGGCAACACGTAGTTGTAGCTTGGCATTCATGCGCTGCCTACTCCATCGCTTCGTCAGCCCCATCCTGGCCCCCCACAGGTGGAGCAGATGTGGGTCGGGTCAACGTCGGGATTGGCAGACCTAGTTATGATCACGCGTGTGGTTGTCTCCAGGTCTGCTGTGAGGGCTGCGAGCGAGTCCTCGTACCCTCAGGCTTTTGGAGCGGCGGTCAGAAGCTCCCAAAAAGAGCCCAAGCCGTTATGTGGACCCGGCGCTCGGGTCGGCGAGAGTTCCAGAGAGAAAGGGTGGTTCTGACGATGTTTTGATTGTTACCGAAATTGTCGTCTAAGGGTCCATTGGACACGACAGTTCCAGTGGCGCAGATCATTGTGAGGTCGTGACACGTATCTCTCGTGACACTTTTCTCGATGCGAGTAGTTTGCGCGGGATCAGAAAGCAATGTGAAGCGCAAGTGGCATAACCCATCCCACAACTTTGTCCCTTTCAGTGTTGCCTTCGGGTACACCCAAGCTGGGTGCGGTGATTTGAAGTCTCAGCAGATCAACACTTTGCTTCCGAGCTTGCTAAACCCAGTAAATAGTTGGTGGAAGTTATGGGTGCGTACACGGAGGGAACTGTAGATATTGAGAATGAAGAGACTTTCGCGGCGTTCATGATGTGTGATGACTTCTAAAATTTGATGAGGGGTGCCGGTGGCCACTGAATGTGTAAGGACCGTTAAGTGGTTGGACGCCAGGACCCCTACCAGCTGCGAGTCGCTGCTGTGCGCTTCAAGTCCATCGAGGGAGTGGATGCATTCTAAAACTGGTACAGCGCAACATACAAAGGAAGAAACAAGCCGAGCCAGCCAGATAAAGGAACAGAGCGCTGACTTTCAACTGGTTTATTGGCAAGTTGCACGAAATATATACCTACAAGAAAGCATCGGCGCATGTCGTCACAAAACTTCAGAAAACTTCACACCGATATAAGGCTACACTATTATGAGTCATTGAACGCGCAATTCTTTCATACAAGGTTAAACTGATCATGAAATCTTGCTTCCTGTGTGGATATGCACAAAGATGGCGCGCTAAGGCGCGTGCTGCCAGCCCTTGCTATGAGATCAGCTTCAATAATCTCCCGCGTAAGTTGTGATCGGTGCTTTTTTGCGTTGCATCCGCGCACTGCTGTCTGGTCGACCATGCACAAGAAGCGTTTTCGGTCTTGCGTTGTTGAAATTGTTTATTCAATTCCACTATCATGCGGGAAGAAATATATAGGCCAAACTGGTCGCTGCCTTATTGAAAGACAAAAAGAACATGATTATAATGTGCACCGAGCTTTACAGGGCATTTAGGAATTCACTGTCGCGATTGTGGATGTAAGCCGAATTTTTATCGGTGTGAAGTTCTAAAAAAGCACTGATCACAACTTACGCGGAAGATCATTGACGCTGATCTCATAGCAAGAGCTGGCAGCACGTGTGCTATTGCGTCATCTTTGTGCCTATTTCCACAGCAAGCAAGATTTCTTGATCAGTTGAACCTTGCATGACAGAATTGTGCGTTCTTTGACTCATGATGGTGTATCCTTCTATAGGTGTGACGTTTTGTGAGGTGTTATGACGACATGTGCTGGTGCTTTCTTGTAGGTAGGTACGAGGTCTGTTAGAAAAGTATCCGACCTTTGGCCGAAGAAAAGAAGCACGCATACCTGAAGCGTTGGAAGCTTAATCACTCTCAAAGTAGTCTCCTTGGGAGTCCACACACTTCTCACAGCGGTGCTCTCATTGTTGGAAGCATTCCGAAAAGGCCTGCTTCAGAATGAAGTTTAGATTAGCTTTTGCTGCAGCCTAATGTCCTCTCTTGTCTAAAATCGCCTTCCTTTCAATGGCTTCTTGATTTTGAGAAACAGCCAGAAGTCGCAGGGGGCCACATCAGGAGAGTAAGAAGCCTGTTGAACTACATGAGTCTAGTTTTTCACCAAAAGAAGTATGAATCAAGTGCGAGGAATGTGCAGGAGCATTGTCGTGATGGATGCGCCTATTTCCTGTTCATCACAACTCTCCGGTCTCTTGCGCCGCACAGCATCACGTAGGCGACGGAGGACATCCTTTTAGTACTCTTTGGTGACTGTTTGACCCTGTGGTGCGTACGCGTGGCTTGCCACACCGCAGAAGTAAAGAAAGCAGTCGGCATCATTTTGACGTTGGTGTGCGCTTGTCGGGCCTTCTTTGGTCTTGGTGACGTGGAATGCTTCCACTGTGAGGACTGGGATTTGGTTTTCGGGTCGTACCTGTGCAACCAAGACTCGCCACCAGTGATTATGGCATTCATGACGTCGGGGGTCACTGTCTCTGGAATCCAGCATGTCCTGTGAGATTTCAACACGAAGTTGCTTTTGCTCCGCCGCGAGCAGCTTCGGCACGAATTTCGCTGCAACTCTCTTCAAGGCCAAATCTTCTCTGATAATTGAATGTGCAGAAAAAGTGCTGAGGCCAAACTTTGCCGAAATTTCTCGGGTAGTCACACGTCGGTCCCGCATCAGGACACAGTTCACTTGAGCAATGACCTGGTCATTTCGGCACGTTGATGGCCGACCGGAGTGTGGTTCGCTCTCCACCGATGTGCGACCGTCCTTAAACCGGTTACCACTCCTTAATCTGTGTGCTGCTCATAGCATCGTCACTGAAAGCCGTCTGAATCTTCTGAATGGTTTCCGCTTGGCTGTCGCCCAGTTTCTGGCAAACTTTATTGCAGTAGCGCTGCTGCAGTCGCTCCGCCAATTTTCTTACAATAAAAAACCGACGAGAGCACTGCGCACTACCTCACTCAAACCCTGCGTCCAAGCGACTGACACTATCTGCAGGTGGGAAAAAAATTCGCACGAAGGTTCAAGCCTGGATGATGGAAGCGCGCTTGTTTCATATCCATCAGCTGTTTGCAAAAAAATACGGTCGGATACTTTTATAACAGACATCGTATTTCGTGCAACTTGTCAATGAACCAGTTGGAAGTCAGCGCTCTGTTCTTTTATCTGGCGGGCAGGGCTGGTTTCTTCCTTCGTATGTTCCGCTGTACGAGTTTCAGAATTCAATACAAACTCTCCCAATCCTAAGCCCTAGATGGGGTGCAGTTGGGTTCCTGAAGCAGGACGATATCAGGAGCTACCGTGGTCGTGGCAATGTATTGCTGCAAGGGGCGCCGCTTGCGGCGGAAACCCCTGAAATTTCATATCCATACGACTAGTTGGTCCGCGTTTACACGTGCCTATCTTCGCGTTTCAGGACCGATGGGCGCGCCTATGGGTGAGAGCGTTTGCTTCTCGGGGTAGTTGCCTCGAAGGGGGCGAACTCCTGGCGTACTTGGTGCATGTTCCGCTGGGTTTCCTGCGGCATCTCGGTGGATAGAGCGGTGATGCTGCTCGATATCAGGCTGTGGAGTGTGGTTACCGTCGTGTTGATTGTGTCTGTTAGTGCAGACACCGCTTGATTAAGCATTCGCGGAACTCCTGTCTAATAATGGCACACACGGTCTGTATCTTGCATATAACGTGGGTATCCAGAGCCTGGGAGTGGAGGCTCTTCATGTGGGAGTGGAGCTCTGTGTGGTCTATGAGGGTGAAGTGGAGTTTGCGAACGGACAAGGAGAGGAGGCTGGGAACAGGGGAAAGCACTTCGCCCCGCTTATCTCCAGAGGTTCAGCCGATATGTGCTGTGCCTTGGGGGCCTTGGGTGGCTGGCTTTGTTCTCTCGGCAGCTGGTCCGCCCGGGGTGTCTTTGATGGGGTAGCAATCTGTGAAGTGATCATTTCTTTGCTGGTGGCGGGCGTGATTCAGTCCTGAAGCGAGTGCGACAGCGAGCCTTGCTTTGTGAGTTCATTCGGGACCGGGACATTAATAGGGACTTCCCACCCGGGGTTGGATCTGCCAGTGGTTGATTGACTAGGGGAAGGATGAGGGTATAGGCTGCTAATTCACTTGGTGTTGTTGCTGTTGCTGCTGTTGGGCCAGCTCCTGCTGAAGCATCTTTCGAACCTCTTCGTTGTTGAAGGGGTGCCGAACACGGGCGGGGTAGCCCGCGTCTGCGGTGGGGTGATCGCCCTCGCACGAGCGGCACTTGGATGAGCAGGAATGTCTCTGTGTGGGGTTATCAACACCGCATATCTCGCCTACGATGCGGTCCGGAGTAGGCCAGCTGTCATAGCGATATCCCAACTAGCGGCAAACTGTGCAGACTTGCTGGTGGGGATGATGTACGTAGCAGTGGCATTGGGCACCGTAGTTGCGCACGTAGTGGTGATAACGGTGAAGCCGGAGTTCTTCGAAGATGAGGAGGGCCGTGTTTGATTTGCCCACCACCCGTGCTTGCAGGACGGGGAAGCCCGGCTTAACGATATGATTCATAGGCGAAAGTATTCGACGCTATACAGGTTCAAGGAGATCTTTTCATGCGGCGTGGTTATCACGGCAAGATTCTGTTCCGGGCGTACGCGAAAAACAAGCCTCTCGACTTCAGCCGTGAGCAAACCTGCGACACCCCCAATGGACGGGGTTACGGTGGGACGAGTCCAGTGGTCCAAACGGCGCCCGCGATGTGGACGCACGATGGCCTCGTAATAGTGGAGGGGCAAGCGGGGTGGCCGTAACGTTATGGGTCGACGCACTAGGGGGTCTTGCCTTCAAGCTGGCTGGTCTTCGGGTCTTGGCTCAGCATCGGGACTCGGAGGTCCACTTGTGTGCGGTGCTTCCTTTGGACCAGCACCCATGTACAGCCGTCCTCATTCGATCGGGAAGTTTCGTCCCTAGTCCTGGTCGTGGCCTAAGTCCTGTCCATCGCCCCCACAGCAGGCGCGATCACAGCGTCCGTTGCAACGTTTCCGGTCGGAGCGCCCTCCATATGGAAATTGAGGGCTTGCGGACGCCGGCAGCGTTCACACAAGGAAAAACGGCAAAATGTACCGCAATAAGCGTGAAAGAAAGATGTTCTCGCTCGATGCGATGCAGATTCATTCAGGCTTGCTGAAAATGCGTCACTGTCCCCAGTCAGCACTCCTGGACAAAGCCCTCGCCAGGCCGAAGCTTCAGCCAGGAAAGGATTAGCGATCCCGTTTTGTGCCTGTGGCTGCCGTGGTCGGAAGGAGCTTGACGGCAGGGGGGGGGGGGGGGTCACTTTCTGCGGTCAGGCTGGTCTCAAAATAATCCCGGTGACCTGCCGCGTCTATAGAAGGCAACGGCAGTATGCCGAATAGGTTCGACTTCCGAAAAGGAGCTGGAAAACGAGAGCCCATGCAGACCACGTACCGTAACGCCAGAGGAACGCCGCGTCTCCTCTGCAAAGGTGAGGGGTCAGGAAAGTTCTGCAAAGGAAAAATTTCCAGCTCATTACATAGTTCACCAACCTTCATGATGTCGCATATGCCTATATATTTTACAACTGCCTAGCCTGTTGAAATGACCAAATTTAAAAAGCGCCAAACCTACCAACAAATTTGTTTGCCCACGCTAAATTCATAAAGGTGTCCTGCAGTGCCAAGTATGACACTTGTGTTTGCATGCGACCATGGTGCTGTGATTTCAATATCGGTAATAGGCGCTAGTGGCCTGTGTTGGATTTATTGCATCGGACAATTTTAATATTGTGTATCAAATTATTTATTGCACGGTATTTTGTTGCAAATTATGGGCTTACAAAGTCACGAAGCCGTTTGAAGGCAGAAGAACAATGTTTAAGTAAATTCTTATATAAACCAAGATACCATGCTGGATGAATCACCCCGCTTACAACTCCTGTAGACATTAGCGGCCGAGTTCCCTCTAGTAGTGAAAGTATAAAACTTCGTGGCAAGAGACAGCTAACGCAGTTAACGTGGATTTTTCGATTCATGATAGAAGTGAAGCTTCCAGGTAATAATTCGCTTCATGACGAATAGGCTTGCTGCAGTTTGCTCCTGAATAGAAACACAGCGGTAAAGGTGATACCTCGCAACTACGTCGTCGCAATGATGACGGATGCGACCAATGCGGCCAGATGAATATGCTTGAATAACATATGATATTACACCGTTTTCCCCCACTTAGCACAAAAGCGTTGGTGGCTTTGTGATGGACGGTACGAAGGAAACGTTTTGTTTCAGGGGTGAAGTTATGTAGCATAGTGTTATTCTTTTCTGAGAGAGGTCATTATCAAATTCAGGTGACTTGAGGGCCACCGTAGGAATACTAGGGGAAAACCAAGACAGGTAATGTAAACACGTGGTCTAGGAGTCTCAGCAACACTTTCAATTTATCACAAGCAGAAAATCTACCGATCACAATACTGTTAAGATTGAGCGCTGGGAAAATGAAAATAAATTATGCATGTAACCTTAAGTGGGCTGCCAGTCATCCATCTAACAATTTCCATATTCTTGAGACAATCTGAACGTGGCGAAACTGGGAAGTCATTGTTTTGGACATTGGTGTAGCGCTAGTACTCTTGAAGTTGAGTAACGTTAAGCAGGAGGCCCTTGTCCTCTTATTCTAGCTTCCGATTTACATTGACAAGGGCTGCATTCCTCTGCTTAACCATTCACTTGCTCCGTGGTCCTCTTCAGGTAGCGTGAATAAACAACTCAGATGAGTGCAAACACCGCATAATGAGACTGAACGGGTTAAGCACATAGCTGATAAAATGGCAGGGTACCGAATTTATTTGTTCCGATTGCTTTTGTATACCATCTGGTATCTGTGTTTCGACGCAACGGCGTTCATTTATATAACACGAAAGTTGAAACCATCGAATTCCTGAGGGAAACACGCAACATTAGAATCCATAACGGCAGGAACGATCATGAATCTGCGGTCTGAGGAAATTGCAAAAAGGCACTAATGCTTCAAGCGAATAAGAAGAATAGTGCATAGAGTCAGTGAAGGGAATAAACGGCAGTCTCTGATTGATCATTTGAATGGAGTTGCTAAGCGTGAGCTTCTATCCTGTCGCCTTGCAAGATGTCAAATTCAGGCCATGGAAAGCGGAATTTTCGTCAGTACGCGCAGCCGACAAAGATTTACTCGGTCGTATTGACGCCTCTTAAGGCACCGCACAGCAGAATTTGCAAACGCCAGCAAAAGAGCTCCAGCTTAGCTTGCGCACAAAAAAAATTAAGTATAATATGTGTGTGAATCGAAATGGAATGAACTGCTGTCGACGAAGCGCTGGCATTTGGGTTTATTGACGTCATGCGCGATATTTCTTCGAAAAACAGAACGGCAGGTGTCAGAACGTGCATAGCAAGTGTTGAGTGCGAACAAGGATTATTTTTTTTTGTTAAAGCCGAGCACGAATTCTAGGCGGCGTTGGACATTTAGCAAAGTGCACTGGGCTAATAAATTTGGAGAGTGGAGAATAAATATAATCTAAATCAATTTTTGTTTATACAATACTAATTTATATATATATACATATATATATATATAGTGGAGGACTCCGGATAGTTCCGCCAGCTGGGGTTGAGTATACGGGTGTTTTCGCCCTATAATTATGCGGCCGCCGCTGCCGGGATTCGATCCCGCAACCACGTGCTCAACAGCCCTACGTCTTAGCCACTGAGCAACCATGGCGGGTAAGGGTGAGGGAAGTAGGAATATTAAAATGGTGTATGGTTGTTCAGTTGGGATAGCGAGGAAGTAGGTATCGGCACTGCTGTCACTTTTTTGAACAAAGGTACCAAATTGCAAAAATCAAAATCTCGAAGCAGGCGTTATAATTACACTGCGCCTTTTTTTTTTTTGCAGAAAGCAATTACAAAAATAAGTGCTTTAATTTTTGAAAGCTAGGAAGAAGATGAAGAAGACGGAGGGAGCGGATGCATATCACATCGTCTCCGTATTTCACGAATGTTCTTCTAGCGCAAATCACCAAAAGAACACCCGCTATGGCACACCAACGTACAGAGCTCGTTCTCAGGAACAAGTGGATACCGAAAACCAACTGGGCTTCCCATTTTTCAAGTCTCTACGACAATATTTTGGCCGGACCTCGTGGCGGGAGGGCCGTGAGGGAACGCGCTGGAGCCGGCTTCCTCAACATTTGCCCATCACTGTCTGAATAATGGAAGTCATCTTAGAGGGGCGCAGCATATGCCAGGAAGAAATGCATATAAGCAAGGGATGGAAGGAGGTCAGGCACAGAAGGTCAGAATGCAAACCTCCCAACATCCCTAGAGCACCTTGTCGCCAACGTGGCTCGACAACCTAAACAATAGCCCACAGAAAGGCAGGCTAGAGCAAACACGCAAGGCAAGCAGAATGCCACATTTGCCAAGAAGGGATTAAAGATTGGGACTACACCGCGTGGAGGTCTCAAATTATCCGAGCATGGTATAGTTCATGGCACAGCGGCGGTAAAAAATGGGCTGCACAACCCCAGACCTAACCTTTACCATACTGAAAAAGTGACGTGGTACAACACACTTGAAGATTTGAGTGGCGACCACCGCATATCGGAGTTACACGTCACAGAAGGGCGGAATACACCTAAGGAATGACAGATAAAATTAGTCGACCCGGAACTATTTCGTAGAACTCGAGAGATGATACAGCAACGACCCATTGCAGACATAGAACAATGGACTAAGGAACTCAGCGATGATGTCAAAGCTGTCACAAAAATAGCACCACCTGATTCTAACTTGGAGAAATGCCACAGCAGACTTCTCCACCTGTGGGAAGGTAAACAGTCGCTTCAGAAAAGACTTAGAGATCAGAAGCATAACAGAACAATAAGAAAGCGCATAACGCTCCTCGACAGAAGAATAGAAGAACATGGTAAGCAATTGACGAAACAAGAACGGGACGAGATATGTAATTCCATAGACGGGCAATTAAGCACTGGCAAAAACAAGGACAACTCAGGTTCCTGCTTGAACATGAGAGCAACAATAAAACCACATGCAAGCAATTAATAAGTTAATACACGCATATGAGGGCACAGAAGAGGAATTACTCAACGAATTAGAGCAGGAATATTTAACAAAGGCTCCCCCTTGTAGCTATCCCAGCTACATCGGGAATACAAACGCAAAATTATGCCAGAAACTCACCGAGGAAGAAATCCGCGCGGCCCTACAAAACTCAAACACCAAATCAGTCCCAGGCGTGCACGGTATAACCAACAAGACTCCCTGGGACTTCGATGACGAATCGATCGGCAAACTAACAGAATACATAAACGAGTGTTGGGTAAAGTGAGAAGTGCCAGACCAACGGAAGAAAACGACGATAACGCTCATTTGAAAGCCTGGTAACAAACTTGAGATCGAAAACCTCGGACAAATGTCCCTAACATCCTGCGTCGGAAAATTAATGGAAAATGTAATTTTAAACAGATTATAGATAGTTTCTTAGAGGATATTAACATATGCCTAAATATAATGACAGGATTTCGCAACAACCTTTCGACACAAGATGCGATGCTTCAAATTAAGCATCAGATAATGATTATAAAACGCGCTCTACAAGGGCCATCTTGGGACTTGATCTTAAAAAACCTTTTGATAAAACTAGCCATGCAACCATATTGGAAGACATCGAACGAATAGGACTAGGGCAACGGACGTACACCACATCAAGAGCTTCCTATCAGATGTCAAAGTAGTCATCTCCGTCGGAGGGCTTACGTCCCCAGAGATTGACATAGGTGGGGCCGGCACCCCGCAAGGTGCTGTCCCCGATGCTGTTTAATCTCGTCTTGTCGGGACTCCCCGAAAAATTAAATCACATGGAGTCCCTGAATCACGCAGTCTACGCGGAGGATATAACTATCTGGGCCTGTGATGGCAGCGACGGATCAATAGAACGACTCCAGACTGCAACTAACACAGTAGAGCCACACCTCATAGGAACAGGCCTCACATGCTCTGCAGAGAGATCTGAACTTCTCTTGTACAGCCCCACACTTAGGGGCAGGTCTCCCAAAGGATACGACAGAAACTAGGCTCATGAGGAAACCAAGCTACATACCAAGAAATGGTGGAATATAATCGAGAACAAAGACACAAATGGAGAAACCATAAAGAAGCTAGACACAAAGGTAACAAACACCATGAGATTAATGAAACGATTTACTAACAAGCACCAGAGAATGAAGGAAGAAAGTATCATACGGCTGATACAATAATTCCCAATCAGTCAGACCACATACATAGCAGCCTTCCACAATTGGTTTGCCGCTGAAAAGACTAAAATTAACAGCCCGTAAAAAAAGTTATACAAACTAGCACTAGGGGTTCCCTTCAGTACGAGCACGGATCTCTTGCTAAAATTAGGACTCCACAACACACTGGACGAATCCATTGATGCACAACAAACATCTCAGGCAGAACGACTAACCAAAACTAAAACGAGACGGCAAATACTAAGCAAACTAGGAATGCATTACCACTATCCGTGCGGGGAAAAGGGGACGGTAGCGAGAGAAATTCGTGACAAACTCCTAGTACCGAATATACCCAAGAACATGCATCCAGGTTAGAATGGCGGTAGACGCAAAAGTAGGGCAGAAAAAATGGTTCTAAGCTTTGCGTCAGACGTAGGCGCGGCTTTCGTAGGCGCGGCTGAATATCCACACAGAAACAGCGACGTATCAGTGATCGTAGATCACACCCAAAACGCCTTAGAAGCGTATCAGATAGTACCAAACATTCCCAGACACAAGAGGAGGCAGCCATTGCACTAGCGTTGGTCTCCCCGAATGCTCAGTAAATCATTAGTGATTCTAAAGCGGGCATTAGAAATTATGCAAAAGGTAGGATCTCTCCTGAGGCATGGCACATCATCAGGGTCAATGAAGCGAAATTCGCCAATGCAAATAAGAACGGCAGGCAATTGCTGTGGTTCCCAGCGCATACGACTCCAGGCATTCCCGCAGTCAAGCTCAACGAGGTAGCACAACGCGAAGGTCGAGGTGTTACTCCCGGAGGCGAGCGAAGAGTGACTTCATTCGGTCAGCAGAAGGCGGAGGTGGGGATCTGGAACGAGATTCAGCGATTTTACCAAATGCTATCAAAATCGGAGGCGAGTGTTACCCTGGCCTCTCATTAAAGTGAACAGAGCTGGGTCCATTTCTTGGAGACAATTACAAAGAGAAACTTATACGAGTCCCGTACAAATAAAAATTTTCTACCCCGATATATACGAGAGCGATGTGTGCAAGCTATGCATGTCTGTTAGAGCCATCCTTCAACATACGCTGTGGGGATGTGAAATATATCAAGATACAATGGCAGCATCCCCAGAAAATTTACGGGCGCAGTGGTTGGTCGCGCTGCTGAGCTCAAAACTGCAAGACCAACTTTGGGCCGTCCAGCGAGCCATATAAGTCGCACGGGAGTAGAAGCTGCCAGTGGCCATCTAGGTTGCCCCAGGCCTGGGCCTCCCAATCGAAGGATTCGAAATAAAGTTATCACATCAATTTTTGAAAGAAAAACAATAAGAAGACACTGGGAAATAAAAATATAGAAAATGAATAAAATAAATAAATATATATCAACGTGCTGGCTAAGGTAAGAAGCTTAATAGAAAGCCCTCATAAAGTACCTCATTTATTTTTCGACTTATTAGGTCTGTCATTCATTTGCTAACGCTTTGGAGAAAAAAATATGCTCACGCGCTTTAGTTGTTTCTTTAAAAAGATCTAACAATATTTGTTCCCCAACCAGCGTGAACACGAGAAACTGAAGGTACCGGTTTCACTTGTAGCACAATAGACTGAATGTGTTAATATTTCCTGGTGTACTTTTTGCAGTTAATGATAGGTTCAAACAATTTTCAAGGGTTAGCAATCGTCGAGCACGAAAAGTGACCAAACTGACTTTTTGTAATATAAAACTGAAATATTCCAGCATTCTCGGCACATTATTTCCACTTTGTGAGCCGCTCGTATGAGTGCTAAAGTCATAGCTGGGCAGTATCGCATGTATAAGTGTTGTAGCCTCTTCCTCTTAAGATAATCCTTGGGCGTCTTGTGTCTGTATCATGTAATGAACTATTTAACGTGAAGTGCATCAGTGTCTCTATTTCTGTGGCACCAGTTTAAGGGAAATATGCCTTAAGATGCGAGACACACATCACAACATCCGCAAAAATGCAAAGAATCCCCTGAAGACAAGCGAATGCCGGCAAATAAGGCTTATTCGAAATGATGTTTTTTGGTAAGTGCTGGGTCAAGTGCATACACATGTGTCGGCTGTGGCGCCTAGTAACTGAGAACTTTTCATGTGTAACAAATGGCACACGCCCACCCGTCTCTGTAAGCAAACTATATTGCGGCCCGAATAGTTTATACGAAATGCGAGAGTGGAGCAACTAATGCAAAATCAATCTTCATTTTTCTATAGTGGAGTGTATAATAAATAATTTAGAATTGTAAAAGCAGCACGTGACCAACAGGGATATTAATTAAGAATATTCACTACGTAGATTTTTGAAGTACTATCGTAAGTGCGCATGTTCCAGATTCACAATTGGTCGGCCAGCACCATGACAGGAAGCGTTGTGCGTACATCCAATATAGACAAACCTGGACGAATTGTCTATGACAAAATTAACTGTCGTTCAAGGGGCCTTTTTAATGCTACATTTTGCATACCGTGGAAACATTTCTCTGCAATTTATATTGCCACAGATATTGAGTCCGGGTCCCTTGAATGCAATTAACCACTCAAGTAACGTGCAAAGTTATGCTAAGGCACAAGGTTTGAAGCAGGGCAATCAATTCTTAGTGAAACACCGCAGACCTGTAAATTAATCACAACCGATTCTTTGGCAAAAATTGGGCTAGTTGATCAATGGTCGAATGAGGTTTCACCAAAGTATATTTCACGGGAAAAATTTGGCGACGTAAGTATTCTTTAGTGTTTCCGCGACGAAGCAAATGTAGGTTGAATATACATTTTTAAATAAAGTGTTACATGAGGTACACTCACAAATCGCATTTTACAATATTCTACTGGCGTGGTAACAGGTTTCTGAATTCGCTAAGACATTTATGAATTTTCCGCACTTCTATGACTCAGTAAAAAGCAAAATATTGTGCGCATTCGGAAGCATTTCCATACAAGTTTTTAATGTTGGAGCCAGAATATTTTTAAAGCAGTTTCCTTGGTGTTTAAAGTTTCGCCAAAAATAATGTTCGACTATGACATCGTTTTTTTTAAGATATCTTCAAATTTGGCGAAATGTTACTTTTGACGATATTCAGACGGAAATCAAATATCGCCAAATCCTTGAGGCGCGCAGTGCACGGAGCGCCAAAGGAGCGAACGTTGGGAGCGTCTGCTAGCTGCACCCGTCGTAGGTACCGTCACTGTCGGCGCCCGGGAGAAGCCGAGAGAAGGAGCGCCGCGATAGCAAGAGGAGAGGGGAGATGTCGTGATTTTTAGATCATTTAGGGGTTTTTGGCTACCCGCCTCACTTGCGCCACCTGGTTTAGTGCCTTGCCCCTTGTGCTCCTGGGTGTACGAGTCGTCCTCCAGTTAGACTTGCAGTGTTGTGCAGCAGAACTGGTGTCTGGTATTACGCCTCTCCCGGAGACTTTATTACTTCAACGCACCTACCAGCCCAGCCACAAGAATACCACTCCATCCCAGTCTTCCCGCCACAATGCAATCTTCGTGCGCTGCGACGCTGTCCGACCACTGCTAACCCTGGTCTAAGACGGACAATTCTGTGTCTTCCAGCGCATCCCGATAATCGCCACCCTCCTACAGAACGGCCTGGCAGAGACTGTCAGCTTAGGCAACATTAAACCGGCCTACTTAAAGACTTTGATGGAAAGCCTCGTATCATCACCTGAACCCGTGCTAGAGTGCATTAGCCTGCCCTCAGTCCGATTTCGACTGCCAGTAGAGGTGGGGGGCCGTTACAGTACCAGACCGTTAGTGGGGAGCCGTGCCAGTACAGATGGATAGCGCGTTCCTGCATGGAAAAAAATAAAGACAGCTACTGTCCGTGGCACTTGAAGCCACGGCTCGCGGTTCCTTTCTGGCGTCGATTGGGGTCAGCTGTCCCGTTTTTTTGCTCCTAAGGCATAAGTGTACAAGGAAAATGCATGTACCAATCATCATTCCCATGCTGACTGAAGAACCCCTCTTGCAGCTCCCGTAGACACTAGCCTGCGAGATCCCTCGAGTGATTAAAACGTGAAACATCGTGGCAAGAGCATGCTGGCGTGCGTTGTTGATTCGTGGTAGCAGTGAAGCTTGCAGTCCATAATTCCCTAGCCGACGACTAGGCTTGCTGCACTGTATTCCTAAATAGGAGCACAACGTAGAAGGTCGAACCTTTAACATGAAGCCACCTCGCACCTACGCCGTCGGCAAGACGATGGGCGCGGCCAATGAGGCCAGATGACAATGTAAGATAAATTTATTATATCACACCGTTCTCGTCCACCAAGCAAAAAAAAACCTCTATTGCTTCTCGAGGGCGAGTGCGTAGTCATCGTGTTGTTTTATGGGGTAAAGTGATATCAAATGGTGGCATTCTTAGCTTAGAGAGCACGATATTATCAAATTTATTTGGTGTGAGTGCCGCCGCAGGAAAACCGCGGGCAGACCCATGACAGATAATCAAAACACGTTGTGTACAATTGTCAGTAACACTTTCAGTGTGTTGCTGCGAGCACGTAATCTTGTGATTGCATGCTAGTGACGATTGAGCGTTGCCAAAATCAAAAGAATGCATGCGTGTAACCTTATTTCGTCAGCTATTGATCTCTCCAACATTCTGTACAATCTCGAGATAATGTTCACGCTGAGAGACTAGGACACCTTCCATTTACACGGTGGAGCAGCGCGTCGTTTTCTACTAGCTTTTAACTTTGTTGACTAAAGAAGCATTCCTCTGCTTGCCCATACATTTGCGCATTCGCCATCTAGCACTACCGTGAAGAAACAACTCAGGCAAACGCAAACACCAGATAACGAATCTAGACATGTTAAATGCATAGCTGATAGAGATGAAGAGTTCTTTAATTCCCTTCTACAGCCTTTTTTAATCATATTGTCCTGTTTTTCGGCCCCGCAGCGTTCTACGTATACATCATGCTAGTGGAAACCATCAAATTCCTGAGATAAAGAGGCAACATTGGTAGCCATGACGGCAGCAAGTATCATGATTCTGCCGTCAGAATAAATTGCGAAAAGACAACGAATGCTTCAATTGAAGATGAATAGTGCAGAGATTGCTTTAAAATAGAACGTTGCTGCAAGTTTGCTGCCTTGGAAGACGTGAAATTCCGGCGTTGGAAACTGGCATCTACGGGAAATGCATAGTTGGTGAATACTTAGGTGGATGTATCGACGTCCCCTAAGGCCACTCTAAAGCAGAATCTGTGACAGCCAGCGTAGCAACAGCAAGCTGAGCCGTGGTACATCAATCATGCATATGATATGTAGGGATGTCAATGGGTATGAACCTTATGAACAACGTCATCACTGTGGTAGGCGAAACGTTCGAATCTCCATTTATTGACGTCGTGTGCATGCTTTCTAAGAAAAAGAGAACGGCAGACGACAGAGCTTTCAAAGCAATGATTGAGTGTGAACGACCTTATCATCACTTGTCGTTGGAAACGTCGTGCTTGAATTCTTAGGTGTGCTAAGTTGACTGTTCAGGCATGTTGCTGGCGCATTAATGCAGCTTTTTTGTGCATTAGACGAGGACAAAGAGGCTGAAACACATGAGCACAGACTTAGAACATTGTTTTATTTCTAAGCCAGTGACCACACACATTCTTTAAGCAAGTCTTGCCCCGAGCTCATGGACGACAGGTTCTCTGAGTGCTCTTCACCTCAGGAATGCGGAGTAGCCCACACACGCGCTTGTTGGCGTTGCTGAAGCCCTGTTGGAGCGTCTGTCAGCACAAACAACTGATGCCTCTCAGGCTTCCTCGCTTTACAAAAAAACCAGGCTATTATCTATATCTACGGTAGATCACATCGGCTGTAAGGGGCTGGCCAGCGGGCCAATGCAAAAGTGTTTTTTTCAGCTCTCGGTAAACTGCAAACTTGAAAAGATTGACCAGTGCGCGTGCCCCCAAAGAGCCTGTTTCCAAGAAGAGACATCAAAGTTCGTTGAATGTGCATAAGGAATAATAATCTGACCTGGAACGGAGGGGGGGGGGGGGAGGTGGGTGTAACTATGTTGGTCAGAACAGACGATGCCTGAATAACAGGCTACGGCAGCATCGCTAAAATCTGATAGGAATGAGAGGGGCTTTTTGGATGCCCACTGTAGAAGTTGTACGTGTAATCAGGCAGGCGCCACAAATACGGTCACGTTTAAACTGGTGTATCGTGCATCCTTAATTGTCAGCAGAAATCTTAAACAGTTAACCCAGGAAATTATCGAAGCGGAATTGATTGACCGGTGTGGTGATACCTGTGTGTCGAAACAATCCTTCACCCTTTCCAACAAGGAGCTACCCTTCTTGCAAAGAAACATGTATGTTCTGCGGGCGACGCACATGCGATGTCTCAGATATTCTGCTATATTATCCTTAATTGCATACATTTATCACTTATTACCGTAAGTGTGCTTGTAGCATAGTTGGAATTGATCAGCCAGCACTTTCGCTGGGATAATTGTTGGCACAATGAATATGGAGAAACGCTGACATATACTCTACAAGAAACTTCACTTTTGTTCAAGGGACGTTTTTAATGCTACATTTAGCGTAATGCGGAAGCATTCTATGCAATAGTTTTTTTTTTTTTTTGTCGCAGGCGCTGAGTACGGATTTCTTGAGTGCAAATACTCACATACACATTACATAAAGTAATTTTCAAGTGCGAAACTCGACGCAGGCTAATTCCACGCGCAACGCCACAGACCCCAGAAGTGACCATCACCGATTGTCTTGGAAAAAATGGGCTTGTTGGTGAATAGGTGACTGAGGTTTCCCCAAACCATTTCTGTCAAAAAACATTCTTGTTGACGTAGGAGCTCTCTAAACATTCTGTGACGAAGCAAAGGTAGGTTTACGGTAATCGTTTTCAATCATGGGTGAAACGAGGTACACTGGCAAATCTTATTTCAGAATATTCTATTGGTACGGTTCTTTCATATGACGTGATAGGCGAAAATATACATGAATTTTGGGCGATAATTGGGCCCAGTTAAAAAGCAGGAAATAGTGCGTTTCCAGGGGCCCTATAACGTAAAACTATTCTAATATGTTTCTATTCCAATTTCCTGACGTCAAATTTGCGTAACCACCGACGCAAGCACCGGGCGGTCACCCGCAGGGTTGTCTGAACAGACCAATCAAACGCTCTCCTCGTTCATAGGAGGTCACTTTTGTTTGCTTGAAAAACGAATAACATTGCCTACACTGAGCGGCTTGTCGTATCTGATTGGCTGACAAGAGGCGAGCAGAACGCTCAAGTGGAGAGTGATTCACAGGGGCAGAGCCAGTGCACTGAAAATCGATAACCGGATGAAGAGGGTGGTGCCGGTGTATGCCACTGGTCGGCTTTCCCTTACCTAGCTTGCGGTGGCTGCTTGAAAATCGAGGCGGCATGCAACGGAAACTTAAGAATGACGCTAAAACTGAACCTCAGCAAAGAATAGTTGGCAGAATAAGGTAGTAAACGTGCCGAAAGTGCTTGAAAAAGTTGCACGGCCACGCAAGAAGTTTTATTATACGCAAATAAACCCACGCTCTCCGGCAGGTGCGAGTAGCCAGCGTCTCAGCGATCGGCGGCAGCCATCTTTTATTCCTTTCCGAACGAAGCAGCCTGCGGCTATTCCTAAAAAAATTCAGTTTTGTTCGGCATATTATTGCATCTTTATAGCGTACACGTCACTTTGACGCGGTGAGCTTGTGCGGTTTTGTGACGTCGCGTGACAGGCAGGTGAAGTGGGTGCAGCCCGAAAACTTTTGACGAATAGCCGAGGGCTAATGGCGAAAAGGCATCGAATCAGAAATAACTGTTTTTCTTTTTTCTGTCAAATAATGCATAATCAGTGTGTACACATCATATCAGATGGGGAGGTATCGCGGTTTTCGTGACGTCGCGTGACAGACAGGTGAAGTGGGGGGTGGTCGAAAAAAGTTTTTGACCAATCGCGGAGGGCTGATAGCAGAATTGGAATAGAAAAGATTGGAATAGTTTTACGTTATAGCGCCCCAGGAGTCACACTAACCTTTATATATTTTTTCATCTTTTCTATATTTTATGCTATAAATGGTGTTAGACTAGGAAATCGAGTACTTTTCCACAATACTGCTCGCGGCTTTGGCAATAAGTCACTTTTTGACGATGTCTAGACATTTAATGAAACATTAAGAATCTCTCGATAAAAATACGTGAAATAGCTCATTATACGCACCTACATTTCTTCTTGTAATCTAGAAATTTTTTTTCTAGTAAATGTTGCTTGTGGAGAGAAAGAAAGTTTTGAAATCGACAACCAATTTCACCGGTTGGCATTGTGACTTCACTGTAACACAGGTGCGGGCAACAATGGAATTCCCGACATGCTTATATACTCTGAAGGCATAAACGCAGTAAATGTTGGTAAAGTATCCCTTTAGAAAGTTTCGATGTTGATGCCCTGGTACCTTCGTTTTACGATGATTGATTTGTGTGATTAAAGTGAAGCATGAGTCCTTCGAAGTTGTCGTCACGACCAGATATTTCTGCGACAGGATATATTGAGCATGGCGCTAATTCGTTGATTTGAAAGCACCAAAGAAGAGCAGATTACGAGTTCGCAAGAGCCTGCATCACCGATACTCTGCGCTTAACGGGGCATAAGAAGCAAATATCAAGAAATTTCAAGTTCGTATTTAAAGTCTGCTGTGAGTGTCCGTGGACCTGATAAGGCGCTGGTTGCAGAGAAAAAGTTCACATTGTGACCATTGTTCCCTTATATTGATCATTCTGCCAGAGCACGGAATTAGGCTAATTTTCCTATTTTCTGCCATTGCGAAAAGCTCAAATCTATGCCTAGTTCGCCTACAGGACGTCCCCAGGCCCCCCAAATGAGAAGCAGTCAACTGACGAACATACGCCGATTGCGATGTATTTATACCGATGTGAAGTGGCAAACAGCCAGCGTTCGTTTGGAAAACAGCCACAGGGCATGTGTGTTGCAGAAAATAAGCGTGAAGAGCATACGTATTCTGCATTGAAGACACATTTTGGGAGTGCCGGCCGGTCTGATTGGTTTTAGATTTATACTTTACTTTTCTCACCTTTTACCCAAATTAAGTTTCTTGATCGCAAGCTAAAAGGCTGGTGCGAATAACTACCTATCTCACGTATTTTTTCTCAAAGGCCCTAATGCCTATTTTAGGTCTGTCTGCCTCAAAAAAGCGACTTTGTAGGAAATTCGGAAGTGATTTTCTAGAAGTGGTGCGTAATTTTACAGTGGAAAGTAATTTTTAGTATAACCTATAGCAACTTGCAAATAGAACAGGGTATGAGAATAGGCTTTAATGGCTGTCATTTTGCCAGCGGGGTGGCTTAGCGGCTATGGTGTTAAGCTTAACGGCATCACATAGCGGTTTGAAATCCCGGGTGTGGCCGCCGTGGTTCAATTTGGGTGAACTGGAAAACCACCCATGCCCCGTGTATTGGGGACACGTTTAAGACTCTCTGATCGTGAAAATTAATCCGGAGTCCCTTTCTACGGCATGCCTCATAGTCAAATGATGTTTTCGCATGCAGAACCCGAGAATTCGATGGCTGTCATTTGCTTGCGTTTAGGGATTCCGGCCATCTTGGTCGCTGTTGCGACATGTGTGTTCGTGCGAGAAAATACGCGATACTTCAACTAACGCATCATGGATACCAACAATGATGCAGTTCTTGAACATATCGTGATACATGTACAAAGTACGCAAAGAGCATAATAAGATCCTTAGTTACATGTAAAATGCTAAGTTATTGGATCACACCAATGCCGATAATTCACACCAGCAGCGAAGCAGAATACACTTGGTTACTGCAATGTTAGCTTTGTATTTGCCTGGTTGAGCTCTGCGCCACCGGTATCGGGCTCGTGCAGGCCCCTGGAATGAGGAGAAACTAAATGGAGAACACACACACACTCGCACGCATATATATATATATATATATATATATATATATATATATATATATATATATATATATATATATATATATATATATATATATATATTGTCGCGTGGTAGTGGCGGTTAAGTAGGCAGCACAACTGTGATTAACCCACCAGCGTTTTATTGGGCGAACTTGTGCCCTCAAAAACAGGCTACACTCCAAGAACAACGGTACCGGCGAACACACGGCGATCGTTAAAAATCTCATCAACGGGTCAAGCGCATCGGCTCGTATACACCAATCGTCGAATGTTCCAGACTAATCGCTGGAACCCGCGTGTCTTCCACAAAGTTCTCCACTATTCGCGTCGCGCATACATGCAAACAGATTACACAAGGTTCGGCGACAACAGACAGCGGATGGAACCATCGATAGCATTCCAGAAACTTCCGACACATGCAAGCGCGTCCTGCGCTGTGTGATAAACATTTGTTAGGCGTGTCGCCCGAGAAAGACAAGTACACGTGTCAATACCCCTCTCTTAAGAGCATCGACCAGATGCTGCAAACAAACGAAAGTAATATAGAAAAGAACTCGTAACAAAGAAAACAACAAAATAAGGAAGTTCGCCAGCGTCCGTAAAAGGGTTTAAGACGCACCACGTGGACCACTTCAGATCGTGCGCGGCGCCGCTGTGAATGCGAAATGCCGTCTGGCACGACCTCATAGTCCAGCGCGCCAATACGTCGGATGACCTTGTAGGGTCCGAAATAGCGTCACAATAGTTTCTCACTGTCCTCGTCGGCTAATCGGGGTCCATACCCAAACACTGTCGCCGGGCTGGTACGCGAGGAAGCGTCGTCGCAGGTCGCAGTGTAGGCTGTTGGTACGCTGCTGGCTCTTGATCCATAGGCGGGCGAGCTGTCGAGCTTCTTCGGCGTGCTGGAGATAGGTAGCTACGTCAAGATTCTCCTCGTCAGTAACGTGCGCAGCACGGCGTCGAGCGTCGTCGTCGGGTTCCTGCCGTAAACCAGCTTAAACGGCGTAATCTGTGTTTTTTTTTTTGCACCGCCGTGTTGTAAGCGAATGTTACGTACGGCAGGACGGCATCCCAGGTCTTGTGTTCGTCGTCGACGTACATTGCCAGCATGTCGGCGAGGTTCTTATTCAGGCGCTCCGTAAGACCACTCGTCTGTGGGTGGTAGGCCGTTGTCCTCCTGTGCCTTGTCTGACTGTATCCCAGGTAGCACAAAAGAGATACGTAACGTTTTCGTATCGTTTATCCAAGACGATAAAAACGGGTTTAAGAAGACGCGAATGAGAGAACTTCGTCGGGGGAACGTCGTATATCTCTGCTAATGTCCGGCTTAATTACTTTCTTGAGAAGACCTAGAACAGGTCTGCAAGACGTATTCGAAAAGCTGGTCTAGAGATAGGATTGGGAACGACACAAGTAATCCCTTTGCCAAAACTATTCGTAACCAATTTCTAAACGTCTTTAGGACGTTATCAAAAAGCTGGTCAAGAAGTGGTCTTGAAAGGTTTACGATCATCTGAAGCTAATTTTCGCGGGTGACGGGCGCGATCAGACATCGCTGTTCAAAACACGCGTTTAGTTTCTTTCTTCTAATTCTGCAAAATGCTTTCTTGTCAGGATCACGCATAGCAGCCGATACCGACGCTAGGGACACACAGGCATGATTTCGTCCCTCTAACTTTCGTCCTTATACTACCCTTAACGCTTTAATCACAACGTCAGTGAAAAGGCGCCTCACATAACATGACAATGAACTTGAAGAGCTGATTAGTGCCCTCCACTCGGCACCCTCCAATTGAAGACACTACTGATTTCCAAATTAAAGCTACACAAACAGATCGCACAACCCAAACTAATCACAGAATGTCGTTTTCTTGACAGCAAAACACTGCAACACTTACATGACAAAGGGCAGCGGCAGCACATTCAGAACAGCCGCAAACATACCACAGCGCAATGCAAGTGCAATAACGCTATTATGCCCGGCTCAAACAGATCGCACAACCCAAACTAATCACAGTATGTCGTTTTCTTGACAGCAGAACATTGCAACACTTACATGACAAAGGGCAGCGGCAGCACATTCAGAACTGTCGCAAACAGACCATAGTGCCATGCGAGTGCGGTAAGGCAACTATGCCCGGCTTCACGAATAACGTGGCCGCCTTGGTCACATGGCAATTGAAAACTACTGATTTCGAAATAAAACCACACAAACATATCGCACAACCCAAACTAATCACAGAATATCGTTTTCCTGACAGCAAAACACTGCAACACTTACATGACAAAGGGCAGCGGCAGCACATTCAGAACAGCCGCAAACACACCACAGCGAAATGCGAGTGCGGTGACGCAACTATGCCCGGTTCGCCCGGCCGCCCGCGGCATGCTCCCCGGCATCACGAATCACGTGGCCACCTTGGTTACATGATGTGACGACGGTATCGCCACTTTGCGCAAGGTTGGATCGCGTTGATGGGTTGTCGAATAGTGTAGAAGCCGCTAAAGAGGCTGACGCGCCGTGGCATGGCGCCTTGCGTGTCGTGCGCATTGCGCTTTTGTACTGCTCTACCCGTGAATCATGTTGGGCAGAGCCAGACGCCGCGCGCTCTTCCATTTTTCGGTCGCCACTCCACCTGCAGCAAGAGTGGCGAGCTGGAAGTTGCCACTGGGCGTTCCGCAAGGCCTTTCAGTTTCCTCTCTCATTTCGGACGCTTTCCGCTTTCAGTGCCACGTCATTGTGGTTCATCATCATCATCATCATCAGCCTAGTTACGCCCACAGCAGGGCAAAGGCCTCTTCCATACTTCTCCAACTACCCCGGTCATGTACTAATTGTGGCCATGTTGTCCCTGCAAACGTCTTAATGCCATCCGCCCACCTAACTTTCTGCCGCCCCCTACTACGCTTTCCTTCCCTTGGAATCCAGTCCGTAACCCTTAATGACCATTGGTTATCTTCCCTCCTCATTACATGTCCGGCCCATGCCATTTCTTTTTCTTGATTTCAACTAAGATGTCATTTACCCGCGTTTGTTCCCTCACCCAATCTGCTCTTTTCTTATCCCTTAACGTTACACCTATCATTCTTCTTTCCATGGCTCGTTGCGTCGTCCTCAATTTCAGCAGAACCCTTTTCGTAAGCCACCAGGTTCCTGCCCCGTAGGTGAGTACTGGTAAGACACAGCTGTTATACACTTTCCTCTTGAGGGATAGTGGCAACCTGCTGTTCGTGATTTGAGAATGCCTGCCAAACGCACCCCAGCCCATTCTTATTCTTCTGGTTATTTCAGTCTCATGATCGGGATCCGTGGTCACTACCTGCCCTAAGTAGATGTATTCCCTTACCACTTCCAGTGCCTCGCTACCTATCGTAAACTGCTGTTCTCTTCCGAGACTGTTAAACATTACTTTAGTTTTCTGTAGATTAATTTTCAGACCCACCCTTCTACTTTGCCTCTCCAGGTCAGTGAGCATGCATTGCAATTGGTCTCCTGAGTTACTAAGCAAGGCAATGTCATCAGCGAATCGCAAGTTGCTAAGGTATTCTCCATCAACTTTTATCCCCAATTCTTCCCACTCCAGGTCTCTGAATACCTCCTGTAAACACGCTGTGAATAGCATTGGAGATATCGTATCTCCCTGTCTGACGCCTTTCTTTATTGGGATTTTGTTGCTTTCTTTGTGGAGGATTACGGTGGCTGTAGAACCGCTATAGATAGCTTCCAGTATCTTTACATATGGCTCATCTACACCCTGATTCCGTAGTGCCTCCATGACTGCTGAGGTTTCGACTGAATCAAATGCTTTTTCGTAATCAATGAAGGGTATATATATGGGTTGGTTATATTCCGCACATTTCTCTATCACCTGATTGATAGTGTGAATATGGTCTATTGTTGAGTAGCCTTTACGGAAGCCGGCCTGGTCCTTTGGTTGACAGACGTCTAAGGTATTCCTGATTCTATTTGCGATTACCTTAGTAAATACTTTGTAGGCAACGAACAGTAAGCTGATCGGTCTATAATTTTTCAAGTCTTCGGCGTCCCCTTTCTTATGGATTAGGATTATGTTAGCGTTCTTCCAAGATTCCGGTACGTTCGAGGTCATGAGGCATTGTGTATATAGGGCGGCCAACCCTTCTAGGACAGTGTTCCCACCATCCTTCAACAAATCTGCTGTTACCTTATCCTCCCCAGCTGCCTTCCCCCTTTGAATAGCTCCCAAGGCGTTCTTTACCTCTTCCGGTGTTACTTGTGGGATTTCAATTTCCTCTAGACTATTCTCTCTCACCTTGTCGTCGTGGGTGTTACTGGTACTGTATAAATCTCTATAAAACTCTTCAGCCACTTGAACTATCTCATCCATATTAGTAACGATATTGCCGGCTTTGTCTCTTAACGCACACATCTGATTCTTGCCTATTCCTAGTTTCTTCTTTACTGCTTTTAGGCTTCCTCCGTTCCTGAGAGCCTGTTCAATTCTATCCATATTATAGTTCCTTATGTCCGCTGTCTTACGCTTGTTGATTAACTTAGAAAGTTCTGCCAGTTCTATTCTAGCTGTAGGGTTAGAGGCTTTCATACATTGGCGTTTCTTGATCAGATCTTTCGTCTCCTGCGATAGCTTACTGGTTTTCTGTTTAACGGCGTTACCACTGACTTCTATTGCGCACTCCTTAATGATGCCCATAAGATTGTCGTTCATTGCTTCAACACTATGGTCCTCTTCCTGGGTTAAAGCCGAATACCTGTTCTGTAGCTTGATCCGGAATTCCTCTAGTTTCCCTCTTACCGCTAACTCATTGATTGGTTTCTTATGTACCAGTTTCTTCCGTTGCCTCCTCAAGTCAAGGCTAATTCGAGTTCTTACCATCCTATGGTCACTGCAGCGCACCTTGCCGAGCACGTCTACATCTTGTATGCTGCCAGGGTTCGCGCAGAGTATAAAGTCAATTTCATTTCTAGTCTCACCATTCGGGCTCCTCCACGTCCACTTTCGGCTAACCCGCTTGCGGAAAAAGGTATTCATTATCCGCATATTATTCTGTTCTGCAAACTCTACTAATAACTCTCCTCTGCTTTTCCTTGAGCGTATGCCATATTCCCCCACTGACTTGTCTCCGGCCTGCTTCTTGCCTACCCTGGCATTGAAATCGCCCATCAGTATACTGTATTTTGTTTTGACTTTACCCATCGCCGATTCCACGTCTTCATAGAAGCTTTCGACTTCCTGGTCATCATGACTAGATGTAGGGGCGTAGACCTGTACAACCTTCATTTTGTACCTCTTATTAAGTTTCACAACAAGACACGCCACCCTCTCGTTAATGCTATAGAATTCCTGTATGTTACCAGCTATGTTCTTATTAACCAGGAATCCGACTCCTAGTTCTCGTCTCTCTGCTAAGCCCTGGTAGCACAAGACGTGCCCGCTTTTTAGCACTGTATATGCTTCTTTTGGCCTCCTAACTTCACTGAGCCCTGTTATATCCCATTTACTGCCCTCTAATTCCTCCAATAGCACTGCTAGACTCGCCTCACTAGATAACGTTCTAGCGCTAAACGTTGCCAGGTTCATATTCCGCGCAACCTTGAGCGATCGGAAAGCGCGTTTCCCCCTCTTGGCCGGCGGGGACGGGAGGCTTTGTTCCGGCCGCAAAGCTCTCCACGTCTCAGTAAGGTGCCTGGTGGTGGTCTCGTACGGACGATGCCCTCTCGGTGAGCGCAAATTTCCCCTCATCTTTTAAGAGGTTCAATACTTGCAAGCATTTGTCTCGCAAACCATATTTATTTCAAGGAAATTTTCCACGTCTCAATAATTTCTCTCGTCGTATTCGAGTTCTGATTGCCGTGTTATAGTTTGTTAACGAAGCTTTCCCTCAAGTCTAAATATTTTAAGGCAGTTTGTCGGGCGCGTACCATGGTCACGTGCGCTTATATCGCCTTCCGTTTCTCTACCACGGGTGCGCTTTAAAACCACGGCGCTGCAATTTTGCTTCAGAGACTTTCCTTTCCTACCTTCTTCGTCTCCCTTAAACTGGCTCTCTCAAGTACTACACGCAGAGACAAAGCAACAGCGCGCGCATTAGATCGCATAGATGAGATGAATATTTACAATTATTATTAGGGTTATAATTATATTCGACTGCTGATTGCCGTGCTATCGTTTGGTAACGAAGCTTTCCTTCAAGTCTAAATATTTTAAGGCAGTTTGTCGTGTGCGTATCATGGGTACGCACGCTTATATCGCCTTCCGTTTCTCTACCAAGGGTGCGCTTTAAAACCACGGCGCTGCAGTTTTTGCTTTCCTGTCCTTCCTTCTTCTCCGCCCTTAAACTGGCTCTTTTAACTACAACACGCAGAGACAAAGCAACAGCGCGCGCATGCGATCCCATAGATGAGATGAATATATATATATATATATATATATATATATATATATATATATATATATATATATATATATAGAAAATTATCAGTCATAGCTCTCGTAATATAGCGCTCTGGGCTGTTTCCGTGTTTTTCTTTCGAAAGTAGTCCTATTAGTGTTATTATAATTACACGATGGTATTTCGCCCTCGTCAGCAGCAGTCCTTGAGATTGTTATTCTGGCGGCTAGCTTCCCACGCTATGCGTGCCGCCATCGCAACTGGTTGAGCTTCTCCTAGACGCTAGCGTTATACTATGTCCGCGCAACCTTGAGCGATCGGAAAGCGCGTTTCCCCTCTTGGCCGGCGGGGACGGGAGGCTTTGTTCCGGCCGCCAAGCTCTCCACGTCTCAGTAAGGTGCCTGGTGGTGGTCTCGTACGGACGATGCCCTCTCGATGAGCGCAAATTTCCCCTCATCTTTTAAGAGGTTCAATACTTGCAAGCATTTGTCTCGCAAACCATATTTATTTCAAGGAAATTTTCCACGTCTCAATAATTTCTCTCGTCGTATTCGAGTTTTGATTGCCGTGTTATAGTTTGTTAACAAAGCTTTCCCTCAAGTCTAAATATTTTAAGGCAGTTTGTCGGGTGCGTACCATGGCCACGTACGCTTATATCGCCTTCTGTTTCTCTACCACGCGTGGGCTTTAAAACCACGGCGCTGCAGTTTAGCTTCAGAGACTTTCCTTTCTTCTTCTTCGCCTCCCTTAAACTGGCTCTCTCAACTACTACACGCAGAGACAAAGCAACAGCACGCGCATTAGATCCCATAGATTAGATGAATATTTACAATTATATTAGGGTTATACTTATATTCGAGTGCTGATTGCCGTGCTATCGTTTGGTAACGAAGCTTTCCCTCAAGTCTAAATATTTTAAGGCAGTTTGTCGGGTGCGTACCATGGCCACGTACGCTTATATCGCCTTCCGTTTCTCTACCACGGGTGCGCTTTAAAACCACGGCGCTGCAATTTTGCTACAGAGACTTTCCTTTCCTTCCTTCTTCGCCTCCCTTAAACTGGCTCTCTTAACTACTACACGCAGAGACAAAGCAACAGCGCGCGCATTAAATCCCATAGATGAGATGAATATTTACAATTATTATTAGGGTTATATTTATATTGGAGTGCTGATTGCCGTGCTATCGTTTGGTAACGAAGCTTTCCCTCAAGTCTAAATATTTTAAGGCAGTTTGTCGTGTGCGTATCATGGCCACGCACGCTTACATCGCCTTCCGTTTCTCTACCACGGGTGCGCTTTAAAACCACGGCGCTGTAATTTTGCTTCAGACACTTTCCTTTCCTTCCTTCTTCTCCGCCCTTAAACTGGCTCTCTTAACTACTACACGCAGAGACAACGCAACAGCGCGCGCATTAGATCCCATAGATGAGATGAATATTTACAATTATTATTCGGGTTATAATTATATCCGAGTGCTGATTGCTGTGCTATTGTTTGTTACCGAAGCTTTCCTTCAAGTCTAAATATTTTAAGGCAGTTTGTCATGTGCGTATCATGGCTACGCACGCTAATATCGCCTTCCGTTTCTCTACCACGGGTGCGCTTTAAAGCCACGGCGCTGCAGGTTTTGCTTTCCTTTCCTTCCTTCTTCTCCGCCCTTAAACTGGCTCTCTACACTACTACACGCAGAGACAAAGCAACAGCGCGCGCATGCGATACAATAGATGAGATGAATATGTATATATATATATATATATATATATATATATATATATATATATATATATATATATATATATAGAAAACTATCAGTCATAGCTCTCGTAGTATAGCCCTCTGGGCCGTTTCCTTTTTTTTCGTTCGAAAGTAGTCCTATTAGGGTTATTATAATTACACGAAGCTGTTTCGCCCTCGTCAGCAGCAGTCCTTGAGATTGTTATTCTGGCGGCTAGCTTCCCACGCTATGCGTGCCGCCATCGCACCTGGTTAAGCTTCTCCTAGACGCTAGAGATATACTATGTCCGCGCAACCTTGAGGAATCGGAAAGCGCGTTTCCCCCTCTTGGCCGGCGGGGACGGGAGGCTTTGTTCCGGCCGCAAAGTTCTCCACGTCTCAGTAAGGCGCCTGGTGGTGGTCTCGTACGGACGATGCCCTCTCGGTGAGCGCAAATTTCCCCTCATCTTTCAAGAGGTTCAATACTTACAAGCATTTGTCTCGCAAACCATATTTATTTCAAGGAAATTTTCCACGTCTCAATAATTTCTCTCGTCGTATTCGAGTTCTGATTGCCGTGTTATAGTTTGTTAACGAAGCTTTCCCTCAAGTCTAAATATTTTAACGCAGTTTGTCGGGTGCGTACCATGGCCACGTACGCTTATATCGCCTTCCGTTTCTCTACCACGGGTGCGCTTTAAAACCACGGCGCTGCAATATCGCGGACAACATGAGTCCCTTTCCACATAAGTGTGAGGCTCGGAGCAGGAGCTGTGGAGCTTGAAAGTAGCCTGGGGCCTGACGAACCAACCGACTGAGCTATCTTTCCGGGCAACATCGAAGGGTCACGAGTTCAAATCACCTGTTATGTTCCTTTTTTTCGCCGCTTTTTCTTTCTTTCTTTTCTTTCTTTTAATGTATTTTCCTTTATTTTATCACTGTACGGGAACCCTCCTAAAATAAATAAAAATAAAAATATATATCTTCAAATATGTATGGCCTCACATGTGCAGGACATAAATACCAGGTTCTCTAGCCGAGTGCCATCCGTGCGGTATAACCGAGCTCAGATTGGTCCACCTTGACTGATCAAATAGGGCACCACTGTATATTAAATGAGGCGTACAACTCCTGCGGGACCCGCCGTGGTTACTCAGTGGCTATGGTGTTAGACTGCTGAGCACGAGGTCGCGGGATCGGATCCCGGCCACGGCGGCCGCATTTCGATGGGGGCGAAATGCGAAAACCCCCGTGTACTTAGATTTAGGTGCACGTTAAAGAACCCCAGGTGGTCGAAATTTCCGGAGTCCTCCACAACGGCGTGCCTCATAATCAGAAAGTGGTTTTGACACGTAAAATCCCACAATTTATTTTTAGATTTAACTCCTGCGGGGACGGTACAGTATCCGCCTCCCGTGCAAGAGGACCGTGATTCAAATCCCGGGCCGCACAATTCTCCACCGGAAAATACCAGAAAAAAAAAACAACCGTGTGTTGAGAAAATTGCACAAACAGGCCTGGAGTGTGGCCTGATCCCGGTGACCAGAACCGGTAACGCACTCTCTCACCAGAGCAGGATTGGCCACCCTGGTGCACTACTTCGCCACAACCTCCTATATGAACACAACAATCAAACCCCGGCCCTCAGTCCCCAGCAGCTGCGAAGCAACTGACCACAGCGGTGGTCAGACCTGCGACGCTGCAGAGGGTGCTAAGAATGCCTGGCTCCGGACAGGCCGCCATTGGTCATTGTGGTTACAGCATGTTAAAATCAATTGCCGCTTCTATATAAGTGCGATCACACCACGCTCTGCGCCGAAGCGTGGCAAGCCTATAACGACGAGTTTCAGAAATATTAAAGCGAATAGCTTTCTGTCTCTTCTCCATCGGATGTTTTCGTCCCGAATGGCCAGGTTATGAAAAGCGTATTTTTCTGCCAGGTTTTAGGGTTTCTAAGGGAGAACATTGCGCGATAACTGCCCGATGTCGAGCACAGCGATTACTATATGAAAGTTTGTACGCACGGGTGCGTCCGTTCAGTGACCCCTTTCAATATAAAGCGCGCTGCAGGACCAGCCGATGAGAAGCGTTACCGTAGTTGCGTGAATTATTGAAGTCTCTTCAAAAACGATCCACTTGCATTAGCGGGTAACTGCCGCACTGGAAAACGCAAATATGGGTATTTTCTTTGGCATCTCTCCGCGGTCTATGGGGTGGCCATGAGGTCAACTACTCTGTTATGCTTGCTGTCATGTGTTTTGCATCCATGTGTTTGCTGTCATGTGTTTTGAAAAAAAAAAGTGTTCTGCATCCGACTGTTTCTGCAAAATATGCACTGCAGCCTACACATTGCCATTCCAAATGAATTCTGTAGCTGCTGCGCGAAATAATGCCGCGGCTTCCTGAGTAACAAGCGAAAGTGCACGCAGCCGCAATGTACACAAACTGCCGCTGCAACCGCTAAGACTATAGGGGCGTTTTTAGCAAAGCGCAAGGCTATGGTGACGCTTTTGGATGGATGGATAAGGTAAGAGCGTCCCCTTTGAAACTGGGGGATGGCAGTTGCGAACGTGCTCAGCTATTTATTCTGCCTTTTATTTTTGTTTACCTGTGTTGTGTGTTATTAAAATTTGCGATGTTCTTTAAATACGTCTTCCTACACTATTAACCTTACGTCACCTGTCTGAATTTGAGCCACCAATCCTTAAATCGCTTTTTGCTAATTTCCACCGCATCTTTATTCACGTGACTATTGTTATCTCTGAACCCTAGGGCCTCAGGAAGCGTAACTGTGGCAGCATCGACATCGGGATTGATACCATCACATTTTAGCATGAGTTGTCCCATTGCTTCTATATATTTACCACACACACTACATGTGTCTTCTTCTTCGTTAAATTTCTTTTTATAGCTCCGCGCTCTAAGACATCCTGACCTAGCTTCAAAGACTAGAACACTGCCTCTTGAATTATCATAAAACGCTTCCTTACTGATCTGCTGTTTCCAGTATCGATATAGTTCCACACTATGCTTTTTTTCCATTGAATTTATCCAATATTTACCTTCCGCGTTTTTAACCTGTCGTTTAATGCTCTGTCTTTCTCTGTCCTAGTGTCTGGCATACTTACTGGTAAGCTTCCTAGTTCTTTTCCGCCATTGTGAGTCTACGCTCTTTCTGTATAGGTATTTAAAAACCTTAGCTGACCACCTGTTATCGTCCAATTTCCTCAGGCGTTTTTCGTATAGGATTTTACTCTGAACTTCCCGTGCTTCCAACGATGCCCAACCCATATTCCCCTGTACTGCCTCGTTTGCGGCTTTCCCCTGGGCACATAGTGCTAATCTTCCAACAGCTGTCTGATTTACTTCTAGTCTCGGCTGAACTTCTGCCCTTAAGCACAGGACCGCATTCTCAAAAGTAAGCCCCGGCACCATTATTCCTTTCCAAATACCTCTCAGTACTTCATACCTGTTGTACCCCCGCAATGCCCTATGTTTCATTATCCCTGCATCTCTTCGCCCTTTTGCTATGAGAGACTGTTCGTGCTTTTCCGTTTACATCTGCCCATTGCTTATCCATACCCCCAAATATTTGTATTTGGCCACTCGGGGTATTTCATGACCTTTTATTGTAAGCTCCTGATCAGTTTTATCGTTGAAAAACATCCCGCCAGACTTAGCTGCACTAAATCTGAAACCTAAACTGTCTCCTTCGTGTCCACAGTAATTAACCAGAGTTTGCAAATCTTCCTGGCTATCTGCTAACAGTACAATATCGTCCGCATACATGAAACTCGGTAGTCGTTGCTCAACAACCTGTCCGCCTAATCTCTACGACAGATTATACCCTACCTTGCTTCATTGTAACCTTCTTTCCATGCTTATCATATAAAGCATGAACAGCAGTAGTGATAGAGGACAACCTTGCCTCAATCCTTTGTGTACCTCGACAGTTGTCGCACTCTTAATTCCTTCCCACGTTATTTCAAGACTATTTTCTTGATATATTTCCTGTAGAAACCTCACGACCGATACCTTCACCTTTAAATATGTTCCACAGGAGTTCCCTGTTCACGTTGTCGTATGCACCGCTTATGTCCAGGAAGGCTAAATACAGAGGCCTATTTTCCACCTTAGCTGTTTCTATGCACTGGGTAATCACGAATAAACTATCCTCTAAGCGCCTACAACTTCTGAACCCGTTCTGAAGTTCTCCGAGCATTCTATTACTTTCTACCAATGACTGCCTTTTTAATTTCACCGCCTGCATCGCCAGCGTATATATAACTGATGTTATCGTAATTGGTCGGAAGGATTTTATGTTCTTGTCACCTTGCCCTTTATAAATCTTCATTTTACTCTGTTTCCAGCTGTGCGGAATTTTCTTATTTGTTATGACTGCCTCCAATGCTTTTGGAATTTCGTCTATCCCCGCGGACGTGAATTTTGGAACATTTGCTTCCGCCTTTTTCCAGTTAAGATTTCTCAGTTCTAAGCTGTTTTCTATTATGCTATCCTGTGTTGCTCTCTCATTTGGGGCAATTACCCTATCGTCTTTCCTAAATGACTCTGCTATATAACTGAACCAATGTAGGTCACCGCGTCATCGCCCTCTAAACAATTTCCTTCGGCATCGCGAATCTGTTCCTGCTTTCTATGATTCGCTTTACCCAGCCAGCTTATATGGTTCCAGAATTTTGACCTCCCTTTAGTTTCATCACGAACTTCAGCCAGCCAGCGATCAGAGGACTGCTTTATTTCAGCCTGGACGTGGACCGGCCCTTGTTGTTTCTTTTGTCGATATGGTTCCCATTTTTGGCCTATTTCCTCTTCAGATAACTGAGCCCTCTTTGCTTCTCTGTGTTCCCGTGATGCCAATCGTTGTTCGATGGCCTCTCTAATTTCCTTACTACACCAACTTCGTGGCTTCCTCTTTCCTCCCCAACGGTTTACTCCTTTTACTTCTTTATTTTTGTACTAATGAGTAGTTCTAACTGATTATAATCCCACCTTTCCACGGGATGTTTCTTAATTGCTTCCTCTATGCCGGCCGCTATTTGCCTATTTGTTCGTTATTTAATTTTGTGTACTCTTTTTGACTTTCCTGCATTTCTGTTTTCAGCAGAGCTCCAAACTGTAGACTAATATGTTTGTGATCACTTCCGAGGCTGTACGTCCCCTCTTCTTCTATATCCATTATTGCGAGCTTGCTATACAACCCATGCGACATTAACCAGTAGTCAATGGTCGTTTGTCTGTTACGGGACTCCCGCGTCATTTGTCCCTCACACTTATTTTCTCCATTTACTATAACTAGGTTGTGCCGCTTACAGAAGTCTAGGATCAACTTCCCGTTGCAATCTGTGTATCCATCCAGATCCTCGATGTGGCCATTCATGTCACCCAGCAGGCAAATATCGGCACCTTCTCCAAACAGCTTTATATCATCACGGAGATACATCACTAGATCCTTGTTCTCTGGCCTGCATTTGTCCCCGGTCCCTAAATAAAGTATTCCTAGCCATGTCTTTTTACCGGCAATTGCACCTGATACCCAGACATGTTCTCTGCAAGTTAACTTTATTCTTTGCCAATTTCTTCCTTGATATATCAACATACGTTTTTCTTTTTCTTTGAGGTATATATTCTCTGCGGAAAATACGCGCGTCGTTATGCATGGTGACACAGACTACTTCTAGTGAGCGCCGCCTCTGACATTTGTGTTTGGAGCTGTGTATGCATTTGGGTCAATTTTCTGATATTGCAGGGGAAAAATATTTTGTTTACATTTTAGAGCGTTAAATGAACGCACTTACAGCAGACACAAATGCTGCGGAGTTTGTCTTCACCAGCACAATCCACTCTGTCGCCATTCTTGCGTTCTTTTTTGCAGTAGCCCGGATATCCCTCGGGTTTCTCTATAACATCTGAAAAATGATAACACCTTAGAATTAGCAACAACGTACAACTTTACAGTTTTCCATGTTAGTTATTCATGTCCGTTAATTTCCTAAAGCAGCCCCTAGCGCCATTTGCAATAGCGAGACCAGAGAAGTCGCCTCACTTCATGGAAAACGTCTATAGAAAGTCGACTGCAGTGCTTCACCTTTACATGCATTCAAATTCCTTGTATACCGTAACCTACAGGAAGCTCTCTCACAAGATGTCGAGCCTCGCTTTATTCCAGGAACTCTTTTCAGATGATAGGAAATCTGGGTTCCATCGTATCCTTATTAAGTCAATAGTTGATCGGCATATTTATGGAATCATACATGTCCACACGCCACAATTACATGTTTATATTATATTTGGTAAGAGTAAAATTGTCGCGAAAACTCGTTTTTACGTTTTATTTCACATGTTACATGATGATGCCACTCTACTTCGCCAGTCGACATCTCGACCAGTGTACACGTGACTTCCAATTTGTCACCTTTGTTTGGTTGTGTTTCAATCAAGTTAGGCTAAATGTGTTTTTCAGTCCTTTTGTCGGCGCGCAACGTCTGCCCGGAAGCATAATCCCAAAGAATTTGTATCAATCCATGAAACGAACGATTTCAAGCAGTTTTATCTAGTATTGTCCAATCAGACCTCCTTCTGTGTTGCATTCTTAACGAAGTGCCCCCCCCCCCCCCCCATTTGGGCATAATCTCAAATACTCCTGTAAGCACTTCTGCAGAAGGCGAATCACAAAATCATATGAAACATTCGCACTTCTTCTTATTGCATTTTTGTTCATGTATCTTTATGTGTTTGCTACAACCACGCTCACCAATACTGCCTTTCGCACACAGGGAACATTGAACCAAATTACTCTACTGACGTAATCACTGCGCTAAACTCGTCGTAAACGTCATGTCTGGTCACCTAGATGGGAAGGCCCTTTTCTGAAAAAATAAAAAAAACACTGCCGGGACAGCTTATCATACGATCATGCACGTTTTAGTGAATTGCCGGTTATCAAACCACAGATCAACTAACCTCGCTCTTGCAGCCTTCAAAATACGGTCATATCATATTCCAAAGCATTGTGTTACACGAGAGCCGCTCTTTTAAAGCGTGAGCCAACATCGAAACGCCTCCATCGCACGGCGTGGCTTACACATATTGCCTTCTTGAGAAGTTCGCGTTCTCTGCGTGTACTATACGCTTTTCAGCATAAAAAAAGAATGGCGCTGTCAACGTATTCTAAACAAGAGAAAATATGTTCCCTTCTTTCCCTTGGTTTCCTTGTTTAGCATTGCGTGTTGAGAAACGCTCAACTCGGATTTCAGCAGGGCTTTTCCACAAACAATTAGTTAGTAGAAACAAATCTCCATTTTGCCAACCCAATAAATAATAGAAAACAAACCAACGCTATATTCATGGATTTCAGTAAAGCATTCGACAATGTAGCCCACAGCAAATTACTTTATAAATAAGGTTTTATACTTGGAAACGATAATTTATTAATATGGTTACAAGCGTACCTAGCCAACGGTTTCCAATTTGTTAGGATAAACCAGACTTCCTCCAACACATTACCTGTTGCTTCTGGCGTTCCCCAGGAATCCGTGCTGGGTCCTCTTTTATTCTTGACTTATATAAATGAAATTCCCAATAACCTATCTGTCAAAATTAAACTTTACGTGGATGACTGTATACTATAGGGCAAAATTCAGTGACCCCAAGTTCAAACCAGGCTAAATAGTGACTTTAGCAAAATAGTTGCATGGTGCCATCAATGGCAAATGGCTATTAGCTATGAAAGAACCGTCTTTATGAGAATAACACTAAAAAAGCACCTTTTCTTCCACTATTTTGCCCAGAACACTTATATCTCTGAAGTACCTCACTATAAAAATTTCGATATACACATATCTCACAATCTTTCCTGGTCAAAACACACTGATTCTCTAATGACCTAATGGCTTCGCAAATCGTTCACCCTCAGACGGTCGCTAAAATTCTCCAGACCAGCTGTCCGCCGCCGGGCATATAATACTGTAGTTCGTCCTACTTTACAATATGTGATAATCATTTGGGAAACCTACACAAAAACAAATATTGAAAAATTAGAAAGGATTCAAAAGAAAGCTGTCCGATTTATCTACAATTCTTACGGTCGAACTTCTGTAACAGATCTCCTTAGACATAGTGGCTTACCTTCCATTACAGAAGAAAACCGTGTTTCCCGACTAACATTCTCTTTTCAGCTAATAAACGGCCACTACCATATTGATACCTCGCACATCTTAACGCTTTTAACTGGTTATACTACTCGTGATAAGCACTCCTTAGCAATAACCCCGTTAACACCGCATCAGAACTGCTTAAAATACTCTTATTTTACAAGAACAACAGTTGATTGGAACACACTTTTTGATTAAGTCATTGCACTAAATGTTTTGTGCCGTTTTCAGACGCACCTGCACTCATGACTCAACCACACATAGTTTATTTGCTCGTTTTTTTTCATGCATTCTCTCCTATTGCCATATTGAATTCAAGCGTCGGCATGATTGCTTGAACTGTATGTTTCTATGAATGTACTTGTATGTTCATAACCCGCTAAGATCTTGTAAAAGATCGCAGTACCTATAAATAAACAAATTCTAAAAATAAAATTTTTTGTAGTATATTAATTGGTTCGTCGTGAACGATAGTTTTCAGCGCGCACAAGATCACGAGAGCAGAACAAAATTACGGCAGAAATTCTCAACTGGGACTTGTTAGATAGTGGGTAAGTATTGTTTACCCGCTGTGATTGCTTAGTGGCTATTGTGTTCGGACTGCTGAGCGCGAGATCGCGGCATCATATCCTGGCCACGGTCGCCGCATTGCGATGAGTGCGAAATCCGAGCACATGCATGTGCTTGGATTTACGTGCACGTTAAAGCACCCCAGGCCGTCAAAAGTTTGATCGTCTTGCACAAAGGCAAGCCTCGTTATCGAGTCGTGGTTTTGACAGGTGAAACCCCACAATTTATTTAAATTTTTAGGTATTCTTTCCAGAGCAAAGCGTTGGTTCCGGCTAGTTGGTAATCGATCAATTTTTCCAGTCACACAACTAGCACATGTGAGTCTCTGGCATATCCAAACGTGTCTGGTCCTATGTTGGCGACGTTTGCTTTATTCTATATATATTCACTATCCGCTATCTGATATGTACTTTTATATTCCTTATGAGCTGTAATCGAGAGGCACGGATCCCTTTTTACCGATAATACTGCGCAGGTCCCCGTTGGGTTACCATATTGCAACTGACAATCGTCCATTGGAGGCCATACTGTTGCGACGGAATGCCGAACAAGAGGGGGCTGTAATTGCCGAACAAATACAAGAAATGCTAGTGCCTAATGTTATCAGGCCCTCTTCTAGCCCGTGGGTGACACCCGTTCTTTTACTACAGAAAAGAAGACAGATCTGCAATATTGCGGGGGCTATTGGTAGCTAAATTAGCACACCGTACCCGAGTCATACCCTGTACCAGGTATTGACGATGCCAGACTCTTCTCGTCTTGAGATTTAAAAGCGGGGTATTGGCAAATGAACGTGGCTGAGCACAATGGGTGCAAGACGCCTTTTCGTGCACCTGCTTGCTTGTACGAGTTCAACCGAGTGCATTTCGGACTGTGGAAAGCACCAAGTACGTTCCAGTAATCTATGAATGCCGTACTGGGTACGCTGAAAAATCGCGCCTGCGTTGTGTACCCTGACGACATCCTGGTTACCAGTGCAACAGAATAAAAACATCTTTAAAACTTCGACATTGTACTTGATAAGTTAAACGACGTCTGATTCGGGCCCAACCACAAGAGTGCCAGATTGGAATGACTCTATATACTATCTCGGTTAAACCATATCTCAGGACGGCGTCCAGGCCCTTCCTGAAGAACTGCAGCCGTAACGAACTATCCCGTGCCTACTTGTATAAAGAGCTGCATGTACTCCTCGGAATTTGGTTGTATTTGGGCAAGTGTACTCCTCGGAATTTGGTTGTATTTTGGCAAGTGTATTACCACGCTGCGTCTACTGCTGCTCGACTAACGGACCTGATAGATATTGCAATGGGAACCTTCGCAGGGCGCCGCCTTCCGGACCCTAAAACACCAGCTGACACAGAGTCCTTTTCTGTGCCGCTTCCATGAAAATTGGAACAAGCAGTTCAGGCTGTTGCAAGCCAGGTTGGTGTCGGAGCAGTTCTGATGCAGCGAGACCCTGACAAGTGTGAGCATCTCGTTGCCTACGCCAGCCGCGAAATCTCAGAGGTGGATTGCCATTATCCCTCGTATGAACTGGAGTGCCTCGCCGTCGTTTGGAGTGCAAACGAGAAGTTTCCTCATTACTTCTTTGGCCGACAATTCACTTTTGTAGCGGATGGCTCTGCTATTGCATGAATGTTTGCTAAACAATACCCCATGCACAAGTTTGCACGATGGATCATTCGGCTGGATGATTACACTTGCGACATCCCGCACTGTGCAGAAGCACAAAGCTAGGTTGCGTATGCTCTATCGCGAAAGCCGATTCACTAAGGCTCATAATAACACCGAGAAGGCTGGATCCTGTCCACATAGCAAGATGTTCCGAAGTCCGACCGCGTCGACAAAAACTTGGTTCCGATGATGAATTGTCTAACCAATACGGGGCACAATTCAAGTTTATTTTGCGCGAAAGTACGTTGTATCGTCGTCATTGCGTAAAAAAAAAGCATGAACGCTACTTTCTGGTGATTCTTAGCTACTTACGGTTAAGCATTGTGCGTGCTATCTATGATGGACCCGAAGGCGGCCACGTGTGATATCAAGCCACCTTCCACAAGGCTCAGGAGCGTTTTTGGTGGTCGAAAATAAGCAGAAATGTCCATTCGTATGTCGCAGGTTATGATCTGTGCCAACAGAAGAAACGGTGTTCCGTGTGTCAACCTCAATACGTTACCCCTATCACGCCCTCTGAGAAAATTTTCCACAAAGCGGGAATAAATCACGTGGGGTCTTTTGCAAGAACGGCAATAGGTAATCGATATATTATACTTGCTACGGACCATTTGCCAAATGTCCTAGAGCTCACTGCCGCACTGTTACTTTCCGCCAGTTGCGACATAAAGTTTCTACGGAACTGCGCTAATGGAGACATGGCCTCCCTAAGAAGCTCATCTTTGACCGGTTGACCAAATTCTGCAGCCGCGAACTCAGCGCTTATCTACAACTACCTTGAGTTGAGCCCCACTTCATGTCAGCGTACGTACCACCCACGAGCGAATGGTCTGACAGAGAAGTCGCACCAGATTAACCAAACTCGACTCGCACCGTATTGTAGAAACAACAATCCAGGTGAAGCCAATTGGGATGAGCACTTTGAAGCCGCTGCATACGCAGTTAACACGCCATTACAGAGCTCCACAGGCACCTCCCCTTATGCGATTCTGCCAACTTCCAACGCTGGGCGCTACACTCAGCTTGGACACGCCTGGAAAATGGGACCTTCCATAGCACGTGAGACGCTTTGGCGCAAAATCCGAACAGAGGCCCCCAAGAGGATTGTGCATGCTCAACAGGCGCAAAAACGGCACTACGAGCACCGCCGCCGTCTGGCACCGGAATACAACATCGGCGGCAAGGTGTGGGTGCAGCGAAGTGCACCGTCATCTTAACAGAAGTTAGGCGCAGAATTCGAAGCGCACTACATTTTTAGCCCACACGTGGGCGAGAACACTTGGCATGTGCTGTCCTTGGCATCTGACTCAGGCATAAAAGAGAAAGCGAAAGAAATTTTCCGTGCATGTGTCGTGCGTGAAGAACTGCATCCGTTTGGGAAACCTAAAGTGCTGCGGTGTGTTGTGATTTCAGGGGCGCATCAGTTGCATTATGGCCAAGTACAAAGGAGACACAGTGGAGGTCCGGCTCAGTGAGCGCGAGGAAGTGGAAGAGGACGAGGCCGAACTGAACAGCCAACCCGGAGAACGGGTGGCGAACAGATGTTGTCTTTGTTTCTCGTTTACAACATATATATATATATATATATATATATATATATATATATATATATATATATATATATATTCTGACGAAGGCCGCGCCACGGCCGAAACGTTAAACCATTAAAGATGCAATTTTCGTAAGTGTGCTCCGTTTCTTCAACTACCTATGCACCGGACCTACGGAACTTTTGCTTGTAGTATGTGTATATATATATATATATATATATATATATATATATATATATATATATATATATATATATATATATATATATATGTATGTACAGAGCGAGAGAGAGAGACGATCCCATCTGTATCGATGTAGCTCACCGTGCCACGCGTCACATACCGAAGCACTTTCAAGGAAGTAGCCCAGTAGCAATCATCCTAATCAGCCTATTTTGTGTCTACTGCAGCACGAAGACTTCTCCCTGCGATCTCCAATTATCTGTGTCCTGCGCCAAGCGATTCCAACTTGCGCCTGCGAATTTCTTAATTTCATCACCCCGCCTATTCTGCTGTGGTCATCGACCGCGCTTCCCTTCTCTTGGCACCCCTTCTGTAACCCTAACGGTCCAGCGGTTATAAAACCTACGCATTATATGACCTGCCCAGTTCCATTTCTTTCTCTTAATGTCGATCAGAATATCATCTATGCTCGTTTGCTATCTGATCCACACAGCTTTCTTCTCGTATCTTAACATTACGCCTAACTTTCTTCGTTCCGTTGCTCTTTGCATGGTCCTTAACTTCTTCTCGAGCTTCTTTGTCAAGCTCGAAGTTTCTGCCCTGTGTATTGATAACGGTAGAATGCATTGATTGTACACCTTTTTTTTCAATGATAGTGGTAAGGTTCCAGTCATGATCTGACAGTGTCTGCCGTATACCCTTACCCACATTTAATCTTCTGTAAATTTTCTCCTAATGATCAGTGTCCTCTGTGAGTAATTGACCTAGGGGAACGTACTCATTCACGGACTCGAGAGGCTGACTAGCGATCCTGAACTATTGTTTCATTGCCAGGCTGTTGATCATTATCTCTGTCTTTCTGCGTGCTATCTGCGAAATAATATTGCCACATGGTGTGGCACAGCAAGGGGACTGAAGAAGAGGAGAACGAGGTTCGTCTTGGCATTGCGCGTCGACGCTTACGTTTCGTAAACTTGAAGCGCCTGCAGCCTCGTTCAGCATGTAACTACAGCACGGTATACGCGACAATTTGGTGGAGCTTCCTGGGTACACTCAACTTATGCAGGAGACCCCACTGGGCAGCAAGAATATCAACCCACAATTCGAATTGTCTCCAGTTCACCGCACAAGCCGGCAAATCTGAGGCCTCGCCCCAGAATTTGGAGACCTCCAGGAAACAGTGATGACTGCGACCACTGTGACTTCTACGGAAAGGGTGACACCGACTTACCTAACGCTGCTGAACCCCCAAGTGCCCACGGCTTTTCATGGCGAATCATTTGAAGGCGTGGAAGAATCGCTGGCGAAGTTCGAGCGCGTGGCTGCGTTTGACGAGTGGGTCAACAACGCCAAACTCAGGAACGTCTCCTTTAGCCTCCAGGATGGTGCTCGCACGTGGTATATGAACCATGAAAATGCCCTGTCATCCTGGCGTAAGTTCCAACGCAATCTGTTGGAGGCTTACTCCAGCCCCGATCGCCGGGAAAAGGCGGAGCGAGCCCTTCAGTCACGCGTTCAAAAGCCCAACGAGAGCATCACGATGTACGTGGAGGACATGACGCGCCTCTTTCAGCGTGCCAATCCGAACACGTAGGTAGAGAAGAAGGTGCATCATCTGGTAAGAAACGTAAAGGAACGGCCCTTTCGCGGTCTCGTTCGGAATATGCCCAAGACTGTTGCGAAGTTGCTCCCCGAAGCCATCGCGATAGAGAAGACGCTTCAGCAGTGGTCGAACATGTACAACCGACAAGTAAATGCCGCCTGCATTCCGCATACGACGGTAGGCTTCCGGTGCGACGACGCCTTGCTTTGCGAGCTGAATTGCACTGTGGTTCGCGACGAGCTGCAGAAGCACCACGGTACGTCGCAGCTTCCAGCCAGCTCCCTCGCCAGCGTCGTACGCAACGAAGTACAGCAGGCACTGCAGGCATCTCTTTCCAGCCATGAAGCACCACTTCTGCCACGCAAGTCTCGGCGCAAGACTTACGCAGAAACACTACTGAGCCCCACCCAAGCTTTCCTACTTACTCATTTTGCGTCCCCAGACCCGTTGCTATCGGCGCAAGCCGCTACGACGACCGCAGATTACCCGCGAGAGAATCAGAGGTTTGGCTAGCACCTGACAGACAACCGCGGTGCTACCACTGCGGCGAAGCTGTTCATGTGTACCCGGAGTGCCCCTACCGACGACTCTTACTGCGAGGATTTTCTATCGATTCGCCTCGACCTACGTTCAGCCAAAGGCCTCCCGACATCGCAGAATTCTTCGAACAGCAGCGCAGGCCACGCACACTGCAGCGGAAGTCATGCTCCCCCTCACCGCGGCGATATTTCCCTGCTCGTGTGATACCACCTCGAGTCCACGCCGGGAAAACTGACGTCAGCGACTTTCTGAGGCGAGGCCGCTGATACTCGACGCGCTGGAGACCTCGTGTCGTGCCCACCACAGAACAACGAAAACACCATGACGCCAGAACCAGGTCCCGCGAACAAGATTTAACTGGACGTACCTGTGTTGATCGACGGCAGAAAAATGAGTGCACTTGTAAATACTGGCGCCGTTTACTCTATTCTTAGTGGCAAACTGGCGAGCGCTCTAAAAAAATTTTACACTGCCCTGGAATGGTGGCCGCGTTGTCACAACGCTTGGCTTATGCACGGCCAGAGTAGAAATTCGCGCGTCTGCTCTTCTCACCACTTCTCTGCTTCTACGCGAGTGTTCCCGCGATTTAATTCTTGGGATGGACTTTATCCGGGAATATGGCGCCATTATTGACCTCCGCGAGAGCTGCAACTCTTTCTCAAAACAAAGGAAAACAACACATACCAACACCATTGGAAACAGATCCGCACTTCGCGTTTCGGACGACACCATCACGATACCGCCGCGCGCGAGTGTTATGGTTCCGGTCAAGTCCGATGACCTAAAAGACGGTGAAGCCATTGTAGAAGGCCACATTTCATTTGTTGCTGATCCAAGGTATTTCTGTAGCACGAAGCCTTGTGGAATTTTGTGATAGCCAGACCGCGGTCCTCGCTACAAACTTTACCTTCGAGCATCGGCACATTTTTCGTAGCACTGCCATCGCCTATGCCAAACCATCAACGGACATCGTCGAGTGCTTTGCTTCAGAAGTGGACACAGACGACGGTTCGCTCAGAGACATCGATGTAAACTCCGAGCTTATGGACGACCAAAAGAGCGCACTGCAGGAACTCTTGAAAGAATCCCGTGCGTGCTTCGCTTGGTCTTCAAAGGTGGGCCAAACGCCAATCACGAAGCACCGAATAACGACATCCGCCGATGCACGTATTATCAAATCACAGCATTGTCTTGGCTCGCCGTGAGAACGTGAGGCAATTCAAGCCCAAGTCAAGGAGATGCTAGATGATGGTGTCAATCAGCCTTCGCACAGTCCGTGTTCCTCCTCGGTCGTTCTGGTCAAGAAAAAAGACGGAACGCTTTGTTTCTGTGTTTATTATCGAGCCCTCAACGATGTTATCAAGAAGGACGTGTACCCATTACCACGTATCGATGACTCTTTAGACAGGTTGCGGGAAGCTAAGTATGTTTCGTCTCTCGGTCTAAAGAGCGGCTACTGGCAAAATGAGGTGGATGAAGGAGACCGCGAAAAAACTGCTTTCGTTACTCGAGATGACCTTTACGAATTCAGAGTACTTTCTTTCGGTCTCAGTTCGGCACAAGCAACTTTCCAGCGAATGATGGACACCGTACTCGCCGGTCTGAAGTCGCAAAGCTGCCTCGTCTACCTCGACGACGTGGTTGTTTTTTCGGCCACATTTGACGACCACCTGAAACGACTGCGGCAAGTTCTCGAAACCATCCAATCGGCTAACCTCCCCCTGAAGCCTCAGAAGTGTCATTTCGGCTACAAGGAGCTTATGTTTCCGGGACACGTGGTCAGCGCGGCAGGCGCTAGCCCCGATCCCGCAAAAACTGCCGCTGTAGCCACGTTTGCAACACCGACCGACAAGAAAGGCGCCCGACGCTTCCTGGGCCTTTGCGCATACTACCGGCGTTTCATCAAAATTTTTTTGAAGATGGCAGAGCCGCTGACTCGCCTCACGAGGGACGATGTATCGTTCGTCTGAGCCTCAGAGCAAGAGACTGCTTTCACCGAGCTTCGACAGCGTCTGGTGTCAGCACCAGTTGTGGCCGACTTTGACGAGGAGGCGGACACGGAAGTTCATACAGGCGCCAGTAACGTCGGTCTTCGTGCGGTGCGTGTACAACGGCAGGAATGTATTGAAAGAATGATCGCCTACGCAAGTCGCCCGCTATCGCGTGCAGAGACTGACTACACCACGACAGAGAAAGAGTGTCTTGCAGTCGTATGGGCGCTGGCCAAATTTCGACTTTACCTCTACGGCGGCTCATTCAAAGTTGTAACTGATCAACACTCGTTATGCTGGCTTGAAAATGTGCGGGACCCTTCTGGACGACTGGCACGGTGGAGTCTACCTTTGCAAGAGTACGACGTGACCATCGTGTACAAATCATACACGGAGACGCTGATGCGCTCTCGCGCACCCCTATCGACACTACCAAACAACACATTGAGGACGATGGCGTTTTTCTTGCGGCCGTAAGCGTTACTGATTTGTCCACATGGCAGCGCGCCGACCAGGCCCTACGGCCTATATTCGAACATCTGGAAGGACGAAACCCATCAATACCCCGGCATATCGCTCGAGGATTGTTGTCTTTTTGTTTATGACATGGTGTCTTGGCTGAAAAGAACTCCGCTGCCACCAAGAAGACCCACCTTTCTATCGCTCCAGCACCCCTCCATGCTGAAGTTTTGTTCGCCTGTCATGACGAGCCAATGTCTGGCCATTTGGGTTTGACGCGAACGCTTGATAGAGCCCGCAAATCCTACTACTGGCAGAAACTTGCCGAGTGTGTTAAGTGGTACGTCCAAGCCAGCCGTGAATGGCAGCGCCGAAAGTCGCCATCTGTGAAGCCTGCGGGATTGCTAAATCCGATTGACCCACCTGCCAAACCTTTCGACCAGGTCAGCGTGGATCTTCTGGGCCCGTTTCCACTGTCAGCTTGTGGCAATATCTGGATAATCATCGCCATAGACTATTTAACGCGGTATGCTGAGACAAAGGCACTGTCTCGAGGCACAGCTTCCAATGTGCCAAGTTCTTCATACAGAGCATCGTCCTACGGCATGGCGCCCCATCGCGCGTCGTAACAGACCGAGGCAAAACCTTTACATCACAGCTCATTGAAGGCGTTTTAAAATCAGCTGCACGACTGATCGAAGGACAACTGCCTATCATCCGCAGACAAACGGTTTGACCAAACGACTGAACAAAACAATGACTGACATGCTGTCTATGTACGTATACGTACAGCACAAGTCGTGGGACGAGATGCTCCCTTACGTAACGTTTGCCTATCACACTGCTACGCAAGAAACAACACCCTTCACGTCGTTTTACCTAGTTTACGGCCGTGAAGTGCAGACTACGTTCGATGCAATACTGCCGTGCGACAACACCAATCATCTCTACCTTGCCCAAGGTGCCGAACTTTTCGTGCAACGTGCGGAAGGAGCCCGTCAGCTTGCCCGAGTGCACTTAAAGAAACAACAGACCATCGATGCGCACCGCTACAGAGAGGCAGAGCAGAAGCGTGGGACTAAAAATTAATCTGCACAAAGCTAAAGTAATGTTTAACAGTCTCGGAAGGGAACAGCAGTTTACGATAGGTAGCGAGGCACTGGAAGTGGTAAGGGAATACATCTACTTAGGACAGGTAGTGACTGCTGATCCGGATCATGAGGGTGAAATAATCAGAAGAATAAGAATGGGCTGGGGTGCGTTTGGCAGGCATTCTGAGATCATGAACAGCAGGTTGCCATTATCCCTCAAGAGAAAAGTTTATAACAGCTGTGTCTTACCAGTACTCGCATACGGGGCAGAAACCTGGAGGCTTACGAAAAGGGTTCTACTTAAATTGAGGACGACGCAACAAGCTATGGAAAGAAGAATGATAGGTGTAACGTTAAGGGATAAGAAAAGAGCAGATTGGGTGAGGGAACAAACGCGCGTTAATGACATCTTAGTTGAAATCAAGAAAAAGAAATGGGCATGGGCAGGACATGTAATGAGGAGGGAAGATAACCGATGGTCATTAAGGGTTACGGACTGGATTCCGAGGGAAGGGAAGCGTAGCAGGGGGCGACAGAAAGTTAGGTGGGCAGATGAGATTAGGAAGTTTGGAGGGTCAACATGGCCACAATTAGTACATGACCGGGGCAGTTGGAGAAGTATGGGAGAGGCCTTTGCCCTGCAGTGGGCGTAACCAGGCTGATGATGATGATGATGAGTGTTTGTGAACGTGCGTGCGTGCCTCTGTGCGTGCGTACGTACATTTTTGGGCGTGCGTGCATGCCTGGGACCTTGAAAATGTCAAAGGGGCCAGCATGTGTCGTATCTCTGTGTGTGTGCGTTTGTGTGAGTGCGTGCGAACGTGCGTGCGTGCGTACGTATTTGTGCGAGGGTGCATGCGCGGATGCTTGTAAATGTGAATGCGGGTGAGCATGTGTCGTGTCTATGTGTGTGCGCGTTTGTGTGACTGTGTGGGAACATGCGTGTGTGCGTGCTTGCGTATATGTTTGTGCGTTTGTGCATGCTTGGCGCGTGTAAATATTAATGGAGCGACCGTGTGTCCTATCTCGGTGTGCGTGCGTTTGTGTGAGTGTGTGCTAACGTGCGTGCGTGTCTGTGTGCGTGCGTGCGCTCATTTTTGGACATGTGTGCGTGCGCGGACACGTGTAAAGGTGAATGCCGGTGATCATATGTTGTATCTATGTATGTGTGGGCTTGTGTGAATGTGTGCGAACGTGCATTCATGCGTGTGTGCGTGAGTGGGTACATTTTTGTGCGTGTGTGCATCCGTTGGCATGTGTAAATGTGGACGCAGGTGAGCATATGTTATATCTCTTTGTGTATGCGTTTATGCTAGTGCGTGCGAACGTGCATCTGTGCGTGCGTACATTGTCGTGCGTGTGTGAATGCTGGAGTAGAGTTTGCGGAACAGAACATTATGCGGATAATGAATACCTTCTTCCGCAAGCGGGATAGCCGAAAGTGGCCGTGGAGGAGCCGGAACGGCGAGACTAGAAATTAAATAGACTTCATACTCTGCGCTAACCCTGGCATCATTCAAGATATGGACGTGCTCAGCAAGGTGCGCTGCAGTGACCATAGCATGGTAAGAACTCGAATTAGCATAGACATGAGGAGGGAACGGAAGGAACTGGTAGATAAGAAACCGATCAATGAGTTAGCGGTCAGAGGGAAAATAGAGGAATTCCAGATGAAGCTACAGAACAGGTATTCGGCTATAACTCGGGAAGGGGACCTTAGTGTTGAAGCAATGAACGACAATCTTATGGGCATCAATAAGGAGTGTGCAATAGAAGTCGGTGGTAACTCCGTTAGACAGGATACCAGAAAGCTATCGCAGGAGACGAAAGATCTGATCAAGAAACGCCAATGTATGAAAGCCTCTAACCCTACAGCTAGAATAGAACTGGCAGAACTTTCGAAGTTAATCAACAAGCGTAAGACAGCGGACATAAGCAAGAATAATATGGACAGAATTGAACATACTCTCAGGAACGGAGGAAGCCTAAAAGCAGTGAAGAAGAAACTAGGAATTGGCAAGAACCAGATGTATGCGTTAAGAGACTGAGCCGGCAATATCATTACTAATATGGATGAGATAGTTCAGGTGGCTGAGGAGTTCTATAGAGATTTATACAGTACCAGTGGCACCCACGACGATAATGCAAGAGAGAATAGTCTAGAGGAATTAGAAATTCCACAGGTAACGCCGGAAGAAGTAATGAACGCATTGGGAGCTATGCAAAGGGGGAAGGCAGCTGGGGAGGATCAGGTAACAGCCGATTTGTTCAAGGATGGTGGGCAGATTGTTCTAGAGAAACTGGCCACCCTGTATACGCAATGCCTCATGACCTCGAGCGTACCGGAATCTTGGAAGAACGCTAACATAATCCTAATCCATAAGAAAGGGGACGCCAAAGACTTGAAAAATTATAGACCGATCAGCTTACTCTCCGTTGCGTACAAATTATTTACTATGGTAATCGCAAATAGAATCTGGAACACCCAAGACTTCTGTCAAGCAAAGGACCAGGCAGGATTCCGTAAAGGGTACTCAACAATAGACCATATTCACACAATCAATCAGGTGATAGGGAAATGTGCGGAATATAACCAAACCTTATATATAGCTTTCATTGATTACGAGAAAGCGTTGGTTCTGTCGAAACCTCAGCACTCATGGAGGCAATACGGAATCAGTGTGTAGACGAGCCGTATGTAAAAATACTAAAAGATATCTATAGCGGCTTCACAGCCACCATAGTCCTCCATGAACAAAGCAACAAAATCCCAATAAAGAAAGGCGTCAGGCAAGCAGATACGATCTCTCCAATGCTATTCACAGCGTGTTTACAGGAGGTATTCAGAGACCTGGATTGGGAAGAATTGGGGATAAAAGTTAATGGAGAATACCTTAGTAACTTGCGATTCGCTGATGATATTGCCTTGCTTAGTAACTCAGGGGACCAATTGCAATGCATGCTCACTGACCTGGAGAGGCAAAGCAGAAGGGTGGGCAGAAAAATTCTTCTGCAGAAAACTAAAGTAATGTTTACCAGTCTCGGAAGAGAACAGCCACTTATAATAGGTAGTGAGGCACTGGAATTGGTAAGGAAATACATCTACTTAGGGCAGGTAGTGACGGCGGATTCGGATCATGAGAGGGAATTAATCAGAAGAATAAGAATGGGCAGGGCTGCGTTTGGCAGGCATTCTCAGATCATGAACAGCAGGTTGCCATTATCCCTCAAGGTAAAAGTGTATAATAGCTGTGTCTTACCAGTACTCACCTACGGGGCAGAAACCTGGAGGCTTGCCAAAAGGGTTCTACTTAAATTGAGCACGATGCAACGAGCTATGGAAAGAAGAATGATGGGTGTAACGTTAGGGATAAGAAAAGAGCAGATTGGGTGAGGGAACAAACGCGAGTTAAAGACATCTTAGTTGAAATCAAGAAAAAGAAATTGGCATGGGCAGGACATGTAATGAGGAGAGAAGATAACCGATGGTCATTAAGGGTTACGGACTGGATTCCAAGGGATGGGAAGCGTAGCAGCGGGAGGCAGAAAGTTAGGTGTAAATGTGGGCACGTGTAAATGTGAATGCGGGCGAGCATATTTTGTATCTCTCTTTGTGTGTGTTTGTGTGAGTGTGTGCGAACGTGCGTGCGTGCGTAGATATTTGTGCGAGTGTGCATGCGTAGGCTCGTGTAAAAGTGAATGCGGATGAGCATGTGTCGTATCTCTCTCTGTGTGCGTTTGTGTGTGGCGGGGGAGGGGCAACGTGCGTGTATGCGTACATTCTGTACGTTAGTGCAAGCACCATCATCATCATGATAATCATCATCATCATCATCATTATCAGCCTGGTTATGCCCACTGCAGGGCAAAGGCCTCTCCCATACTTCTCCAACTATCCCTGCGATGTGCTATTTGTGGCCATGTTGTCCCTGCAAACTTCTTAATCTCATCCACCCACCTAACTTCTTGCCGCCCCCTGCTACGCTTCCCTTCTCTTGAAATCCAGGCCGTAACCCTTAATGACCCTCCGTTATCTTCCCTCCTCATTACATGTCCTGTCCATGCCCTTTCCTTTTTCTTAATTTCAACTAAGATGCCATTAACTCGCATGTGTTCCCTCACCCAATGTGCTCTTTTCTGATCCCTTAACGTTGCACCCATCCTTCTTTCCATAGCTTGTTGCGTCGTCCTTAATTTAAGTATAACCCTTTTCGTAAGCCTCCAGGTTTCTGCCCTGTAGGTGAGTACTGGTAAGACGCAGCTGTTGTACACTTTTCTCTCTAGGGATGATGGCAAACTGCTGTTCATGATCTCATAATGCCTGCCAAACGCAGCCCAGCGCATTCATATTCTTCTGATTATTTCAGTCCCATGATCTGGATCCGTGGTCACTACCTGCAATAAGTAGGTTTATTCCCTTACCACCTCCAATGCCTCGCTACCTATCGTAAACAGCTGTTCTCTTCCGAAACTGTTAAACATTACTTTAGTTTCCTAGAGATTAATTTTTCTGCCCACCCTTCTGCTTTGCCTCTACAGGTCAGTGAGCATGCATTGCAATTTGTCCCCTGAGTTGCCAAGGAAGGCAATATCACAGCGAATAGCAAGTTACTTACGTATTATCCATTAACTCTTAGTCCCAATTCTCCCCAATCCAGGTCTCTGAATACCTCCTGTAAACACGCTGTGAATAGCATTGGTGAGAACGTATCTCATTGCCTGACGCCTTTCTTTCTTGGGATTTTCTTGCTTTCTTTATGGAGGACTATGGTGGTTGTGGAGCCGCTACAAATATCTTTCAGTATTTTTACATACGACTCGTCCACACCCTGATTTCATATTATATCTATGACTGCTGAAGTTTCGACTGAATCAAACGCTTTCTCGTAATCAATGAAAGGTATATATAAGGGTTGGTTATATTCCGCACATTTCTCTATCACCTGATTGATAGTGTGAATATGGTCTATTGTTGAGTAGCCTTTACGGAATCCTGCCGGGTCCTTTGGTTGACAGAACTCTAGGGCATTCCAGATTCTGTTTGCGATTACCATAGTAAATAGTTTGTAGGCAACGGAAATTAAGCTGATCGGTCTATAATTTTTCATGTCTTTGGCGTCCCCTTTCTCGTATATTTGGATTATGTTGGCGTTCTTGGAAGATTTCAGTAGGCTAGAGGTCATGAGGCATTGCGTTCACAGGGTGGCCAGTTTTTCTGGAACAATCTGCCCACTATTCTTCAACAATGTGCTGTTACCTGGTCCTGCCCAGCTGCCTTCCCCCTTTGCATAGCTCCCAATGCGTTCTTTACTTCTTCCGGCGTCACTTGTGGGATGTCAGAGTCCTCTAGACTATTCTCTCTTCAATTATCGTCGTGGGTGCCACTGGTACTGTATAAATCTGTATAGAACTCCTCGTGGTATAAAGTTTGTAAACAGGAAAAATGTGCCTCAGGAAGGCTGGCCAACGTTTCGATAGGAAAACCTTCCTTCGTCAAAGGCGGCCTCGTCATCTTCGGCATGTTAGTTTTTAAAGGTTAGTGCAGTGACGTCACGTGCGGGTGTTGTCGGTGGTGGTTGGTTATAGAGGGATACACTTCAGAGGTAATGAGCGCTGCCTCCTGACGTCTGTGAGCGTCGTTCCCAAGATGAGGGGACAACAGCGGGAGAGTGGGAAGGCGGGGAGAAAGGAAGAGAAAGGAGAAGAGAAAAAAAAAATGAAACAAAAGTAGAGGAAGGAACTGTGGGGCGACACCAAGAGGGGGAAAATGGGGAGAAAGAACAAAAAAAAAGAAGGGGGCATGGGAGGGCATTGAAAAACGAGAGGTTAAGGAGTATTCAGGGGTGTCGTTGGCGGCATGTTTTCGTAGCATTAGAAGAGCCCGTCAGGCGGACAGTGCGCGAGGAGCACAAAAGATAAGAAAAGCACGAATTGAATGAGTAACTTGAGTAGCATAGCAGCAATGCGTCGAGTAATTTTGAAGTAGTTAAGATGGTGACAAAGAGTCTGGGGTGCAATGTATGGGGTACCTGAAAGGCAGCGGCATGGCCTTTCAAGGGACGTTAGCCCTAGTCGCTCAGCGTAGGTGTCGTTACGGCGGTATACAGAAATAGCGATACTCTCTGTGGCTGAGGCACCGAAAAAGGTATACTGACTTCTGAGACTTCGGAATGTGTTGGTGAGGGTGCTTCAAAAAACATTAAAAAAACAGACAAAGAAGGAAAAGAGCTCTGCCACTTGAGCTGTCTCAGTCATATTAGTAATAATGTTGCCGGCTTTGTCTCTTAACGCATACATCTGAGTCTTGGCTATTCCTAGTTTCTTCTTCACTGCTTTTAGGCTTCCTCCGCTCCTGAGAGCATGTTCAATTCTATCCATATTATACTTCCTTATGTCAGCTGCCTGAAGCTTGGAAAATTCTGCCAGCTCTATTCTAGCTCTAGGGTTAGAGGCGTTCATACATTCGCGTTTCTTAATCAGATCTTTCGTCTCCTGCGATAGCTTACTGGTATCCTGCGAATGCGAATGCGTAATGGGAATGCGGGTAAGCATGTGTCGTATCTCTGTGTGTGTGCTAACGTGCTTGCTTGCCTGTGTGCGTGCGTGCGTGCGTGCGTACATTTTTGAGTGTGTGCATACATGGGCGCGTGTAAATGTGAATGAGGGTGAACATGTGTCGTATCTCTGTGTGTGTGTACTTTTGTGAGTATGTTCGAACGTGCGTGCGTACATATTGCCACATGGTGTGGCACAGCAAGAGGACTGAAAAGGAGGGGAACGAGGTTCTTCTCGGCATCGCGCGTCACGGCTTACGTTTTCGTAAACTGCAACCACCTGTATCTTCATTCAGCGTGTATAATCCAGCAGGGTATACGCGACAATTTGGTGGATGTGCGGGGTAAGCTTAACATATGCAGTAGACCCCACTGGGCCGCAAGCAGCTCGCCCCACAATTGGAGTTCACTCCAGTTCACCGCACAAACCGGCCAATCCGAGGCATCGCCCCAGAATTTCGAAACCTCCATGAAAAAGGGATTACTGCGACCACTGCGACATCTACGGAAACGGTGACACCGACACACCTAACGCTGCTAAACCCCGAAGTGCCGACGGCTTTTCATGGCGACACATTTGAAGATGTGGAAGATGGGCTGGTGGAGTTCGAGCGCCTGGTGGTGTTTAACGGGTGGGGCAGCAACGCCAAACTTAGTAACGTCTGCTTCAACCTCCAGGATGGTGCCCGCACGTGGTTTATGAACCACGAAAGTGCCCTGTCGTCCTGGCATGAGTTCCAGCGAAAGCTACTGGAGACTTACTCGAGACCCGATCGCCGGGAAAAAGCGGAGCGGGTCCATCAGTCACGCGTTCAAAAGCCCAACGAGAGCGTCACGATGTACGTGGAGGACATGACGCGTCTCTTTCAGCTTGCCGATCCGAGCATGTCGGAAGAGAAGAAGGTTCGTAATCTGATGAGAGGCGTAAAAATACCGCTTTTTGGTGGTCTTGTTCGGAATATGCCCAACACTGCTGCAGAGTTCCTCACCGAAGCAACCGCCTTGGAGAAGACCCTTCAGCAACGTTCGAACGTGTACAACCGACAAGTAAATTCCGCCTGCACTCCGGATGCGCGAGTAAGCTTCGGGTGCGACGTCGCCTTGCTTGGCGAGCTGATTGGCTCCGTAGTTCGCGACGAGCTGCAGTAGCACCGCGGTACGTTGCCACCTCCAGTCAACTCCCTCGTCAGCGTCGTACGCATTCATGTACAGCAAGCACTGCAGGCATCTCTTTCCAGCGGTGAAGCACCACCTCTGCCAAGCGAGTCCCGGCGCAAGACTTACGCAGTAACATTAATGAGCCCTGCCCAAGCGTTCGCAGCTACTTATGTTGTGCCGCCAGTCGCGTTGCAGTCAGCTCAAGCCGCTCCGCCAACTCCGCTACCGTACTTCGACGACCACCGAACACCCGCGAGGAAATCAGAGGTTTGGCGAGCACCCGATCGACGACCGCTGTGCTACCACTGCGGCGAAGCTGGTTATGAGTATCGGGAGTGCCCCTACCGACGACTCGGAGTGCGGTGTTTTTCTATTGATTCGCCTCGACCTTGGGTCGGCCAAAGGCCACGTGACATCGCAGAGTTCCTGAACAGCAGCGCAGGCCGGGCACATCGCAGCGGCAGTCACGCTCACCCTCACCACGGCGATATTTCCCTGTTCGTGGTACCAACTTGAGGACGACGCGAGGGCGATCACCCAGTCCACGCCGGGAAAACTGACGTCAGCGACCTTCCGAGGCGGGGTCGCTGATACTCGACCCGCTGAAGACCTCTATCGTGCCGACCGCAGAACAACGAAAACACGATGACACCAGAACCACTTCCCGCGAAAAAAATTCCACTGGACATACCTGTGTTGATTGACGGTAGAAAAAAAGAGTGCACTTGTACATACCGGCGCCGTTTATTCTATTCTTAGTGGAAAACTGGCGAGCGTTCTGATAAATGTTACGTTGCCCTGGAATGGGGCACCAGTTCGTGCTGCAGGTGGCCCCGTCGTCAAACCGCTTGTACTCTATTTCTACTCTGCGGCAAGGCCAGAGTAGAAATTCTCGGTGCTTCTTTTCTCGCCACTTGTCTGGTTCTACGCGAGTGTTCACGCGATTAATTTTTTGGTATGGACTTTCTTCGGGGAATATGGCGCCATTATTGAACTCCGCGAGCGCTGCATCACTTTCTCGACACAAAGGCCAACAACACAGACCGACGCCATTGAACACAGATCCGCACTTCGCGTTTCCGACGACAGCATCACGATACCACCACCTGCGAGTGTTATGGTTCCGGTCAAGAACGACGAGATACAAGACGACGGTGAAGTCATTGTAGAAGGCAACATTTCTATGTTGCTTACCCAAGGTATTAGTGTAGCGCGAAGCTTCGTGGAACTTCGAGATAGCCAGACAACGGTCCTCGTTACCAACTTTACCTTTGAGCATCGGCACATTTTTCGTGGCACTGCCATCGCCTACGCCGAACTATCAACGGACATCGTCGAGTGCTTTGCTTCTGAAGAGGACAAAGACGACGGTTCGCTCAGAGACATCGATGTAAACTCCGAGATTACGGACGACCGAAAGTGCGCACAGCAGGAACTCTTTAACGAATTCCGTGCGTGCTTCGCTCGGGCTACTAAGGTGGGCCAAACGCCAATCACGAAGAACCGAATAACGACATCCGCCGACGCACGTCCCATCAAACAATAGCCTTATCGTGTCTCGCTAAAAGAACGTGAGGCAATTCAAGCCCAAATCAAGGAGATGCTAGATGATGGTGTCATTCAGCCTTCGCACAGTCAGTGGTCCTCCCCAGTCGTTCTAGTCAAGAAAAAAGACGGACCGCTTTGTTCATGTGATGTTTATCGACGCCTCAATGATGTTACTAAGAAGCACTTGTGCCCGCTAACATGTATCGATGACGTTTTAGACAGGTTGTGGCAAGCTAAGTATTTTTCGTCTTTCGATCTAAAGAGCGGTTACTGCCAAATTGAGGTAGATGAACGAGTCAGCGAAAAAACTGCTTTCGTCACTTCAGATCGCCTGTACGAATTCAGAATACTTCCTTTCGCTCTCTGTTTGGCACTAGCAACTTTCCAGCGAATGATGAACACCGTTCTCGCTGGTCTGAAGTGGCAAAGCTGCCTCGTCTAGCTCGACGACGTGGTTCTTTCTTCTGCGACATGTGACGACCACCTCAAACGACTGCGGCAAGTTCTCGAAGCCATCCGATCGGCTAACCTCACCATTAAGCCTCAGAAGTGTCATTTCGGCTACAAAGAGCTGATGTTTCTGAAACACGTGGTCAGCGCGGAAGGCATTAGCCCCGATCCCGCGAAAACTGCCGCTGTAGCCTCGGTTCCAACACCAACCGACAAGAAAGGTGTCCGACGCTTCCTGGGCTTTTGCGCATACTACCGACGTTTCATCGAAAAATTTTCGAAGATGGCGGAGCCGCTGACTCGCCTCACGAGGGACGATGTATCGTTCGTCTGGTCCTCAGAGCAAGAGACTGCTTTCACCGAGATTCGACAGCGTCTGGTGTCAGCGCCAGTTTTGGCCCACTTTGACGAGGAGGCGGACACGGAAGTTTATACAGAGGCCAGTAACGTTGATCTTCGTGCAGGGCCTGTACAACGACAGGAATGTATTGAAAGAGTGATCACATACGCAAGTCGCCCGCCATCGCGTGCAGAGACTAACTACACCACCACGGAGAAAGAGTGCCTTGCTGTCGTATGGGCGCTGGCAAAATTTCGACCTTACCTGTGCGGCCGCCCATCAAAGTTGCAACCGATCATCATTCGTTAGGCTGGCTTGCAAATCTCCGGAATCCTTCTGGACGACTGGCACGATGGAGTCTACGCTTGCAGGAGTACGATGTGACTATCGTGTACAAGTCCGGCCGCATACACAAAGACGCTGACGCACTCTCGCGCGCCCCGTAAGCGTTACTGATCGTAACGACGCACTAAGGTCTATATTAGAACATCTGGAAGGACGAAACTCATCAATACCTCGGCATATCGCTTGAGGATTGTCGTCTTTTTGTTTACGACATGGCGTCTTGTACAAGAAGAACTCTGCTGCCACCGACAAGATCTACCTTTTGGTGGTTCCAGCAGACTTCCGTGCCGAAGTTTTGTTCGCGTGTCATGACGAGCCTCCATTCGACCATTTCGGTTTTACGCGAACGCGTGATAGAGTGCGCAAATCCTACTACTAGCCGAAACTTGCCGAGTGTGTTAAGCGGTATGCCCAAGCCTGCCGTGAATGCTAGCGCCGAAAGTCGCCAGCTGTGAAGCCTGCGAGATAGCTGAATCCAATTGACCCACCTGGCAAACCTTTCGACGAGGTCGGCATGGCTCTTCTGGGCCATTTTCTGTTATCTGTTTCTACAGTCATCTTCTGACAGCAGGTGGATAATCGTCGCCACGGACTATTTAACGTGGTATACCCCATCGTACGTCATCACAGACCGAGGCAAAGCCTTTACAGCGCAGCACATTTTAAACTGAGCTGCACGACCCATCGAAGGACAACTGCCTATCATCCGCAGACAAACGGCTTGACCGAACGTCAGAACAAAACAATGACTGACATGCTGTCTATGTACGTATACGTACAGCACAAGTCGTGGGACGAGATACTTCCCTACGTAACGTTTGCCTATAATACTGCTAGGCAAGAAACAACACGCTTCACGCCGTTTTACCTCGTTTACGGCCATGAAGTGCAGACTATGCTAGGAGCAGTGCTGTTGCGCGACAACATCAATCATCTTGACCTCGCCCACGATGCCGAACTTTTCGTGCAACGCGCGGAACAAACCCGTCAGCTTGCCCGAGTACACATAAAGAAACAACAGAGCATCGATGAGCACCGTTACAATCTCAGCCATTGACAAGTCGAGTTCCGACCTGGTGATCAAGTTTTGGTCTGGACACCCGTGCGCCGAAGATAACTATTCGAGAAGCTTTTGAGTCGCCGCTTCGGACCTTACGGAGTGTTGCAGCAAATTAGTGACGTGAATTACGAAGTCCTTCCTGACGGAAGCCAGCCTTCCCAACGTCGACAACCGCAATCTGAGATTGTGCACGTTGTGCGCTTGAAACCGTAATGTAGCCCCCAATATTCGGCGTTTTAAGCCGCTTCGATTAGTTTTTGTTATTGCTCGTTCCTCAGTGCCTTGTGACTATGCGGCACACCACAGTGATTGTGACTATAGCATATGTGTTCGTCCTAGACCATCTCGGCGCTCTCACGTCAAGCCTATGTATGTTTTCCTTCTTTTTTTTTGAAGAGGGGGTAATGCCACATGGTGTGGCACAGCAAGGGGATTGAAGAAGAGGTGAACGAGATTCGTCTCGGCATCACGTGGCGCCGCTTACGTTTTCGTAAAGTGCAACCGCCTGGATCGTCCTTCAGCGTGGTATACTCCAGCAGGCTATACGCGACAATATTTGTGCGTGTGTGCATGCCTGGGCTCGTGTAAGGGTGAATGCGGGTGAGCATTTTTCGCATGTCTGTGTGCGTTTGTGTGGGCGGGGGGGACGGGCATGCGTGCATACATTTTTGAGCGTGGGTGCGTCCAAGGGCCCGTGTAAATGTGAATGCGGGCGAGCTTGTGTCGTATCTCTGTGCCTTTGTGTCAGTGTGTGCGAACATGCGTGCGCGGGCGCGCGCGCACGCGTGTGTGTGTGTGTAAATGGGGCTAGCGAGCGTTTCCCCGCTTACACCTTCATTTATCCGCTTACTATTGCGGATGAATAGGATATAGAGTTTATTTGAACCCATATTTAAATCTACGATATCAGAACGAAGGACATTGTATTTATAGCATTATCTCTTTCTAAAAGCGAAATCAATGCGAAAAAAAGAAAACGCGGTTCCCTTCCACTCTGTGAAGGAGTATGACCAGCGAAGCTGTGTATGTGGGCCCGTTAATGGCGAACTGCACCTCCGCCGCGGTCGGTCCGGCATTTTACTATCTTCGACATTTTGTTCTACGCCCGTAACGATAGTGGGGAAAGTGGCCCTGAAGAGGAAGGTTTATTTCGGGTGCTCGTATCTATATATATGTAAAAGGAGAAACCGTTTTCCTCGGCAACCACTGCACCAAATTTGACCAGGTTTGTTGCACATAAAAGATAAACTGAGGATGTAGTGACTATTGCTTTCAAATTTCTGATTTAGGTCATTATTTATTTATTAAAAATTGGCAAAAATTGCAAATTTTCAGAAAACCAGACCATCAAGCTTACAGCTGTGTCCTCCGGCAACGAAAAATGATATCACAATTCTGTGCGATGCATCTAATAGTACATCTAAAGCGGCCAAAGTTCGTGTATTACACACGAATCTCGAAAAATTTAATGATACGGAAATACAACTTTTACAGAACCCTCGTACACAACGTAACAAATTCACGTAACATATAAATCGACATATCGAATTTCTTCGCTTCCAATAATATAATAGATGCGATTTACAGAACCGCGATATCTCTTTTGATGCGGAGCTAATAATTTGTAAATTTTGTGCTCCTATCTTTATCCCACTTTCAAATTTTTGAAAGCTGTTTACCAAGATTCAGGACCTAAATACAAATTGCACTTCCGATAGTTTCTAGAATTTACCTTTTTCTCTCCAATCGAGCAAAATTCATTAAAATCGGTCCAGGGGTTCACTCAGAAAAGCGTTTCGGCATTTTACATCTATTTGAATAGGCCACGTCGGAATTGGGCCCGAGCTAAAGTTTCCTCTTAACGGCTTCGCCCTGAAAAATAAAGAAAAAACTGCTCGACTGTCAATATCGCCGCCCCAGATTTCGTCATGATGACACCATCACCATCGGCATGGCTCCGTGAGCAGCTACCAAGTTGTTCAGTTTCCTTATATTCCTTCCCTCGGCGACAGCGCATTGTCTTGATCCCCGCGACGTGCTAAATGTGCATCATCATTGTGTCATACATCGCTTCTGTGACCAAGCAAGCTTTCGGCGGCACACGTTCACATCTATACTGACACTGAAACTTTAAACTGCTTGTCTTCGACAAAACAGTGTGAATAAAATCGAAAGCGGACTGGCCAGAAGGAACATGCTCACGAGGCCGTGCTATTGATGACAGCATTACAAAAGACTAGGAGCGGTCACGTTGACTTTGCAGGTTTGCAAACATTGACTGACAGGCTAGGTGCTTCATTAACACAGAAAAAACAGCGCTTCATTTTGTGAGCCCAGTGTGTGTGTGCGTGGTTCTTCCTTTGTGTCTCGTCTTGAAGCGCTGTTCTTTCTTTGACTTTACAGATGTTCTTTTTCTGCGAGAGTTACGCCTTCCACGGGCGTTTACTTGGAAAAAGTTCGTTCGTGTGGCTCTTACAGAAGCATGTTTAATCGAATTTTTTTCGCTTGGTTGGATAATCTCGAGGACGGGCTCCAATCTCATTATTTTATTTAACCACGTAAGATCAATTCCAGAAAACATTATTAACGTAGCTTTGTTAATTACACGCACTTTCTAACTTACTCCGCATCAAGAGGTTACCAATCTCAACACTCAAATGATAAAATGATGTCACCAAGACTTGTATTGGTTTAATAGTTTTTGGTGCAGGTAAAAACAGCCGGAATATTGGTGGTACTGTAGGCTTCTTAAAAGCAAGTGTGAAAGCTTGGACAGGTTATCGTGGCGCAAATGAACTTCCTGAGCTTAAACACATGTGCCAAAACATGCGCTTCTGCCTTTATAACCGATTCTGCTACATTATACAAGCACCTGATCGCTACGGTACGTCACACAGGGTGTGCGAAAACATTGTGCCCGCTCCCGATTAGACTTTTGAGAGTTAGCGGCATCAGGCTTGGTCTCCTTGTATCATCACGAATAAAAACAGCTGCCTGGGGGAAATCATTGGATACATTGTCAGTACTTTATAACATATGGATCAGCGCGGGCATGGACGTTAGAACGAAAAGCATTGAAGTACTACGATGAAGGTTCGGCTACATGTCTTTTGTTTGTCTAATGTTAAGATCAAACGAAAAAATACTGTGATTTTGTGAAAAATAATGCTGACTTGAAATATGAGCTACGACACAGTGCACGTGGTTGAATCGGCCCCTGGACTACAGGGCTACATTGAACCAAGAAATTCTGGTTTGATAAATGCCAGTAATTAGAAAGTGTTTCGCTCTTGAAGTTTTGGTATGTCGACGCCGCTGTGCAGTCTTGGGTGCCCTTTTTACAACGAGCACTATGGTTCAGGTAATACTCAAGGGGGGGGGGTGGAAGCGGGGAGCTTTTCTTAGCGTCTAACTCCGTCCTAAAGTTATCGGTTAGCTCAAGACGCGCCTGCATGGGTTTGAATATCGAGTATGTTGTCACTGATTCAAACGCGAAAGAGTGTTGTCTTATCAGATTGCGCACATGAAGCGAATACTTCCGTACATTATCACGTTTGAGGACCCGAGATTGTGGTGCGATGTACCGGAATTCCAATCTGATGAACCGATGCCTTCATCTGTAGATCAGATTCAGAGGTAGTACTATTTTGCGCGTAGCCATCGTTCTGCTTTGAGTGTTCGCCAGTGCAGGCTGTACTTATAATGAGTTATATTCATGACTCACAGTTTGGAAGTGTTTCGTTCTTCACTTCACTACAACGTGGCAGTATATAGGCGGTAGGGTAATGGTTAACGTGCCCAGATACCAAATGTATAATGCTGCGAATACATGGGCTCGAATTCCGGTGGTTTGTTTGTGAAGACAGATTTCTGTGCTCTCTGGTGTCGGCAAAGCTCGGAATGAGGTGGCAGTCTGACAACGGTCACCGTCAGCATAACAGAATAAGCGGGCGTGCAAGGTCACTCCTAAAGCCGAAAATATATTCAGAGGAAATACAGTACGCTCCTGTCGACAAAAAAAAAAATGTGAACTAGCGCTGTTGTTGAGTTCGGCTGAAGACTGATAGTCACCAAAGACACCACTACACTCCTATTCCGGTGATCAGCGGAAATGTACGTCGACAGAATGTCAACTAGCATGTAATTGACACTTCATTATGGTCGTTCCGTGTTTATGTTGTGTCTAGCAGGAGCAAGTAGTGTAGCAGAAACAGAGGACACTGGAAAGAGCGGCGAGCGAAGACAGCGAAAAGTACTTGAGTGTAGCCATATTCAACGTCAACGCCATGTTGAAGAAAGCCTGCGACTTAGGTTGTTCAGGTCGCCGGAAAGGCATGAGTGATAGCATACCGTTTGGCGTATTTGAGAATCCACTTTATTTCCAACACACTAGTTGGGGTCTCCCAGGCGAAAAGCTATCGCAGACAGCTTCACGGGGCCTGGGGCCTACAGAGAGCAACAGGCAGTGGATTTAACAAATTCGAACAATTGTAAATACATACAGTCATTATGAAGAAGAAATTAACTTGCTTGACACAGATACCGCATACATCCACGGTAGATACTATCAAAAAGTGCATAAACACTGCAGGAAATGTAGCAACCAGGTGAAAAGACAAAAAAGTTCATTGGTTCATCAGGTTGTCACGCAGCTCCAAATTAAACGTGCTGAGGGGAGGAGGGGGGGCACTTAAATTAATGTGAGCTTTTAAGAGGTATAATGTTGATATCCAGTAATCCAGCCTATATCTACCGTAATTTGTACGTGTACGCGGCACTGGCATTAGCGTGTTACGTATGCTGTAGTCATACGGGGAATGTTCTCTATCGTTGGGGAGTTCATGTTTATACATATAAAGACATAGTTTATAGTCGTATAAATTAGATACTCTAAACATATTATGTTTAATGAATAGGGAACCAGTGGGTAGTAGGCCCCGGTGTCCATTGAAGTTCTCAAAGGTCCTTAGTACCTTCTTTCGGAGCCGCTCCAGTTCGTTATAGTTGGTGGTCGTTGTAGTACCCCAAACTAAAGTGCAATATGAAAGACGTGAGTAAAAATTAACATAGGAGATTGCATTCTTTAGTCTCATTGGAATTAATTCCCTTAGTTTGTAGACACAACCAAATGCATTTCCTAATTCAATCGTGAGGTTATTAACGTGCATGTTCCAAGACATTGTTTCTGCGAAACAAACCGACCAAAATTTTTCAGATGCAACGCGCTGCAAGGCCATTCCTTGACAGTTTATGGTGATTTCAAAGTCACTTTGTTGTTGAGAGGTTTAAAAATAACATATTTGGTTTTTTAATATTTAAGGTGAATCTGTTTGACTTCAACCAACGTTCAAGGTTAATTAGGTAATTGTTTATCGTTGTGTTTAGGTGGGCAGAAGTTGACGCGGAAAAGAAAAAAAAAAGCATTATCATCAGGATACATGACCAGTTTGGGAGAATAGGCACATCACATAAGTCATTGATGTAAAAGTATAAACAATAAGGACCCTAAAATCGGCCCCTGAAGTATTCCGTGTTTTACCACAGTAGTTGATGACAAGCCATCGACTTTCACACAGTTTTCTACTGTAAAGATAATTCTTTATGAGATCATGGGCGACGCCAGGTATGCCGTATTCATGCAGTTTTTACAGCAGAATATAATGAGTTATACAATCGAATACTTTGCTTAAATCAATGAGCAATCCCACAGTAAAAAGTCGGTTTGCAAGATTGCTAAGAATTTCATTCTTGATTAGTAATAACGCCATTTCAGTAAATTTCCCTTTGTGGAAGCCTTATTGCGAATCACTCACAACGCGGTATTTAGTGAGAAAGTTTTTGAGCCGTTTATGAAGGAGGAGGAGGAAATAACTTTATTGTGTCCTGAGGAACCCCTCCCCACCCATTCTTGGTTTAGTGGTCAGCAGGAATCGCGGGCCGCACCGAGGTTGGGACGGGAAGCCCGTGAGCTTCCGCCCTTTCGTGAGCCCTCTGGACGGCCCGGAGCTGTGTCTGGTGGTCGTCGCTTCGCAGCGCGTCCACCCAGTCTTCTTTTTTAGTGAACACGGTGCCGCTTAACGCGGAGCATTGCCAGATCTTGTGCGCTAGCGAGCAGTACGATTCGCCACAATCTGGACATTGCGGCTCTACTTCTGGTGACTAACGGCTCAGTCTGCCTCTCGAGGGGAACGACACTGTCTGAAGCATTCTGAATACCTATGACTGTGGTCTAGTGAGTTTAGCGTGAGGGAGTGGGAAGGTCCTCCTCGACAGCTGATACTACGTTGTTATTTCGTTGAAGGTGAGCAGCGGGTCTCGGTGCTGCCCTCCCTCCCCGCCACTTCGCTCGCCACGATCGCCGCGGTGCGTGAGTCCTCGCGGTCGTCCGTGCGCCAGCTCGTTGGCGTTGGGAAATTCGGGGTGCATGTCGGCCCCCATGTGGGCTGGAAATCATTTGACGATGTGATGACCCGCGACTTCCTCGCTGCCGAGGACGGCCGCCGCTTCCCGGGTATGAAGGACATTCTCAAAAACTTTGAACAAGGTGGGCAGAACAGATATCGGTCGGTAGTTTGCTATATTACTGACGGCTCTACGTTCGTGAACAGGGGTTATACATGCCAGTTTAAGGTGAGAGGGAAATATACCGGTCTCTAACACTTGATTAAATATGAATGGTAACCACAGCGATAGACACACACTTTGCGGAAATCAAGCAACGGAGCCCAGTTAGTTGAACGGCCTTTTGGAGCACTGGCCTAGTTAGATAAATGAATGTGGTGAAGTATCACGCACAATATAGTATATGCCAAACCAAATTAGTCAGCGTGGTGAGACTTGCGCGACAAGCCATGGTCGCCTGGCTGCCACGAGACCATCATGAAGTTGCAACGATGAAAGTTTACATCGGGCGCTTGAGAATAAAAACAAGCACATCAGAGATGTTAAAGGGACGTTTCTAAGTTAAAAGAGCACATCCCCCCTCAAGAAAAAACTCAAATATAAGCTTGCGAATCGGGACATCATAAGATCGAGCACGGTGGCCCTCCTTTATCTTGTCCAGGATTGCGCCAGCGTTTCATTGAGCGTTTATTTCTGAGAAAATGAGTTGAAGTTACGTTTATTTGCATCACAATGGCAGGTGTAATCAGACAAAATTGAACGCATTTCGATAGAGGGTGCCCGAGTATTCTGTTTAGATTATGTACGAGAATGATAGCAAGAATAGAACTTTATTAAAGAATATAATTCGAAAACCAGTTCACCTAATAGTGCAGTGTAGCAAAAAGGAAGTACGCCACAGTATAGCTATGGAGGGCGGAAATAATCAACAGGCTAAAAAAAGTCTTTTAGATTTGTAGTAAACTGGACAGACCGTTCGCGCCTTGGCAACTGGATAAGGTTGCTCCTGAAGGCAGAAAGTCTAGTGGGCAATTAAGTCGGCCAGTTGGCTCTCGCCGCTTATCTCCCCTTAGAAATCCCGCAAAGGATGCGATGACGCCACGACGACACGCCACTGTACGCCAACAAATAAAGAAAACTTGTTTAAAGTGAAGCTTCCTTTGCTTCTTCCTTCGACTTTTCTACTGGTGCTGTTGCTGCCTTGCACGCCATGTCGGAGGGCGGTTCAGAGCGTGCACATACATGGAAGGAGCGTGGAAATGAGGAAAGGTGGCGCAAGAAAATCGTTTTGACCTTTCCATAGTGTAACATCTGCATAGTGAACTCTAGAGCTCCCTGGGCGACGTCACATTCACCTCTTGACAGCTGCAATCATGCGTGACACCTCTCAAAAATTTTGCAGAAACTGCAGCGCTTATCTTTATCCTAACATGCAAGTCCTGAAGCGAGGTAGATAGAATAGTAGAGAGGGGCAGCGAGAAGAGGCGTAGAAAGGGTAGAACCGGGGTATTCGCGAAACGAGTGAATAGCACCCTTGCCATTCTTCGCTCGCCGTTCTCATACAGGTGGAAAGGTCGGGAAAGGTAAAAGACGGCGAGAGAAGATAACGGAACTCTACTACTATAGACACGACAGCGGTTGCCGGGCAAACTGAAGGCACAGTGCTCTACGTTTCTGCATTTTCTAAAGTTTAAACACCATGCAAATTTGTCAAGTGGGGACAACTGACTTGGGGCGTGCAGACGCAGAGCCGGAGTTAATTGCTGTAAAGTGTAGGAGACACAATCGAAGTAGTCGCACGTAAGATCAACCATTATGTGCCCGCCGCGGTAGCTTAACTTAACGGCTATGGCATTATACGAGGTCGCGGGTGCGATTCCCGCCATGGCAGCCGAATTTAAACGCGAGCGAAATGCAAAAGCAGTCGCGCACTTTGATTTCGGAACACGTTAAAGAACACCACGGTATCAAAGTTAATCCGGAGTACCCCACTGCAGCACGCCTCATCATCCAATAGTATTGTGGCACGTGGAGCACTATAATTCTGCCAACACATCCGCCTCGATGTTATGTGCCATGTGAAGCAATAGCAACGTTCAACCCTCTCACAGGTTACAAACAGTGGCGCACAACAACGCCTCAATAAAACACGGCTCGCTGTGTGTTGTGCACTACGCAGACAAAGAGCAGTAGTGCAAGCAAGACGCAAGGTAACATTTACCATCAACTCACTGCTCTCGTATTGCACTACAAGCTGAAGAAATTATACTTTAGCATTCAGCATTACCGCTAAATGACGTCAATCAAAACAAACACCATAGTATCGTTCACATCGATTTGCATAGCGCGTGGAATCCGCATAATTTTTAAAATATGAATTTATATTCTTAAGTATGGGCTCATTTATGCAATTTTTGCATTCGCAGTGAGCAAAAGAGGATGCCGTGTCCGCGGTATAATTGATTTATACGGCTTCAACCCCATGGCCATTATATCATTGCCAACTTGCGTGGGATTGTAGTCAAAATAGGATACAAATGACAGGGAAATCAGGAGGTTGATCAACGGCAAGAAGGCAGACGCTTGCACAAGACCTCAGGGAAATACAATGACTTTTTGTGCAGCGTGGTCAGGGGGCTGTGCAATGATTTCAACGTCTATTAACCCATTAAAGACCAGCGTTACCATATGGTCACGTTAGTCTTCACAGTGGATTTCAATTTATTAAGATTAACAAAGCGGCACCAAAATCGCCTTTGACGTGCCGTTTGACAGATTACAGTTCCCTTTATGGATACCAAGTGGCAGCAGCTGTCAGTCGTTTTGTGGGAGCCCCTCGCAAAGGCGGGAATAAGTGTTGCTCTGCGAGTAGCGTTGCCATGCATCGTTCCAAGGGATAAGTGTTTTTTTTTCACTTATTGTTTAAGCAATAGTCAGATATCCTTACCTCCGTATTGCCCTTTGAATATGTGACGTTCGATGAGCATTTGTGAAAGAATAATGTTTGATTTATCCATGAACGAACGTGTTATCTTGCGCGTTGCCATATGGTCACGCTGGGCCTTTAGGCTACCGAACTTTTTATTTACCGTCATTCTCATCTCTTGCACGTCTGCTGCCGCGTTCTCGCAGGGGTTATTTTTTATGTTATTGTCTGAATAGGTTGATGTTGGAAAAGATAGCGAAGATAGTCGTAGAGGAAGATGACGTCGTGTCAGTGATTTATATAGAGCCGCCAGAGGCTAGCACCTATTCGGATGAAGACTCGGTCGATGAAGACTCAGGTGGGCTCATTGACAATATAAGCAGGTGGCAGCTATGAGCCGCCGCTGAAACGCGGAAAGTCTATCCGCTTCGCGTATAAAGTATGGTGCCTAAATGCCAAGAACAGATACCTTGCAAACTTCAAAGTGTATCAAGGCAAGCAGCTAGGGGAGATCCCAGCACATCTGAAAAATATGAAAAAGGACTTCGGAAGAGCAGCAGCGCCACTTCTTCAAATGGTGGAAGAACTCGCAGTAGAGACGCACGACCTTCCTTTCTTTTTCTATTTTGATAATTTATTCACAAGCATGAAGCTACTCAGGCATCTCAAGGCACAGGGCTACGAAGGCACGAGCACAGTGAAGCAGAACCGTGTTCCCAAAGAGCGCCCTATCGCTTGACCAGAATACGTCAAGTGCCAACCTCACGGGCACGAAGATCCCGTGCTGAGTGACCACGGAATAATTGCGGTTCGCTGGATGGACGATTCTGTAGTAACGATCGTAAGCACCATTCACGGCGTAGAGCCAATGTCATCTGCAGACAGGTGCTCTCGTGTTGAGAAGAGACGAATGAAGGTGGCCCGTCCAAACACTGTTGCTCAGTACAAGTTTTATAAGAGGTACGGACCAGATAGATGCAAATGTAGGCGCCTATAGGATTGCAATCCGTGGCAAAAAGTGTTGGTGGCCGATTTTTATATGACTTTGTAATCTATCAGCAACGCTTGGGCGCTAATTCGTAGCACAGGGCTCAACGTCACGCAGGTGGAATTCCGCAGGCAAATTGCACAAAGCAACCTGATGCGATGAGACAATAAGCCTAGAGGATCTGGTCAACGCAGAATCCCAAAGACCATGTCCAGAATCCCATGTCCTGAATGGTACACGGTACGAACAAGCGGCCCACTTTGTTGCAACAATACCTAATGGCAGGAAGTGGAGGTGTGCATGAGATAATTGCAACAGCGCGGTGCACACACAATGCACAAAGTATGACGTCGGTATGTGTATTCCATGATTTAAACCACATCACACTAAATAAGTTCTCGACTATTCGCTATGCATGTTTTTTGTGATGTTTCATGGCTTGAAATAAATGTTTTTAACTTTGTGTATTTTGCTGTAGCATAAGGGCCCAGTTTGACCATATGGTCACGGGCTATATTTCAAAAACTATTTAGGCAAGAGTAATAAATTCTTGCATGTGAATTATAAGTGTAAAGGTAAGCTAATATATTAGATTTATTTCAGGATAGCAAGAAAAAAAGACACCGGTCCCTAATGGATTAATTATCCTCCAAAATATGAACAGAGGCCGACAAAATGCGGGCATTTTGGGAAAGGTTAAGCCGCTGGAAATCTCACCACAGCATGGGCCTAAACATTAAAAATCACCTAAAAATAAGAAACCGCAAATTGACGCGGTGGCCAAATTTTGGAACAAATAGATTGGCCGTTAAAGCAGTTCAGCTGAAACGCGATGGTGCAAAATAATGCGAAACGTTTGGTAAGTGTTGAAGAGAAGTCAGGTACGTAGGTCCTGTGGCCGACGCCAGCGCCCTGCAGCTGTTAGGCGAGTGCACGTATAAGCGAGATGCCTGATCGCCAGTCGTTACAGTGTGATTTGGGTCTGGGATATTGGGCGTGTACTCGATCACATAAAACACAGTGCACTCTACGGTGTCATTGTTCGACGGCTGGTGCCGATTCTCGCGCAATGAAGATGGGAACAAGTTGTCTCACGTGCTGACTGTCCATCGAACTGCCAACATTCCTTCCCCTCCGTAGTTGCTTAGTTTTTATTGAGTTACGCTGCTAATGACGAGGTCGCGCAATCAAATCCCAGCCAAAGCAGCCGTATTTCGATGGGATGGAAATGCGATATCGCCCATGTACTTAGGGTTAGGGGCACGTTAAAAAAGCCCAAGTGGGCCAAATTATTCCAAAATGCCCCACTACGGCCTGCCTCATAATGAGTTCTTGGTTTTAGCACGTAAATCCCATCATGTATTATATAACATTCGTTAAGGATGTACTTGGCAGTCGCACAACTCTTCAATACAATTACGTTTCAGGAGTTGTGCGCGAGGTCTTTGAGTATGTGGGTAGCCTTTATGGCGTTCGATACTTGCTAGTCTGCACTGCGGCTATATTATAAAGGCGGAACGGCAACGAGGTAGACAATATGGAGAACAGACAAATCCCGCATACGTCACGGACAATAATCTTAAATACCGGTGTTCCTTCACACACGTGGGTGACCGTGACAGGAGACCACTCTGGGAACTGCAAGTACTGCATGTATCATACCGAACGTTGTACCTGGCCTGCTGGCCAGTAAATTGGACGTAATATATCGAGCAGTTTCGGCCATAGCATGCTAATGGATCACGACACAGAGACCTTTTGCTAAATTCTTGTTTCGTGACTATTCCGCCAAGGTGCAAAACCAACACATCCATGTATACGTGTTAATACTTCAGCACATCTCGATTTTCAGCTGCTGCGGTAGTCCATGAGTGCGGGCAGCAATGTCGCTAGGGAAATAATTGGGGGTACCTTAACGAAATCGATAGGTCAAAATCAAAAGCCGTCCACGACGGCGTCTCTCGTAGACGCTGTGCATTTTTCGGACGCTAAGAATGTGTGCTGACTTAGGAAAGGCTGCCACGCAGTGCTTTTGACGCTTACTCTAGCTTGTTTACTCCGTAGCATAAAAAAAGAAAAAAGAGGAAAAGAGAAAAAAGAAAGAACCGTATCAATAGCCAAGAATTAATCATCGCTCGGTGCGTCTAGACGCTCTTAGGATGATAAGTAATTTCCAGCCGACGAGCGCCGACGCTTTATCAAGAACGCGGATAACGCCAGCAGGACAAGTATTGTAGCGAAGTTCAATGTGCAGGGATAGCGTTAAATTATTTTTTTTGTTGACGTCATCACCGCGTCACCGCGGGAAGTTTGAAAAGTTTAAGGTCAGTACGCCACGTGTTGGTGCGCACGCGAACTAGACTCTCGTGTCCAGAAAGACTGAATACGCATAGCCTGCCTAAAGGATAGCATTGTCTTTCCCTCACAGGCGCAACACATAGCGGCAAATGTATGAGCGAGAGATGGAAAGACAAAGAAAATGATATGGAAGGAAGAGAGGTTAACCAGGACTGAGCCCGGTTGGCTATCTTAAACTGGGGCAAAGGAAAACGGGAGGGAAGGACTAAGAGCTGAAGAAAAAGTCCACTGCGGATATCACCGACATGGTAACGGTTTTCTGCTCTATATCACGGACGGTAACACAATCTAGACCACAGAGGGTTGCCGAATCCGGTAGCTTTCGAAAATTGCAGCAGTGCTTTTGTGGCCTATTTGCACCTGCAATACGTGATGCCATGATCCCAAGATCGTTTTCATGGTGAACGGTTTTCTATTTAACTGATTTAGAGCCATGCAGAGGTCGCGTCTTTCACTTTCAAGATATGCAAAGTAGAGCACTGTAAGTGTTCCATAGCCTCGTCGACACCGCAGGCATCGCACTCAGCGCTTTCAGTCATTCCAATCCAACACCTATATGCATTGATGAATGCGACACCCAAGCGTAGGCGGCACATCGTTTTTTCACCATTTCGTGGAAGCAACAGCCCCACTTGCATAGATGGGTCGAGAGAATGAAGTCGATGCTGGGTGAATTCAGCTGTGTGCCACTTCCCCACTGTCGTGCTTTACGCTAGCTTGCTTAAGCATTGGGCTACGTCAGTAGTCCGTAAAGATACAGAAACAAAGTTTGTTCTTTTGTGTGTTTTCCTAGCAGCTTCATCGGCAAGGTCGTTGCCGGAGATACTGCAATGACCCGGCAGTCACTGAAACACGACGTCGTGTCCTTTCGCGATCATGTGACGGTTTCTTTCTCGTATCTCCGACACGGGTGATTCACAGGACCCGCGATGAAGAGCTGACAAAAGGCACTGTAGGTGGGCCTTCGAGTCTGGGAATATTTCCCACCGATTAGCCGGCTCGTTCTTAATATAATGATTTGCATCTCAAAGGCCGACATGCTCCGTACTGGTCGACGTTGTGACGTGATAAATCTTGTAGCATATGCATATTGGTTGTGGAGCTGGTCTGAGTGGAAGGGCCATCCGTGAATATGTGGAATTGGTCGAAGTAGAAAGTGTGCAAACGATCTAGAGCTGCTACCTTCAAGACCAAGGTAGGCAGGTCAGTCTTCTTTCTTACCCTGGATCGGTTCTTTTAAACACCACAAAGCTGAGGGTGAACGTGCGAAGGGTATAAAGCCCTATGGTAGGGAGGCGCGATGAATGCTGACCAGGTTGGAAAATGACGCCTGCAGTCGTTGTCATGGCAGACAGGCAAGATAGCTTCATATCGTTCGTGAAACGTGACAAATATGGGCCCTAAGCGCGTCGGTGGTAATGTAAGTCGTGAACGGATCATCTTGAGCCATTATAACTGTTTGTGCTGTCTAGACGCTCCTCGAAAAGCCTTATCAGGCTTTTTCATAGTTCATGGCAAGATGGCCTCGTTTCACAAGAATGGAAACGCATCCCACTAGTAGCACTGCTAAAAGCAGGAAGGTCACAGCATGAACTGGCATCATGTCGGCCTATAGCACTCGCCAGATGCGTCGGGAAGCTCATGGAACGTATGATCCTCATGCATCTCGAATGGTACCTTAAAGATTATAAAATTTAGCCTGACGGTATGGCGGGATTTTGGTGAGGCCGTTCGTTTATTGACAATGTCATCGATCTAGTGTCATCCGTGGAACCGCAAAAGTCTTGGAAGCGATCATCAGTAGCACTTTTTCTTGACGTGAAAGGCGCTTACGACGACGGTTGCTATCAAGCCATCCTAGACGCAATTTTGAACGTTGAACCAGGAAGGCGAGTATTTCAGTCGAGCCGAAACTACTTGACATATAGGTCCTTGCTTGTACGTACGGAAGATGGTCCGACTGCCGACCACTGCACATGCCGCGGCGTTCCCCAAGACTGTGTTCTGAGCTCTGCTATTTTCAACCACGCGCTTCTTGGACTGGCCGAATCCCGACTGGAAACAGTGAGTGTTTGGATCTATGATGACGGCACCTGCATTTGGGCATCAGCGGTCACTCTGTGTATGTACGTCCAAGGCTACAGAAGGCAACAACACGAGCATCTGGCTATCTTTGCACAGAAGGCCTAGCTAACTCTACACAAAAATGTACGTTAGTCGCTTTTACGGTAAAAGCGATGTCTGATGATCCAGTATACATCAATGGCCAGTCTATCTTCTACAAGAGGAATCGTGGATTTTCGGGTGTCATTGTTGACAGGCACCTCTCCTGAAGCCCTCATGTTGCCCACTTGAAGAAGAAGCCCACATTTATTGTGTACGTCTTCAAATTCATCGCCGACAAAACGTGGTGATCGTCAGCAGACTCCATACTACAGTTGTCATCATCATCATCATCCGATTTTATGTACACTGCAGCGCAAAGGCCTCTCGCTACAGTTGTACCGAGAACTTTTTTACCAGATTCCTACGCTACAGCTCTCCCATGCTAGCCAAAACTTCGATAACTTCCGAGTGCGCAAGCACAGGCACTACGTGTTTCCTTCAGAATTGTGGAGCTCTACATGAGAATCCTACATTTTATTGTAACGCACGCGGCAGCGGGGTCCTGTTTTAATTTTCATCAACTGTCATTCTTTAACGAGCACCAACGTCTGAGTACACGAACGTTTCTGCATTTCGACCCCATCCAAGTGGCCGGCCAATACCGTACTGTCATCTAGACGCTGCGGTTCTTTAATGCGGATTTATGTCGGCACGCCCTATATCACTTGGCCGCCTGAGAAATTTGCATGGTGGCAATTTTTCAGAAATAGCAGAAACATACAGCAGCGTACCTTGAATATAACTTCATACAGTTTGTTCCTAACTGCTGCCGTGTCTTGTAGTAGCGTTTCCGCGCCTTATGTTTCTTTTTGCGTTTCCCGCCATGCCCTCATGCATGCGAGCTGCGAACGAAGAGTGCCACGGCTGCTAATTACTCATTTCGTGACTGCTTCGGTTCTGCCCATTCCCTGCCTGCTCTCGCTACCTCCTCTCTGCGATTATATCTACTCCGCTCGAGACTGGTGCATGTTAGTAGAAATACAAAAGCTGCAGTTTCCTGTATACTTTTGCTGGCGATCCTGCACATTTAAAGAAATCTAGAGGGTATGGGGCAATGCCATAGACAGACACAAACGAGTTTTTCGCGTCGCCTCTTCTCTCTGCCGTGCTGCTGCCATGTATAAACACACTGTGAGCCACCCCTCGACGGGGTTTTCAAGGCGGCGACTACAAATAAGCACTGGGAAAGTTGAATCAATAGGCAAAGAAAGCTCAGCTCTAAAAGCTGCGTAATATTGACTGTGGTACTATTGGCATTATACAGTCCACAAGAGTCCACCTAAAGCCACTGCTTCCGTATATGAAGCGACATACTTATAGAACAGCTGTGGGTTCATAGGAATTTCCGTTGGAAGAGAACATTTTTCAATATCTGCAGATTAATAAATGTCAATTTTATTGGACAGAACAAGGGTTTTTGCAGAGATGCATTTTTAGAAAACTTTATTTGATTTGCATCCGTTTCCACCACCACATCCCGAGAAAGCATCTTAAGAAGGTATCCATCCTGATAAGGCATTAAAAGAAGGCATGTTACATTAGTTTGTATCTGTAAGAAAGAACCGAAGTTCGTGTCTTAGTTTGGTTGGCAAGAAATAGTAAAAAAAAGATGTAGGCATGAAGGTTAACTTATTCTCCAAATCAGCATATACATCACAGTGGCTGACTGCGTAGCTACGGCTATATCACTCTGGTCACCCGAAAAAAACGGGTCCTTATTCCGATTTGCATTCTTAGGATAGATCAAGCAATTTTTACTATCTACCTACCTAGGTTTCTCTGTTCACGCCAACGTGAGACGTTGGGCGTTCAGCGCATCAGGCTGATGTGCTGAGGGAAAAGAACTTAGAGCTTACCATCAGACCAATATTCGTCATTGGGTGAATGCCACTGGGTTTGCACTACCCTTATGTACCTCTGTGACTGCAGCTGTAGTGAGTCAGCGCGTGCCCATAATCAATGCACCTCTATGACGCTGATTTCGGCGGCTGGTAGCGTGCTACTCGCAACGTGCTTCTCTTTAATGACAACAAAAATTATTTGCGATTGCTTCGTTGCTACGCGCTATGGAACCCGCGCACTATAAACTCAAACAACCTCATCTGCATATATGTGGTCATCATTTTAAAGTTTTACGGAATTTGGAAATTGCTTTTTCCACATAACATACTGCTAGGATGTGTTGTGTCGGATATTTTTGTGATTGTGGACGTAATAAAATTATGCCCTGTTACACTGAAGGTGTCAGTGCTACTAGGCGCCCTGAGGAGCGTTTTATGGGTGTCTTCCAAAGTTATGGAAGCTGACCGGCCACCAAACCAATCCCTAAGCGAGACAATTTTACAAGTGATGCAATGGTAAATTTTAGGTATGCAGGCTATTTAGGGGCTTAGCGAAACAGGCTGAACACTTGTGTATTTTGCTGCCAGCCATGGCGGCGATTACAGGTTTGGAGGCATTGGGGCGATGTGCGGAAATATCGATTGCGAAGTTTAATTAGTATAGTTGAACGAAATTAATGAACAAGGTTTCTTTTTTCTCCTTAGGATGCATATACAAAGCGCGCACGCTTCTTGCCATCTTTAGCAGAGTAACTAAATCTGGGACGGTAATTCCCTACAGATAACTTTGGGAAGCACTTTGTGACTGATGTAAGACGTGGAATCAAAACTTATCGCGACTGGCTCTGTTTTAAAGAAAGTAATTTATTGATATGTACTCAAGCACCCCCAGAAAAAAAGTTATTATTGCGCACTTAGAAAGTGTTTCCAGTGTTTCTGCTCATGAGTGTTCTTAATGATTGTTAGAGAACGGGATAAGTTGGACTAAAATCTGACAAAATCTCCTGTCTTCCACGCCTGTAGCATCGTCTCTACGAGTCGCAAATACGTGTGCTTGGGACTTAGGCTAAGAAACTGCTTTAGAATAAGGACAAGAGAATTTGAGACTGGAAACTTGAGACCATCGCCACAGCAGAAAAGCCTGCCTTCCGCAAAGACCCAAAAAAAAATCTGAACGTGTCCGCATCTGGACGAAGTGCATGTGCGTGTCTTTTGCCAAATTTGTGGCATGATGGATCAAGAATTCGTCCGAAATTGCCATACTGTAGACATCGCCTTTTAATGCCACGCTTTAGGGCTTCTGAGAAAGGGCGTTTGGCGATAACAACCCATTCTGGGGAGGCACGAGGAGCCGGATGCTGAACGTCGGCAATGCACCTTTTCGAGGTGGCTCCGCGCACCCGAGTTTCTCGCATTAAAACAATATGATTTCTCTTCTACGTTCATCCTGCTCATCATGTATTGCTCTTGCGTATTCCGCTATCTTAAAAAAATTTAAAAGGCAGCTCAAACGTCGCCATTTTGACACGATTGCTGAAATTAAGCCCGGATCTGAGTGGTGCTTGACTGGTACAGCAAAGAATTCGTCCAATAAATATTGGCAAAGTGGCTGGAGCGCTGCAAACACTGTATTGCTGCGCAAGAGAAGCATGTCTAAGCTTACATTGTGTGCGTGCACACAAATAATGTTTTTTTTTTTCACAACAAAGCCAGTCTCGAAACTTTCTGACAACCCCTCGTATGTGTGGTAAATGGTTTGAAGCTGTCACAGCCTTCACGGAAATTCGAGAGCCATTCCACTCTCTTGAGGTGGTCGACCAGCGAAGCTGTTTAGCACACGACACAGAGGTGACAAAGAATTCTCAACAAAGGCAGCAACTCATTTATTGTCTTCATCACTCGCCGTGGTTGCTTAGCGGCTATGGTGTTAGGCTGCTAAGCACGATGTCGATGATGGTCGCCTTTTCATGGCGCCAAAATGGGAAAACACCCATGTATTTAGATTTAGGCACACGTTAAAGAACCCCACGTAGTCCGAATTTCCAGAGCCTCCCACGACAGCGTGCTTCATAATCATATCGTGGTTTTGGCATGTAAAACCCCATAAGTTTTTTCCTTGGTGGCCATCATGATGAAAGGTGCGCACGCACAATTACTGTCATTCGCGTGGACGACGAGACCGCCGCCCCGACGAGTCGGAGGCAACTAGACACAAGTGTCGTTCCAACGTGAACGCCACAACGGGAGAGCGAAAGGAAGGAAACTAGATACGCAACTGCTTCGAACGTCAACACGCAGCGGATGGTGCAAACGCGGATCGACCTTTTGGGCAAAGATCCGACCATAATACCTGGTCACAGGAGGCACTACGGTCTTTGGGTGCTTTTGGTGTGTCAAGGCTAGTACAAGGGCGCGTTGCAGGTCCCGGAGCCCACTGCCCGCAGTGTACAGGAGTATCACGCTTGCACGCTTTTTGCACTATCCTCAGGATAAGCCCATGGTTTTTGCACACGCGCACGATAAAAGTACGGCATCCTAGGCATAATGAGCTTTCCCGTAAAATTATCTATACTTATCTATAACCTCGCATCTATATGTTCCAGCATGTGAAAAGCGCGTTTTGTGAAACTCGTACACAGCACCTTGGTTCTTCTGAATGAAAGAATAGTGTCACATAGTTGACATATCGAGAAAATCTACGGCATCTCATAGGGGACGAGCGAGCAAAGTAACGAACAATGTTAGGTAATTAGGAGCAGCTGCTCTAAAGTGTCGTCCGCAGCATTTTCATTGTCATTGGGGAAATTTACGGGACGCGAAGTTCACATTCTTTTACAAAAAGGCCATGTTCGCGGTAATGTGCGGCGAAAGTTTTTAGTCTCTTACGCAATTCTGAACATTCCGAATAATTACATCGCACACGTTTTCATCGTAATTTATTGCGGTATACCATGTTTAGAGCACTCTTCATTATTGTCTTCGTTGAACTGAAGAAGTAACCTTGGTCACAGTTGTGTTGCACACAGGGCAGATTAGAGATAATGTTTAGGCAAGGCTTCGGAGTGAAATATTTGTGCGAGCGTTCTCGAGTGTTAAAAGTAACCTTATGTCAACGGCCTCCATTATTGTTAGAGGGAGGCCGTTGTACCCATAACAAAGGCACAATTTCACCCGAAAGATGAATGATTGATTGCGACAGCAAATTGTTAGACCATGCATTTCTGCTGCAAGTTTGACAGTGCACAGTCCGAAGCTGGTGCCAGCCTCAGAATTCTATCCAAATCGATATGCCTTGCAAAGCCGCTAAGTATAGTTCTTACATTGACGTATGTATCATCTGTATCTGAGACATATGTCTGCGGCTCCGCAGCGGCAGTAGTGGTTCAATCCTCTCCACCGGGCACCCACAGGTTTATAATATTGATAAAATTAACGCCTCGGCCAGGCATCCGGCTTTCAAATGTGCGTTGCTTGGGAGAGGTTCGTATAGACCACTGTGCTTGCTGCGCAATAATCAAGACAAATGAAACACTCAAGCAATCAAGAAGTATAGTCTGGCAGTCTGTAGCCATCAACTTCCCAACAGGTGGATGTCCTTCTAAGCATCTGGAACTCCCTTATTTGTCGAGCAAGAGGCCAGGATCGCGTGTTTACTTATTTCCTCGTTAAATACCCGGCGACAGCACTGGTATGCCTTGCACAGCATCGGCATAGGCTCAACTATTTCAACGAGCTCTGGTAGAGACAAGGCGCACGCAGAGGCCATCGCGAATGTTTATAAGGGACCCTTTCAAAATGGCAATCCATATAACCAACTGAATGCAGGACGTGGTGCAGCACTACTCAAGAAGAAGAACCATTTGGTTTCTGGTGGCACCAGGATTCGAATCCAGTACTTTCCGCATTCGAGGCGCACGCTCAACCATTTCACCACCGCTGCAGCCTTTCCTAAGTAACCTAATTTTAGCGTATAGTAACTAGGCGTCACCGATAACTTCTTGTCTGCGCACTGTTCGCCACTTGTTTAAATAAACAATAGCTGTCATGCCAGGCCATGCTATTCGCTTAAAAGCAACCTAAAGGAAACTGCTGCAAACTAGGACAGAGTTTTAACAGGCAACTCAAGAAATTTAGAGCATCCGCCCACGTTCGCGCCGACGGTTACGTCAATTTTAGGCTTTGCGAATGAAATTGAATCATATTGGAATAGGTTGCTGTTTTGTCACCCCTGGTTTCTACGAGTTTCAAATACTCACTAAACTAGCACAGCGTTTCTCACAACCAACAAGAACAGGAGGAGGCATGCTGTAGACTGCATGTGGATCTAGCCTTGCAAGACATGCCGACAACTGCTCCGCCCAGGTGCCTTCTTTGAGGAAAGTAGATCACTGTTCAGAAGCGGGCACGAAGCGGATGAACAACATGGTGCGCTCCGCGAGGAGGAATAGGGTGCGACGGCGCAGCCGGTGATCATTTTCGCGCACCATGCTGTACGAGCTGGCCCACCTCCCGACACAACAACCTACAATTATTCTATCAATTATTACTAACCACTGGCTAAGTCTACATCACTTAAGCACTGCGGATCAGTCGGCACACCTGTTTCCTAAATGTCCGGGGCTTACCAGTAAAGACCGTGCGGTCACACCTGCATTTGGAGAGCCTACAAGATGGAGCGGGTCAAACAAAATGTCGCGTTTTGTAACAAGTCCAGGACACTGCAGCAAACATTATTCAACCTCATCTAAAGTCTCATAAGCCTCAAATAACGGAGACGCGGTGGTGGTGCCTCCACCGGGGATGACCCTAACGAAAACGCCGGTAAAACCTATTAAGAGACAGCGTAGGATGCGTATAATTTTACTCTAAAAACAAACATATATAATTTCGACCGAAATAAAAGACATGAATTACTATTTTACTGTTTCTATATTCTTGTGACTTGTTGAGGTATGCATGTTATCTCAATGCTAGACTACTTTCTTTTTCATAAATTCGTCGAGTGCTGCAAACACTCCACTATTACATGACGCAAGAAATAAAAGAGCACTTGAGAAGAAAGAGCAAGAATTTCAAGAACACCTTGCTAAGAAACGTGTTTATGTTTTGATCGTTTTGATGATATTGCAGAGAGATATTTTTTTTTACGTTTGAGAGAGTAACATTAGCACACTTACAGCAGACACAAATTTTACGCTTCCCTTCTCCGCTAACACATCTCACTGGACCACTGCACTGGCCCTGCCATAAATCGGCATATGTATGGGCGTTTTGGCCGTCCGGTAGGTTACCTGAAAAACAATTTAATTCTAGAGTTAGCCAAAACGTACAACTTCAAAGTTATGCAGGTTACTTTTACAGTTTCGTTTATTAGGGCAAGCAGCCGCTAGCGCCATCTGCAGTAGCGAGTTCAGAGAAGTCGCCTCACTTCATGAAAAAATTATGTTGAAGGTTGACTACAGTGTATCACCTTTTCATCCATTCCAAATCGTTGTCTCACTTACCCTATAGGACGCTCTCTAAACAGATGTCGAGTACCGCTTTACTCCAGAAACTCGTCTCCGTTGATGGGAAATGGGTACTATTGCATTCTTGTCAATTCAATAGTTTATCCGCACATTTATTGTATCATAGATGTATCATACATAATTTATCAGTATTGATCATTATCAGTATAGTATTATTGATCTGACTAAAATTAATATTCTAATATTATTTTACGTCACCAATAATGCTTTATATTATTTTTTCTACAGTAAAATGGTCGGAAAAGCTCCTGTTCTCTTTTACTTCACATGCTATATCATCATGGGAAAACTCCGCAATCCGACATCTCTACCATAGTACACATCACTTCAAATTTATTCACCTTCAAATTCACCTTTATACGACTGGCTCTCAATTATGACAAACTAATCTGCTCTTCAGCCTTTTTGGCGACGCGCAGGCGCTCACTAGAAACATATTACCAAAAACGTTGGATCTATCGATAAAACGAACGATTTCAAGCATTTTTAGCCAATATTGTCCAATCAGACCACTTTGTACGTTACATTATTAATGAAGTTCATTTCGCCCAAACCAACGTTCCACCCAACCGTATCCACCATATCCCAACTGATAATCATCCACCAGTGGCATATCGTTGCTATGGTATGCCGAACGAGAGAAGGCTGTAATTGCCGAACAAATGCACGAAATGCTAGAGGCTAATGGTATCAAGCCCTCTTATAGCTCGTGGAAGGCACCCGACGTCTTAGACCGCAAAAAATACGACAATCTGCGAGTTTGCGTGGACTACCGTATGCTAAATAAGCACACCACACCTCATTCATTAACGCAGAAAGTTGGGCTAGCTGGTGTTGATGCATTTGCTGGGACATAGTTACTAGCGTTAACAAGGCTAACGAAAAAAAAAAAGTTACAACAGGACAGAGCGCTAGCGCTCTGTCTTGTACGATGTTTCTCACCGTTAGTCTCGTTAGCGCTAGTAACTATGTCACAGCAAATACCAGATTCATGACCGCTGCCACGTATTGGGGACGTCATTGACACCGTACAAAATTGAAAATTCATTGTGTCTTTAGATTGAAAAGCGGGGTATGGGCAAATCAACGTGACTGAGGAGGATAAGTGCAAGAAGGCCTTTCGTACACGATTTGGCTTGTATGAGTTCAATCGAACGCCTTCCGCACTCCGCAGAGCCCTAAGTATGTTCCAGCGCACCCTGAAAACAGTACTGGGTCCTCGAAAGATCGCGCCCGTGTTCTGTAACTTGACAACATCCTGGTTATCAGTACAACAAAAGAACATCCACGAAATGATGACAGACTATAATAATGATATTTGGGGTTTTACGTGCCAAAACCACTTTCTGATTATGAGGCACGCCGTAGTGGAGGACTCCGGAAATTTTGACCACCTGGGGTTCTTTAACGTGCACCTAAATCTAAGCACACGGGTGTTTTCGCATTTTGCCCCCATCGAATTGCGGCCGCCGTGGCCGGGATTCGATCCTGCGACCTCGTGCTCAGCAGCCCAACACCATAGCCACTGAGCAACCACGGCGGGTGATGACAAGCTATTCGAGAAGATACACGACACCGGGTTTCGACTGAACTGCGATAAGTGCCAGTTTGGATTGAGTGCAAAATCGTACCTCGATTACACCATATCTCCGGATGGTGTCCAGCCCCTTCCTGAAAGAATTGCAGCGGTAACGAACTATCTGTGCCTACCTGTATTAAACAGCTCCAGGTATTCCTAGGAATTACATCATATTTGGGCAACTTTGTCCCAAACTTTGCGTCTACTGCTGCTCCATTCCCGGACATACCTAAAGAGGAGCTCAATTTCAACGGAAACCTTCGCAGGATGCAGCTTACTGGGCGCTAAGAGACCGGCTGACACACAGCCTTGTTCTGTGCCGTTTCCATGAAGATTGGAAGAGAGAAGTAGACTAATGCAAGTCAGGTTGATGTCGGGGCAGTTCTGATCCAGCGCGACTCAGACGGACGTGAGCACGTCGTCGCCTAAGCAAGCCGGAAACTCTCGGACGTGGAGCGCCTTTACCACTCGTAGGAACTAGAGTGCCTGACCGCCGTTTGGAGTGTAGAAGAGAGGTTTCGTTACTACTTGTTTGGCCAACAATTCACTGCTGCGACGGATAACTCCGCTATTGGAAGGATGTTTGCTAAACAATACATCAACCACAAGTTGTCACGATGGATTGTTCGGCAGCAAGATTACATTTGCAATATTCGACACCGTTGAGGAGCACAAAACCAAGTTGTGCACCCTCCATCGCGAAAACCGATTGAGGAAGGCTCCCCACAACACCGACAAGGCTGGATCGTGTTCGCCCAGCAATACGTTTTGAAGGCCCAACCTGTCGACAAAAACTTGGTGCCGATTATGAATTCCCTAACAGCTGGTGCGCGCAATTCCAGGTTTACTTTACGCGAAGGTACCTTATATCGTCGTCAATGGGCCATTTAGTCACCTTCTGATAATTCCTAGCTCTTTACACTCCCGCATTTTCGTGACATCCCTGATACACCCGAAGTGGAGCAGGTGGGATATCGAGCCATTTTCCGCAAGCCACAAGAGTACTTTTGATGGCCGAGAATGGAGAGAAATGTGCGTTCGTATCTCGGAGCTTGTGATGTGTGCCAACAACACAAACGGCGTCCCGGCTGTCAACCTGCATACCATACCCCATCACACCCCCTCTAACAATTTTCCACAGTTTGGGTAAAGGTCACATGCGCCCTTTTCCAAAAATGGCAGCGGGTAACCTATGTATTACAGTCGCTGTGGACGATTTGTCAAAGTTCATAGAGGCTGCTGCAGTGCCTTCGCTTCCCGCCTGCTGCGTCATAACATTTCTACAGCACCACTGTTCCTACGGCCTCCCTGAGAACCTCATCTCCGACAAGTCGACCACATTGCGCAGCTTCGAACTCCGCGCTTATCTACAACTAGCTGGAGCTAAGCACCACTGCGGGTCAGCGTACCACCAGCTAATGAACGGTCCGACAAGGAGGTCGACCCAGAGCACCCAAGCTCGACTCGGACTATATTGTAGAAACAAGTCAGGTGAAGCCGATTGGGAAGGGTACCTTCGAGTGGCTGCACGCGCAGTTAACAGGCAATAGAGAGCTCCACAGGCACCTAAGCTTACAAGGTTGTTTACGGCCAACTTCCTACGGTGGGCGGTACACTCAGCTTGGAGACGACATTAAAAGCGGGACGTTCCATTGCACGTCAGGCGTTTTGCCTCAACATCCGAACAGAGGCGCGCAACAGGACTGTGCATGCCTAATAGGGGCAAAGACGGTACTACGACCGCCGCCGCCGTCTGGTAGCGGAATACAAAATCGGTTATGAGGGGGGGGGGGGGGGGGGTGCAGCGGAGTGCACCCGCATCTTGAAAAAAATTAGGCGCACAGTTCGAAGGGCCCGTCATATTTAGCGCACGTGTGGGCGAGAACACCTGGCGCGTGCGGTCCGCGGCATCTGACTCACACGCAGACAAGAGAAAGCGAAATAACTTTCCCGTGCATGTGTCGCGTATGAAGAACTGCGTCCGTCGGCAAACCTAAAGTGCTGCGGTGTGTGTTTCTTGCGGAGGCACATCAGTAGCAGTGTGGCCGAGTATAACGAAGACAGAGCGGAGCTCGGGCTGGGGTGCTTTGCTCGGTGAGCGCGAGGAAGCTGAATAGGACGAGGCAAAACATAATAACAAACTCGTAGAACGAGCGTCGGTTCTGTGTCTCCTTTACAATCTATATATATATATATATATATATATATATATATATATATATATATATATATATCGAGAGAGAGAGAGTATCCTATGCACGCCTATACAGCGCATCGTGCCACGCGTTACATACGGACGGAGCCCAGTAATGTTTCGGCATTAAAGAATGCGGGAAGAGGACGAGGAATGCCTTGTGCTATTGCACTGATGTGTGTACATATTAATAAGTGGTTTGTAAGGGATGAGCATTGTGTTGTAAATGAGCACTGGTCCGCAATTTGTGTTCTGCGTATTCATTGCACTGTAATGTGTCGTTAAAAAAGTGACACTCAGGCGTAAGTTCTAGCCAGAACAAGATAAACACCGAAGCTTCAAAAGAGAGTGCTGAAAAGCAATCACGTTTGTTGATCGTTACTGAGTCCTGTATTTACGGTCAGCAGAATAATACGCTGCATCGCTTTGAAATTTCTGCAACCACATCTGGGGCAAACAAAGACTAGCTGAGGCGGACTCGTTGTCTACAATCCCTCTCATAAAGTTCGACATTTCTTGGCCATTGCAGGATCTGCACCTCCTAAGTTCAACTTCCAAGAGCTGTGCACAAATCGAACTTTTTCCATGCCGAAAGACAAGACCCTGCTCTACAGGAAGAACATTTAAAAACGGCACTGCGTTTCGTTATCGCTAAAGTACCGTCCACACAGACGCCGATGGTCATACAGATCAGGCTTCCAATGGCAGGAAGCCCATAGTACAGCTCAGTCAAGTAAAACGATTTCGTCTAATGAAGCCGGAGGAGCGTCACGCTGTATATCACGAATCATCATCACCATCATCAACAGCAGCAGCAGCTTGGTTATGCCCACTGCAGGGCAAAGGCGTCTCCCATACTTCTCCAACTACCCCGCTCATGTACTAATTGTGGCCATGTTGTCCCTGCAAACTTCCTGATCTCATCCGCCCACCTAACTTTCTGCCACCTCCTGCTACGCTTCCCTTCCCTTGGAATCCAGTCGGTAAGCCTTAATGACCATCGGTTGTCTTCACTCCTCATTAAATGTCCTGCCCATGCCGATTTTTATTTCTTCATTTCAACTAAGGTATCATTAACTCGCGTTTGTTCCCTCACCCAATCTGCTCTTTTCTTATCCCTTAACTTTACACCTTTCATTCTTCTTTCCATAGCTGGTTGCGTCGTCCTCAACTTAAGTAGAACCCTTTTCGTAAGCCTCCCGGTTTCTTGCCCCGTACGGGAGTACTGGTAAGACACAGCTGCTATCCACTTCTCTCTTGAGGGATAATGGCAACCTGCTGTTCATGATCTGACAATGCTTGCCAAATGCACCCCAGCCCATTCTTATTCTTCTGATTATTTCAGTCTCATGAACCGAATCCACGGTTACTACCAGTCCTAAGTAGATGTATTCCCTTACCACTTCCATTGCCTCGCTACCTATCGTAAACTGCTGATCTCTTCAAAGACTGTTAGACCTAATTACATAATAACCTAATTACATAATAAGAGCCTAATTACAGAAAGCAGTTAGACACCGCTGTGACTCCTAATGCTTGCAGGTCAATAGGAGCCTAACGTCGAACACTACTGACGCTTCTAACGGCCACTGAAAGCGTGAGCAACCAATTACATACCAACTGAAGTTTCAGGGTGGCTTATCAACAAGAAATGAAAGAAACACAAACTTGAATGACTGCCTGCCACAAAAGAAAATAAACTTTGCAGATCCAACACACATGTTCGCATCTATGTGAAGTGAAGCTTTGGCGAAAAGATTAATAAAATGTGACATATTTGCCTTTTTTATGCATGCGTCTTTGGCGTAAAGGAAACTTGCGAGCGCATGTGTTCTCGCGTACGCGTTCTAAGCAATGGGAAAATAATATAAAGGCTAGCATTTCTGCATTTCTTATTTATTTAAAATGTACCGACACCTTCTTGGCCAATCTCCCATTGTGGGTATCTGCAATGGTACAGAAGTGATGTGTATCAATGTCCAGAGATCACCTCAGCAGCTAGTTGGCAGTGACACGATATGTACCGCCCGCTACTCCGCCTACCCACCCTTGTAGGTGTGCACAAAAGTATGCAAGTGATCATGAATATGAACACGTGGCGACACTGCTGAACATGCTAGTTGTTGATGGCAGGAGAGAAGTGCACGTGTGGTCGGGCCTAACGGTTAAAACATCGGGATGCTCTGAGAAGCCGAGGTTGGAATCCGGCTGCCAGATGCGCTTCATTTATTTTTCCTGAATGCTGATCTACTCGGCGGGAGCATTACTGACCAACCCAGGCAAAGCCGAGGAATTGTAGGCAAAGAAATCTTCGGTTTGTTATAACTTATATAACGAAGGAACATTAGGCACCCCCCAAAACTGGCTCCTGGGGTGCACTGGATGATACATTGATGCCATAGGATGGAGCATCTTTTATTAGCACATGTCAGTTATTAGCACGCTAGCTCATAGGGACAAGTCTCTCACTTAATTAAATCATGTACGAGAATAAACGCCCACCACAGACTCCTCGAACCCATCCCCAAGAATAGGGCTAGATACCCCAAAATAATGCTGCAGAAAAAGCCCACCCGGACCCAACCGTGTTGCATAGAAGACCCTAAAAAATGTTCCTGTGCAATCGATGCCATTGTTACTAGTGCTTTGAGAATAGCAATACTTTGGGTGTGAAGCGAATTGGAATATTAAAGTTTGAGCGCGAATCGAATAAACTATTCCTAGACTATTTATCGTATACTTCCAATTTATTTTACTGAAATAGTGTACTGCAAAAGGTTGCCAAAGAAAGTAAATTTATTGTACAACTAGCGCACTCCCACATTGTTGTTCCTTGTAAAAAAAAAACAATCCAATATTGCGGTTCAATAGAATAGATTATTACAAGTTCAATGACTGAATATTCTCATGTAGGAAATCGAGCTGCTGAAATATCCCGGGACTAGACATGCTCTTCTGCTAGTAACAACAGCACCTGACACTGAGAACAGGCGTTCAATAGACATGCTTGTGGCCGGTGTGACGAAGTATTGCCTTGCAATATGAGCCGGCAAAGGGTAACCTCTTATACCTTGCTCCTACCACCAGCAACACGGGTCCTCCTTTCGATGCATGCTCACACATCATGCAAGTAGCTTTCTGCTTCGGCTGGTGGTTGTGCATGCTGTTGATGGCTTAGAAGGGTGTCAAACTAGAAGATAGGTAGCACCGTCGAAGAAGATAGGTAGCAACCGTCGAAGTAGCTAGGCCTAGCGTTGCCGGGGTGGATACTACGGCTGCCAGCGGATCAGTGTGTGAGAGCGCCGGTTAAAGGAGGCGAGATAATAAAATGGCCGCAGTGTCGGATACGATTAATGGCATTTCGGACCTGCTGTCTTGGCAGGAAGTCCGGAAAATCGAACAGGGAAGGTTCTTTTGCGTCCAAAATTTCATACACTCTTATACATTGACTCTATGGGGTACGTGGCGGGGCTGCGATGGCGGCCAAATCATCGGGCATATCCGAAAAATCCGGCGACCAGAAAATCGCTCGTTCACTGCATTTATTTTCCGCAACTTGGAATACTTCGTATAGTAAAAGGTCGGCACGAATGAAATCGAATAGCAAACGCTATTCGAAAATATTCGAAAGTTCGAATATTCCCACGCCCCTAAACATTGCTCAAAGGAATGAACCAGATTGAGAAAACAGGTGTGTCGCTTGAAGAATGAAGATATACAACTGCTTTTCCAATTTCAAGAGCTGAAAAACGAAGGAGAAATGTGACCAACTTGAGGCCAATCTCCCTTATTTCTGCATTCATTAAGCTTATGGAACACGTAATGCAAGATAGGGTACCCACGCTCACCGAGAAAGACTACTGCCTGCTCTATTCAGAAACAGACCTCAAAGCTTGCCACGCTTACCACAGTTTGCCTAATGGACTGAAGAGACTATCCTAACAATTCAAAAAGACATAACCGCAGCCTTGTGAAGCAAAAAACAAGTTTGTGGATCGATGTTTAGTGGTCATAGAGTTTTATACAATGATTACTAGAGATTACTAGTAAGATTACTGATTACTAGTAAGATTACTGATTACTACTGATTACTAGATTACTACAATGATTTTAAAAGAATCCACGGTCCTGTAAAATCCGAATTTTTAAACTAAGTATGGTGAAATAACAAATTAGCATCGTCAAAACTCAATCGCAGGAATCGAACAGGGCACCTCGAGCAGAGAAGCCCGACATCGGAATCATTAGACCGCGAACGCATGCATCGACAGGCGGCATAATGCCTTTATAAATTCCTGGCGGGCAAGACAGAGCGTCAAGACTTTTGGTGCGTTTCGATTTGGACACTTCAACTGGTAGAACCACTGCAATTAGTAGTGATTAGGCCTGTTCATTGGACCTTCTGCATTTATAATAGTATAAACGCTCTAGCAAAGTGCATTCCCTCATTCATGCCGTATTTGGAACCTGTAGTTTAGACAAAACCTCAGCAATAGGAGTTGGTCTCCTGGGCAGTGGCCTGCATCGAAGGTAAAATGCTGTATCATGCTGACCCATCTTGCAACCTGTCTTTTTGGCTGAGCAAGATTGAGAAGATAAGTAAAAGCGTCGAAATAACTCCGAAAATATCTGAAGGCCACCCCAACTGCCAAGGCCTTTTTTGTGTAGTGTAGGATATATATCTTGCAGGTATAGTTGGTGGTGGCGCGCTTCACATAACTCTAGCTGATAAAAGCTTCTCCGGTGCCACTTAGTGATACGTGAATGCCGAATTGTTTACGGAAGACCGGCAGCACTAACACACTCAAACAGCAGGACGGGCCGCTTGGAATTTTTTCGACAAGTTCTTGGCAGTCTCAATTTCGCTGCCCAGTCCACAGGAACTAAACGTACGTTACTGTGTGAGTGTGGTCTACAATGTTGTTTTAGATGCGAAATGCCTTATCAATGCCTTGAATTGTTCCGCAAGGTCAGAAAACACTCTCAGAATGCAAGTCATGAAGCTTCGTCAAACTTGAAATTCTGTTCACCGATTCCTCCTTTGTGTTTCTGTACACAATTCCGATGCTCTTAAAAAAATGCGCAGAACGCATCTCATGATGAATGGCGATGATAATGCGTTTACCATTGAATAAATATAGCGGTAGAACGTATTGTTAACGTCGAAACCAGTTATGTATGAGGTGTGTACAGCAACGGAAATCCTCTTAGCCGCTTCCTAAGAACATTCCGTGTATATAGCGGCGTTACCGCTAAGCCCGCGCGAGGCCTCTTAAATGGATTGCGCGCTCGTGCTTGCAAACGCTGAGAAACCCGTTATGTGCTCCACTGGATGTGTGCGCCTGGTCATTTTGCCGTCCTTCTCATTCAGTCTTCATAATTCTTGCTTCGTGGTTTGGCTCTTGTCATATTGTCGTCGTCACGCATACATCTCTGACGCAGTTATTCTTGTGTCAAATATCTTGGGTCACTATGTATACGTTCAGTGGCAAGATGCCGTTGTTATCATTGCATAATCGTCATTCCAGCTTTCAAATAAGACTTTCGTCTAGTCATCTTCATGCGACAGTCGTGACATAGTCGTGGTAATGCCGTCATCGTTATCCTGTCCTTTTATCATTGTCATCATTTTGAGTAACGTGCTACCATGTTCATCATAACGTCCTCGTCAAACAACTTTCGCCGCTCCAGCGGCGTTGATCTTCCTTCGTCATTGTATCACATTGACTGGCGTCATTCAATCGGAATCATGCCACCTTGTCACGCCGTGATTGTCAGACCCTCGCTATCATGCCTCCATTGTCAGACTGTCATCGTAATGCCGTCGTGGTCGAACCATCATCCTTACGCCAGCTTCGTCATATGATGCTCTTCGCGCCACCATCAACATACAGCTTCCGTGATGTAGCCATGGTCAGGCCATTGTGCTATAGACTCGTCATCATCCCATCCGTCTCATGCCGTTGTCATACCATCGTCGTCACTACATTGTCAGCATGCATTCGCTGTCATAGCCTCGAAAGGATTCCGCCACAGGTGTTCCATCGTAATCATTCTAACTTCGACATCTGACTGTCGTTATGCCGTCGTCGTCGTGCCATTTTCGTCGTACCATCTTCGCAATTTCGTTGTATAACTATCGTCATCCCTTTAGCATCGGAATTTTATTATCGTCATGCCGCCATCATCATGCCACCTTCTTCAAAACATCGATATCATGCCTTCTTTGCCATTCTTGCATAATCATGCTTTCGTCCTTCAGTCGTGATTTGTCGCAGCTGTCATAACAGCTTCGTTTTTGCATCGTCGTCACATAGAAGCCGTCATGGATCCGTTGTCACACCGTCGTCATCACGCCACCTTGGCTATGCCACCATCGTCATTCCTGCGTCTTCATCCGGTTTTTGTAATACCCTCGTGGTGATCTCACTGTACTCATGTTGTTGTCGTCATACTGCTATGGTTATACCATTGTCATAAGCTAAGAATCAACATCTCATTGATGTCATTTGTCATCTTTACATGCCTTTATCATGCCATCGATATCATTCATCCTTCATTATTCCATGGTCCCTGTGTCATCGTCATACAATCGTCGTTATGCCTCCATGCTCGTGACCGACCTTGGCAAGTGAGTGCCACAGCAGACAATATTGGAGTATGTGGCATATAGCCTAAGGAACGCATGCGTCTAATTGCCACTAAATGTGTTTGATAGGCGTGGCTTCAGGAATATGGTCTGTAGCTACATTTGTCGATTGCTCTTTGCAATTACCGTCTACCGTCATCGTGAGATGCAGTTCTGCCATAACTTTTTTACCATTGTACAAAGCCACATTCCCAGTGGCACATACCAAGTTACATAAGTTAGCATCAGAGATGTGCGTTGACGACCACCACAGACAGAGTGCCTCGTGCCCAGTGATCAAAATCGCCATCAAAATTTCGTCGGAGAGCAATACATACCTAGCTCGGTATCTGCAGTGATTCATGTCAGCAAGAAAGTGGCTCGTCTTTTACGTGTAAATGGATAATTCATAGGATTGCTGTGTGGCCGGTGTCACTCTGTCTACTGTGAGGTTTCGTCGGAGTAGTAGGTACTACACAAGGCATTCATGACCAAACGTATTCCCGTACATGCCAACATCCGTGGCAATGAAAAAGCGCCCCCACTGGTCTGTAAGCCTCACAGCCAAGAGCAGGGACACACGATTAAGAGCGAACTTTTAGAAGCCCGTAAGCACTTCTACACACCACCTTCTTTGTTACTATAACGCAATAAACGGCCATACGCCTCCTCCAAAGTTACGTGAGGCCATACACCATTCCATTAGGCCTGCTATTCTCGCAAAAAAAATTAATTGCAATCCATGCTATTAGAATGGTTGGCCAGCGAACCTGCGGTATCAACTGATCCGACAGAGCAACCTTGGTAGCCGTGAACTTGAACAAGAGCAAGATTTCATTGTGCATGACTTTACTGTCCCTTTCGTCGCTCATTTTGCTCGCACTTGACTTCAGACGTCCCAATGGTACGCGGCTAGCTTTGGCTAGGAACCACGGCGTTCTTGCTAGCCTGAGAATGACGTCGTTGTGCATATTGACGTTGCTGATACCGTGACCGCTCATCCTGTTCACGCTGCTCTCCGGCAGTCGTAACTATGGGTGACCTTTCCATAGAGGTATCAATGCAAAAATAAATCAGTTGCAATTTCTTTCATATATGAAAGTTCAGCGACATCACACCCTGCTTTGTATGCTACAGTTGTCGTTTACCAGCACCGTAATAATGGCCTGTGCAAGCTAGAGGTGAAAACTAGGACGAAGGCGAGTTTTCCGGCTCCCCTTTTGTTTAACCCACACAGCCGGCGCTGCCGATGCCGTGGATGCGCTGAGGGGAGTGCCATCTAGTGGCACTGCAAGGAACCCAGTGGCGCAAGCAGCATGCGCCTTCTTTGGTGATCGGTCGCATTTTCTGTCGAGAGATGAAGAATCACGGGACCCTAGTCATATACTGCTTTGCTGTAAAATGCAGCATTAATTTAGCAAGCAATGCACAATAAAGCAACATTTCAAGTAAAGTACTGAGAATTCGCCATTTCGCAGCGAAAATGATGCCGGGCGCTCATGACGATAGCGCGAGAGAATCGAGCACACACGTACTGATATTGCCTGGAATTTCCTGCTACACCCATGCTCACATCAAAGCTACTCCTAAGCTAAATACAGGATCCGCATTCATGTGTCTGTATTCTTATTTCATTTCGAGCAGAGCAGATCAACAGAAGAGAAGTACGTTGCCCTTCTACCAGATGTTCCACCCTGACACCACACTTTCAATTCCCTGAAGATGTAGGACGAATGTTCAAGAGCGGAAGTATCCGTTTACGAACAGAATAAAACGTTTCCAAACGACCAGCTATGAAAAAATCACACGTGCTGCATATACAACTATTTTCTTTTTACGCGTTTACAGAAAGGGGAGAGAGCACTCAACGACCGGAGAGGCACTCTCTCGACAGTCTTGAGCTTAGGGTATGTGTCGGGCGTGTCGTCACGGCCTTCCTCATAGAGTGCTTTGTTTGCATAAAGGTGGGGAGGCTGAGAGCTCCGCACGAGGGGTCTGTTGTGGACAGTCAAAGGGATCCGTAATGAGCCTCTTCTGAATCAACTAGGCGCTGGCGTCTCTCCATTCTACCATTCTAGTACACCTCTGGCATCGCGCCTACACATCCGCATACTCTGTGTAGAGGCGGAGTTCAGCTACGAGCCTCCCAGCGGTTCGGTCATGCCTGCAGCGAGGCACATACAAGGCTATTGGCGCGACGGCATCAAGTGAATCACTGAGCAAAAAAACAAGCATTTGTAGTCTAGAGCAGCGAAACATCTTGTAGCACCCTCCCTTGCGCAGCGCCTAGATCTCGGATAGCATGCACCTGCATGAGAAGAAAATAAAAACGGCGCCTGGTCGTGGCACGTGACGCCATGCCTCGCGGTATTTGCTGGTGTCGATTTGAGTGAATAGCCTTTCTCCTTCGCTTCCGAAACATATGCCTACAAGCGGTGACGTAGGAGGAACACAATGAATGATCCGCCCGACCGTCCACACCACAGGACTCCCGTCTGCAGGACGTCTCGTCGCTGCAGCTTCGCCTCGCATCCTTCGGGTACCAGAACCCGCAAGTTTGCTTTCACCAGATCGAGGCGCAATAATGCCTCTACCGCATCACCTCAGAAATGAACGCTACTACCCCTGAGAACCCCGTCACAATAGTCCCGTCATCACAGTCCCCGCCACCACAGTCCCTCCTCCTGATGTTGCCAGCGAGCTCTCAGGCGTTTGCACTGGCCCCACAGGCGCTACAGAATTTAAGCACCTCATGACCAAAGCACTGAAAAAATTCATGCCGTTGGAGCGCACCAGTTTCCACCAGTTCCTTACCGCAGAGGACCGTGGCGACCTGCGTCCCTCCCAATTCCTGCGCCGAGTGAGACAGCTTCGCGGGGAGTGCTACGTCCCCGCCCACTCAGCGTTGCTTCGAGAGCTCTTCGTCCAAGGGCTTTCGCAACCCATCCGCCTCGGCCTCGCGGTGGCCAGTGACGTCACTCTCGACTGCCTAGCGGCGCTCGCCAATCAGCTTCATGAGGCTACTTGCCCGTCGGTCACTTCTGTCTTGCCTCCTACAGACCCGGTGATTTCGCGCCAGGAAGCCCGCATCGATGCGCTCGCTGACCTATTCGTGGCACTCCGGAGCCCCCCACAGGGGAACCGCTCGCCTCACCTCGGTAATCGCGATCTTCCGCGGACACGTCAAGCACGGAGTCCCAGCCCTGCGCCTCTCTGCAGGTACCACCACGTTTGAGACACCGAGCCACGGATTGCACATCTCCCTGTTCTTGGCCGGGAAACGCCCGCCGAGATCACTGACGTCGGCGCGTGGTCTCGCATGTTGTCCCACCCGCCTTCTTGCGGTAACCCTCAAGTTCTCCGGCCCCCGGTACCTCGCACGGCAAATAAGCGTGGTTCCCCCGACTAAGACAGATCCTTCCAGGTCATCAGGGCAATTGGTCCTTACTGCCAACGCCTCGTCTATAGCGAGGTAGAGACTACGATCTCTCCCCCTCGGCTTCGGGCTTCGCCGCCCCTTTCCATGGGTCTTCGTCACCGCAGACGTGGTTCACAAGATCATCAGCTCGGACTTCCTCTCATACTTCGATTTGGACATCAATATGTGGTGTGATCACCTCACAGATGGTCCGACTGATCTCTCCATCTCTGGAGTGCTGTCCGACCTTTCTCTCGTGGGCATCCGCACGCTGATACCTTCCTTTTCGTTCGAAAAAATTTTGGCCGATTGGCCGCAATTGACAAAGCCAACCAACCTCACTCAGCCGCCTAAACATATGGTGACACGCCACATCGTCACCCGTCGTCAACCAGCAGCCGCTCGACCACGCCACTTGTTTCGGGAACGTCAAGCCATCTCCACACGAGAGTAAGACCCCATGCTGAAGCTCGGCACGATACGCTTGTCGTCCAGTGCGTGGGCTTCTCCGCTGCCTTTGTTTCCCACGTGTGATACCAGTGACTGGCGTGCCTGTAAAGACTATTGAGCGCTGAACTCCAAGAGTGCACACGACAGCCATTCAATGCGTCACATCGAAGCCTTTACATCGCTCCTCAACAGCTGTGCCATTTTTAGCAAAGTGGACCGGGTTAAGATGCACAAACGAATTCCCATCGAACCCGACGACATACCCAAGACGACCATCACGATTTGTTTAAGTACGGCGAAATGGCTTTTCGACTCCACAATTCCGCTCAAACCTTCAAGCGGTTAATAGCTGAAGTTACGCAGGGCCTCCCTACTTTGTCAGGGGTAGCCCATGCACTGATTCGAATTGCATCGGGCTGCTGTGGTGAGGAAACAGGGTTTGAAACAAACCGTGGCACCAACTTCGATCACTTAATATGGGAGTGACTTTCTATGTCTCCAGCCATTTTCCGGCGAGACTGTGTCAGGGGTAGCCCATGCTCCATTTCGTATCATATTGGCCTGCTCACATTGCGAAAACTAACAGCCAGGAAAAAATGAAAAATAAAAACGACATCATAACCACGACTGGCAGTGACGTCAATATATTATGCTGCTTGGCGTGAATCGGAATTTCATTAGCGTAAGGTATTTCCAGCGCTACTGCAGCAGTTATTTCTTTTTTCAGACCTAGACGAGCTGGCGACTCGTCTCTGCTGAATCGCCAGCGTGTCAATAAACTATAGGAGTGGCGCAAATCTTAATTTGAACATAATAAGGCTGTTATTCACGGCAGTTGCTTGAGTAGGTTCCTTAAGAAGGTGAGTGGATACGATTGAAATAAATGGCGACTTTTTTTTTTACTCGCCTAGAATAATGCAACCAATATAGCTGGCCGAGCAAGACATATTTCAATGAATAAGAAGAGCTATGGCCAGCGCGCAGTCGTAATGTATAACAAGATATGCGAAACCTTTTCACAGAATCATTCACAATTCCGTGCAGCACCATGTATTCATATCCAACATTTATCAGACAAGACGACATTGCCCCAAATATCATATAGAAAAATTCGACATACTAATTTTGCTGCCCGTAGGACAATTACAGGCTTTGTTACGGAGAGCGAGTAAACATAGCGCGACGTTCCTTCGCGGAGCATTCCGTGTTTGAGGTCAGGACGAAACACAGCGCATCGGATGCCAAAGCGTCAACTCGCACGGTAACAATAAGCCTCCAGTTACACCTTTCGCGGATGCATTTCGTGCACAAGGGGACACAAAACTTGAAGGGAAGCGCACGCCAGACTTTAAACAAACATGCAAGGAAATTGAAAAAGTAGCCCTTATGAAAGCGCCGCGTTCAAGTGAGCACCGCTATTCCATGCGAAATAATAGCTGGTTTGCACAGTCTTGCCAAGTCGAGCCAAACTCACGGATTGATAGGGGTCGCCAACAACAAACTAATAAAATGTGATTTTGAAAAAGAAGCAGCATTTGTCGTTTTATTACTGCAAATATATTCCAAACGGAATATTTACTCGTAAGGCAGTAGTCTGATTAAAAATTTTCGAACATTTTTTTCACATAGTTTTTTTGTCTTAGCTTCAGTGTTTATCTCCCCTCCCCCCCTAGTCGCGCATCAATCATGCACTACTAACTGATATCTCTGGCGATAGGTTTTGGCACGCTTTTCGTTTCAAGCTTCGCGACCTATTCAGATGGACCTTGTCGTTACCGTGGTAAGCAAAAAACTCTCCATACTTGGTCTGATACCGGAGATAGTGCAATGCTGGGCCCACCCAAGGTGGATGTGAAGCAGGCGTTAGGCACTCCCTATACGTGGGCCGGCCGCGAAGATAGTGTAATACCGGCTTGACCTGAGGTGGAGGTGAGGCAGGCGTAAAGCACTCTCCATACGATGGCCGATCCCGAAGATAGTGCAATACCAGCCCGGCCCGCGGCGTAGGTGAAGCAGGCGTTAAGCATTCCCCATACGTGGGCCGATCCTGAAGTGCAATGCTGGGGCGTTCCTGAACGCATTGCCGAGTGGACCCGCGGTGGAGGTGAAGCAGGTGTTCAGCACGCCCCGTACGTGGGCTGATACCGAAGATAGTGCAATGCCGGGCCAACCCGCGGCGGAGATGCAGTTCGCCATCAAGGGGCCCACATACACAGCTTCACTGGTCATCTTTTTCACAGAGTGGAAGGGCACTACATTTTTTATCAATGGATAAATGTTTCTTCTCTCTCTCGCTCGATAACCTGGTTGGTACCAACTTGAGTCACTATATTTGTGCTAGTAGATGTGTGCCAATCTTTATTCTGCCTCTTGAATGTTCTCTGGGCAATTAGTTATGCGCCACAAGCTGTGTGCCGCTCTACAATGAAAAAATCAGCCACTAAATTTTCTGATTCCCGCCGAGTGGAACCCACGCCACGCAGACTTCACTGCAACACCGTTATATGGCACTATGTGTGCATTAAGAAGCGCGAATGGAGCTCAGCTGCATAAACATTTGGGCGTTGGCAACACGGTGTGTCGTCACATTGAATCAATATTAATCGCATTTCTTATAATATTCGTCTTCTGATTCATTCTGTCCGAGTGTTTTCATTGAGGAGCGGCGGATAGCCAGTGACCATTGTCTGTGGGAAAGCGGTTAGATGCGTACATAATGTGTACCGCAATACTGGTTAACCCCTGTGAGAATTCTAATTCATTCGAAAAAGTACTCCCGCCCTTACAGCGAACAATAACAGTGATAACAAAGTTAGCGTCAAACGCCTGCACCTCGTAATATGGTTTAACGATTCACAGGGCGACGTGCTTGGCTGATGCAGCAAAAGTGGAAGCTGCTAATCCACACGAGAAATTGACAGTGGCATGGAAGCTACCAGGCGCCTCACAATGCTGTTAGGATAATGAGCATCGCTAGTGGCATTGGAGGTGACGCGCAATGATGGTGCAAGAGAACACCAACGTAACCACGGAGGAAACCCACCCACGTCTCTAGACCACTAATGGAAATATTAGGTATTTATCTTGATGTTTCTGGGCTATTCCAAATCCCACTCCAAGAAAAAAGAGAAATAGAGGCACGTGATTGCCTGCGCAGTAGGGACATTGTTGCTCTCCGTCGCAGCCAAGTGCGCGCGCAGCATTTTCTCTCTGGCTACGAAATAGGCCACGCGTCATACGTACGGCTGAGGAGCAGGCAGCTTTCGATCAGCAATGCCGCGAGCAGAACTCGGAACCCACTCGTCCACGCTGTGCCAGTGGTGCCGCCCGGGCAATAGAACAGGCTCGTGCAGCCGAGCGCAAGCAGTAACTGCGCACCGATGATCCAGCATCCTACCAAGCCGCAATTTAATTAGCCATCGAGATTAACCCAGCGATAAACACCGGGACCGAATGTTACAGCTTTGCTGGTTAAACATCTGTGGGGAATGCTTGGTTGGTGATTTTCTTTTATTCTTGTCTTGTTTTTTCTGTCTTCTAGACGCTCGCCAAACCGATCTTTAAAGCTTTCACTTCGACATTAGTCATTACCGGATTCACCCGGTCGAGCGTGCGATGTCAGTTGGTTACTGTTATGGGCTCTGCGTAAAGTGGCGAATTGATCCTCGCACAGAGCAACACTTGTTAGTGCATGGTGAATGATATCATTTATATAATTGTGACTGAGTTGAAGAATATGGATTCAAAGAAATCAGCGAAGGTAAAACCAAATTGCTTTGGGATTGCCAAGGCGTTAATGACTGGCGCGGAGGAACGGGCCTCTGTAGAGACGATAAGTGCATTGAGGCCACAGGATGGAAAACTTTCCAATGAGTCGACTTACACAGACTAACTCAAACTCACACCAAACCGGGAGTTTGAGTCAGCGTTCCGCACGTAGCGAAAAATTCACTCGCTGCAATCGATTTGCAGGGGACCCAAGGCTTTTTTCGCCGACAGAACAGCCAGGGATTAGGTAGGAACCTTAAGAACTACAACATTTTGAAATATCCAACAAGGTATGCAGAAAGTTTAGTAGTTTTGCTTCTTTTCTTATCATAACCATGTTTCAGCCACCTAAATAGCTCAACCAAATTGAGGGACTAAATCTTGCCCAATACGCCAATGACATCCCAATGTGGAACAGAGCTTCAAACGCTGGCTAGCAGCAAAATGTTTTACAAACAGCAGTTGACCGGATTGAATACTGCTCATCGTCAAAGCGCACATCTTACGTAGACAAACCGCCTACGAGGAACCTGACCGAAGCTAAACGGAACGGGAGTCTGGAAAGTGGACTCCACGCGTATTGTCGATCTCGTCATATACAAGGACCGATTAGAGGCTGCGACACTCCCAAAGCTGCAAACATTGCTCAAGGAAGTCCCAAGAAGCGCCGTGCAAATAAATGTCATGGTCACAAGAAAAAAACGCGGTACGAATTGTACGATCACTCAACACCAGCAGAATAGCCTACTGAAGTCCCTATCTTGCCCTAATGAATGCTTAGGTGTAAAAGCGTAATATTATTACGCGCGTGCTCATTAACACTGCTCTCAGGAATCCCGCTGCGGGGCACAAGACATGATTCCTCAACGTTGGCCTCCATAACACTAAGAAGGAGCTCGCTGAAGTGCATAAAACTAGAGAAATTGAGCGGCTCATGTGATCTTCACTGGCAGAACCATCCTATAACGGGTTTTATACAGCGGGGAGCTCAGAACATCTCACCGGGAAGCCCAAACGCGGACGCATATCAGAGGCTCCATCATGGAGCATGAGCCCCACACACGAACAGACAGATAAAAACGAGAGCGCTTCAAAAAAAAAATTATCTCCCGAGACCAACCCAAAATAAATGTATGCAACCAGGAACCAAAGTTTTGCCACCTATGCTAAAAATACCATAAACACTCAAGGACAAGAAAAAAGCCGCTTCTACTACCCTAGCACAAAGCCGTCACGCAGCCGAGGAAGTGGCTATCATGCTAGCCATAACAACGCTCACCAATAGCCATTCTAAGCGACATGTCACAGATTTCAGAAAAGTCGCTAATCCACCATCGTGCTCAAAATTCTGGAAAATATCTTAAGCCAGAAGCAACTCCCCGAGACATACGTCGTGTGAACCCTCGGTCACGAACTCGGGTCACAAGCTCTGCCTTCCTGCTAGAACGCCATAGTAAGGCGACGATGCCTGATGAGATCCCAAAAAAATATTCGGAGATATTAAAGCATTACGGGCTAGAAGAAAAAGCTTACCCACTACTCCACCGCAAACTCAGCAAAGAAGACGATCACCCCACTACATTTCCTCACCAACGCTTATGTGCACAGCATTATAACGCGCAGGTTGCACTCCACCCACTTTCTATGTTTGTGCCACTTATGTGGAAGATCAGGAACTCTCATACACATGATGACGGAGTGTCCGTGTCGCGCAGTGCCCGACAGTCCATTTGACGACACTATACATGGTGATGAAGCAGGACATGACCGTGGAGAACCGTGGAAGGCTTTGTTCACAGCCTAACGCCTGGGGGATCAGCGCTATCTGGTGAACTGGGCACGAGAAGCAGCGATCGCCAATGGCTTTCTAGACTTAGGGGGACCACCCGCCCTGCCGAACAAGAAACTCTTTGAGGCTGATTCACGAAATAAAGCTGATTCTCTCATTGAGTCTGAATGAGCCCAGCTACTGTAATTTTTGGTAAGAATGAGTCCGAGTGAGCCCGTCTGAGCGAGATATTGGTGAGTGAGGGTCCGAGGGAGCCAGGCCAAACGGAGATTTGGTGAGTCTGTTAGTCTGAGTCCGAGCTTAGCCTTAAGCAAACGTCATATTTTATGACTGAGTCAGAGTGAATTGCGTTTATTTTTCTGTTTAGAGGTAACAACGCGAGTGAATGTGTCACCGAAAGAGATCAGTGGCAAACTGTTTATGAGTGTGCCGAGGTGCACCCAATTTCAGTCTCGAAGTATTTGCTGGCAAAGAGGTATCTTCGGATACTGTGGAATATCTATTCAGATATCGTCCTTACAAAGGAACCGCCCGCGCTGTGTCATTGCCATTTCGCCATGTAGTTGATCGCGCGATAAGTTAACCCTCCGACAGCAATATTTTCGAACGTTCCTGCTTTCAACAACTTATAGTAAGGGTAAGGTATAGTAAGGCTGCTCTTGCCACTTTGCGTCACGCGGTGCAACGCAGTTGCCTGTAACGGCGGCTAGTACTGTGCGGCACGTAGCAGATGGACGCCAAGTGTGCTCCACCGCCGAGCTTTACGTTCGAAGCACAGCAACAGTAACAGAGCACAACTCTTAAAGCTACCATCTCACCTGTGACCGCTTCGGCAGCGTCTTACGTGCGAAGCATTTGTTCAGCCTAGTCGCAGTCAAGGTTAAAAGCGATGCCATCGAAGGTCTGCGAGTTTGTCGCTGAAGTGCACGCAACCCCTTGCGTCCGGAAGCTAACCGCTATTGGTTGGGCCGCTCGAACACCGCTATTCTCTTTGCGCCCCCTCTGCTTGCTCACTCGATGGTACGGATGGGACCGCCACAAGTAGACGTGGCTGGGTTGTCTTATCAGCTTTAAGTTGCGCGTAGGGCTTTACTTGCACATGGAACAACGAGTCCTCGACAGTATCAATCGGCAAAGGTAAGAGGACAAAGGCCCTGCAGAGACTGGAAATGTACGCAATACGTACCGAAGTCGCGAGACACGTGGTTGAGCGATGAGCCGACGAGATAGGGGCTGCCGTGGAGCGTGAGCAACAAGAGAAGTGACGCATGCCTCAAGAACAATGGCACGCCAAGCGATCGGCCGCTGAATGGCTGTGGCCAAAACCAAGCCTCGCAGATTGGAGTGCCGCCAGTGGCGGGGCGTAGCCACGCACTTTCAAAAGCTCTTGGCCGAAAACGAATTTGTGTGCCACACGTAGGGTCTGCGATCGCATCCAGTTGCAATCGAATGTTGCCTGGGTGTCGTAGCCAGTGCATGTGGCTGTCCGAGAGTGAGCATTGGCCCGGGAGGACGTAAGGTCATTCTGACTTTGAACAACTGACGCAGAAAACATCCTTACCTTGAGTCAGATAATCAGCAAAGATAGTTTTCCGCCATGAACTTGTCTTTCGTGTTTCCCACTCTCTTCTTTTAGGCGCTTCCGAACCTCCGCTTTTCGGAGTGGTCACTCATCGCGTCAAGTGCAAGGCATGGTTTGTGATCGGTGCCTTTAGGTGAGCAATGCAGGCGTTTCCTCTCCACGGCTGAAGCTTAAACAGTGTCAGTGTCAGAAAAGAATATCAACATTTCTTTTCACCTGCGCCAAAGCATCCATGTCAAGACACTTAAGCCAGCAAAGGTAACTGCGTTCTTATTTATTTTTCTACTTGGATTTATACTCGCGGGACACATTGAGCCTCTTTTTCATTTTTGTTTTCGCTACCCGTGGGCTGCCGAACCAGCCAGAGCGCATGTATTTTTCTCGTACTTTATCGACCACCACGCGGCGCACTTCGATGCGCGTTCGTTTTTCTCTGGTCAAGTGGATTTTCGCCTGGAAGAGTTTTGACGCTTAGTGGCTAGCAGACGAGAAAAAGAACCAATTGTCGCTCGCCGCCATCAATGTTGGGACTCGACGGATAGCACCGCGTTCGCTTGAGCGCAGCCTCTCCGTTAAGTCTTGTCTCGCCGGTGTAGGATACCGAGCATTATGCGTATGGTTCTCGGTAGACCAAGCGTCTCACGTTTTCTTCGATATTCCTTCGGTAGCCACATTAGGTGCCCAAAGTAGGCATTCGATTGCAACCAACACACTTTCCTTTGCGTTTCTTCATTTCGGTGCCCACGTCCCGCAAGAGGAAAAAAATATACATTGTGGCGGCGAAGCGAACTGTCGCATGGTGAAAGTTCGATTTTGTTACTTCTTTTGCGGAAAGTAATGGGCCACCGGACACTTCAGTTTCCGGATGCTCTTATTATATTATTCCGATACAATTATATGAACACCCCAGGCGCATTCGTGCTAGTCGCCCTCATGTTTCAAATAAAGTCCAAGGGCGGTAACATCGTGACCGAGCGCCGCATGCTATATGTACGAGTGAAAGCGTAAGGGAGGGGGGGTTGAATCGGTGAGCCGACGATGGTGACTCAGTCTTGTGTGTGCAAAGGAGAAAAGTGGGGAGCAAGCGCATCGCGCGCGATACATAGGGGGGAGTGGATGGAATGGGGGCGCGATCTAGGATTCTGTGAATCTGTTATTGCGCAACATGTTTATTTGCCTTGTTTGACGCATTATATACAGTGACTTTTTCTGAGATACGTAGATTTGTTGGAGACTTATACGCATATTTAAATATCTTGTTGCGAGGTTTTGTGTATACGTACATTGAAATTTGTTTGCACTGACACTTCTTTGCCTTTTATCAATCTGTATCTTCGCATTTGTATATCCCATTCTATCTTCGCATTTCTAATGTACGAGGGCGAATCAAATGAAAGTGAGCCTACCCACCCCGCGCAATAATGGCTCGGTTCATTATCTGCGAGGCATGCGCGAAGCAGTGAGGCATCTCTCATTTACAAAGGTGACACGCAGGTGTGAGGATAAAAGTTCTTTATTGCTCTCATACACTGGGTGGAGCATGATTTCGTGACATAAATGACACTACAAAAGTTGAACAGCGTGTTGCCGTGTAGTTTCTGACAGCTGAAGGTATTTCCCAAAAAGAAATTAGTCGCTATATGGCTGCCGTGTACGCTGAACATTGCATTTCATTGTCCTCTGTGAAGTGCTGGAGCAAATGGTTCAAAGAAGGACGTGAAAGTTGCAAAGACGATCCAAAACCGGGCCAAATCCATCGTGCAATTACCCCCAACCAAATTGCAAAGTTTGATGAGCTGATCAGACAAGAACGGAGTATAAGCATCCATGAACTTACAGAGCGTGTGAACATCAATCACGGTTCCGTTCACGCCATCATTCATGAAAATCTCGGTTATCGGCTCTTATGTGCGCAATGAATGTCCAAGATTTTGAACCACCACCAGAAGACGGCGAAGTTCGGCGCTGCCTTGACTTATGTGATCCCGTATCAGAATGAGAGCGACGACTTCTTTTCTGCAGTTGTGATCGGGGACGAACCATGGTGCCACTACTACGAGCCTGACACACGACGGCAAAACATACAGGGGCAAAACATTTCCGCCGGAAAGGTGTTGACATGTTTTTCGGTCGTCAGGGGCCATTACTGATAGAATTTGCTAAATCTTGAGAGACTATCAATTGTTTCCGATATGGTGAAACGCCGGAACGGCTGCGTGTCGCAAACAAGAACAAACGACGTGAAAAATTGAGTAATGATGTCATCTTGCTCCATGACAATGCCCGTCCCACCTCGCTGATGTGGTTAACACAAAACTGGTAAAGTTGAAGTGGGAAACGCTGTAACATCCGCCATGCAGCTCAGACCTGTCGTCTCGCGACTTCCACATTTTGGAGCATCCGAAAACACAGCTCAAGGGAACCAGATTCGTGTAGGACGATGACGTGAAAGAGTCAGCTACAGACTTTTTGAAGCAGCAATCCAAGGAGTTTGATGAGACGGGAATCACGCGACTCGTTAGTCAATGGGACAAACGTCTAAATGCTGATTGAGACTACTTTGAAATAAAGCACGCCATTTGTCATATATTCGCATTGGCTCCCTTTCGTTTGACTCACCCTCGTACATTTTACAGAACTCCTGCTTTTTATACGTGCTCCCTGTTGCGGCTATAATTTCCGTGCAATTACTCACGATACACGACCGGTGACAGCTGCTACTGCGTAATACATTGGAACAAATAACGGCATCATTGAGATTTTTCACTGGCCATTGTATATGTACAAGAATGTAAACACGGTGCTTGAATGACAAAGATATATGACAAATAATGACATTACCATTTTTGTCCTCAACTTGTTCATTTCATGGCCTTCGCATTTTTAATATGAACTGTATGCACTGTTTTGATAGTTTCGAACTGATAAAGTTCTAATGTTCGCGTGATGTATTCTTTACTTATTAAATAGAGAAAAAACGTGGAAGCATTGACATCAGTTATTTTGGACAAAATTTATGGCACATACGAGTACATTCTTCTATGAAAAATTACATACCAAGCTTGCTTTGACAGTGAGTAGCGTTCAAGAATTCGTTTGCAGCATCTTTGGCAATGGCAATGCAATTATTATTCATGAATTTGATCCCTCGACAAATTGTTTAAGAGGAAGCTTTAGCTCGGGCCAAACTCCAACGCGGCCTATTCGAATACATGTAAAATGCAGAAACGCTTTTCTGGGATAGCCCCTGGATCGCTTTGAATGAAATTTGTTGCATTTAAGAGAGAAAGTTAAATTCTAGTGTCTGTTGGAAGCGGAATTTCGATTTAGGGCCTGAAGTTTCTTTAAAATATTTTAAAAATTCGAAAGTTCGAAAGAAAAGAAGCACAACGTTTACAATCGAATAGCTCTGCATCAAGAACAGATGTTCCGGTTCTGTAAACAGCAAAGCGGACAAATTAGGTATGTCAATTTGTACCTTACGTGAATTCGTTACGTTGTGTACAAGGGTACTGCAAAAGCCGTATTTCCATAATACTATTTTTTTTTTCAGATTCATGAGTAACATATAAATTTTGTCCGCTGTAGATGTACTGTTAGATGAAACTCACAGAAGTATGATATCATTTTTCATCGTTGAGTTACAGAGTTCTAAACTTGATAGTTTTGGTTCGGAAAATCTGCGATTTTGGCCAATTTTTCACAAAGAATTCACAACGTAATTGAAAAATTCGATACCAGCAGTCAATAGTATTTAAGTCTTTCTTTTAAATGCAACAAAGCTCTTCAAATTTTGTACAGCGGTAGCCGAGGAAAACGAATTCATCTTCTACATGTATTTAGATCGCTGCACCCGAGCTAAAGCTTTCTCTTAAGGAGGAGGCCGAGTTACAACTTGAGCCCCCCCCCCCCGCCGAACGAAATTTCTGGCTACGCCACTGCTTCTGTGCTCTTAGTGCAAACGTGTCTCTCAAATTTGAAGAGCATCCTGTGCTTCTCTGACGCAATTCTTCACTGCCACCATATCTGCACTGTTGATCCATATTGCATTAGGATGATCAGGCGTATTGCCATATCATTTTGTTCTCCATTAGTCTGCGTTCTTGTATATGAAACTTCCCAACTCCTCGTCACCTTTTTGGTGCCGATGCTTTTGTTGGCAAAGATGACAGCCCTAATAAAACAAGGAAGTTTTCTGCTTGTCAAAAAGGGAGGCAAAGCAGCTCACACTGCTGGTTTAGGGGACAAAAGGTGGCCACCAAGACAGCGAGCGCGCAAAAAATTTTTAAGCCAGTTTAGTGAGGAACATGTGGGAAAACTTTTCAAGTTGCCTGCTTTGGAAACATTGCCCTGTACTATCCCGGAAAGGCTCCTAGAGAATATGATGAAAAAGTGGGAGATGGAAGAGTTAAAATAATATGATGCAACACCTTGACTGTCTCACTGGAGCAGTTTGCGATAGATAGTTCTGTGTAATGAAACCAGTCAAGCGCAATGTAAGTATAACGGAAGTGACACATAGAAACGAAACCATCCTAGAGCATAGAAATATAGCGCATATTTAACGTCAAGCACATTTCTGAAAAGAATATCGAAAAATATTTTGAATAGGTCACTGTACGTGAACTACCATAGATATATCACGTGAGAGAGCGGTCCGGCTCCGCCCCTGCTTCTGAAAAGGCATCCCTTGAACAGATAGCTACGCCAACACAAGGCGGCATTAGCTTGGGCAAAAAGGGAAAAGTGACAACAGTTTTTTTTTTGCACACTCTCTTGCGTCGCACAAGATTTGTACTGCTAATTCCGCTTTCCAGGCGCGCACATAATGAGGTAAACTGAACGGATAATTGGGCAGCATTTCTTCCAATTCAGGTGCTAACTTCGAAGTCTAGAAACATGAAACTGGACTTCTATGAGCATTCAATTCAACACGAAAACGCGCAGTGTAGATTGGAAGAGTTACCACTATAAACTTCTAACTGCATGCAATACCGCCATTTTTACTTCCTCACTCGACATTCGCGCATTCGCACGAATCACTGTGACATGCGAGAAGCGAATGCTAGCGTGTATTCTCGATCATTTGATTCTCGTACATTTGAGCTCCCGAGATTGCGCTGCAATGCACGAGCATTCCAATCTGATGAACCGATGCCTTGAGCCGCAGATCAGATTCAGAAGAAGCCCTACTTTGCGCGCAACCATCGCGCTTTGAGTGTGTTTTTTTTTCCTATGCAAGCTCGCCTTATAGTAAGTTAGATTCGTGATTCACTCTTTTCGAACTGGCTTGTTCTTCACATCACTACAAGGTGACGGTATAGACGTGCCTCATTTTTGCCGAGTGAATACTGGGAGTTGGACAAGGACTTTTGTTGCGCGTGCGTTTACACATTTAACGCAATAATTTATTATTCATGACTTCCTTTTTAATTTAGGAGGTTGTAAAGACAGCACTTTTATGTTAACAGGAGGTCTTAAGAATAAAGAAAAATTAAATGCTTATTAGCGAGCTTTCACCTCATGGCAAAGAAGGAAATTTCAATAAAAAACATCCTTTTGATAATTAAAAGCCTATCCGTTTGAAAACATTTCTTCTGAGTCCCCCCTTTGCAAGCCGATTCCAACCTGAACGTGGTTCGTATCGTAGGCCCTTGACATATGTCCGACCGTCGAATGTTTCATTTCAAGAAGACGTGTTAGCCTCCTGCCCTTCACTACGGTTCGCAAACACGCAAAGACGAAAGCGCTGCGTGAAGAGCGTTGTTAGTTCCAACCCACGAGCTACCCTAAATCACATCGCCTATATCACTGTCATTTAGGCTGAGATAAGGAATGTATATTTTAAATTGACACACCACGAATCCGAGAAGAGCTGCCCGCGACCAGTTCAGCTAGGTTTCTTTCATTTCATGCTTTCTCGCAGCGACTAAGAGTAGGTCACGGAGCAGAGCGCCGAGTGTGGAAGTGGCAGAAAAGGTGCTCGACACTGTCTCTTCGCCCGCCTAAAATTGCACGCCACGCTGCTTGCCTTTCCTAGAAAGTTTTATATGCGACGCCCTGCCATTTTCAACACAGCAACAATGTTTTGCGATGGGAGAGTCAAGCTGAGATACAGGGTGGTTATGGAGATGAAGATACGCTATATTATGCAGTAATTTAGGAAGGAATAATTGAATGTTTTCATTTAATAGAGAAAAAGGAGGAGAAAACATCGGTGGAAGCACGTCTCAGCACATGCTAAAAGGAGCGGGGGACAGAAAGAGCAAAAGCTGGAGTTGGGTGGCATGCGAAGTCACAGTTTACGGTCGACAGAATATAAGCGAGAGTCGGGAAGCCAGTTGAATTGTAGTGTAGATGTGCGATGTGGAATGCAAATAATTGGAGTCACCGCCCAGTATCATTCCTTTGCGGTAGTGTACGCACTCGCTGTTCTTGGTGATAAACGTTTACTGAATACCAATTTTGGCAATTACTTCTTCATCGGCCATACCTCACCATGTATTCCTTAGTGGCAGGCTCTGTGGATTACAACGGCGCTGTCGCGACAAGTTACGACAATACAGTGACGCTTGTGGCTATGGTTGCAATACTCAGCAGTCTTACGACTGCAGAAATACTGTAAAGATGGGTTTACTGCACAACGTAGAGAAAAGACTGTTTATAACAGCGTTTCTCGCCTTACATACACTCCACGCAAGCACTTTTGTAGCATGTTACGGTGCGCGTCCCTTCAATACAGTGACGCGAACGCAGACATAAGAAAACACGGTAGAAGACAAGGTGCGGTCTTGGGCCTCGTGTCACACATATCCAAGCCAACAGTCTATTAGCAACCATGCTGTCGTTTCCATGCGAGTGCGTTATATACTTAAACTTCTGGAGTGCCAGTCTCAGCCACTGCCTACGGGAGCACATGAATCAGCAGGCGGCCAATGTATATTGCTGGAGGAAAAATAGCGCGGATGCAGTACGTAGATGCGCTATACGCGCCGCACTATCTGCGCTTGCGGTTCCGCGATGCAAAGTAAAGTTAAATCCCTTTAAGAAATATATCAGTCCGCCGTTGCTTGTTGCTGTTGCCAAAAGAAATGTACCATCGTGACGGGTGTATTGTGGTGCGTGCATGTGTAAATTATGTTGCGAAAACTGACAAAAAGTCGCATTTTCGGTTTTCACCATTCAGTAACTTGCCGCCTCCACCGACAATGTACTACTTTCCGTAGATACGTCGTGCCGTCCCGTATTGGCAGCGCCATGACCTCAGCATATAGTATCCTTATGCCATTTCTTAAATTAATCACTATTTGTTTAAATGAGCGTTCAAGTCGCTGATGATGAAACTTGCTGCTTTAAAGTTAGTAATGAGCGTTCTTGGTCGAAACCGAGAAAACAAGAAAAAAATACAACGGCAGGTCTCATTTTTCAAAAAGACTCAGTGAAAGCAAACTTACAAAAACTTAAGGCGACGATCTGCGCGTACGCAGCGGCAAGCCTACACGTGCTGCAATGAAAGTAGCCTGACAAAGTTAAGGTAATGTGTCAGGTAGCGTCTCATGCAATATTTAATTTTTTTTCATTTTTGCGTTCCTTCTGCCTGCCTCTGTGACGAAAACGAGAAGTGGGAAGGCGAATAAACCGAAAGCGGCGGGGGTAGGTGGTAGCGTAATGGTTAACGTGCCCAGCTCCCAAATGCAGAATGTTGCAAATACACGGGTTCGAACACAGTGGCTTGTTTGTGAAGACAGCTTTCTCTGCTATCTGGTGGCGGCGAAGCTCGTAATGAGGCGGAATGAGTGGCTGTCAGCGTGACAGAATAAGCGGGCGCGCAAGGTCACACCTGACACCGAAAGTATATTGAACAGAAATACAGTATGGCTCCTTCGACAAGAAAAGTGATGAATAACGAGTGGTGTTGAGCGAGGCTGTAAACCAATGTATCATCAAAGACAGAGCCACGCTCCTATCCAGGTGATCAGCGGAAATGTACATCGACAGCATGTCAACTAGCGTGTAAATTAATCCTTCATTGAGGTTGTTGCCTGTTAGTGTTCCGTCTAGCACGAGCGAGTAGTGTAAGAGATGACAATGGGGAGAAAGCAGTGAGCGAAGTCCGCGAAAAAACTTGAGCAAGTCATATTGAACGTCAACGCCGTGTCGAAGAAAGCCTGGGACTTCAGTTCCTCAAGTCGGCAGAAAGGCTTGAGTGGTGGCATACCGTTGGGCATATTTAGTAACAACAGCGATAGACACAGAGATTGCGCAAATAAACAGAGCAAACGGGCCGGTTGAGTTACACTGTTACACAAGTTGCACTGTGGAAGTACCTCCGCACTGTTGCTGTGGAGGGCGCAAATATTGAACAGGCTGAAAGATAAAAGAAACAGTCTTGTAGGCCTCTAGCAAACTAGATAGGTCCTTTGCGTCTTGGCAACAAGCTAAGGTTATTCCTGAATACAGAAAGCCTAGTGAGAAAGTAGGCCAGTTGGCTCTCGCAGCTTTGAAATCCCGCAAGATAACGAGACGCTACTACTATAGACACGACAGTGGTTGCGGGCAAACTGAATGCACGGTGATGCACGTTTCTGCTATTTGTCAAAAGTAAACACCATGCAAATTTGTCATGTGGACAAGTTACGCATGGGGTGCAGATGCAAAGCCGCGGTAAATAACCGTACGGTATAGGCGACACTACGAAGCGGTTGCATGTCAAATCAACACTGCTGTCCCCACCGCGGAAGCTTGGCAGCTATGGCATTGCACGAGGCCGCGGGTTCGATCTCCGCCGCGGGAGCGTGATTTCGACGGGAGCGAAATACAAAAACGATCCTGTGCTTTGCTTTACGAGCACATTAAAGAACACCAGGGTATCAAAGTTAATCCGGAATACGCCACTATGGCGTGCCTCATAATCCAATTGTGCTTTTGCATGTAGAACCCCATAATTCTGCCAACACGTCTGCCAGGATGCGATGTGCCATGTGATGCAATGTCAATGCTTACCCCTTTACATTGATGCAAGCATTCAGGACAGTGAAACGACCACTGTACTTTACTGCCCTTGCGCACCTGTCCTAACAAGACGTCCAGGTTTCAAATGCCAGAGCCTCCTTCCTCCTTTTGCGTGGAGCTCATTGCTGTTCGAGAAGCGTTGTGCTCTGTGGCCACCTTTCCCATGGTCCCCACGGCCCGCATCGTGATCCGCGCTGATGCCCTCCAGGTGACGCGGCTTCTGCGACGCGTTAGTCTATAGCCCTGAAATATGTCAACAGATCCATATTTTGACGGCACGCATCCCGCAGCCAACATCTATCGAGTGGATCCCACGCGGCCTCCTAAGCTTGCAAAGCCGTGCGGATTCTGCAACCCGTCTAGCGACCTCTCCTCCTCACTGCCTCAGCTCTTTCACCCAGATGATGTCTGCCTCATTTTAACAAGAAAGGAGCACCTCCGGCGCCGCACACGTGCTCTCATACCTCCGTGGGCGGTAAACTTCCCCCGCGGTCTCCACCGTGCAGAGGAGGTTGCGCTGCGGAGGATACGAGTCGGGGTTGCCCTCACTCCTGCCGTGACTGGGAAGTGGCCGTACTTCCGCCATTTATATCCTCTCCCTGGGCGTCCAGTCTGCAAGTCGCCGCGAAATGCTGAAGCCGACATCCGCCACCTGCTGTGGGTTGGCCCTGCATTGAAACCGACGAGGCTCCGGCTCGTCGCGCAGCGAGACTTTCGCCGCATAATCCTAGTGATTACACTGCGTGGACGCAGGGACAACATTATTGATCCCTCTTGGGCCTCCTTAGGTCCGTATATCTTTTTTCATTCATTTATTCATGCGTATTCACCCCCCTCCCATACGCCTGTATGCCCTGAGTCATTTACCCTCGCATTAAAAAGAACTTTGAAAAAATCTGAAAGACAAGGTTTGAGCAACTTTGGTGGTAGGGACGTAGTTGGCTTTGCTTCGTTCAAAATTTGGTTTGGAATTATTTCTGCCGGAGCGACGTCTGATACCGGATGTTCTGCGATGCGAGCTCCTTAACGCTCTCGCGTTAAAATCAAAAGCCGTCCACGACGGTGTCTCTTGCAGACGCTGTGCGATGTTCGGGCGTTAAGAATGTGTGCCCACTGAAGAAAGGTTGCCAAAGGTTGCTTCTGGCAATGGCTCTACCTTATTTACCCCGTAGCATAAAAAAGAAAAGAGAAGTAGAAAAAGAACGCTATCAAAAGACCAGAATATAACATCGCTCGTCGCGACGAAACGCCTCTTAGGATGCTAAGTCATTTCCACCCGAAGAGCGGCTATGCTTTATCAAGAACACTAATAACGCCGGTGGGACTAGCATTGTGGCGAAGTTCAATGCGCAGAGATAGGTAATATTTATTTTATTTTTGATTCTCAATGTCTTTACCGCGTCACCGCGGGAAGTTTGAAAAGTTTAAGGTCAGTATGCCATGTAGTGGCACTCACGCGAACTAAAGCCTCGTGTCCAGAAAAGCTGGATATGGGGCATGAATAAGAGCAATTTGAGGAAAGCGAGTTACTACAGGCATTGCTGCGGGTTGCTAAATTTCAATAGGCCACACCCTACCCTTGCCACGTGATAAAATTGGGCTTGGTACATAAATGTTCGCTAAACACTGTAGTTATGAGGAAGCAGGCGATTGTAGCTGTCGCATCACCTGACTTTTTAGAAATCCTGTGGATGAGATGTAGCCCTTGTTCAGCACACGCCTTTAGGTCGTTGTGCTTCAAGGGCTCCGTTGTGGCAGTAGTGTTTTTGGAATTTTTATCCAATGACCAATATTACCACATTGCATTTCTTTCAGAATGCAGCTTTCGCGTTCTTGGCACGCTTCATAGTCTTTGTCATGGTTTTATTACATGTAGCTCTTACACACTTTACAGTGACCGTCTTTTAGAGCCCTTTACATCCCTGTCACATCCATTGCTCGTTATTTATCGCTTCACTTTGATCTAATTACCGTTGGCCTGGCGCTCTTTGGCCAAACCTGGCCCTTGCGCCATAAAACACCCCACATCATCATCATGAGCTCTAGCATCTAAATCAGTGTAAATCTGCTGTGCCGTGTGAATCCAGGGGCCCATAATAATACAGGTCAAGGCCGAGGACTCGGAGTGATCTGCTGACTGGAATTCTGCTTCCCTGCAAAAAATGGCGATAGGGGTGGTGTCAAGCACACGGCCACCACACCAATTCGTGACGGAAGTAGAGCCATCTTTTTAGGCGACAACGTGAGTGCTACAAAAGAACATAATTGCTCTGTATTTGTGTACTCGTGTATACTTGTGGCTTGAGTTTGGAGAGACGGGTAGACGGACCAGACACTATGTCATTCATATAAATGAGTACGAGCAGGTCAGCAATGTCACCCAAGCGCCATGTAAAGTATGCGGGCTAGCACTGATCTTTGCGGTAGACCGCGACGTGGCCGAAAAATGCCACATTGTCTTTATTGATGCGGATGGAAAAGTTACGACATGTCTTGCATATTTCGGCGGGTAAGTGAATCTAGAATAGTACTTCAATGAGGGCCACGTGGCTGATGTGGTAATATCCCTTCTGCACATCCATGCTGAGAATGTACCGGACTCGCGTCGATCGGCCATCACTAAAAATCACAGAGGACAAGCGATCTAGGCCATCCTCTGGACAAAGGTGGGTGCGAAAGGCAACTTGCAACGGATGATACCAGCGATGTACGTCTAGCCACCACTGGAGACGGGTAGCCACCATACATTCCAGCAACTTTATATGTTGTCATGAAGCTTCCCGGGCTTTGGATGATAATTATAGCTCTTTGCAGCCAGTTATCTGGTACTTCCTCTGAGCGCCATGCAGCGTCTCATAGCTGCGAAGAGCTTCCAAGCTGGCTCCTTCTAAGTTTTCAAAATGCGCCATAGGTCACGCTATCAGGACACAGGGCAGTCTTCAATTTGGCGTATTCAATTGCAGCGATAAATTTAGGCGCCGTTAACGAAAACTGCATCGCAGAGATAACCTCAGCAGATTGGAGTGCCCCTGCATTCGGCTCATACTACAGGTGGCTGCGTATCACAGCCGGCAATTAATACCTGCGCCATGTCAAATGCAACGGCATCTTGTGTGGCAGGGTCTGTGCATTGCAACCACGCTGTCGCGACAAGTCACGACCATACCTTGACGCTCGCGTCCACGGTTGCAATACTCGTGACTTACTATTGCGGGAATGCCATGAACGTGGGTTTACTCTACAAGTTAGAGAACATACATTTTTAGAAATGCGTTTCTCGCCTTGTACGCGCTCCACGCAAGCACCATTGCAGAATGTCACGGTGCGCGTCTCTTGAAGACACAGACGCAAACGCAAACGTAAGGACGTGTTAGAAGACAGGGTGCCGTCTTGGGCCTCGTGCTAACGTACCCAACCCAACAATAGGTTAGCCATCATGGCGTCATTTCTATGCAAGGAGGTTAGGCACTTGAACTCCTCGAGTGCCAGTCCTAGCCGCCACCTAGGGGAGCGCGTGAAGCCGGCGGCGGCCATATTTCTAGAAGAAAAGGAGCGCGGCTAAAGTACGTGGCCTCGCTATAGGCGCGGCCCTCCCTAAGCTTGCGGTTCTGCGTCGAAAATAAAATTAAAACCCTTTTAAGAAGTATATCAGTCCGCCGTCGTCTGTCGCTGCTGTCGAAAAAATATTGTCATGGTCGCGGGTGCCCCGTGTTCTGTGTTTAATAAGTTGCGAGAACTGAAAAAAAAAACAGTCATATTTTTTGTTTTCATCATTCGGTAACCTGCCGCGCGCATGGGCAGTGTGATGTCCTTTCGTCGATACGTGATGCCGGCCCGTGTTGGGCAGCTGCCTGACCTCGGCATATAGTATCCATATGCCATTTCTTAAAAAATCGCTATTTGTGTAAATGAGTGTTCGAGTCGCTGATGATGAAGGGATGGCTGCTTGTAAGTTAAAAATGAGTGTTTTTGCTTTAAATTTAGAAAACACAAATATACAACGGTATGTCTCATTTTTGTGTAGCGTTTCAGTTTTAACCAAAAAGAGTCGGTGAAATCAAATTTACAATATACATAAGGTGACGATCTGCACGCAGCCACAAGCTCACGCGCACCAAGCGAGAGTAGCCTGCCAAAGTTAAGGTCATGTGCTAGCTAGCGGATCATGCAATATTTACTTTTTTTCGTTTTTGCGTCCGTTCTGCTTGCATCTGCGTTGAAAACGAGAATTTGGAAGGCAGATAAACCGAACGTGGTTGGGGGAGGCGGTAGCGTGACGCTTAGCGTGCCCAGCTCCCAAATGCAGAATGCTGCGTATGCATTGACTTGAATCCCTTGGTTTGTTTGTGAAAACAGCTTTCTTTGTTCTCTGTTGACGACAAAGCTCAGAATGCGGCGCAGCCTGACGACAACAGTCGCCGTCAGCATAAAAGAATAAGCGGGCGTGCAAGGTTACACCTAAAGCCGAAAGTATATACAGAGGAAATACAGCATTATTATTATTGAGAATTACTTCCTCTTGACCGAGTTGGTGTTTACTTAACATGTTGCTTTTTAGCGCAAAAAACTCTGTCAAAAAGAAGACACTAAGATGCGAAAGGAAAGGAAAGACGATCGATTATTATTATTATTATTTCTTTTGAAAACATAAATGCATTCGATAGGAAATGCAAAGCGAGTAGAAGGCTGGCAACTGCCACCGAAACGGGCAAAACGCCTGTCTACACTTCAGAAGGAAAGTTACAACAATACTGAAATGGAAGATACAAAAGAGGGGAGGAAAGAGCAAATAAAGAGCAACAGGATGCATCTAAAAGAATAATGTAGAACACACAGTACAGATCACACACAGTAGGGCCGGCCACAGAAGGTCACAGAAGTACAGAATGGTAAATAGAAGAAATTATATCTACGCTACAAACGGGAATATAAGTTAACTCTGAAAAACTAAGTAGAGGGCGATGCGCCTGATCACGTCGAAACGCACAACCACTGGGGTAGAGACATTCGTCGAATGTCGTACACAGCAAGCCAAGGAGATGATAGTCTCTCACTAGCGACATGCATTGCGCGCTGAAAGCGGGACACTTAAATATCAGGTGCGTAGCTTCTCGCATCAGCCACAAAACGTACACGATGGACTGGCAACACGTCCTTATCTGTATAAACGTTCGGGCACGTTCACGCAGCCAACCCTCAGCTTCAGTAGCTGCGCTCTGGCGCGACGAGGCAAGCTTCGACCGCGAATACGGGGCGGGAACGTTCCATTTGTGACGCGCAGGACTGGATGCTGCTTGAGTAGGTGGCGAAGAATCAGCAGACGACCGTCATCAAGCTTGCACAAAATTTCAGGGCAGACACAGCTGTTATGAGCGCAAGTTGAAGCCAGTGGAACAGCCTTTTCATTTCCGGCGATTTCTACGAGTGAAGGTATCCATTGAGCAACGAGAGATGCCCCACGTCGACAAAAAAGAAGTGATGAATCACGAGCGGTGTTGTTGAGCGAGGCTGTAGACCTATAATTTCACCACCTACACGAACGCGCTCCTATACTGGTGATAGGCGGAAATGTATATCGACAGCATGTCAACTAGCGTGCAAACGATACTTTATTAATCTCGTTGCGCATTTGTGTTGTGTCTACCACGAGCGAGTAGTTTAAGAAATGTCACTGAAGCGAAAGCGGTGAGTGAAATCCACGAAAAGTACTTGACGATAGCAATATTGAACGTCATCGCCGTGTTGAAGAAAACCTGCGACTTCAGTTGCTCAGGTCGCCAGAAAGGCTTGAGTGATAGCGTAGCACTGGGCATATTTGGTAACCACAGCGATAGACACCCACTTTGCGGGAATAAACATAAGAAGGGGCCCAGTGAGTTGAACGGCTTTTTCGAGCTCTGGCATAGTTTGAAAAACTAATGTGGCGAAATATGGCGTCAAAATAGTATATGTCAGCTTAATTGAATCATCGTGGCCATTCTTCCGCGAAACACCATGCTGGCCTGAAACCAGGACACTGTTGAGTTTCGGCGATGACAGCTTACATTGGGTGCCTGAGAATAAAAAGGAGCACATCAGAGGTATCCGAGGGACGCTTCTACGGTACAAAAGCACATCCCCCCGTCACCGAAACGCACTAAAATGAGCTTGCGAATAGGGTCATCCTAAGATCGACTACTACGGCGCTTGTTGATCTTGTTCAGGATGACGTCGGCGTTTCATTCAGCGTTTATTTCTGAGAAAATTGGTTCAAGTTACGTTTATTTGCATCTCAATGGCGGGCGTAATCAGTTAAAAATTGAAACCTTTGTATTAGGGGGTGCCTGAGTACTCTGTGTAGATAACGTATGACAACGACAGCAAGAATACGGTAATTAAACATGTTCACTTGTTAATGCAGTATAGTAAAAAAGAAGTACCTCCTAAGTGTAGCTATGGAGGGCGCAAATAATGAATAAGTTGAAAAGCAGTCTTGAAGATCTGTAGTAAACTGGATAGACAGTTCGCGGATAGACTGTTCAAGTCTAGTGGGCAATTAAGTCAGCCAGTTGGCTGTAACCGCTTAGAAATACTGCAAAGGACGCGTTGACGCCATGACGATACGGCATTGTACGCCAACAAGTAAAGACAGTTTAGTAGTGTGGTTTGCTTGGCCAAATGGTGCATGGTGAACGTTTAATGGGTACCAGCAAGTACGGACGCGAGCACAAGAAACGGACAGGACCGCACTGTACTTTGAAGTTGAAACCGCTACTGCACTAACATTAACACGCTGGCGGGATCCGTAGAGCAGGAACCACGTAGAAAGGAGCCAATTTTAATTTCTTTCTTTCTTCCTTTCTTTCTTTTCATCTTCCTTCGACTTTTCCACTGGTGCTGTTGCTGTCTTGCACGCCATGTCGGAGGGCAGTTCAGAGCATGCATATACATGGAAGGAGCGTGGAAAAGAGGAAAGGCGGAGCAAGAAACTCGCTTGGACCTTTCCATAGTGTTACATCTACATAGTGCACTTTGGAGCTGCCTGGGCTTCATCCCATTAGCCTCTTGACAGCTGTAATTAAGCTAGACCTCCCCGCAAAACACATTGCAGAAACTTCAGCGCTTACCCTTATCCTAAATGCAAGTCCTCGAGAGAAGTACATAGAACGGTAGAGAAGGGACAAGGAGAAGAGGCGGATAATGGCTAAAACCGGGGTATTCGCGAAACCAGCGAATAACACCCTTGCCATTCTTCACTCGCAGTTCTCATGTAGGACGGTACAGGGAAAGGACAGGGGGGCAGGACGGGACGGGGAAAAGACGACGTGAGAAGATAACGAAACTCTACTACTATAGACACGACAGCGGTTGTGGGCAAACTGAATGCACGGTGCTGTACATTTCGGCTATTTCTAAAAAATAAACGCCATCCAAATTTGTGAAGTGGAAAACTGATGCAGGGCGTGCAGACGAAAAGCCGCAATTAATTACCATAGGGTATAGGTGACACAACTGAAGCCGTCGCACGTCAAATCAACACTTATGTGCCCGCCGCGGTAGCGTGATGGCTATAGCACTGCTCGAGGTCGCTGGTTTGATCTCCGCCACGGGAACCAGATTTCCACGGGATCGAACTGCAAAAACAGTCGTGCACTTTGATTTCGGAGCACGTTAAAGAACACCACGGTATCATAGTTAATCTGGATTGCGCAACTATGGCGTGCCTCATACTCGGATAGTGTGTTGGCACATAGATCAGCATAATTCTGCCAACACATATGCTACGATGCAATGTGCCACATGGAGCAATGACAATTCTGAACCCTCTCACAGGTTACAGATAATGGCGCACAACAAGGCATCAAGCAAACACGGCTCGCTGTATGTTGTGTACTGCGCATACATCCAAACACCAGTAGTGCACGCAACGTAACATTTGCAATGAACTCACCACTCTCGTATTGCACTGTATGCTGAAGAAATCATACATTCGCTGTCAGCATTAGCGCTAATTACCGTCAATCAAAACAAATACCATAGCAAGCTTCGCTTACATCGATTCACACAGTGCATGGGATGCGCATAATTTTTTACACTATGAATTTATATGGTCAGGAATGATGCTCAACAATGCAATATTTTTATTCGCAGTGAGCAAAAGCGCCCGTCGGGTCCACGGTAGAATTCATTTAAACGGCTTCAATGCCATGGCGATCACATCATTGTGAACTTCCGTAAGTTCGTAGTCGTCAAAAGGGGATATAAGTGACAGGGATATCTGGAGGTTGACGAACGGCAAGAAGGCAGAAGCTTGTAGAAGACCTCAGGAAAATAAAAGGACTTTCTGAGCAGCGTTCTCAGTGCGCCGTGCTATGGTTTCAACGTCTATTAAAAATCCCCGTAAATATGAAGAGAGGCTGACAAAAATGCGGGCATTTTGGGAAAGGTGAAACCACTGGAAATCTCGGGATAGCATTAGCTTAAATATAGAAGTTGACGTTAAAAATAAAAAGACCATAACATTGACAGGGTGGCGAAATTTTGGCACAAATAAATTGGCCGTAGAAGCAGTTGAGTTGAAACCTGATGGTGCGAAATAAGGCTAGAATGTCGGCAGGTGTTGAAGAGAGGTCAAGTACGTAGGTCCTGCCATATCCAGCTTTTCCGGAACGTATTAACTAGCGCTCCAAGCTCCCCGGCACGAAGCTAGCTCGTTTTTAATGGAACGAGCGAGTTTCTCGCGAATAACAAAAGCTGCACGTCGATTATTGAAAAAGGTAGGCGACAGACATGTCCTGGAAGACAATCCACAACAACGAAACGCAGTGATTATTCTCTGGCAAGCAAGAATTTTGTTCCCAGATTAGTAAAAGATTCGGCAATAGAAGGCAAAGGAAAGGACGAAAATTTGTACTCAATTTTCGAGACAAGAATGGCACGTGCGACCAAACTACGGCGTTTATCGCAAAAGTCGCTGCAGCGTATGTAGTCCGGAGACTCGGATTTCGATTGATCCTTATCTCGTCTCTCTCCAGATACCGTTCCGAAAAATTCTCAAAAGCGATTTTTGATACACCGACGTGCAAGTTCACGAGGTATGTATAAAAACCCGAGCATATCACATGCGGGAGCGTCGTAAGCCGTGGCTGAGTCATTTAATCGCTCGCACCTATCGTTCTGTGTCATGCTGGCAGCGATTCGATGCCGCGCTGCGTGAGGCTTTTTTTAACGTCACATGCGACCGAGTTGACAGTCTTCCACCAGGTCGCCGAAATACAAAACTAAATATTTGGTTTTTTTTAGGAGGGATCTTCAATAGTTATATAACTTCATAGTGTAGGAATGGTCTGGTTAGTTGTTAAGTCATCGCTTCTATTAGCAGATTTTATTCCTTGGACAAGATAACAACAAGCATGCTCATATCTTTGTGTTACATTAAAAAAATATTATCGCGCCTTGTAGAATGGACATACTCAGCAATTCTAGACATTGCACCTTCACCATCCTGTGGGACTTCACGTCATTGCACATGCGTAATTGAATGGGCAAAATCTTAAACAATCTTATTTCTATACAATATCCGAGCATCAACAAGTTTCAGCTGTTTGCGCCGTCAGGGTAGCCTTTTTAACAAAATGTGCATTTATGGCACTTAGTCGGAACATTGGTGGTGAGTTAAAGCAGTGTTTTAGTCGGGGATGGACGATTATGTCACAGGAGAGGAGCAAATGGTCTTGCACCCAGTCAGCGGAGGGCACACTGGCTTGAACAAGCGCTAAATTTAAACCGTAAAGCGATTTATTACAATTGAAGTTCTGAACGGTAATTGCAGAACGGGTGTCATTCAGTCTGTTTGCATGCGCATGTTTCTGTGAGGCAACAGGGAATGAACAACAGGGAATGTTGTTCAGGGCAACAGGGAATGTTATTGTGAGGCAACAGGGAAGTGTATATTGACACGTTTACTTTGTCTTTATCGGGCGACACGTTTCACCGCCTAAAAAATGTTATCGCACAGCGCAGGACGCGCCTGCATGTATTGGATGTTTCTGGAATGTTATTGATGCTTCTATACGCTGTCTCTGACCGAACCTGGTGTAATCTGATCGCATGTGTGCGCGACGCGAATAATGTAGAGCTTTGTGGAAGGCCCGCGGATCCCAGCGCTTACTCTAGAACATTCGACGACTGATGTATAAAAGCCGACGCGCTTGACCCGCTGATAAGATTTTCGACGATCGGCGACCGTGTTCGCCGCTATCGTTGTGCTATAATTGTAGCCTGTTTTGTGGGCACAGGTTCGCCCAATAGAAGTTAGTTTTGTCGTTCTCAGTATTGCTACTGTGTTCTTCAACGTCACCACGTGACAATATGGAAGTGCACGCCTTGAGATCGCCTGCGTGTGTACTTTGCGTGTGCGCGCGTGTTCGCGTCTCATTATTTGAGTATGCGTGCGGATTAGTGCGTGTATGCGTGTGCGAACATACGCGTGTTTGTGTGTGCGTGCGGTTCCCTGTGCGCGCGTGCATTTTTCGGCGTGTGTGCATGCGTGGGCGCGTGTAAATGTGGATGCGGGTGAGCGTGTGTCGTATCTTTGTGCGTGTGTTCGTGTGCATGCGTGCGTACACGTTTTTGCGTGTGTGCATGCATGGCGCGTCTAAATGGGAACGCGGGCGAGAATGTGTCACATATCTGCTTGTGTGTGTGTTCGTGAGAGAGTGTGCGAACGTGCCTGCGGGTCTGTGTGCTGGCGTAGGTACATATTCTTGTGTGTGGGATCCGTGCATGGGCGTGCGTAAATGCGAATACATGCGTGCATGTGTCGCACCTCTGTGTGCGTGTGCGTTTGTGTGACGTGTGCGAACGTGCGTACGTGCATGTGTGGGCGCGTGTAACTGAGAATTTGGGCGAACAAGCGTCGCATCTTTGTGTGTGTGTGCGATTGCGTGTGTCTGTGCGAAAGTGCGTGCGTACATTTTTAGGTGTGTGTGCATGCGTGGCCGCGTGTAAATGTGAATGTGGGCCAGCATGTGTCGTATCTCTGTGTGCGTGCCTTTGTGTGAGTGTGCGAACAAGCGTGCGTGCCTGTGTGCATCCGTGCGTACATTTTTGGGCGTGTTCGCATGCGTTGGTGCGTGTAAATGTGAATTGGGTGAGCATGTGCCGTATCTCTGTCTGTGTGCGTTTGTGTCAGTGTGTGTGAACGTGCGTGCTTGCCTGTGTGCGTGCGTGCGTATATCATTGGGGGTGCGTCCATGCGTGATAGGAGCTTGAAAATGTGAATGTGGGCGGGCATGTTTCGTATCTATGTGTGTGTGCGTTTGTGTGAGTGTGTGAGCGTGTATGAACGTGCGTGCGTGCCTGTGTGTGTGCGCGCGTGCGTACATTTTTCTTTGTGTGTGTGCACGCATGGGCGCTTGAAAATGTGAATGTGGGCGAGTATATTTCGGATCTCTGTGTGTGTGCGTTTCTGTGTGTGCGTGTGCGAACGTGCGTATTTGCCTGTGTGCGTGCGTGCGTGGGTGGGAGCTTGAAAATGTGAATGTTAGGCGAGCATATTTCGTATCTCTGGGTGTGTGCGTTTGTGTGAGTGTGTGCGAACGTGAGTGCATCCGTACATTGTGCGTGTGTGCATGCGTGGGCTCGTGTAAATGTAAATGCGGCGAGCATGTGTCGTATCTCTCTTTGTGTCCATTTGTGTGAGTGTGTGCGGACGTGCGTGTTCACGAGGTCGCGGCAACTCCATCCCGGCCACGGCGGCCGCGTTTCGATGGGGGCGAAATACCAAAACACTCGTGTACTTAGATTTAGGTGCACGTTAAATACCCTCAGGTGGTCGAAATTTCCGGAGTCCTCCACTAAGGCATGAATCATAATCAGAAAGTGGTTTTGACACTTAAAACGCCGTGAAGTAATAATATTAATAATAATAATAATAATGATAATAATAATAATAAATCCTAACGTGCGTGCGTGCGTGTGTATATTTTTTGGGTTTATGCATGCATGGGTGAGTGTAAATGTGAATGCGGGCGACCATGTGCTGTATGTCTGTGTGTGTGCGTTTGTGTGAGTGTGTGCGAACGTGGGTGTGTGCGTGCGCAAATTTTTGTGCGTGTGTGCATGCTTGGGCGCGTGTAAATATGAATAGGGCGATCACGTGTCGTATTTATGTGTGCATGCGTTGGTGTGAGTGTTTGCGAACGTGAGTGTGCGCCGGTGTGCGTGCCTGCGTACATTTTTGGGCCTGTGTGCTTGCACGGACGCGTGTAAATCTGATTGCAGGTGAGCATGTGCCGTATTTCCGTGTGTGTGGGTTTGCGTGAGTGTGTGTAAACGTGCATGCGTGCCTCTGTGCATGCGTGCGTATATTTTTGGGCGTACGTGCATGCGCGGGCTTTGAAAATGTGAATGTGGGCGAGCATATTTCGTATCTCTCAATGTGTGCGTTTGTGTGAGTGTGTGTGATACGTGCGTGCATACTTTCTTTTGCGTGTGTGCACGCATCGATGCGTGTGAATGTGTACGCGGGCGAGCATGTGTCGTATCTCTGTGTGTGTTCGTTTGTACGAGTGTGTGTGAACGTGCGTGCGTGCCTGTGTGCGTGCGTACATTTGTGGGCGTGGGTGCATGGGTGGGCGCTTGAATATGTGAATGTGGGTGAACATGTCTCGTATATTTGTATGTGTGCGTTTTTGTGAGTGCGTGTGAACGTGTGTGCGTGCCTGTCTGCGTGCGTACATTTATGGGCGTGGGTGAATGGGTGGGCGCTTCGATATGTGACTGTGTGGGAACACGCGTGTGTGCGTGCTTGCGTATATGTTTGTGCGTTTGTGCATACTTGGCGCGTGTAAGTATTAATAGAGCGATAGTGTGTCCTATCTCTGTGTGCGTGCGTTTGTGAGTGTGTGCCAAAGTGCGTGCGTGTCTGTGTGCGTGCGTGCGCTCATTTTTGGACATGTGTGCATGCGCGGACACGTGTAAAGGTGAATGCCGGTGATCATATGTCGTATCTATGTATGTGTGGGCTTGTGTGAATGTGTGCGAACGTGCATTCATGCGTGTGTGCATGAGTGGGTACATTTTTGTGCGTGTGTGCATCCGTTGGCATGTGTAAATGTGGATGCAGGTGAGCATATGTCATATCTCTTTGTGTATGCGTTTGTGCTAGTGCGTGCGAACGTGCGTGTGGGCGTGCGTACATTGTCGTGCGTGTGTGAATGCTGAAGTAGAGTTTGCGGAACAGAATATTATGCGGTTAATGAATACCTTCTTCCGCAAGCGGGATAGCCGAAAGTGGACGTGGAGGAGCCGGAACGGCGAGACTTGAAATGAAATAGACTTCATACTCTGCGCTAACCCTGGCATCATACAAGATATGGACGTGCTCAGCAAGGTGCGCTGCAGTGACCATAGCATGGTAAGAACACGAATTAGCATAGACCTGAGGAGGGAACGGAAGGAACTGGTACATAAGAAACCGATCAATGAGTTAGCGGTAAGAGGGAAAATAGAGGAATTCCTGATGAAGCTACAGAACAGGTATTCGGCTATAACTCAGGAAGAGGACCTTAGTGTTGAAGCAATGAAAGACAATCTTATGGGCATCAATAAGGAGTGTGCAATAGAAGTCGGTGGTAACTCCGTTAGACAGCATACCAGTAAGATATCGCTGGAGACGAAAGATCTGATCAAGAAACGCCAATGTATGAAAGCCTCTAACCCTACAGCTAGAATAGAACTGGCAGAACTTTCGAAGTTAATCAACAAGCGTAAGACAGCGGACATAAGCAAGTATAATATGGATAGAATTGAACAGGCTCTCAGGAACGGAGGAAGCCTAAAAGCAGTAAAGAAGAAACTAGGAATAGGCAAGAATCAGATGTGTGCTTTAAGAGACTGAGCCGGCAATATCATTACTAATATGGATGAGATAGTTCAGGTGGCTGAGGAGTTCTATAGAGATTTATACAGTGCCAGTGGCACCCACGACGATAATGCAAGAGAGAATAGTCTAGAGGAATTAGAAATCCCACAGGTAACGCCGGAAGAAGTAATGAATGCATTGGGAGCTATGCAAAGGGGGAAGGCAGGTGGGGAGGATCAGGTAACAGCCGATTTGTTCAATGATGGTGGGCTGATTGTTCTAGAGAAACTGGCCACCCTGTATACGCAATGCCTCATGACCTCGAGCGTACCGGAATCTTGGAAGAACGCTAACATAATCCTAATCCATAAGAAAGGGGAGGCCAAAGACTTGAAAAATTATAGACCGATCAGCTTACTCTCCGTTGCCAACAAATTATTTACCATGGTAATCGCAAATAGAATCTGGAACACCTAAGACTTCTGTCAAGCAAAGGACCAGGCAGGTTTCCGTAAAGGCTACTCAACAATAGACCATATTCGCACAATCAATCAGGTGATAGAGAAATGGGCGGAATATAACCAAACCTTATATATAGCTATCAGTGATTACGAGAAAGCGTTTGGTTCTGTCGAAACCTCAGCACTCGTGGAGGCAATACGGAATCAGGGTGTAGACGAGCCGTATGTAAGAATACTGAAAGATATCTATAGCGGCTTCACAGCCACCATAGTCCTCCATAAAGAAAGCAACAAAATCCCAATAAAGAAAGGCGTCAGGCAAGCAGATACGATCTCTCCAACGCTATTCACAGCGTGTTTAAAGGAGGTATTCAGAGACCTGGATTGGGAAGAATTGGGGATAAAAGTTAATGGAGAATACCTCAGTAACTTGCGATTCGCTGATGATATTGCCTTGCTTAGTAACTCAGGGGACCAATTGCAATGCATGCTCACTGACCTGGAGAGGCAAAGCAGAAGGGTGGGTCTACAAATTATTCTGCAGAAAACTAAAGTAATGTTTAACAGTCTCGGAAGAGAACAGCCACTTATAATAGGTAGTGAGGCACTGGAATTGGTAAGGAAATACATCTACTTAGGGCAGGTAGTGACGGCGGATCCGGATCATGAGAGGGAAATAATCAGAAGAAGAAGAATGGGCTCGGCTGCGTCTGGCAGGTATTCTCAGATCATGAACAGCAGGTTGCCATTATCCCTCAAGATAAAAGTGTATAATAGCTGTGTCTTACCAGTACTCACCTACGGGACAGAAACCTGGAGGCTTGCCAAAAGGGTTCTACTTAAATTGAGCACGATGCAACGAGCTATGGAAAGAAGAATGATGGGTGTAACGTTAAGCGATAAGAAAAGAGCAGATTGGGTGAGGGAACAAACGCGAGTTAAAGACATCTTAGTTGAAATCAAGAAAAAAGAAATTGGCATGGGCAGGACATGTAATGAGGAGAGAAGATAACCGATGGTCATTAAGGGTTACGGACTGGATTCCAAAGGATGGGAAGCGTAGCAGGGGGAGGCAGAAAGTTAGGTGTAAATGTGGGCACGTGTAAATATGAATGCGGGCGAGCATATTTTCTATCTATCTTTGTGTGTGTTTGGTTGGGTGTGTGCGAACGTGCGTGCGTGCGTAGATATTTGTGCGAGTGTGCATGCGTAGGCTCGTGTAAAAGTGAACGCGGATGAGCATGTGTCGTATGTCTCTCTGTGTGCGTTTGTGTGTGGGGGGGAGGGGCAACATGCGTGTATGCGTACATTCTGTACGTTAGTGCAAGCACCATCATCATCATGATAATAATAATCATCATCATCATTATCAGCCTGGTTATGCCCACTGCAGGGCAAAGGTCTCTCCCATACTTCTCCAACTATCCCTGCGATGTGCTATTTGTGGCCATGTTGTCCCTGCCAACTTCTTTATCTCATCCACCCACCTAACTTCTTGCCGCCCCCTGCTACGCTTCCCTTCTCTTGAAATCCAGTCCGTAACCCTTAATGAGCCTCGGTTATCTTCCCTCCTCATTACATGTCCTGTCCATGCCCTTTCCTTTTTCTTAATTTCAACTAAGATGCCATTAACTCGCGTGTGTTCCCTCACCCAATGTGCTCTTTTCTGATCCCTTAACGTTGCACCCATCCTTCTTTCCATAGCTTGTTGCGTCGTCCTTAATTTAAGTATAACCCTTTTCGTAAGCCTCCAGGTTTGTGCCCCATAGGTGAGTACTGGTAAGACGCAGCTGTTGTACACTTCTTTCTCTAGGGATGATGGTAAATTGCTGTTCATGATCTCATAATGCCTGCCAAACGCAGCCCAGCCCATTCATATTCTTCTGATTATTTCAGTCCCATGATCCGGATCCGTGGTCACTACCTGCAATAAGGAGGTGTATTCCCTTACCACCTCCAATGCCTCGCTACCTATGGTAAACAGCTGTTCTCTTCCGAAACTGTTAAACATTACTTTAGTTTCCTAGAGATTAATTTTTCTGCCCACCCTTCTGCTTTGCCTCTACAGGTCAGTGAGCATGCATTGCAATTTGTCCCCTGAGTTGCCAAGGAAGGATATATCACAGCGAATAGCAAGTTACTTAGGTATTATCCATTAACTCTTATCCCCAATTCTCCCCAATCCAGGTCCCTGAATACCTCCTGTAAACACGCTGGGAAGCATTGGTGAGAATGTTTCTCATTGCCTGACGCCTTTCTTTCTTGGGATTTTCTTGCTTTCTTTATGGAGGACTATGGTGGTTGTGGAGCCGCTACAAATATCTTTCAGTATTTTAACATACGACTCGTCTACACCCTCATTTCATATTATATGCATGACTGCTGAAGTTTCGACTGAATCAAACGCTTTCTCGTAGTCAATGAAAGGTATATATAAGGGTTGGTTATATTCCGCACATTTCTCTATCACCTGATTGATAGTGTGAATATGGTCTATTGTTGAGTAGCCTTTACGGAATCCTGCCGGGTCCTTTGGTTGACAGAACTCTAAGGCATTCCAGATTCTATTTGCGATTACCATAGTAAATAATTTGTAGGGAACGGAGAGTAAGCTGATCGGTCTATAATTTTTCAAGTCTTTGGCGCCCCTTTCTCGTATATTTGGATTATGTTGGCGTTCTTCGGAAGATTTCAGTAGGCTAGAGGTCATGAGGCATTGCGTTCACAGGGTGGCCAGTTTTTCTAGAACAATCTGCCCACCATCCTTCAACAACGTGCTGTTACCTGTGCCTGCCCAGCTGCCTTCCCCCTTTGCATAGCTCCCAATGCGTTCTTTACTTCTTCCGGCGTCACTTGTGGGATGTCAGCGTCCTCTAGACAATTCTCTCTTCAATTATCGTCGTTGGTGCCACTGGTACTGTATAAATCTGTATAGAACTCCTCGTGGTATAATGTTTGTAAACAGGAAAATGTGCCTCAGGAAGGCTGGCCAACGTTTCGATACCAAAACCTTCCTTCGTAAAAGGCGGCCTCGTCATCTTCGGCATGTTAGTTTTTAAAGGTTAGTGAAGTGATGTCATTTGCGGGTATTGTCGGTGGTGGTTGGTTATAAAGGGAGACACTTCAGAGGTAATGAGCGCTGCCTCCTGACGTCTGTGAGCGTCGTTCCCAAGATGAGGGGAGAAGAGCTGGAGAGTGGGAAGGTGGGGAGAAAAGAAAAGAAAGGAAAGAGAGAAAAAATGAAACAAAAGGAGAGGAAGAAACTGTGGGGCGACACCAAGAGAGGGAAAATGGGGAGAAAGAACAAGAAAAAAGGAAGGGGGCATGGGAGGGCATTGAAAAACGAGAGGTTAAGGAGTATTCAGGGGTGTCGTTGGCGGCATGTTTTTGTAGCATTAGAAGAGCCGGTCAGGCGGACAGTGCGCGAGGAGCACAAAAGATAAAAAAAGCATGAATTGAATGAGTAACTTGAGTAGCATAGCAGCAATGCGTCGAGTAATTTTGAAGTAGTTAAGATGGCAACAAAGAGTCTGGGGTGCAATGCATCGGGTACCTGAAAGGCAGCGGCATGGCCTTTCAAGGGACGTTAGCCCTAGTCGCCCAGCGTAGGTGTCGTTACGGCGGTATACAGAAATGGCGATACTCTCTGTGGCTGAGGCACCGAAAAAGGTATACTGACTTCTGGGACTTCGGAATGTGTTCGTGGGGGTGCTTCAAAAAACATAAAAAAACAGACAATGAAGGAAAAGAGCTCTGCCACTTGAGCTATCTCAGTCATGTTAGTAATAATGTTGCCGGCTTTGTCTTTTAACGCATACATCTGAGTCTTGGCTATTCCTAGTTTCTTCTTCACTGCTTTTAGGCTTCCTCCGCTCCTGAGAGCATGTTCAATTCTATCCATATTATACTTCCTTATGTCAGTTGCCTGAAGCTTGGAAAATTCTCCCAGTTCTATTCTAGCTCTAGGGTTAGAGGCGTTCATACATTGGCGTTTCTTAATCAGATCTTTCGTCTCCTGCGATAGCTTACTGCTATCCTGTGAATGCGAATGCGTAATGGGACTGCGGGTAAGCATGTGTCGTATCTCTGTGTGTGTGCTAACGTGCTTGCGTGCCTGTGTGCGTGCGTGCGTACATTTTTGCGTGTGTGCATACATGGACGCGTGTAAATGTGAATGTGGGTGAACATGTGTCGTATCTCTGTGTGTGCGTGCTTTTGTGAGTATGTTCGAATGTGCGTGCGTACATATTGCCACAAGGTGGGGCACAGCAAGAGGACTGAAGAGGAGGGGAACGAGGTTCTCGGCATCGCGCGTCACCGCTTACGTTTTCGTAAACTGCAACCACCTGTATCTTCATTCAGCGTGTATACTCCAGCAGGGTATAAGGGACAATTTGGTGGAGGTGCGGGGTACGCTTAACATATGCAGTAGACCCCACCGGGCCGCAAGCACCTCGCCCCACAATTGGAGTTCACTCCAGTTCACCGCACACACTGGCCAATCCGAGGCATCGCCCCAGAATTTCGAAAACTCCATGAAAAAGGGATGACTGCGACCACTGCGACATCTACGGAAACGGTGACACCGACACACCTAACGCTGCTAAACCCCCAAGTGCCGACGGCTTTTCATGGCGACACATTTGAAGATGGGCTGGTGGAGTTCGAGCGCCTGGCGGTGTTTAACGGGTGGGGCAGGAACGCCAAACTTAGGAACGTCTGCTTAACCTCCAGGATGGTGCCCGCACGTGGTTTATGAACCACGAAAGTGCCCTGTCGTCCTTGCATGAGTTCCAGCGAAAGCTACTGGAGACTTACTCGAGCCCCGATCACCGGGAAAAAGCGGAGCGGGTCCATCAGTCACGCATTCAAAAGCCCAACGAGAGCGTCACGATGTACGTGGAGGACATGACGCGTCTCTTTCAGCTTGCCGATACGAGCATGTCGGAAAAGAAGAAGGTTCGTAATCTGATGAGAGACGTAAAAATACAGCTTTTTGGCGGTATTGTTCGGAATATGCCCAACACTGCTGCAGAGTTCCTCACCGAAGCAACCGCGATGGAGAAGACCCTTCAGCAACGTTCGAACGTGTACAACCGACAAGTAAATTCCGCCTGCACTCCGGATGCGCCAGTAAGCTTCGGGTGCGACGTCGCCTTGCTTGGCGAGCTGATTGGCTCCGTAGTTCGCGACGAGATGCAGTAGCACCGCGGTACGTTGCCACCTCCAGTCAACTCCCTCGTCAGCGTCGTACGCATTGATGTACAGCAAGCACTCCAGGCATCTCTTTCCAGCGGTGAAGCACCACCTCTGCCAAGCGAGTCCCGGCGCAAGACTTACGCAGAAACATTACTGAGCCCTGCCCAAGCATTCGCACCTACTTATGTTGTGCCGCCAGTCGCGTTGCAGTCAGCGCAAGCCGCTCCGCCAACTCCGCTACCGTACTTCGACGACCACCGAACACCCGCGAGGAAATCAGAGGTTTGGCGAGCACCCGATCGACGACCGCTGTGCTACCACTGCGGCGAAGCTGGTTATGAGTATCAGGAGTGCCCCTACCGACGACTCGGAGTGCGGTGTTTTTCTATCGATTCGCCACGACCTAGGGCCGGCCAAAGGCCACGTGACATCTCAGAGTTCCTGAACAGCAGCGCAGGCCGGGCACATCGCAGCGGCAGTCACGCTCACCCTCACCACAGCGATATTTCCTTGTTCGTGGTACCAACTTGAGGACGACGCGAGGGCGATCACCCAGTCCACGCGGGGAAAACTGACGTCAGCGACCTTCCGAGGCGGGGCCGCTGATACTCGACCCGCTGAAGACCTCTATGGTGCCGACCGCAGAACAACGAAAACACGATGACACCAGAACCACTTCCCGCGAAAAAGATTCCACTGCACATACCTGTGTTGATCGACGGCAGAAAAAAGAGTGCACATGTACATACCGGTGCCGTTTATTCTATTCTTAGTGGAAAACTGGCGAGCGTTCTGAAAAATGTTACGTTGCCCTGGAATGGGGCACCAGTTCGTACTGCAGGTGGCCCCGTCGTCAAACCGCTTGTTCTCTATTTCTACTCTGCCGCAAGGCCAGAGTAGAAATTCTCGGTGCTTCTTTTCTCGCCACTTGTCTGGTTCTACGGGAGTGTTCACGCGATTAATTTTTTGGTATGGACTTTCTTCGGGGAATATGGCGCCATTATTGACCTCCGCGAGCGCAGCATCACTTTCTCGACACAAAGGCCAACAACACAGACCGACGCCATTGGACGCAGATCCGCACTTCGCGTTTCCGACGACAGCATCACGACACCAGCACCTGCGAGTGTTATGGTTCCGGTCAAGAATAATAATAATATATGGTTTTTTACGTGCCAAAACCACTTTCTGATTATGAGGCACGCCGTAGTGGAGGACTCCGGAAATTTCGACCACCTGGGGTTCTTTAACGTGCACCTAAATCTAAGTACACGGGTGTTTTCGCATTTCGCCCCCATCGAAATGCGGCCGCTGTGGCCGGGATTCGATCCCGCGACCTCGTGCTCAGCAGCCCAACACCATAGCCACTGAGCAACCGCGGCGGGTGCCGGTCAAGAACGACGAGATACAAGACGACGGTGAAGTCATTGTAGAAGGCAACATTTCTATGTTGCTTACCGAAGGTATTAGTGTAGCGCGAAGCTTCGTGGAACTTCGAGATAGCCAGACAACGGTCCTCGTTACCAACTTTACCTTTGAGCATCGGCACATTTTTCGTGGCACTGCCATCGCCTACGCCGAACTATCAACGGACATCGTCGAGTGCTTTGCTTCTGAAGAGGACAAAGACGACGGTTCGCTAAGAGACATCAATGTAAACTCCGAGATTACGGACGACCGAAAGAGCGCACAGCAGGAACTCTTGAGAACTCTTGAACGAATTCCGTGCATGCTTCGCTCGGGCTACTAAGGTGGGCCAAACGCCAATCACGAAGCACCGAATAACGACATCCACAGACGCACGTCCCATCAAACAACAGCCTTATAGTGTCTCGCTAAAAGAACGTGAGGCAATTCAAGCCCAAATCAAGGAGATGCTAGATGATGGTGTCATTCAGCCTTCGCACAGTCAGTGGTCCTCCCCAGTCGTTCTAGTCAAGAAAAAAGACGGAATGCTTCGTTCCTGTGTTGTTTATCGACGCCTCAATGATGTTACTAAGAAGCACTTGTGCCCGCTAACATGTATCGATGACGTTTTAGACAGGTTGTGGCAAGGTAAGTATTTTTCGTCTTTCAATCTAAAGAGCGGTTACTGCCAAATTGAGGTAGATGAACAAGTCAGCGAAAAAACTGCTTTCGTCACTTCAGATCGCCTGTATGAATTCAGAATACTTCCTTTCGCTCTCTGTTCGGCACTAGCAACTTTCCAGCGAATGATGGACACCGTTCTCGCTGCTCTGAAGTGGCAAAGCTGCCTCGTCTAGCTCGACGACGTGGTTGTTTTTTGTGCGACATGTGGCGACCACCTCAAACGACTGCGGCAAGTTCTCGAAGCCATCCGATCGGCTAACCTCACCATGAAGCCTCAGAAGTGTCATTTCGGCTACAAAGAGCTAATGTTTCTGAGACACGTGGTCAGCGCGGAAGGCATTAGCCCTGATCCCGCGAAAACTGCCGCTGTAGCCTCGGTTCCAACACCAACCGACAAGAAAGGTGTCCGACGCTTCCTGGGCTTTTGCGCATACTACCGACGTTTCATCGAAAAATTTTCAAAGATGGCGGAGCCGCTGACTCGCCTCACGAGGGACGATGTATCGTTCGTCTGGTCCTCAGAGCAAGAGACTGCTTTCACCGAGCTTCGACAGCGTCTGATGTCAGCGCCAGTTTTGTTCCACTTTGATGAGGAGGCGGACACGGAAGTTTATACAGAGGCCAGTAACGTTGATCTTCGTGCGGAGCCTGTACAACGACAGGAATGTATTGAAAGAGTGATCACCTACGCAAGTCGCCCACTATCGCGTGCAGAGACTAACTACACCACCACGGAGAAAGAGTGCCTTGTTGTCGTATGGGCGCTGACCAAATTTCTGACCTTACCTGTGCGGCCACCCATCAAAGTTGCAACCGATCATCATTCGTTATGCTGGCTTGCAAATCTCCGGAGTCCTTCTGGGCGACTCGCACGATGGAGTCTACGCTTGCAGAAGTACGACGTGACTATCGTGTACAAGTCCGGCTGCATACACGAAGACGCTGACGCACTCTCGCGCGCCCCGTAAACGTTACTGAGCGTTACGTCTGCGCGCGGCCACACGGCAGCGCGCAGACGACGCACTAAGGTCTATATTAAAACATCTGGAAGGACGAAACCCATCAATACCCCGGCATATCGCTTGAGGATTGTCGACGTTTTGTTTACGACATGGCGTCTTGTACAAGAAGAACTCTGCTGCCACCAACAAGATTTGCCTTTTGGTGGTTCCAGCAGACTTCCGTGCCGAAGTTTTGTTCGCGTGTCATGACGAGCCTCTGTTCGACCATTTGGGTTTTACGCGAACGCGTGATAGAGTGCGCAAATCCTACTACTAGCCGAAACTTGCCGAGTGTGTTAAGCGATATGCCCAAGCCTGCCGTGAATGCCAGCGCCGAAAGTCGCCAGCTGTGAAGCTTGCGAGATAGCTGAATCCAATTGACCCACCTGGCAAACCTTTCGACGAGGTCGGCATGGCTCTTCTGCGCCATCTTCTGTTATCTGTTTCTACAATCATCTTCTTACAGCAGGTGGATAATCGTCCCCACGGACTATTTAACGTGGTATACCCCATCGTACGTCATCACAGACCGAGGCAAAGCCTTTACAGCGCAGCACATTTTAAACTGAGCTGCACGACCCATCGAAGGACAACTGCCTATCATCCGCAGACAAACGGCTTGACCGAACGTCAAAACAAAACAATGACTGACATGCTGTCTATGTACGTATACGTACAGCACAAGACGCGGGACGAGATACTTCCTTACGTAAAGATTGCCTATAATAGTGCTAGGCAAGAAACAACACGCTTCACGCCGTTTTACCTCGTTTACGGCCATGAAGTGCAGACTATGTTAGAAGCAGTGCTGCTGCGCGACAACATCAATCATCTTGACCTCGTCCACGATGCCGAACTTTTCGTGCAACGCGCGGAACAAACCCGTCTGCATGCCCGAGTACACATAAAGAAACAACAGAGCACCGATGAGCACCGTTACAATCTCAGCCATTGACAAGTCGAGTTCCGACCTGGTGATCAAGTTGTGGTCTGGACTCCCATGCGCCGAAGAGAACTATTCGAGAAGCTTTTGAGTCGCTGCTTCGGACCTTACGGAGTGTTGCAGCAAATTAGTGACGTGAATTACGAAGTCCTTCCTGACGGAAGCCAGCCTTCCCAACGTCGACAACCGCAATCTGAGATTGTGCACGTTGTGCGCTTGAAACCGTAATATAGCCCCCAATATTCGGCGTTTTAAGCCGCTTCGATTAGTTTTTGTTATTGCTCGTTCCTCAGTGCCTTGTGACTATACGGCACACCACAGTGATTGTGACTATAGCCTATGTGTTCGTCCTAAACCATCTCGGCGCTCTCACGTCAAGCCTCTGTATGTTTTCCTTCTTTTTCTTTTTTTGAAGAGGGGGCAATGCCACATGGTGTGGCACAGCAAGGGGATTGAAGAAGAGGTGAACGAGGTTCGTCTCGGCATCACGTGGCGCCGCTTACGTTGTCCTAAAGTGCAACAGCCTGGATCGTCATTCAGCGTGGTATACTCCAGCAGGCTATACGCGACAATATTTGTGCGTGTGCGCATGCGTGAGCTCGTGTAAGGGTCAATGCGGGTGAGCATTTTTGGCATGTCTGTGTGCGTTTGTGTGGGCGGGGGGGACGGGCATGCGTGCATACATTTTTTGGGCATGGGTGCGTCTAAGGGCCCGTGTAAACGTGAATGCGGGCGAGCATGTGTCGTATCTCTGTGCGTTTGTGTCAGTGTGTGCGAACATGCGTGCGCGGGCGCGCGCGCACGCGCGTGTGTGTGTAAATGCTGCTAGCGAGCATTTTCCCGCTTACACCTTCATTTATCCGCTTACTATTGCGGATGAATAGAATATAGAGTTTATTTGAACCCGTATTTAAATCTACGATATAAGAACGATGGACATTGTATTTATAGCATTATCTATTTCTAAAAGCGAAATCAGTGCGAAAAAAAGAAAGCGTGGTTCCCTTCCACTCTGTGAAGGAGTATGACCAGCGAAGCTGCGTATGTGGGCCCATTACTGGCGAACTGCACCTTCGTTGCGGGTCGGTCCGGCATTTTACTATCTTCGACATTTTGTTCTACGCGCGTAACGATAGTGGGGAAAGTGGCCCTGAAGAGGAAGGTTTATTTCGGGTGCTGGTATATATATATATATATGTAAAAAGAGAAACCGTTTTCCTCGGCAACCACTGCACCAAATTTGACCAGGTTTGTTGCACATAAAAGATAAACTTAACATCTAGTGACTATTGCTTTCAAATTCTGATTTAGGTCATTATTTATTTAATAAAAATTGGCAAAAATTGCAAATTTTCAGAAAACCAAACCATCAAGCTTACAGCTGTGTCCTCCGGCAACGAAAAATGATATCACAATTCTGTGCGATGCATCTAATAGTACATCTAAAGCGGCCAAAGCTCGTGTATTACACACGAATCTCGAAAAATTTAATGATACAGAAATACAACTTTTACAGAACACTCGTACACAACGTAACGAGTTCACGTAACATATAAATCGACATATCGAATTTCTTCGCTTCCAATAATATAATAGATGCGATTTAGAGAACCGCGATATCTCTTTCGATGCGGAGCTAATAATTTGTAAATTTTGTGCTTCTGTCTTTATCCCACCTTCAAATTTTTGAAATACTGTTTACCAAGATTCAGTACCTAAATACAAATTGCACTTCCGATATTTTCTAGAATTCTAGTTTCTCTCCAATAGTTTCTGTCCAATCGAGCAAAATTCATTAAAATCGGTCCAGGGGTTCACTCAGAAAAGCGCTTCGGCATTTTACATCTATTTGAATAGGCCACGTCGGAATTGGGCCCGAGCTAAAGTTTCCTCTTAACGGCTTCGCCCTGAAAAATAAAGAAAAAACTGCTCGACTGTCAATATCGCCGCCCCAGATTTCGTCATGATGACACCATCACCATCGGCATGGCTCCGTGAGCAGCTACCAAGTTGTTCAGTTTCCTTATATTCCTTCCCTCGGCGACAGCGCATTGTCTTGATCCCCGCGACGTGCTAAATGTGCATCATCATTGTGTCATACATCGCTTCTGCGACCAAGCAAGCTTTCGGCGGCACACGTTCACTGCTATACTGACACTGAAACTTTAAACTGCTTGTCTTCGACAAAACAGTTTGAATAAAATCGAAAGCGGACTGGCCAGAAGGAACATGCTCACGAGGCCGTGCTATTGATGACAGGATTACAAAAGACTAGGAGCGGTCACGTTGACTTTACAGGTTTGCAAAGATTGACTGGCGGGCTAGGTGCTTCATTAACAAAGAAAAAACAGCGCTTCATTTTGTGAGCCCAGTGTGTGTGTGAGTGGTTCCTCCTTTGTGTCTCGTCTTGAAGCGCTGTTCTTTCTTTGACATTACAGATGTTCTTTTTCTGCGAGAGTTACGCCTTCCACGGGCGTTTACTTGGAAAATTTTCGTTCGCGTGGCTCTTACAGAAGCATGTTTAATCGATTTTTTTTCGCTTGGTTGGATAATCTCGAGGACGGGCTCCAATCTCATTATTTCATTTAACCACGTAAGATCAATTCCAGGAAACATTATTAACGTACCTTTGTTAATTACACGCACTTTCTAACTTACTCCGCATCAAGAGGTTACCAATCTCAACACTCAAATTATAAAATGATGTCACCAATACTTGTATTGGTTTAATAGTTTTAGGTGCAGGTAAAAACAGCCGGAGTATTGGTGGTACTGTAGGCTTCTTAAAAGCAAGTGTGAAAGCTTGGACAGGTTATCGTGGCGCAAATGAACTTCCTGAGCTTAAACACATGTGCCAAAACATGCGCTTCTGCCCTTATAACCGATTCTGCTACATTATACAAGCACCTGATTGCTACGGTAAGTCACACAAGGTGTTCGAAAACATTGTGCGCGCTCCCGATTAGACTTCTGAGAGTTGGTGGCATCAGGCTTGGTCTCCTGGTATCATCACGGATAAAAACAGCTGCCTGGGGAAAATCATTGGATACATTGTCAGTACTTTATAACATATGGATCAGCGCGGACATGGACGTTAGAACGAAAAGCATTGAAGTACTACGATGAAAATTCGGCTACATGTCTTTTGTTTGTCTAATGTTAAGATCAAACGAAAAAATACTGTGATTTTGTGACAATTAATGCTGACTTGAAATATGAGCTACGACACAATGCACGTGGTTGAATCGGCCCCTGGACCACAGGGCTACATTGAGCCCAGAAATTCTGGTTTGGTAAATGCCAGTAATTAGATAGTGTTTCGCTCTTGAATTTTTGGTATGTCGACGCCGCTGTGCAGTTTTGGGTGCCCTTTCTACAACGAGCCCTACGTTTCAGCTAATACTCAAAGCGACAGTATACTATATTTTTTTTTTGGGGGGGGGAGGGTGGAAGGGGGGAGCTTTTCTTAGCGTCTAACTCCGTCCGAAAGTTATCGGTTTGCTCAAGACGCGCCTGCATGGGCTTGAATATCCAGTATGTTGTCACTGATTCAAACGCGAATGAGTGTTGTCTTATCAGATTGCGCGCATGAAGCGAATACTTGCGTACATTATCACGTTTGAGGACCCGAGATTGTGGTGCGATGTACGGGAATTACAACCTGATGAACCGATGCCTTCATCTGTAGATCAGATTCAGAGGTAGCACTATTTTGCGCGTAGCCATCGTTGTGCTTTGAGCGTTCGCCAGTGCAGGCTCTACTTATAATGAGTTATATTCATGATTCACACTTTGGAAGTGTTTCGCTCTTCACATCACTACAACGTGGCAGTATATAGGCGGTAGGGTAATGGTTAACGTGCCCAGATACCAAATGTATAATGCTGCGAATACATGGGCCCGATGGTTTGTTTGTGAAGAAAGATTTCTGTGCTCTCTGGTGACGGCAAAGCTCGGAATGAGGTGGCAGCCTGACAACGGTCACCGTCAGCATAACAGAATAAGCAGCCGTGCAAGGTCACTCCTAAAGCCGAAAGCATATTCAGGGGAAATACAGTACGCTCCTGTCGACAAAAAAAAATTGAGAACTAGCGCTGTTGTTGAGTTCGGCTGAAGACTGATAGTCACCAAAGACACCACTACACTCCTATTCCGGTGCTCAGCGGAAATGTGCGTCGACAGAATGTCAACTAGCATGTAATTGACACTTCATTATGGTCGTTCCGTGTTTATGTTGTGTCTAGCAGGAGCTAGTAGTGTAGCAGAAACAGAGGACACTGGAAAGAGCGGCGAGCGAAGACAGCGAAAAGTATTTGAGTGTAGCCATATTGAACGTCAACGCCATGTTGAAGAAAGCCTGCGACTTAGGTTGTTCAGGTCGCCGGAAAGGCATAAGTGATAGCATACCGTTTGGCGTATTTGAGAATCCACTTTATTTCCAACACACTAGTTGGGGTCCCCCAGGCGAAAAGCTATCGCAGACAGCTTCACGGGGCCTTGGGCAGTGGATTTAACAAATTCGAACAATTGTAAATACATACAGTCATTATGAAGAAGAAATGAACTTGCTTGATACAGATACCGCATAGATCCACGGTAGATACTATCAAAAAGTGCATAAACACTGCAGGAAATGTAGCAACCAGGAGAAAAGACAAAAAAGTTCATTGGTTCATCAGGTCGTCACGCAGCTCCAAATTAAACGTGCTGAGGGGGGGGGGGCACAGAAATTAATGTGAGCTTTTAAGAGGTATAATGTTGATATGCAGTAATCCGGCCTATATCTACCGCAATTTGTACGTGTACGCGGCACTGGCATTACCGTGTTACGTATGCTGAGGTCATACGGGGAATGTTCTCTATCGTTGGGGAGTTCATGTTTATACATATAAAGGCATAGTTTATAGTCGTATAAATCAGATACTATAAATATATTATGTTTAATGAATAGGGAACCAGTCGGTAGTAGGCCCCGGTGTCCATTAAAGTTCTCAAAGGTCCTTAGTACCTTCTTTCGGAGCCGCTCCAGTTCGTTATAGTTGGTGGTTGTTGTAGTACCCCAAACTAAAGTGCAATATGAAAGACGTGAGTAAAAATTAACATAGGAGATTGCATTCTTTAGTCTCATTGGAATTAATTCCCTTAGTTTGTAGACACAACCAACTGCATTTCCTAATTCAATCGTGAGGTTATTAACGTGCATGTTCCAAGACATTGTTTGTGCGAAACAAACCGCCCAAACTTTTCAGATGCAACGCGCTGCAAGGCCATTCCTTGACAGTTTATGGTGATTTCAAAGTCACTTTGTCGTTGAGAGGCTTATAAATAACATATTTGGTTTTTTTAATATTTAAGGTTAATCTGTTTGACTTCTACCAATGTTCAAGGTTAATTAGGTAATTGTTTATCGTTGTGTTTAGGTGGGCTAAAGTTGACGCGGAAAAGAAAAGAAAAAACATTATCATCAGCATACATGACCAGTTTGGGAGAATAGGCACATCACATAAGTCATTGATGTAAAAGTATAAACAATAAGGACCCTAAAATTGGCCCCTGAGGTATTCCGTGTTTTACCACAGTGGTCGTAGATGACAAACCATCGACTTTCACACAGTTTTCTACTGTAAAGATAATTCTTTATGAGATCATGGGCGACGCCGGGTATGCCGTATTCATGCAGTTTTTGCAGCAGAATATAATGAGTTATACAATCAAATACTTTCCTTAAATCAATGAACAATCCCACAGTAAAAAGTCGGTTTGCAAGACTGCTAAGAATTTTATTCTTGATTAGTAATAACGCCATTTCAGTAAATTTCCCTTTGTGGAAGCCTTATTGCGAATCACTCACAACGCGGTATTTAGTGAGAAAGTTTTTGAGCCGTATATGAAGGAGGAGGAGGAAATAACTTTATTGTGTCCTGAGGAACCTCTCCCCACCGACTCTTGGTTTAGTGGTCGGCAGGGATCGCGGGCCGCACCGAGGTTGGGACGGGAAGCCCGTGAGCCTACGCCCTTTCGTGAGCCCTCTGGACGGCCCGGAGCTGGGTCTGGTGGTCGTCGCTTCGCAGCGCGTCCACCCAGTCTTCGTTTTTAGTGTACACGGTGCCGCTTAACGCGGAGCATTGCCAGATCTTGTGCGCTAGCGAGCAGTACGATTCGCCACAATCCGGACATTGCGGCTCCACTTCTGGTGACTAACGGCTCAGTCTGCCTCTCGAGGGGAACGACCCTGTCTGAAGCATTCTGAATATCTATGACTGTGGTCTAGTGAGTTTAGCGTGAGGGAGCGGGAAGGTCCTCCTCGACAGCTGAAACTGCGCTGTTATTTCGTTGAAGGTGAGCAGCGGGTCTCGGTGCTCCCCTCCCTCCCCGCCACTTCGCTCGCCACGATCGCCGCGGTGCGTGAGTCCTCGCGCGCGTCCGTGCGCCAGCTCGTTGGCGTTGGGAAATTCGGGGTGCACGTCGGCCCCCATGTGGGCTGGAAACCATTTGACGATGTGATGACCCGCGACTTCCTCGCTGCCGAGGACGGCCGCCGCTTCCCGGGTATGAAGGACATTCTCAAAAACTTTGAACAAGGTGGGCAGAAAGATATCGGTCGGTAGTTTGCTATATTACTGACGGCTCTACCTTCGTGAACAGGGGTTATACATGCCAGTTTAAGGTTAGAGGGAAATATACCGGTCTCTAACACTTGATTAAGTATGAATGGTAACCACAGCGATAGACACACACTTTGCGGATATCAAGCAATGGAGCCCAGTTAGTTGAACGGCCTTTTGGAGCGCTGGCCTAGTTAGATAAATGAATGTGGTGAAGTATCACGCACAATATAGTATATGCCAACCCAAATTAGTCAGCGTGGCCAGACTTGCGCGACACGCCATGGTCGCCTGGCTGCCACGAGATCATCATGGAGTTGCAACGATGAAAGTTTACATCGGGCGCTTGAGAATAAAAACAAGCACATCAGAGATGTTAAAGGGACGTTTCTACGATAAAAGAGCACATCCCCCCTCAAGAAAAAACGCAAATATAAGCTTGCGAATCGGGACATCATAAGATCGAGCACGGCGGTCCTCCGTTATCTGGTTCAGGATTGCGCCAGCGTTTTATTCAGCGTTTATTTCTGAGAAAATGAGTTGAAGTTACGTTCATTTGCATCGCAATGGCGGGTGTAATTAGACAAAATTGAACGCATGTCGATAGAGGGTGCCCGAGTATACTGTTTAGATTATGTACGAGAATGACAGCAAGAATACAACTTTATTAAAGAATATAATTCGAAAACCAGTTCCCCTAATAATGCAGTGTAGCAAAAACGAAGTACGCCACAGTATAGCTATGGAGGGCGGAAATAATCAACAGGCTAAAAAAAAGTATTTTAGGTTTGTAGTAAACTGGACAGACCGTTCGCGCCTTGGCAACTGGATAAGGTTGCTCCTGAAGGCAGGAAGTCTAGTGGGCAATTAAATCGGCCAGTTGGCTCTCGCCGCTTATCGCCCCTTAGAAATCCCGCAAAGGATGCGATGACGCCACGACGACGCGCCACTGTACGCCAACAAATAAAGAAAACTTGTTTAAAGTGAAGCTTCCTTTGCTTCTTCCTTCGACTTTCCTGCTGGTGCTGTTGCTGCCTTGCACGCCATGTCGGAGGGCGGTTCAGAGCGTGCACATACATGGAAGGAGCGTGGAAATTAGGAAAGGCGGAGCAAGAAACTCGTTTTGACCTTTCCATAGTGTAACATCTGCATAGTGAACTCTAGAGCTCCCTGGGCGACGTCACATTCACCTCTTGACAGCTGCAATCATGTGTGACACCTCTCAAAAATTTTGCAGAAACTGCAGCGCTTATCTTTATCCTAACATGCGAGTCCTGAAGCGAGGTAGATAGAATGGTAGAGAGGGGCAGCGAGAAGAGGCGTAGAAAGGGTAGCACCGGGGTATTCGCGAAACGAGTGAAGAGCACCATTGCCATTCTTCGCTCGCTGTTCTCATACAGGGCGAAAGGTCGGGAAAGGTAAAAGACGGCGAGAGAAGACAACGGAACTCTACTACTATAGACACGACAGCGGTTGCCGGGCAAACTGAAGGCACAGTACTCTGCGTTTCTGCATTTTCTAAAGTTTAAACACCATGCAAATTTGTCAAGTGTGGACAACTCACTTGGGGCGTGCAGACGCAGAGCCGAAATTAATTGTCGTAATGTATAGGACACACAGTCGAAGTAGTCGCACGTAAGATCAACCATTATGTGCCCGCCGCGGTAGCTAAACTTAACGGCTATGGCATTACACGAGGTCGCGGGTGCGATTCCAGCCACGGCAGCCGAATTTAAACGGGAGTTAACTGCAAAAGCAGTCGCGCACTTTGATTTCGGAACACGTTAAAGAACACCACGGTATCAAAGTTAATCCGGAGTACGCCACTGCGGCGCGCCTCATCATCCAATAGTATTGTGGCACGTGAAGCACTATAATTCTGCCAACACATCCGCCTTGATGTTATGTGCCATGTGAAGCAATAGCAATGTTCAACCCTCTCACAGGTTACAAGCAGTGGCGCACAACAACGCCTCAATAAAACACGGCTTGCTGTATGTTGTGTACTACGCAGACAAAGAGCACTAGTGCAAGCAAGGCGCCAGGTAACATTTACCATCAACTCACTGCTCTCGTATTGCACTACACGCTGAAGAAATTATACTTTAGCATTCAGTATTACCGCTAAATGACGTCAATCAAAACAAACAACATAGAATCGTTCACATCGATTTGCATAGCGCGTGGGATCCGCATAATTTTTAAAATATGAATTTATATGCTTAAGAATGGGCTCATTTATGCAGTTTTTGCATTCCCAGTGAGCAAAAGAGGATGCCGTGTCCGCGGTATAATTGGTTTTTACGGCTTCAACCCCATGGCCATTATATCATTGCCAACTTGCGTGGGATTGTAGTCAAAATAGGACAGAAATGACAGGGAAATCAGGAGGTTGATCAACGGCAAGAAGGCAGACGCTTGCACAAGACCTCAGGGAAATACAATGACTTTTTGTGCAGCGTGGTCAGGGGGCCATGCAATGATTTGAACGTCTATTAAAAATCCTCCAAAATATGAACAGAGACCGACAAAATGCGGGCATTTGGGGAAAGGTCAAGGCGCTGGAAATCTCACCACAGCATGGGCCTAAGCATTAAAAATCACCTAAAAATAAGAAACCCCAAAGTAGACGCGGTGGCCAAATTTTGGAACAAATAAATTGGCCGTTAAGGCAGTTCAGCTGAAACGCGATGGTGCGAAATAATGCGAGACGTTTGGTACGTATCCAGCTTTTCTGGACACAAGGGTTATAGTTCGCGTGAGCGCCACCACGTGGCGTACTGACCTTGAACTTTTCAAACTTCCCGCGGTGACGCGTGATGACGTCAACTAAACACAAATAAAAAAAATAAAGCTATCCCTGTGCATTGAACTTCGCCACAATGTTTGTCCCGCCGGCGTTATCAGTGTTCTTGATAAAGCGTATTCGCTCGTCGCCTGGAAATTACGCGCCATCCTAAGAGCGTTTAGTCGCGACGAGCAATGGTTGATTCTGGGCTTTTGATGCGGTTCTTTTTTTTTCTTGCTTCTTTATTTTCCTTTACATTTTCGTTTTTTTTTTTTCATTTTACGGAGTAAAGAAGCTAGCCTAACCTTCGGAAGCACTTCGGGGCAGCCTTTCTTCAGTCGGCACACATTGTTAACGTCCGAACATCGCACAGCGTCTACTAGAGACGTCGTCGTGGACGGATTTTGATTTTCCCCTATCGAATTCGTTCAGGCGCACACAATTATTTCACTAACGACTTTTCAATGCGCACTCATGGGCTACCGCCGCAGCTGCAAATCTAGATGTGCTTAAGTATTAAGACATATACATGGATATGTTGGTTTTTCACCTTGACACAAAAGTCACGGCACAAGAGTTGAGCAAACTGTCCCTGTGTCGTGGCACGGTGTGAGACCGGGCTAGTTGGTATTCCATGCTAAAATGACTAGCGCAAGAGTGGACACGGGACACTAAAGAGGCGACAAGGATAAGCGTAAGCTTCCAACTGGGCGCTTGTCCTTGTAGCGTCTTTAGTGTCGCCTGCCTCTTGCGCTAGTCACTTCAGTCTGTGTCGTCGTCCGTTAGCATGCTATGGCCGAAGCTGCTCACAATATTACGTCACATTTACTGGCCACCAGGCCAGGTACACCCTTGGGTACGACATATACACTACTTGCAGTTAGTTTCCAAAGTCGTCTCCTATGGCGGTTATCCACGTGCGTGAAGCAAGAACGCTATTTAAAGTTATTGTGCAGTAATATATGCGGGATTTGTATATTCTCCACATTATCTACCATGTTGCCGTTCCGCCTTTATTATATAGCCGCAATATGGACTAGCAGCTATCGAACTCCATAAAGGCTATCCACACACTCAAAGACCTCGCGCACAACTCCTGACACTTAATTGTATTCAAGAGTTGTGCGACTGTCCAGGACATCCTTAACGAATGTTACATAACACATTATGAGGTTTTACTTGCCAAAACCACGATTTCATTTTGAGGCAGGCACGCCGTAGTGGAGGATTCGGGAATAATTTAGACCACTTGGGATTTTTTAACGTGCGCCTAACGCTAAGTACGCGGGTTTTCGCATTTCACACCCATTTAAGTACGGCTGCGGTGGTTGGGATTTAATCCCGAGACCTCGTGATTAGCAGTCGAACCCAATAAAAGCTAAGCAACTATGGAGGGGAAGGAATGTTGGCAGTAGGAGGAAGGTGACAGCCGGCACGTGAGACAATTTGTTCCCATCCTCATTGCGCGAGAATCGGTACCATCTGTCGAAGAATGACACCATAGAATGCACTGCGTTCAATGTGATGGAGTCCGCATCCAGTATTTCAGACCCGTATAATACAGTAACTACTGACGACTAGGCATCTCGCTAATACGTGCAGTCGCTTGACAGCTGCCGAGCGCTGGCGTGGGCCACAAGACCTACTTGACCTTTGTTCAACACTTGCCTACATTCTCGCCTTATTTTGCACCATTGAGTTTCCGCTGAACTGCTTCAACAGCCAATTTATTTCTGCCAAAATTTGGCCACCTTGTCAACGGTATGGTTTCTTATTTTTAAGTCATCTTTTATATTTAGGCTAATGCTGTTATGAAATTTCCAGCGGTTTCACCTTTCCCAAAATGCCCGCATTTTTTGAGGATATTTAATAAACGTGGAAACCATTGCGTGGCCCCCTGACCAAGCTGCTCAAAAAGTCATTTTATATCCCTGAGGTCTCGTGCAAGCTTCTGCCTTTTTGCCGTTCATCAACCTCCTGATTTCCCTGTCAAGTGTATCCCATTTTGACGACTCCAATCCCACGGAAGTTGGCAATGATATAATGTGCATGGGATTAAAGCCATTTAAATCAATTCTACTGTGGATACGAGAGCCGCTTTTGCTCACTGCGAATGGAAATATTGCGTTAATGAGCGCCATTCTTAAGCATGTAAATTGACAGTCAAAAAATTATGCGGATCCTATGTATGCGCGAATCGATGTAAGCAAAGCTTTCTGTGTTTGTTGTCATTGTCATACGTAATCTCCACAGGCTAGACAGGCACTCTCTAATGAAATGCTGTCAATGTTTGCCTGATTACGCCTGTCATTGTGATGCAAATAAACGGAACTACAACTCATTTTCTCAGAAATAAACGCTGAATGAATGCTGACGTCATCCTAAACAAGACCAACAAGCGCCGTAGTGCTCGATCTTATGATGTCCCTATTCGTAAGCGTATATTCGCGATTTATATATATATATATATGTGTGTGTGTGTGTGTGTGTGTGTGTGTGTGTGTTTTGTGGGGGGGGGCGATGTGCTCTTATACCCTAGAAATGTCCCTCGGACGTGTCTGATGTGCTCGTTTTTATTCTCAAGTGCCCAATGAAACGAAGTGTCTTTCAGGCAGAACGCCGGCTCTTCCAGCTCTACTCATTTTGTGAATTTCTTAGACTTTGCTAGTGGACTGCTATTTCCTCCTTACCTGCGATGGAGATGGAGCCTCACGCGCGTCCGCCGGGCTCGGCAGTGCCCGCGGCGGCAGCCTCCAGGAAGCGCAACGGCACCGAGAGCGACACTGACAGCGACAACACCATGCAGTACTATGTCAGCAGTGAAGATTCTTGCGACGACACCTTCGAGCTGGAGCGGAGTCGCAAAGCAAAGCGAAGATTTCTCAGTGCATCATCGAATTCGAGTGAGTCCACCGTGAGATCTTCGCGGGATACCGAGGAGCTCACCATCCTGTTCTCGCCAGTTGTCGCCAGTGACAACCTGAGACGCCTCAACAGGCAAGCCGTGTCTTCTCATCTAGAGGCGCTGGCTCCAAACGAAATCAAAGACATCAGGGTGAACACCCGTAAGAACGTGCTAGCTATTGACGTAGAACACGCGGCTGCGTTAGATTCCTTGCGCAAGGTCACGGAACTTGGCGGGATGAAAGTCCGCCCTTATATTCCGCTCGGCAAACAAGTCCGTACTGGCGTAATTTACGATGTTGACGAGACCATCGTCGACTCCGATCTGTCAATCTTAATCAAGCCAGCTACGGAAAACACCATCATCACAAACGCGTTTCGTCTCGGCACGTCACGGTGTGTGAAGATCATATTTAAGGGCGAATCCCTCCCATCGCACGTAAAAGTGGGCCACTTCCGACACGCAGTTCGCCCCTTTATACCAAAACCGCTGCAGTGCTGGAATTGCAAGAAGCTTGGACATGTGAGTAGTGTGTGCAATAACACTACCGTCTGTTCTCGCTGCACTGGGCCCCACACCACAAACACGTGCGAGGGAAGTGTGCTGAAGTGCACAAACTGCAGCGGCCCTCACGATGAATCTTCGAAGGAATGCCCTTTGATCCGAAAGGAAATGCAAATATTGAAGAAAATGGTTAGAGACCACTCGTCTCACCGAGAAGCAGCAGCATCCATTAAGCGACGACGATCACGTCGCCGACGTCGATCAAGAGCCTCCAAAGCCTCTGCAGAACGCCACACACGTATATTACCACCCACTCTTCCGCCCAGGCCAAACGCAGTCAGCTCAAAAGACAAGGGTGCACCGAACAGCACGGCTGCTGACGCGTGGCCTGCACTCCCGAAGCTACATGCCCCTACTGAGCGAAATGATACTTCTACAGTAGGGGACACTTCGTCTGTTCCTGATAAATTGGCGGACCAAGATCAACAAATTGTTGTTATGATCAGCTCTCTGGTGAGTGCTATTCGTATTCTACTGGACAAACTACAGACACCAACAGCTCGAAGTGCATTGCAAGTGCTGGATGCCATCAGTCCGGTTCTGGCGAGCCTTCAGAAGTCCAGTGCTTGAGAACTTCTACAGCAGAACCATGGCTCATCGACAACAACAAAGATCGTTCAGGGATGATGTGAGAAGTGCCTCCATATTCCAATGGAATGCGAGAGGCCTGAGGTCTCGTATTTCGGATTTCCGACAGTTCGTATTTGCAAACAATTTTCCTATACTGGTAATCTTTGAACCGAACTTATCATCCTGCATAAGACTATCGGGATATGAATCTTTTCTTTCAAACACGTGTGTCCGTAGTAGTAAGGTTCTGGTTTACATTCGCAAGGACCTTACCTATTTTTCCCAACACGTAGCGCTACACGACGGTAACCAATACGTCTGTGTTACTGTGAAAAAGAAGAAGCTGTCTTTTACTCTTATTGGCGTCTACCTTTCCCCAACAAGTCAGTGTGATAGAAAAAGACTGGAAGATATTATGGCTGATACTCCCGGTCCTTGGATAATAACAGGGGACTTCAACGCTCACCACCATATGTGGGGAAGCTCCAGGATAAATTCGAGGGGCAGGTCACTAGTGTCCTTTGCATCAGGCCACAACCTGTGTCTTCTAAATGACGGAAGCCCGACATTTCTGCGAGGAACTACATACAGTAGCTGCCTTGACTTGACTTTGGTGCCACGTTGCGTGACTTTGAGCGTGCAGTGGTTCACTGACGTTGAAACCCATGGAAGTGATCATATACCGACCTATGTGAGAATCGATGGACTAGACGCCGCATTACCGGTTGTCTCTCGCCAAATCGACTGGTCAGTCTTTCAAGATCGCGTAGAAGACACATGCAAGACACATATTGCACGCAGATTAGAAGACATAATTGCTGACGCTATGCAAGATTGTACACGCCGCTTCACACATCCATCAAAACGTACAGAGAATGACATTGAATTGGAAAGGCTTCGTGCACTACGTCGCCGAGCTGGAAGGAGGTACAGGCGCACGAAGTCAATTCTTGACCTCAGAGAAGCTCGGCGCATGCAAAAGAAGATCAAACGCCGAATGGATAAGCTAGCGGATCAAAGATGGAAATGTTTTTGCGGCTCACTAGACCCCCGCAAGCCATTGTCCTGTGTGTGGCGTACCCTACGGGGTCTTTGCTCAAGTCCCCAGCAACGACACCCATTCAACGCCCTTGCTCTCTATCAAAACCGCCGCGAGATAGACGTCGCAGAGGAATTTTGTGCGAACGTCGCTGGCGGCACAGTTTCAGTCCCTGACATGGCTCTAGGCAACATCCCCGGCCCACGAGATGCAAGTATGGACGCTCCATTCTCTATGGAAGAGTTAGAAGCTGCTATGGCGCTATGTAGGTGTTCGTCTTCACCAGGACCCGATGGCATAACATATACTGCTTTGCGCCACCTAGGCAGAGAAGCACGAGGAGAACTCCTCAGCCTTTTTAATACTTCATGGCAAGATGGTGTCGTCCCACAGGAATGGAAACGCAGCCGCCTGGTACCGCTTCTAAAAGCAGGAAAGTCACCGCTCGAATTGGCATCCTATCGGCCTATAGCTCTTGCCAGCTGCGTCGGGAAGCTTATGGAACGTATGATCCTCATGCGTCTCGAATGGTACCTTGAACATCATAAAATTTACCCTGACTCTATGGCGGGATTTCGACGCGGTCGTTCATCGATTGACAGTGTCATCGATCTAGTATCATCAGTGGAACAACAAAAATCTCGGAAGCGATTATCAGTAGCGCTCTTTCTTGACGTGAAAGGCGCTTACGACAACGTTTGCCATCAAACCATTCTAGACGCACTTCTGGCAATTGAACTAGGAGGGCGAGTCTATCGATGGGTCAGTAACTACTTGACACAAAGGTCCTTGTTCGTACGAACGGAAGATGGCCCGACTACCGACCACTACACATGCCGAGGCGTTCCCCAAGGCGGTGTTCTAAGCCCTATTCTTTTCAACCTCGCGCTTCTTGGGCTGGCCGAATCCCTACCGGAAACAGTGAGTGTTTCAATCTACGCCGACGACATCTGCATCTGGACATCAGCGGTCACTCGCCTGCAGGTTCGCGCACGGCTACAGAAAGCAGCAACACAGGCATCAGGCTACCTTCACACACAAGGCCTTACCATCTCAACAGAAAAATGTGCATTAGTCGCTTTTACGCGAAAAACGATGACTCCTTATCCAGTATGCATCAATGGTCAGCCTATCTCCTACAAGAGAAATCACCGGTTTTTGGGTGTCATTGTAGACCGGGACCTCACTTGGAGCCCTCATGTTGCCCACTTAAAGAAGAAGCTCACATCTATTGTTCACGTCTTCAAGTTCATCGCCGGCAAAACATGGGGATCGTCAGTGGGCTCCATGCTACAGTTATATCGAGCACTGTTCATCGGATTCCTACGCTATAGCTCCCCCGTGCTTGCTAAAACATGCAAGTCAAATCTTCGAGAACTTCAGAGCGTGCAGGCACAGGCACTACGTGTTTGCCTAGGCCTTCCGCGCAGTGCCTCGACAGCTGGAACCATTATAATCGCTCAAGCCCATCCGATCACAACTTACATTAGCACCGAAACGCTTAGAGCCCATGTTCGTCATGTTTCACGGATGCAGTCAAGCTTTCTTGCGTGCCTGCCAGAACGACGACCTCAGGCGTCCTTCTCCAACAAGGTCAACATCCATCGTGCCTCCTTACCATCGGGTTTCACACCCTCCGCACGTTCAACCTCAGCTTTGTGGTGTTTAAAACAACCTCAAGTGCGTCTTACGATTCCAGGGATAAGAAAGAAGACCGACCTGCCTACCTTGGCCTTGAAGCAAGCAGCTCTGGATTGTTTGCACACTTTCTACTTTGATCGAGTACATATATATACGGATGGCTCTTCCACTCAGACCAGCTCCGCCAGCGCAGTGGTTATACCGTTCACTAAGCATCCAATACAAGATTTCGCACTTTACAACATTGACTAGTGCGGAGCTTGTTGCCCTCCGAGGTGCCGTTGATTATATTAATAACCAACCGCCTAATCGGTGGGCTATATTCTGCGATTCGAAGGCGGCCTTACAATGTCTTCTGGCATCTCTTCGTCGCGGGTCATGTGAACAACTCGTGTCGGAGATACGAGAAATGCACCATCACATGATCGCGAAAGGACACGACGTCGTGTTTCAGTGGCTACCTGGTCATTGTGGTATCTCCGGCAACGACCTCGCTGACGAAGCTGCTAGAAAAGCTCACGAGGGAGCAACCCTTGTTTCAATACCTTTATCGCGGACCGACGCAGCCCAACACTTAGGCAAGCTAGCGCACTCTTTGACATTAGAGAAGTGGCGCACACCTGAATTCACTCACCATCGCTTGCATTCCCTCGATCCCTATATGCAACTGCGGCTGTTACCAGGTCTTCCGCGAAATGAGGAAACAGTGCTGTGCCGCTTACGTTTGGGCGTCGCATTCACAAATGCTTATGCATTTCTGATTGGAATGGCTGATAGCGCCGAGTGCAATGCCTGCGGTGTCGAGGAAACCATCGAACACCTACTGTGCTGCCCATCTTATGAAAATGAAAGGCAAGACCTCTGCACAGCTCTCCATCAGCTAGATGGAAAGCCGTTCACATTGAACAAGATCTTGGGATCATGGCGTCGCATATCACAGCTACAAAAGGCCACAAAAGCGCTGCTGCGATATTTGAAAGCAACCGGATTGAGTCAGCGTCTGTGATCCAGACTGAGTGACCGACTGATATCTCCAGTGGACTTTCTCTTTTCCTTTTTTTTTTAAATCTTTCCGCCCCCCTTTCCCTTTCCCCAGTGTAGGGTAGCCAACCGGGCTCAGTCCTGGTTAACCTCCCTACCTTTCATTTATCATTTTCTCTCTCTCTCTCTCTCTCTCATGGCTGCAACTTCATGATGTCCTGGTGGCAGGCCACAATTGGCGTGTCGCGCAAGTATGACCACGCTGATTCATTTGGGTTGACTTATACTATTTTGTGCGTCACACTTCGCGACATTCATTTTTCAAACTATGGCAGAGATCGAAAAGGGCGGCCAACTCACTACGTCCTTTTCCTCTGTTTACTTCCGCAAAGTGGGTGTTTATCGCTGTGGGTACCAAATACGCCCAGCGGTATGCTACCACTCAAGCCTTTCTGGCGGCTGAGCAAATGAAGTCGCAGGCTTTATTCAACATGGCATCGACGTTCATTATGGCTATCCTCAATTACTTTTCGCGGACTTCGCTCACCGCCTTCTCTCCAGTGTCATCTCTTACACTACTCGCTCCTGCTAGACACAACACAAACACGCAGCGACCTTAATGAAGTATCAATTACACGCTAGTTGACACGCTGTCTATGTACATTTCCGCTGAGCACTGGGATTGAAGCGTGGTCCTGTCTATGGGGACATTATCCGTCTACAGCCTCGCTCATCATCACCGCTCGTTACTCGTCACGTCTTCTTTTTGTTTTGTTTTTTGTCGACAAGAGCATAGTGTATTTCCTCTGAATGTGCTTTCGGCTTTAGGTGTGACCTTGCACACCCGCTTATTCTGTTACGTTGACGGCGACTGTTGTCGTCAGGCTGCCGCCTCATTCTGAGCTTCGCAGTCACCAGAGAGGACAGAAAGCTGTCTTCACAAACAAACCACTGAGATTCGAGCCCATATCCCCAATGCACCATCTTGCATTTGGGAGATGGGCACGCTAACCATTACGCTACCACCTGCCTCCACCAATTTCTGTTTATCTGCCTTCCCACTTCACTATTTTGCCGCAGACGCAGGCAGAACGGATGCAAAACAAAAAAAAAGTAAAGATTGCTTGATCCGCCAGCTGACACATGACCTTAACTTTGACAGGTTATTGTCATTGGAGCGCATGTAGGCTTGCGGCTGCGTGCAGTTTGTGGGTCCCCTTAGCTTTATTGTAAATTTGCTTTCACCGACTCTTTTCAGCTAGAACTGAAATGCCGGACAAAAATTAGACCTACCGTTGAAAATTTTTTTTCTTGTTTGCTAGGTTTAAACCAAAAACTCTCATTTACACAAATAGTGATTTTTTTAAGAAATGGCATAAGGATACTATATTTCGAGGTCATGTCGTTGTGTCAATACGGGCCCGCACCACGTATCGACGAAAGGGCATCACAGTGCCGATGCACGCGGCAGGTTACTGAATGAAGAAAACAGGAAACGACTGTTTTTCAGTTTTCGCAACATATTGTACACAGAACACAAGGCACCCACCACCATGGCATTTTATTTTTGACAACAGCGACACACAGTGGCGGACTGATATACTTCCTAAAAGGGTTTCATTTTATTTTTTCATCGCAGAACCGCAAGCACAGGTTGCGTCGCGCGTATACCAAAGCCACGTACTGTGGCCGCGCTCCTTTTTCTCTAACAATGTGGCCCCCGGCGGCTTCACGCGCTCCCGTAGGTGGCGGATTGGACTGTCACTCCAGAAGTTTAAATAGATAACCTCTTTGCATAGAAACGACGGCATGATTGTTAACATATTGTTGGCTTGGATATGTCTGGCACGAGGCCCAAGACCGTGTCTTCAAACGCGTTCTTTGCGTTCGCGTCTCTGTCTTGAAGGGACGCGCACCCCAACTTGCTGCAGTGGTGCTTGCGTTGAGCGTATGTAAGGCGAAAAACGCGGTTCTAAAATGTCTGTTCACTAACTTGTGCAGTAAACCCATTTTTACAGTATTCGCGCAGTATAGTAGTAGTGTAGTAAGAGTCACAAGTATGGCATCCGTAACCGCAAGCGTCATGTTATAGCCGTAAATTGTCGGGACAGCGTAGTTGTAATCCACAGACCCTGCCACTGAAGACTACGTGGCTAGGCATGGCTGATGAATAAGTAATTGCTAAGATTGGTTTTCAGTAAAGGTTTGTTACCAAAAACGGCGGGAGCCTATACTGCCGCAAAGCACGGATGCTGGGCGGTGACTCCAATCATTTACTCGGCACATCACAAATCTACACTGGAATTGAACTGGTTTCGCCAACTCTTGTTTATATTCTCTTGCCCCTAAGCTGCAACTTCGCCTGCAACCCGGGCCTCAGCTTTTCCCCTTTGTCCCCCGCTTCTTTCCCAATCTGCTAAGACGTGCTTCCACTGATGCTTGCTCCTCCTTTTTCTCAATAAATGAAGGCATTCATTCATGCATTCTTAAGTTACTGCAGAAAATAGCGTGTCTTTATCTCCATAACCACCCTACCCTGTCTCTCACCTGGACTCGCCCATCGCAAAACAAAGTTGCTGTGTAGCAAATGGCTGGGCGTCACATAAACCATTTTCTAGGAATGGCCAGTAGCACGGCGCGCAATTTTAGGCGGGTGACATGACAGTATATAGAACACCTTCACTGCCATATCCACACTCAGTGCTCTGCTTTGTGAGCTACTATTAGCCGCTACGACGAAGTACAAAATGAAAGAAACCTAGCTGGGCTGGTCACGGGCAGCTCTTTTGAATGAAACATTCGGAATAACCCTTTGTTTGGCGGTTGGACATATGTCGAGGGTCCCCGATACGAACCACCTGCAAGCCTGTATGACCTTGCAAAGGGGAACTCAGATGAAACGTTGTCAAACGAATAGGCTTTTAATTATCATAATAAGTATGTCTTTATATAAATTCGTTACCATGAGGTGAAAGCCGACTAATAAGCATCTAAATTTTCTGTGTTATTAAAACATCGTGTTAATAAAAGGTAGCGCTTTACAGCCCCCCCCCCCAAATTAAAAAGTAAGTTATGAAAAATAAATTGGTCCGGTAAACGTGCAAACGCAGACGCAAGGAAAGGCTACAGTCAGTTTCGCAGTATTCACTCAATGAAGATGGAGCACCTCTATACTCTCACGTTGTAGTGATGTCAAGAACAAAACACTTCCGAAAGAGTCAGTCACCTTGCAAAGGGGCGCTTGGTGTGTCGTCTCTCACGTCCGTGTCGTTTTATGTGTCGCGCAATATCATTCAAGTCAGTCACGAATGTTACTCATTATAAGATGAGCTTGCGCTGAAAAAGAAAATAACACTCAAACATAACGATGGCTTCGCGCAAAGTGCTTCCTCTGGTTCCGATCTGCGGATCAAGGCGTCGGTTCGTCAGATTGGAATGCTCCTACATTGCAGCCCAATCTCGGGTCGTCAAATGTGATGGAGAATGTACGCCAGTGTTCGCTTCACGCGCTCAATCTGATAAGGTAACGCTCTTTCGCTATTGAATCCGTGACAACATACTCGATATTAGAAACACATGCAGGCGCATCTTGAGCTAACTGATAACTTTGGAACTGTGGTTAGACGCTAAAAAAAGCCCAACCCCCACCCCTTAAAAAAAGAATACAGTTGCTTTCAATATTAGCTGAAACATAATGCTTGTGGTCTAAAAAGGGCCCCCAACACTGCACAGCGACGCCGACATATAGGAAATTCAAGAGCGAACCACTTTTCAATTACTGGTATTTATCAAACCAGCATATCGTGGTTCAATGTAGCCCTGTAGTCCAGAGGCCAGTTCCACCACGGGTACTGTGTCGGAGCTCATGTTTCATGTTAGCATTAATTGTCACAAAATCACAGTATTCTTTTCTTTAGATCTTATCATTAGACAGCTAAAATACATCCAGCGAAACCCTCACCTTAATATTTCAGTACTTTTCGTTCTAACGTACATATCCGTGCTTATCCATATGTTACGAAGTACTGAAAATGTACCCAATGCTTTCCTCCAGGAAGCTGTTTTTATTCCTTATGATGCCAGGAAACCGTGCCTGATACCACCAACGCTCAGAAACCTAATCGGGAGCGCGCACAATGTTCTCGCACACCTTGTGGGATGTGCCGTAGCGCTGAGGTGCTTCTTGTATAATGTATGAGAATCGGTTGTAAAGACAGACGTGCAAGGTTGGGCCATTTGCTTAAGCTCATGAAGTTGATTTGTGCCAAGGTAACCTGTCCAAGCTTTCACACTTAAATTAAATTATGTGGTTTTACGTGCCAAAACCACTTTCTGATTATGAGGCACGCCGTAGTGGAGGACTCCAGAAATTTCGACCACCTGGGGTTCTTTAACGTGCGCCTAAATCTAAGTACACAGGTGTTTTCGCATTTCGCCCTCATCGAAATGCGGCCGCCGTGGCCGGGATTCGATCCCGCGACCTCGTGCTCAGCAGCCTAACACCATAGCCACTGAGCAACCACGGCGGGTTTTCACACTTACTTTATAAGAAGTCTACAGCACCATCAATATGCCGGCTGCTTTCAACTGCACGAAACAAAACTATTGAAACGATACAAACAACGTTAACATCATTTTATCATTCGAGTGTTCAGATTGGTAATCTCTAGGTGCGGAGTAAGTTGAGAAGTTGTTTGCGTAATTAACAAAGCTACGTTAATTAAATTTTCAGTAATGGTTCTTACGTGGCTAAAGAAAATGAGCAGTTTGGAGCCCGTCCTCGAGATTATGCAGCCAAGCAAAAAACTTTCGACTAAACGTGCTTCTGTAAGAGCCATGCGAAAAAAAAAATTTCCAAGTAAACAATCTTGGAAGGCGTAACTGATGCAGAAAAAGAACATCTGTAAAGCCACAGAAAGAACAGCAGTTCACGACGGGACACAAAGAATGAAACACACACAAACTGCGCTAACTTTAAGCGCTGTTCTTTATGTGATAATGAAGCAACTAGCCCGTCAGTCATTCCTTCCAAATCTGTAAAGTCAACCTGACCACATTTAGCCTTTTCTGATGCTGTCATCAATAGTATGGCCCCGTGAACATGTTCCCCGTGGCCACATAGTCGCGTTCCATTTTTATTCATGCTGCTTTCTCGAAGAGAAGCATTTTAACGTTTTGGTGTCAATGCGGCAGTGTACGTGTGCCACCGAAAGCTTGCTTGGTCGCAGAAGCGATGCATGACGGAATGATGGTGCAGATTTAGCGCGTCGCTGGCATCAAGACAATGCGCGGCCGCCAAGGGAAGTAAGATAACGAAAGTGAACAGCTCGGTAGCTGCTCACGCAGCCGTGCCGATGGTGACGCTGCCATCATGACGAAATCTGAGGCGGCGATATTGATGGCTGCAGCGTTCTTTTTTTTCTTTTATTCTTCTATTCTTTCTTTTACAGCGAAGTCTTTAAGAGGAAGCTTTAACACGGGCCCTACTCCGACTCAGCCTATTCAAATAGATGTAAAACGCCGAAACGCTTTTCTTAGATAACCCCTGGACCGATTTTCATGAAATTTGTTGGATTCGGGAGAGAAAGGTAAATTGTAGTGACTATTGGAAGCGGAATTTCTATTTAGGGCCTGAACTTTTGTAAAAGATATTCAAAAATACGAAAGTGCGAAAAGTACACAAGCACGAAGTTTACAAATTATTAACTCCGCATCAAGAACTGATATCGCGGTTCTGTAAACAGTATCCATTACTCAATTCAAAGCCGACAAATCCAATATGCTGATTTATATCTTACGTGAAGTCGTTACGTTGTGAACAAGGGTTGTGGAAAAGCTGTATTTGCATATCACTAAATTTTTTGAGATTCATGCGTAATATATCAATTTTGTCTGCTTTAGATGTGCTGTTTGATGCAATGTACATAATTGTGACATCAGTTTTCATTGCCGAAAAAGAGTTGTAATCTTCATGGTTTCGTTTTCATAAAATTTGCGATTTTTGACAATATTGAATAAACAAATGATGACCTAAATCAAGAATTCGAAACCAACAGACATTAGATTTTAAGTTTCTGTTTGAAATGCAACAAACCTTGTCAAATTAGATGCAGTGGCTGTCGAGAAAAACGAATTCAACTTTTACATTTATTTAGATAGGACCACCAGAGCTGAAGCTTCCTCTTAAGGGCTACATTCCCCATTATCGCGTCCGCGTGCAGAGCCAAATCCCGAAGATAGCGTAGTACCGGCCCGACCGGCAGCGGTGGTGAAGCATGCGCTCAGCGCTCCCCATACATGGGCTGATCCCGAATGTAACGCCATGCCGGGGAGACCCGCGGCGGAGATGAAGCAGGCGTTAAGCACTCCCCATACGTGGACCGATCCCGAAGACAGTGCAATGCGGGGCCGACATACGGTGGAGGTGCAGTTCGCCATTAAGGGGCCCACATACACAGATTTGCAGGTCATGTTTCTCAACAGAGTGGAAGGGCACTGAGATTCTTTAGTTATCCGCGTTTATCCTGCATGCGTCTGCGATCAAAACAAGAAGCAGGTATGCCTGGCAAATCTAAGGTGGTGGATGCAGGTGGTAGCGGAGAAGTTAGCATACCCAGCCCCTGCACGTACTTATATCTGCATTGACATGGGTTCGTGGTAGTGATAGCGACCAAAGCTCTACTTTTTCTGCGTACTCTAGTCATTGTGGAACTAAGGATGTGGTTAGCATGCCCAGCCACTGAATGCAAATTGCAGCAGATACGAGTGGTGGAATCCCGCTGGGGATGATTGTGAAGAAAGCTTCCTTTCTCTGTCCACTCTCGCGATGGTGAAGCTAAAAATGAGGAGGAGGCCTAACGGACACAACGTTGATTGTCACCATAACAGAATAGATGGACTATCTGCGGAAAGGACAAGGCACACCAAGTTTTTAGCACTTATCTTGTCCTACAGTAAAGCGCTACAATGGCTAGTATGCCCTCATGGCAATGGTAGACCGAACTGCTTCTCACTGCTAACACTGGACTGATACTAAGAAAATACTCCGTCCGCAGACACCACGCTACACTGAAATTAGCAAAACAATGTCAGTTTATAAACTGATATTGCCAATTATCTGGTGTCCTCCTTGTGTGTGTAGAGGGCATAAGGGTCCTGGCAATGAAATGGTAGTATCTTCGTTTTTGCTGCAGTTGCACACAAACAAAATTCTTTGAAGTGATCGGACAGCGATCTACCGGCGGAGAGGACCAACCCAGAAATTGAAAATAATTGCTGGTTTCAGATCTTCCAATGTATTTTGCGCTTAGCTACCATCTGTTATATTTTTTTTTCTGCTCTTATAAAGAAGAAAACTCCACTTTACTACAATATCAACAACCCTACACAAAATAGACTGGCTTGAAGCTGTGACCACGCACCGCACTTTTGTACATTTAGCACATGTAGTATTGGGGCGACACGTTTGAGCAATATGATTAAGTTTTCAGTCAAAGCACTGTGACAGGTGGGAAAAGCTCGTTGTCATGCCCGGTCGAAATAATACCATCTGAAATCTTATTTACTTATATTCATTTTTGAAAAATCACTATAGCCATTTACACATTTGCTTCGTATGAGTTATATACTAGCTTGCCTCGTCAATCTCAAAAATGTATTCCCTTTTTGGGAGACGGCATTCGTGAAAAACGACGCAACATGACAGTAAAACATCCAGCAAGGTTCTATCCAATGATGGGCGAAATTGTGCACTGAGAGCGTGTCGACTAGCGTGCGAGTGAAAGTTGAATTACGATCGTTGTAAGCTTGTGTTGCCTCTAGCACGAGCGAGGAGTGTTAGCGATGACATTGGTGTGAAAATGGTCAGCTCGGTCTGCGATTTGTTCTTCTGATCTCCACATTGAACGTCGCAGTTGTCACGGTGAGAGTAGTTCTGTGACATTATTAGCCCAGTGGGCTGGGAAGGCTCGAGTGGTAGCTCACCTTGAGGAGTATTAGGTAACAATTATTAATATACGTACTTTTGCGATCATGAAAAAGATGCAGAAACACCACTGGTGTTGTCTAACTATTCGTAAACAGGCCCCCAAATTTCAATTGGCCCACCCCCAAAGATTAAGTAGGCCCACCCCCAAATTCGAAGTTGGCACACCCTCAAATTTAAGTTGGCCCACCCCCAAATTTAAAGTCGGCCACGCCCGATTTTCTTTTCGCCCAGCCTTAAACTTGGAGTTGGCCCAATCCCCAATTTCAATTGGGCCACCCCTAATTTTCAAGTTGGTCCACCCACGAATTTCCATAAATCGTCCCCCAAATTTCCAGTCGACGCACCCCAAAATTTAGGTTGGCCCACCCCCATATCGCCCCCAAATACAGATTGGCCCGCCTCCACAACACCACCAAATTTATATCGGCCCACTCCAATACCACCTGCAAATCGAGGTTGACCCACTCCCATATCAGCCCCAAACTAACGCTGGCCCACCCCTCGATCATCTCAAATTTAGGATGGCCCACCGCAAATCATCCCCCAATATAGGTTAGTCCACCCATCACCCACCTCCCCCCCTATTCACCTTGGCCCAGCCAAACATCACCCTCATGTTTAGGTTAGCCCGTCCCCATGTTACCTCCAAATTTAGGTTGACCCGCCCACATATCATCCCCAAATCCAGGTTGGCCCACCCCCATATTATCCCCAAACTTAGCCTGGCCCACCCCTCTATCACCTCAAATTTAGAATGACCCACTGCAAATCACTCCCAAATTTAGGTTAGCCCCCCTACCGCCCCCCCCACCGATTCAGCTTGGCCCAGCCCCATATCTCGCCCATTGTTAGGGTGGCCCACACCCCATGTCACCCCCAAATTTAGGTTCTCCCACTCCCATATCATTCCCAAATCCAGGCTGGCCCACCCCCCATATTCCCCCAAACTTAGGCTCACCCACCCCTATATCACCTCAAATTTAGGTTGGGCCACCCCCATATCAGGCTCAAATTCAGCTTGGCTCACTACCATTTCACCACAAATTTAGGTAGGGCCACTCCCATATTACTACCAAATTCAGCTTGGCCCATCTCTGTATCACGCCCAAATTTATGCTGATGCCATTTCCAATTTCAAGTTGGCCACCCCAACCCTTTCTATGAAGACCTATATATTTATACGGGAAATGCGTCAAGCTTTTGGCCTTACAGACACGATTTTGCACGATTTTGCTACCAAATTGCTGGCGTACTCGCCAAAGAATGCTGCGCATTAAAAGCAAATGCACCGAACGAAGGACACCATATGCTGATCCTAAATGCTGACGGCTAGCCAAGCTAGCTTCTCTGTAGAGAGACCGGGGCAGACACAGCACGGGACATTTATTCAAATGGTTTTTTACGGCCACACCTACGGACTGATACCACTTGGCTGTAGGGAACACATTAACAGTAGCTATCAATCCAGACGCTGTACATCTTCTCCTAGTCGGTGCATTTCTTATTTGGATGAATCTTTAGTAATAATTAACGTTCGGGCAGCGACTCAGCCCAGCAGACCCTTTGTTCCACACGAATGTTGCGAAGGATTGGCACTGGCCACCGGGTGGCATTGGGGCACAGGTGGACGTGATTCGCTCGGAGTGTGTGCCATTAAATACAGCCGAAAGTCGAAGAAAACGGACCTTCAAGAAGAACGCAATAAGAATAGCCATTTTGTTCTCCCACGTTCCACGCTACAAAGCACGAAAGTTTTTTTTTTTTTTTTCGTAACACAAAGACATGCGCAAGCTTCTAGTTATGATGTCGAATGAATAAAATCTTCTTAAAACCGATGACTTAACAAATGAACACGATACTGCTGCGTTTTATGAAGGAAAAATAGAAAGGATAATATTTCAAGAGCACCACTGTAAAACCAGAACCGAAAGCAAATATTGAGTTTTGTGTTTCTGCCATTTGATAGGAGACTATAAAACTAAGTCGTATGCGGCTTTAAAAAAAATGCGCTGCTGAAAAACCAAAACCGAAAGCAAATCTTGGGTTTTGTGATTCTGCCATCTAGTGAGAGACTACAAAACTAGGTCCTATGCGGCTTTAAAAAAAAAGTACGAAGCGGGAATCGAACCGTGGCCACCGTGACGCGGGACCAAAGGTGCTCGCTATCCTACCACTCGGCCACGGCTACCGCGGCTTTGCCGAGCGGTACGCTCAAGTTTTTATAGATACCACGTGAATTTTCATGACAGTGTTACAAAAATCACTTTCGGGAACAGTCTTACGCCATATGTGGAGAGTCGAGATAGGCATCAATCGAAAGCTGAGTCTCCGGACTACATACGCTGCACTGCGTATTACGATAGACGGGATAGTTTTATTACAGTCATCGTTCTTGC